>NC_057864.1:286104376-286729376 GCF_019393635.1 Dromiciops gliroides | reverse complement strand
CATGACCTGATGCTGAGTGAGATGAGCAGAAGCAAGAGAACATTGTACATAGTATCAACAACATTGTATGTTGGTCAACTGTGATAGACTTGACTCTTCTCAGCAATACAATGGTCCAAGATAGTTCCAACGGACTCATGATGGAAGATGCTCTCCAAATCCAGAAAAAAGAACTATGGAATCTAGATGCAGATTGAAGCATACCATCTCTACTTTTTTTTCTTTTTTGAGGTTTTTCCTTTTTGCTCTGATTTTTCTTGCACAGGATGAGTAATGCAGAAATATGTTTAATGTGACTGTACATATATAACCTATATCAGATTGCTTGCTGTCTTGGGGAGGGAGGAAGGAGAGGAGGGGGGGAGAAAAAATTGAAACTAGAAATCTTATAAAAACGAATGTTGCAAACTATCTCTACATGTAACTGGAAAATAATAAAACACTTTTATGGAAAAAAAGAGTAGCTGTTGCTGTTTGTCCTTTGTTATAAATGAGAACCATGACATTGGGGTGATGTCATGATCTGCAGTGAATTAGATTTAAGTAAGGGAGGGCTGTGCAAGGTCACCAACCTTACTCTCTCCTACAAACCCACTGGATCCAGTGGCAAGATATATATCAGGATGACTGGAGATAGACCAGAATGTTTAAGGCAATTAGGGTTAAATGACTTGCCCAGGGTCACACAGGTAGTAAGCATCTGAGGTCAGATTTTAACTAAGGCCTTCCCAACTTCAGGGCCAATGCCCTATCCACTGTACCACCTAGCTGCCCCATAGACTAGGAACTACAGGTTAATTAAAATAAACAGACTTAAGATTGCTACCAGGCTCATGATGAGCATAGAAAGCAATTTTCTCCTTTCCCAAATATCAGTTTGTCCTAAGGGATTTGCTGCTGAAGGAAAATTGAAGACAGCTCAAAAGACTGCTGTGACAAAAAACAAAACAAAAACAAACAAAAAACACCACCATTGTTCTCGGTTGCATGTGTGTGAATATGCATCTGACCGACATTCTATCAGGTACATCCCCTGAGGCTATGAGTCATGTCTTGAAAGACCTGCTAGTACTCCCCTGTGGAAAAAAAAGTGCTTATGTATTAGTTGCTTTAGTTTAGTATAAACATTGCAGAAAGCAGGAATAAAGAGAAATATGCTCTTCCCCCAAAATCGTGAATGTGTAAAAGTTAAAGATCTCTAGACCAGACACTGGGACCCCGACTCCTCTGCTAGTTTACTGGGATCCCAACAAAAAGCACCTTGCTCCTATGGAATGCCATTTTGTCTAGTTAACCATCCAATAATGGGGCATACATAAGTGCATTTCATCAGTCACTAATCTGAAAACCAGATATATCCTACTAAGTAGGGATATTGGCAAAAATTTCCAGTTAGTTCCAGGCTGCATTGCTGACATGAGAGATAGCCTTGAAGGATGCAATAGAGATCTTCATCAATATGAGTTCTTGGACAGTGGACATAGGTCTGACTAAGTGGTCTGGGGCCCAGAGAGTAAAGGACTGAATAATCAAATGCTCTTTGTCCTTTGAGCTCTAGACCAGTGGAGGAATTTTCAATATGGTTTCCATTGCATACAGTTATTTTGGGGTCATGTCAGTACTTATTAAAAATATATGCGAAAGAACCTGGTTTAGCAGAGATTAGGGAACAGGTCCATAATCAATTTGAATATATAGGTGGTGATACAATGCTATGTAAGACACAGTATAATATTAGCTACTTTATTAAGGAACAGAGAAAATGTCTAACTCATATAAATGTCATCCTGTCCCCTACTGGCAAAATGACTTTTCCATCTTAGGGCAAGAAGTTTGCCTTTCTTGATGAGGAGCTTTTACATTATTCATATGACAGCTCATGTCAGATTGTCCAACCTCCCAGATGATATGTTTGTGGCAAATCAATGATAGCTTGGAAAAGAGGAAGGCTTTCTTGCATGTTAGCTTCTTTGATCTGTTCTCAAGGAATATTTATTTACCTGATAAGAATAGAATGCTGTTGGACTTAATTTTGGTTCATCCTCTCTGGCCCTTCTTTATTCTTTCCTCATCAGAGGCTCCATAAAACCTGGAAGTAGGTCTGATTAACTTCCATTGGCAGACTTCCATTCCTCTGAGATGTTTCAGGGAATTCTATCCCAGAGGACCAAAGGGTAGTATAGTCTGGATTTATTTTGCTTTCTATTAGAATGTCAGCAGTAGATTTATTGTCATACAATTACAGTGAGTGTTTATTTACCTGGAACAATATTGATTCCTTAGTTGACTTAGTTATATTCTGAGCCACTAAGGGGACAAAGCCTATCTATTATTCTCTTGATGTAGTTCTCACAGAGTAAAAGGTTTTGTCATATGAGCCAATGAAGACTGAGTGGGTGACAACACAGGGAGAATCAAAGTCTGACCTTAGGTCACAAGATAGGTTGCATACAAAAAGTCTTATGGCCTCACCCATTTTACTTAAGATTACCCATGTAGGATAAAAAATTGTTGAGGATGCCAGAAATGTTGATGTTTCAGAGACCATGATGTTCTTGTTACTGCTTAGCTTCATTACCAACACTCTTCATTAAGATACCCTCTTTGAAATGCAAAATTTTGCCATCATCTATCACATGGATGAGACTGGGAGACTTTGAAATTTAGTATTTCTGAAAGAGAAAGGAAAAGCTTATGAGTACTAGCATTTGTAATCTCCCATGTTTTTCTTAATTTTTGTACTACTTTGTTTCTGTATCTGTTTTCCTCTTATTACTATCCATACTGGAAAGACTATCTAGTTAAAGACTCAATTGTTGATCCATCTGAAAAAAGGAGGAAATATCTAGGATTGTTGGTTTTTGTTCTATACATTTTTTGTTTTCTTTTTGTATTTTTTCCTTATTCTTTCCCTTAATGCTTTCTATGTTAAGAGAATTGAATAGTAAAAAAAATTGAAACTTGCTCCTTCTGAAAGGGAGATGGCAAAAGTCTAGAATTTCTGGCTTTTTGTTTCACAATTTTTTTTCTTTTGTGCTGTCCTGCTCCTTTTCCCCTATGTTAATACTACCCATGACAATAGAACAGTTTAATAAAAGGCATGTAAGCTTTAAAATACTATTGGAATCACTTACCCCTCTGGAAAAATTGACTTATTGTGGTAGAAGGACTTGAATAGATTAATAAAACTATGAGCTATTCCATGCATGGTTATATAAGATACACAGGTCATAGTTGAGAGTTCTGAAAAAAAGTAGTCTCATGGAGAAGGAAGTGAAAAACCATTACAGTATCTTTGCCAAGAAAACCCCATGGACAGTATTAAAATATGAAAAGGTATGACACCAGAAAATGAGCATCTCGGGTCAGAAGGTGTTCAACATTCTAATGGTGAATAGTGAGGGACAATTATGAGTAATTCCAAAAGGAATAAAGTGGCTAGATCAAAGCCAAAAAGAAGGTCAGCAGTGAGTGAGTATGGTGATGAAAGGAAAGTTTGATGTTGTGAAAATCACTATTGTAGAGGAATCCAGACTTTAACATTTGTAAACCAAGGTAAGCCGGATGTGGTCGAAAAGGAGATGGAAAGATTAATCATTGAAATATTGAGAGCCAGTGAACTCAAATGGACTGTAATAGGTGAATTTAATCCACATGGTCATTAAATATTCTACTGTGGACAAGTATTCTTCAAAATAAATGAAGTAGACCTAATTAATGAAAGTATGAGAAAAGTAGTATTGGGGTATGAACTAAAAATGGCAGACTATCTTTTCAAATCAAAGGCAAACCATTCAACATTACATTAATTCAAGTCCCTCCTCTAATCAAGAACCCCACATTGCTCAGTTCTATGAAGAACTACCATATCTTCCAGTTATAACAACTCCTAAAAGATGTCACTTTCATCATGGGGGATTTGGAGTTCTAACATAGAGAATCAAGAGATAATTTAGAATCGCAGTAAATTTGGCCTTGCAGTACCAAATGAAGCAGAGAACAGGCTGATAGAGGTTTTTTTTCAAGATAACTTCCTGATCATAGCAAACACTATTTTTTCCACAATATCAAAATCAGATTGATTGGATACTTTGCAGCCAAAAGTGGAGAAACTTTATATAATCAGTTAAAATAAGACCTAGAGATGGTTGTGGCTCAGATCATGACCTTCTTATTGCAAAGTTTAGACTTCAGTTGAAAAAAGTTGGGAAAACCATTAGATCATATAGGTATGGCCTAAATAACATGTCCTATGAATATAAAACAGATGTGATGAATAGATTTAAGGTATTAGATCTGGTAGATAGACTGTCTGAAGAGCTAAGTACAGTGGTTCACAATGTTGTACAAGAGACAGCAGCAGCAACAACAACAAATTCCAAAAAGAAAGTGTAAGAAATCAAAACAGCTATCTACTGAAGCTTTATAAATAGCTAGGGGAAAAAATATGAAAGGGAATGATATACCCAACCGAATGCAGAATTCCAGGGAATGACAATGAAAGATTAGGTTTTCTTAAGTGAGCAATGCAACAAAACACGGAAAAAAAAACACAATAGAATGGGAAAGACCAAAGATCTCTTCAAGAAAATTAGAGATATCAAGGAAAAGTTTTCTGTAAAAATGGGCATGAAAAAAGACAAAAATGATAGCAGCTTAACAGATGCAGAAAGAGATTAAGAAGAGGTGGGATGAATATACAGAACTATAAAAAGAAAAATCTTGACATCACTGATAACCACAATCATACTGTTACTGATCACACATACAGAGAATGGAGCCAGACATCCTGTATAATGAAGTCAAATGGGTCTTGGGAAGCATTACTCAAAATAAATCTAGTGGAAGTGATGGGATTCCAGATGAGCTTTTTTAAAATCCTAAAAGATAAGTCTGTTAAAGTGTTGTACTCAATAAACCAGCAAGTTTAGAAAAGTCAGCAGTGGCCACTGGATTAGAATAGATCACTTTTTGTCCGTCCTCAAAGAAGGTAATGACAAAGAATGTTCAAATAGCTGAACAATTGTGCTAATTTCACGCATAGCAAGGTTATGCTTTAGATTTTGCAAGCTAAGCTTCAGTAATTCGTAAACCAAGCATTAGCAGAAGTGTAGATAGTTTTTCAAAGAGCCAGAGGACCTAGAGACCAAATGTTTATCATTCACTGGATTATAGAGAAAGCAAGGGAATTCAGAAAAAATACACACAGAAATATCTACTTCTGCTTCTTTGACCACATTAAAGGCTTTAACTGTGTGAGTCACAACAAAATGTGGCAAGTCCTCAAAAAGCACCAAATCACATTACTTGTTTCTGCAGAAACCTGTATGAAGATCAAAAAGCAATGGTTAGAACTGAACATGGAACAACTGATTGGTTTAAGATTGAAAAAGGAATATGACAAAACTGTATAATGTCACCTTATTTGTTTAATTTATATGTAGAGAATATCATGCAAAATGTCAGATTAGATGGATCAAAATCTGGAATTAAGGGTGCCAGAAGAAATATCACCAATATTGGATATGCAGATAATACCACTCTGATGGGAGAAAGTGAATAAGCATTAAGCCTCTTGATGAAGGTAAAAGAGGAGAGTGCAAAATTTGATTTATTATATTAAAAACAAAACAGACAACAACAAAGCCTTAGATCATGGTAAGTGGACCCATGAGAAGCTGGCAAATAGAGGGAGGAGAAATGAAAGGACTGTCAGATTTTGGGGTCTTGGGTTCAAAAATCTCTGCAGATGGTGACCAAAGGCATTAAATTCAAAGATGCTTGCTCCTTAGAAGGAAAGATATGGAAAATTTTGACACTTTTCCCCAGTAACAAAGTAAGACTATGAGAGTTAGAATACAAAGAAAGCTGGGTACCATGGAATCAAGACTTTCAAATTGTGGTGCTAAAAAAGATTTTTTTAATAGTTCCTCAGAGTGAGAGGAGATAAAATCAATGGACATTTAAAGAAATTAATTCAGGTTATTCACTGGAAGCTTAAATACTTTGACCATCAAAGACAGGACTCATTGGGAAAGGCCTTGATGTTTGGAAAGGTTGAAGGCAGGAGAAGGGGATGGCAGAGGATAAAATGGATAGAAAGTATCATGAGCTTGTACTGATTTCAAGAGACAGTGGAGAATAGAAGCACCTGATATGCTATGGTTCAAGGGGTCACAAAGAATCAAGTATGACTGAATGAATGAAAACAAGCTTTGTAAATGGTAGAAGGTCTTTTAAGTTACTCTTAGGCACTTCTTATAAAGTAATGGTATATGATAGGGCTAATATTTTACTGCCACAACTCTTTTTGACCTTAGCTTTTGTGTGAGTTTCTTATTCTTCCACACCCCACTCTAGGCAACTTGATTGACTCTAGCATTGCTGATGCAGATTCTTAGTCATGAAAATATCAAAATTAATATCTATTTCTGAAGACCTATAAGCTGATCTGGTATATTGTCATAAGATATGTTGTCTGTTGTTGCCTCTTCATGTGCAATTATGATAGTATTTTTCTCTTCCAAAGAGACAGAAAATATGGTAGTTTCAATCCTCTAGCAAAGATTACAAGATAAGGTCAGTCCAATAAAACAACAAATATTCCTTTATTGTCAGAGATGGTAGTTGCTAGCCTCTTCTGGGTACTTGCTGATTTTCTTTGATGCAACCAAACATGTTTTCCTTGCCTCCATGATGCTGAATAATTATATAATATTAAGTCTCCTTTTTCACCTTTCCCATCACATTGTTATTCGATTCAAAAGCTTAAGGGGATTTACATAATACTGGGGGGCCTTTTAGTGATTATAGTTGTTTCAGGAGTTCCATGGCCAAAAATGTATATCAGTACCAATAAATAACCATATAACTTTGGGCTACGTTAGAAACAATTAATATTAACTGAATTTAGAGACTTAGTTTTGCCCTTCTCTGTTGAGATTGCATCTGAAAAACTGGATTTGTGCCTCGATACCCCATTTGATGAAGGACATAAATAAACTGGACAGAATGCATAAGAAGTTGACATTCTTAGTCCTTTTAGTCTCTTTCTCCTAACTGCTTTTGTTATGTCAGCAAATACTTCATTTTCCATGCCAATTTATTGAACTGGAAACTTTATTGTTATTTTGTTTATCAGTGGCTTACTGTTCTTTTCTCTCCTAACCCTAAGCTGCATCTGCTTGACAATGTCTCATTTATCTATTTTTAACAAATTGCTTTCTTATTAACTTAATTTAATCATTGCCTAGAATTTCTTATGACAAAATGCAACTTTTAGATGTGACTATTTTTTTCACTTCTGGTTAGAAATTATTTACATATATTGCCTACTTAATATACCATCAATATATTTATTAACCATTTTGAATAAGGACATTCCAATGACTAATGGAAAACACAAATTTCTTCTTTCTAGAAAAAAAAAGTCTAATTTGGGTTTTAAAGTATCTCCAGTTTTTTTAAAACAATGATAAACATTTTTATTGAAAGTTTTGAGTTCTAAATTATATCTCTTCTTCCCTCCCTCCCCTCCCCTCTCCATAAGGCGATCAGATATGGGTTATAGGTGGGCAATGATATAGAACATTACCACATTATTCATTTTGTATAAGAAAACATAAAAGAAAAAATGAAAGAAATAAAGAGAAAAGCAGCATGCTTCAGTCTGTGATCAATCAATATTAGTTCTTTCTTTGGAGGTGGATAGTATGCTTTATCATTAGTCCTTTGGGATTATCTTGGATCATTAGATTGCTGGGAATAGTGAAGTAATTCTCAGTTGTTAATGAAATAATATTGAGGTCACTGTGCACAACATTCTCCTGGTTCTACTTATTTCACTATACATCAGTTCATAGAAGTCTTTCCAGGACTTTCTGAAATCATCCTGCTTGTCATTTTTATAGTACAATAATATTCTATCACAATCATCTACCACAGCAAACTTAGCCATTCCCCAACTGATGGACATTCCTTTGATTTCCAGTTCTTAGACACCACAAAAACAGCTGATATAAATATTTTCAGTACAAATCAGTCTTCTTTGGGATGTATTTAGGATATAAACCTAGCAGTGGAATTGCTGGATAAAAGGGTATGCATAGTTTGTTTCTTTTAGAATTTTATTTTCCAAATTACATGTAAAAACAAATTTTGACAGCAATTTTTAAAACTTTATTTTCCGGCTTCTCATCTTCCCTCCCTCCCCACCCAACCCACCAAGAACTCAAGCAATTCAATATAAGGTATAAATGGGTAGTCATGCAAAACATCTCCACATTAGCCAAGTTGTAAAAGAAAACAGAAATTATCCTTCAACCTGTTTTCTGATACCATCAGTTTTTTCTCTGTAGATGGATTCCAATTTTCATAATTCCTTCAGAGTTATATGGGATCATTGCATTGATGAAAATAACCAAGTCCTTCACAGCAGATCATCTTACACTATTAATGTTCTTTTGTATACAGTAAATTTCACTCTGATTCAGTTCATGTAGGATCTTTCCAGTTTTTTTCTGATAGCATCCTGTTAATCATATATTTTGCTTCCCATAAAGTAACAAACAAAAAAAAATATGTTTCAGTCTGTATTCAAGTACCATAAGTTCTCTCTCTGTAGATGGACTGCATTTTTCATAAGACCTTCGGAGTTGTCTTGTATCATTGCATTGCTGAAAATAACCAAATCATTCCCAACAAATCATTTCACAATAATACTGTTCTTTTGTATATAGTATTTTGCATCAGCTCATGCAGGTCCCTCCAGGTCTTTCTGATAGTATCCTGCTCATCATTTCTTTTTATATTAAGCTACAATTATATAGTACTTTAAAGAGAGATTTCGTTACAATAAACCCATGAGGTTGGTTATTGCAACAACAATAATAGATGACTTTTATATAGTGTCTTATACTTGACAAAGAATTTTCTTCATAATAGCCCACCAAAGTGAGTACCATATGTTTTGCCATTATCATCTATCAATCATTAATTAATCTTCATAACTGTTTTCCTTCATCCTATTCCCTTCCCATGATGTTTACTCTATTTTCTATCTTCTTTTAACCTATTTCTCCTCAAAAGTGTTTTGCTTCTGACTGCTCCCTCTCCTGCCATACCCTCCCTTCTTTCAGGCTTCCCTGCTTATCCTCTCTCTCTCCTGTTTTCCTTCAGGGCTAGAGAGATTACTCCACCCAACTGGGTGTGTATGTTATTCCCTCCTTGAGTCAACTCTGATGAAATTAAGGACTTTGATCCAATTCTTATGTGTGTAAGGCTCCTTCACTTCTCCACTCTTCCCCCATCCCTGCCCCCACTCCACACACCCTTTCCTGCTTCTTTCTACCACTCCCCTATCACCTCCCCCAGTGTATTCTTTTTCCTCTCAATTTTACCCCAAAGAGGACATCATGGTACAGCTAGATGACACAGTGGAAAAAGCAGCTGCCTTGAGGCCAAATTTGGCCTCAGACACAAGACACTCAAAAATACCAACCCCCCACCACCAAAAAAAAGAGAAAAAAATGTTTTACAGGTATCGTCGGTTCATAATCAATTCCTACCTATGTCCTCTGTCTAAATTTATTCCTATCATCTGTCCTAATACTCAGAAGGCTCTTATGATTTAGACATATTATTTCCCCATGTAGGAATATAATCAGTTTAGGCTTTTAAAATCCCTCATGATTTTTTTTTCTGTTTATCTTTTTATGCTTCTCTAGGGTCTTGCAGTTGAAAATCAAATTGTCTATTCAGTTCTGGTCTTTTAAACACAGATACCTGAATGTCCTCTTTTTCACTGACATCCCATTTTTCTCCATGAAAGATTATACAAGTTTTTCAGGTTGCAAACCCAATTACTTTGCCCTACCGAATATAATATTCCATGCTCTCTGATCCTTTAAGGTAGACGCTGCTGGATCCTGTGCTATCCTGACCTTGGCTCCACAGTATTTGAATTGTTCTTTCTGGCTGCTTGCAATAATTTCTCCTTGACTTGGTATCTCTGGAATTTGGCTATAATATTCCTGTAAGTATTCCTTTTGGGATATCTTTCAGGAGGTGATTGGTGGATTCTTTAAATTTCTATTTTAACTTCTGTTTCTAAAATATCAGAACAATTTTCCCTGAAAATCTCTTGGAAGACAATATCAAAGCTCTTATTTTGATCATGGTTTTCAGGTAGACCAATAATTTTCAAATTATCTCTCCTGGATCTACCAGGTTGGCACTTTTTGGAGAGAGATATTCACATTGCACTCTATTTTTAAATTCTTTTAGATTTGCTTTATTGTGTCTTGGTTTCTCATAAAGTCATTAGCTTCCATTTGTTCAATCTTAATTCTTAGGCAAGTATTTTCTTCAGAGAGCTTTTGTACCTTCTTTTCCATTTGGCTTTTCAACTGTTGACTTTTTTCTCATGACTTTCCTACATCACCCTCATTTCTCTTTCCTTCTCCTCTACCTCTCTATCTTCAAAGTCTTTTTTGAGCACTGCTATGGACTGAGACCAATTCATGTTTTTCTTGGAAGCTTTGGATGTAGGTGCCCTGATGTTGCTATCACCTTCTGAGTGCCCACTTCGATCTTCTTTGTCACTAAGGGAGCTTTCTGTGGTTCACAACATTCTCTCCCTGCTCATCTTGCCTGTCTTTTACTTGACTTTAAACTCCTTCTTAGTGTTGGGTCCTGTCTCCAGGTTATACTGTCCCAAGCATCAGAGTGTCTCAGGTGTTATGATTTAACGAGGTGCAGTATTTTCTCTTACCTGGCCTTTTCTCTGATTCATAGATAATGCGAGCCCAACTTGCTAATTAACCAGGCAGCAAAACTTTTTGGGATGTTAATTGCTAGCTCTGAGCCTGCACCACTCCCCCACCTGGGCCTCCATTGCTCAAGGTTTCTTCCTGGTTCCCTGCTGGGGTAAGACACACAAATCTCCCATTAGCTCCTGCATATATCACCATAGCCTTCCCCCCACCAGGTATGCAGCCCTCTCACCAAATTGTGAGCTTAGTTCCAGAAAATGCTGGCACTTCAGCTGATTTTGAGGCTTTGGTGTTAGTTTCTCCAGAACAGCCTGCAGTCTGTGTTGGTTAGATCCTGGGTCTTGACTCCACTCCCAGCCCAGCTCCCCCTCCTGCTGAATTTCCTAGCTGTCTTTGACTGGAAAATAATCTCAGCTGTTTTTTTGTTTTGTTTTGTTTTGGTATTTTTTGGTTTGTTTATTTTGTTTTATTTTTTGTGGGTTCTGCTGCTCCAGAAGTTGTGTTCTGACTGTTTGGAGTTTTTTTTTAATTAATTGTGTCAGGAAGTCTGAGCATTTACTGCATTTCCTGCACCATCTTGGCTCCTGGTGTGCACAGATTTATAGCCCTTTGGGCATAATTCCAAGTTGCTCTGCAGAATGTTTGGATCTATTCACAACTCCATCAACAGTGGATTAGTGTTCCAGTTTTCCCATATCGAGTCTAACATCCAACATTGTCCTTTTTTTGGCAAATTTGTCACTCTGATGGGAGTGAGGTGACTCCTTAGAGTTGTTTTAATTTTCATTTCTTTTATCAAGAGTGTGACTTTCCAGTTTTCTATGGAATTACACTGATTTCATTTTTTCTCTCTAGTTTTCCTACCATTCCTCCATTTCATCTTCTTCATCCTCTTCTGTCTTCTACCATCTGATTAAATGTGATGAGAAAGGTTTAATTCTCAAAACTCTAGTGTCCATTCTTCACACAATATAAGGAAAGTCACCATTTGACTCAGTTCTCTATGTGTTTGAGAACTGAGGCCTGTCAGACAAACTTTCTTCATTTTTTCCCCACTGTTTCTATTCTTAACTATATTCCCCTCCATCCTGTAAGGGACCCATCCTACCTGCCAAGGTTCTAAGTTGTTTTGGGCTGGTAAATGATCACACCCTGTCCTTTTATGTGTGGTGCTGCTCTAGAAATTGCCTTATGGCATTATTTAAAGGTATTTGGAGAGCTCTTTCAGAGAGCTCAGGGAAGTCACTGCCTTTCCTCAGCCATCTTGGCTCTGCTACACCCCCTCCTCCCTCAGGGATTTTTTCATATGGCAATAGATAGCTTTGATTTCTTCATCTGAATCCTGCCTGTTCATATACTTTGACCATTTCTCAATTGGGGAATGACTTGAATTCTTATAAATTTGATTTAGTTCCCTATATGTTTTAGAAATGAGGCCTTTATCAGAAACACATGGCATAAAAATTTGTTTCTGGGGTTTCTGGTTTCCTTCTAATTGTGGCTGCATTGCTTCTGATTGTTCAAAAAATCTTTAATTCAATGTTATCAAATGATTCATTTTGCATTTCATAATATTTGTCTAAATCATGGACCCATTTTGACCTCATTTTGGTATATGATGTAAGATGTTCATCTATGCCTAGTTTTTGTTATACTACCTTCTAGTTTTCCCAGCAGTTTTTGTCAGATAGTAAGTTCTTATCCCAGAACCTGGAGTCTTTGGGTTTATCAAACATTAAATTACTACAGTCTTTTAGTACTATGTCTCCTATGCCTAACCTATTCCACTGATCGACCACTTTATTTCTCAGACATTACCAAATAGTTTTTATCACTGCCATTTAAGATTTTGTATGGCAAACCCACCTTCCCGTGCATTTTTTCATTAGTTGCCTTGATATTTTTGACCTTTTGTTTTCCCAAATGAATTTTGTTATTATTTTTTCTAGCTCTATAACATAATTTTTAGGTACTCTTATTGGTACGACAAGAATAATTAAACTAATTTAGGTAGAATTATCATTTTTATTATATTAACATGGCCTACCCATGAGAAATTGATATTTTTCCAATTGTTTACATTTGATTTTATTTGTATGAAAAGAATTTTGTAATTGTAATTATAGAGTTCCTGGGTTTGTCTTGCAGGAGGTTCTGGAATATCTTATATTGTCTACAGTTACTTTATTTATTTATTTATTTAGGCAATTGGGGATAAGTGACTTGCCCAGAGTCACACAGCTAGTAAGTGTTAAGTATCTGAGGCCGGATTTGAACTCAGGTCCTCCTGAATCCAGGGCTGGTGCTCTATCCACTGTGCCATCTAGCTGCACCTACAGTTACTTTAAATGTGATTTCTCTTTCTATTTCTTCTTGCTGAGCTTTGTTGGTACTGTATAGAAATGCTTATGACTTATGTGGGTTTATTTTATATCCTGAAATTTTTCTAAAGTTGTTAATTATTTCAAGTAGTTTTTTAGTTGATTCTCTATAAGTATATGATCATATCATCTGCAATAGAGATAATTTTGTTTCCTCCTTCCCTCTTCTAATTACTCTAATTCATTTTTCTTCTCTTATTGATAAAGCTAACATTTCTAGTACAATATTAAATAAGAGAGGTGATAATCGACCTCCCTGTTTCATCCATGATCTTATTGGGAATGCCTCTAACTTATTGCCATAAGATGTAATGTTTGCTGATGGTTTTATGTAGATACTACTTATTATTTTAAGGAAAGCTCCACCTATCCCTAAGCTCTCTAGAGTTTTTAATAGGAATGATTATTTTATGAAAAGCTTTCGCTACATCTATTGAAATAATCATATGATTTTTGTTAGTTTTGTTATTGATTTCATTGATTATGTTGATTATTTTCCTTATATTGAACCAGCCCTGAATTACTGGTATAAATCCCACTTGGTCATAGTGTATTATCCTGGTGGTCACCTGCTATAATCTCCTTCCTAATATTGTATTTAAGATTTTTGCCTGATATTCATTAGGCAAATTATTCTTTTCTTTCTCTGTTTTGGCTCTGCCTGGTTTTGGCATCAACACCATATTTGTGTCATAAAAGGAATTTGGTAGAACTCCTTCACCTATTTTTCCAAATAATCTGTAAAATGTTGGAATTAATTTTTCTTTAAATGTTTGGTAGAATTCACTTGTAAACCCATCTGGTCCTGGAGATTTTTTTTCTTAGGGAGCACATTGATGGTTTGTTTAATTTATTTTTCTAAAATGAGGCTCTTCAGTTCTTTTATTTCCACTTCAGTTAATCTGGGCAATTCATATTTTTGTAAATACCCATCCATTTCTTTTACATTGTAGAATTTATTAGCATACTGTTTGGCAAAATAACTCTAAATTATTGCTTTAATTTCTATTTCTTTGGTGGTAAATTCACCACTTTTTTTATATTGGTAATTTGGTTTTCTTTCTTTTATAAATCAAATTAACAAATTTTATGTTTTTTTCATAAAACCAGCTAATTTTATTTATTATTTCTATAATTTTCTTACAATTTTATTAATCTCTCCTTTGATTTTCAGTATTTCTAATTTAGTATTTGATTTAGTATTCAATTTTCTCCAGACGTCTAGCATATCTAACTTTTCTAAAATTCTATTCACCTCTTTAATTTCTTTCTTATTTATTTTGTGATTAGATTTTATAGTTCTGAGAGAGGGTAGTTATATATACCTCACTATATTGTTTTTCTGTCTATTTCTCCTTAACTCATTTAACTTCTCCTCTAAGAATTTGGATGCTATACCACTTGATGCATATATGTTTAATATTGATATTACTTCATTATCTATAGTACCTTTTAACAAGATGAAGTTTCCTTCCTTATCTTTTTTAATTAGATGTATTTTTTGCTTTTGTTTGTCTTAAATAAGTATTGCTACCCTTGCTTTTTTTTTTCAGCTGAAACAATATATTCTGTTTCAACCTTTGACCTTTACTCTGTGTTTATCTTTCTGCTTCATATGTGTTTCTTGTCAACAACACATTGTAGGATTGTGGTTTTTAATGCATTCTGCTATCCTCTTCCATTTTATGGAATAGTTCATCCCATTCACATTCAGAGTTATGATGACTGTTTGCTTCCATCATATTTTCCCCTTTGTTTGTACTTTTTATCTTCTTTTCCCCTATTCTTGCTCACCAGATTTGCTTCTGACCACTGCCTCCCTCAATCTGCCCTCCCTTTTATCAGCCCCTTCCCTTTTCTTTCCCCTTTAGTATCCTGCTTCTTCCCTCCCTTCTATCAGTAACCCCTGTTCCTTCTACCCTTTTACTTCCCTAAAGGTGAAGCTAAATTTCATTATCCTAATGAGTGTATATAGTATTCCCTCTTTGAACCAAATCTGAAGAGTGTAAGTTTGAAACAATTTTCACCCCTTTCTTCTTTCCCTCTATTTTAATATGTGTTTTGTACCTCTTCATATGATATAATTTACCCCATTCTACCTCCCATTTCCTCTTCTTCCCATATATGCCTTTTTTATCACTTAATTTTCTTTATATCATCACATCAAATCAATTTAACCTATATCCTCTATGTATACTCTATCTGCTGAAATAGAGATACAGTTCTTAAGAGTTATAAGTATTCCCATGTAAGGGATCTAAAGAGCATAACCTTATTGAATAAGTTTTTTTTTTCCCTTTACTTTTTTATACTTCTCTTGAGTCTTATATTTGAAGATCAGATTTTCTGTCCAGTTCTCGTATTTTCATCAGAGAACCTTGGAAGTCCCCAATTTCATTAAAGGCCCACTTTTTCCCCTAAAAAGAAAATGATCAATTTTCCTGGGTTGTTGATCCTTGATTGCAATCTCAGCTCCTTGGCCTTTTGGAATATCATATTCCAAACCTTCTTATTCTTTAATGCCAGGTCCTGTGTAAACCTGACTGTGGCTCCATGACATTTAAGCAGTTTCTTTCTGTCTGCTTGCAGTATTTTCTCATTATCATGATAATTCTCTGATTTGGCTAAAATATTCCTTAGAGTTTTCCTTTTGGGTTCTTTCAGGTGGTAATTGGTGGATTCTTTCAATGATGATTTTATGCCCTGTTTTAGGATATCAGCATAATTCTCCTTGCTAATTTTCTATAAAATTTTATCTAGACTTTTTTTTTTCTGATCACAGCTTTCAAATAGTCTAATAATTCTCAAATTATCTCTCCTGGATCTATTTTCCAGGTCATCAATTGTCTCTCTGATAGGTTATTTCACATTTTCTTCCATTTTTTCTTTCTTTTGATTCTGTTTGACATGTTTTGGTGTCTCATGGAATCATTAGCTTCTATCTGCCCAATTCTAATTTTTAAGGCATTTTTTTCCCCAGAAGTTTTTGAATCTCCTTTCCCATTTGACCAATTTATTTTTTAAGGACTTGTTTTCTTCAGTCAATTTTGGTGCTTCCTTTTCCAACTTATTGACACTTTTTTTTATAATTTTCTAGTGTAATTCACATTTCTCTGATTTCTTTTCTCATTTTTTCTTCTACCTTTCTCATGTGATTTTTAAAATCTCTTTTGAACTTTTTCAAGAAGGCATTTTGGTCTTGAGACCTTTTGGCTTCACATGTAGGAATTTTGACAGTATTTTCCTCATCTGAGTTTGTGTATTAGTCTTCCCTGTCACCATAGAAACTCTCAATGATGTTTCCTTTTTTCTTTGTTTCTCCCTCATATTTTAGCTTATCTTTCTGAATTTTAAAGTTGAGATCTCCTAAGGACAGAGTCCATGATTGCAAAGTTCTTGTGCTGGGGTTTAGGGGCCTGGTCACTGGCTTTCTGCTCTGAGGCCTCTGTCGCTTGAGGATTCCTCACTACTCTGGGCATGCTCCCTTTGCTAGGATCGCTTGGCCTAGTTGTACCTTTTCTGTGGGTGGTCCTCTATCTGGCAGTTTTTCCTCTCAGTCAGGACTGTTGGGTCTCACAACTGCCAAGATGTGCCACCAGCCTGATGAGCTAGGTAAAGGGGGCCTTAGCTGTTGATATGTGCTGTAGCAAAAGCAAGAGCCTACTCTGGACTGGCTCAGACACCCTCAATGCAGCTAAGCTTGGCCACTCTCTGCTTTTACCCAAGTTTACAGAAGTTTCCTGAAATCTTCTCAATTGTCTCAAGTTGGAAGATTGTGTCTCTCTGTCTTTTTGTAAGTTCTGTAGCTCCAGAATCCCTTTGGAGGTTTGATTTAATGTTGTTTCTGAGGGAAACTTGGTAGATCTCAGGCAACTTCCTTGCTTCTCTCTGCCATTTTGGCTCTGCCTTTCAATTTTGAATTTTAAAGGACTATGTCTTTGCCGTACCTTAAAATCCAGATACATTTCCTTTTTTATTTTGTTTTTGGCAATCATTGATTTTCCTTTATGTTCAATACATAGTTTCTCAGTAGAAATTGAATGTCCTCAAAGGTAGGTGCTGCTGTGGTTTTTTTTTGCTTTTTATCTCTATTGCCTAGCGTAGAAAACAATTTTTAATTGTGGAGTGTTAGCTAGGTGGCTCCCTGCAATATTGGGGAAGGAAGGAGACCGACAGCCTCCCTCAAAACAGAGCAGGATTTATTCAACAAGAACAAACTTAAAAAGCCATAAACAGGATCAGTAGGATTAAGAGAAAGGAAATAAAATGGGGAAAGGGAAATAATACAACCTGAATAACACCACCACCCAGGAATCAGCTGAGAACACACAGCATGTCCTGTCACCTTCCAGCTTCAAGCTAGAATGGTGAAAACCCTCCTTTCTTCCCAGCAGACCCCAGGCTGACCACACACAGCCCCAAGCTAATTGGCTTGCAGTTCTAAATGACAGTCATATGACTGCCATCACTGGGCTTCCAGTCATTATAATTTTGCCAGGCCCATGTAGGCGTCAGCAAATAGTGATGACATGAGGTGCCAGCACCATGGCGATGGCTACAACCAGTGGGTGGCACACTGTACTGTTTGCAGACGTGCTGGCCTGAGCCCCAGACCAGTGTGCATGCCAGGGTTTTTTAAATTCTAGCCAAAAGATGGGGTTGTATAAACCTCAAATAACAATTCTATACACTAGAGATGTGACTTGTACATATTAAGATCTTAATAACTATTGATTGAAATTAGATGCAAAGGAAATTATTTTTCAGCATTCATTCTTTTGAATCAGAATTATCCCTTCATTACATCCTGAATGCATTACATATATAAAGATTCTTTCATATCTTTGTCCCTTTTTCAATTTAGATTTTCTTCCCTTCTTTTCTTCTTTTATGCAAATCCTGATTATACTTCAAAGCCTAGCATTTAGCAAATTTGATTGATTCATTTATTCCCTTATTCATAAATCAATACATATTCACTGAATGTCTCATCTATACAAAGAACAATGATAGGAATAAAAAAAGATAAAGAAGTGAACAGAACTTTTCCTCCTTCCTTGTGTGGTCAGTAAACTTATAGTCCACTGGAGAAATTGAAATATATATAGAAGTAACTATAATTGTGTTATGTAGAGGAAGACTATGGTAAATATCAAAAAATAATTATCAAAAAATATTCTTTGTTAATTAAGAGAAAGTAAAAATTGTTTTTACCTTGGGAAATTGTGGATGAGTAATAGAGATGGGATGGGATGATCTTAAAGAAAAAGGAATAAAATTGAACTTTAGAGAGGTTTGGAAATGTGAAGAACGAGTGTATCTCATCAGCTAAAGCATTGGTTAGGTAATTAGTATAGAAAGGGCTGGAAAAGTAGGTGGGACAGAAAGGGGAATCCTTTGATATACAGAATAATGTAATCAAACTACAGGTCACTGAAAGTCATTGAAGTTGTTTGTTTTGTTTTGTTTTGTTTTTTTCCCTTCTTCTTTTCAGGCTGTAGCCTGATCAGAGAAACAAATAAGAAGAAGAATCTGTCAGAGTCTGGTAGGGACAGAATGGATATGGAGAGAGTGGGTTATGAAATATATTGGTGACATAAGTAGATACTGCAAAATTACACAATGATGTAATCAGCATAATTTAAGATGGTGACTGTATAAAATCAATGAAGAAAGCAGAGATTGGAAATCTGAAGGAAGAATAGATAGCACTCAATATTTATTGTTCTTTATTTTCCTAAAACCAAGAACAATATCTGTACTATAACCAACTCTTAATAAATGTTTACTTAGTTGTTGACTAGTTTAATATGGCAAGAAATAAATATGGGATATGTTAAGGTAGGATGATTAGGAAAATTTTATTGCCTTTCAGAGTAATGAGGAAGTCAGAAGGAAGAGTTCATTTGAAAGAAAAGTTGTTGATTTCAGTTATGGAAAGAGTACTTTAGCAAAGCTAGTAGACAGAATATCCTAAGGCAGAGTTCTCAGATTTGTGGGGGGAAATTGATGATGAAAATATGCATGCATTAAGGTGATATTTAAGTATTAGAAATAGATAGTATTTACAACTAAAAGTATAAATTGAAAGAGGGGAAATTGGTTAAGAAAGAAACTTTGGGGAATATCACTAGTGTTTTCTTAAAATTAAGGCTAAAATTGTATTTTTAAAATTCATTGCTATTGTACCAGTGTTGACAGTAAGCATTTATTATTAATAAATATTTTTATGCCAGTAAAGAATTGACTGCATGGTAGAGAAAGCAGGGAGAAAGTTTTAGCAGCCCCAGAAGACTCATGCTATCTCTCAGAGAGACAGCACATGATCTCAAGGAGAATTCATAAGAACTAAAAAACCTACATTGTCCCAAGAAGGAGAGCCAAGAGCAGAGAGCATATTCCAAGGGAACCAAGTGCCAGCAAAGAGAGAGATCCTGGTGTACCCAAGGGTTTTATCTGTTTTTCATAGAGGTGGTTCATTATGCATTGATCAAAGCTAATTGGTTAGCCTCATTCAATTCCATTGTTTGACATGATTTGAAAGTGATCTAAATTAAAATGAATTCTGCAAATGACATCAGGGAAAGATCCTCACTCAAGTTCCCTAAGGTGGAAGTCCACTTTCTGGGTGTGGTTAGATCCCATCAATTAATTGAGATTGACAAAAGAATCAATCTCCATTTCTTTTGTTCCCTTATGTTTGTCCTGGCAAGATCTCCAAGAAATTCATTATTAATAATTATTTTCTCACAGTAGTTAGAGTAAATTAGGAAGAGTTAATAAAGAAGTTTGCGAAAGATTGGTCAGAAAGGTAGAACAATGAGGGTGATACATAATCTCTAAGGAATGAAATTTCAAGGGGGGATCTTTTCAATGCCAAATATTAAACATTTGCTGATCAAGATACAATGCTGGGGAAGCTAGGTGGCACAGTGCATAAAGCACCAGCCATGGTTTCAGGAAGACCTGAGTTCAAATCTGGCCTCAGACACTTGACACTTACTAGCTGTGTGACCCTGGGCAAGTCACTTAACCCCGATTGCCCAGCAAAAAAAACAAAAACAAACAAAACAAAACAATTCTATATGCTACATAAATACTGACAAATCACCAAACATTTAGAAAAGGAAGTTTATTTTCACTCAGACGATTAATAAAGATACAGTGATATGGCTTCTCTATATGTGTCCTCTTTTGTCTCTCTATGGAAACCAATTTGGTCATTACAGAAGGGTACTGATAATTTCATGGTCTTTAGCAATACATTAAGTCGAAGAAAACTAGATTCCCATGTTACTAAGGCTTTTTGATACCCATAAATAACCAGGCAGGAATCCAGGATTGAACAAGTCCCAGGGGCAAGTTTTTCCTAAATTTGTTACATATTGACTGGAAGACAGGAGGATAGAAAGTTTTGTCAAGAAAACTAGGACCAATAAGTTTCTAAGATTTGCTTTCTTTTAGGTAAATGTCATGTGAAAAACGTGGTGGGGATTTTTAGGTATACTTCAAAAAAGAATTGCACTCTGCAACAGTGAGGTGGTTCAGTGGATAAAGTACCGGCCCTGAATTCAATAGGACCTGAGTTCAAATCTGATTTCAGACACTTGAAACTTACTAGCTGTGTGACCTTGGGCAAGTCACTTAACCCACATTGCCCCACTAAATAAATAAATAAATAAATGAATGAATGAATGAATGAATGAATGAATGAATGAATGAATGAATAAATAAATAAATAAATGAATGAATAAATAAATAAATAAATAAATAAATAGAAGAATTACACTCTCCCACAAAATCAAATTAGAATTAAGGTGGACTTTTATTTGGTTTTAGAGAAAGTGCCCAAGTGAGAAGTCAAAGACTTCACCCCTGGGTAGGAAGGCTAAGAAACATTCTCCTCCTTGAAGAGAAGGAAGCCAAAAGGTTGGTTTTTTTTTTGGGGGGGGGGGGTTGTTTGTTTTTTTGTGGGTTTTTTTTTGCAGGGCAATGGGGGTTAAGTGACTTGCCCAGGGTCACACAGCTAGTAAGTGTCAAGTGTCTGAGGCTGGATTTGAACTCAGGTACTCCTGAATTCAGGGCCGGTGCTTTATCCACTGCGCCACCTAGCTGCCCCCTGTTTTTTTGTTTTTAATGGAAGAAATATGGGGTGTCCACTTGAAAACTGGAAATTTCTCTTTAGGGGTGGTGTGGGGAAAGCTTGGATGCTTATCATATTCCTGAGAATCAAGGCGGATATTTTAGAAATTATGGTCCTGACTTTTGGGGTTATCTCTGTCTCCTAGTTTTAGTTAGCTAGTAACCCATGCCTAATTGACTTTCCTGCTATAGAATTTTTATTTCCCCTTACTTCTTAGGTGTATCTGACCTGATATCTAGTTGGTCAATCTAAACTTCAATAGTACCTTCATTCCTTGATATGTCTGTCCTGTTATGTGATCATCTTTGATTTTGCTTTTCATAGGAGAATCTGCTTCTGATTTATCCTAAACCCCAAGTCAGTAAAGCTTCTTCATGTTGTGGGTGGGAAGAAAAAGAAAAAGTTGTGTCATGGAAATGCTGGTCCTATCACACTGCATGTACAAAAATTTCAAGAAAACAGACCCCTTCACCTAAGTTTTCAACATTCCATTGGCTAACATAACACTGGCTAAAAACTAAAAAGAAAACCCTTGATCTGGCAATAAAAAATTTATTCTTGGATTTGCACAGAATACATTCCATATGGTGTTGAGGAAAGAAAACAGAACACTAGGACCTGAGAATTGTGTGAATTGTAAAAAAAAAAATTAAAAAATAGAAGGGTAGTGAAGAGAAAGAAATGGATGAGGAAATGAAAGGTTAGTAGCTTGGAAGTATTAAGAGTGGGCTTTTTTTGGTGGTCATTGTCATTGTTTTGTTTATGTCTCCATTTAATTTCCTTTTTTCTTATTTTTAATATTGTTTCCTTTGCCTGGTGCCTGTCCTAAACTATGATAAAAGTGGGAGGACAAAAAAGGACACATTACTATTTTCACATACATATCTGAAATATCTGTAACATAAGATGAAGCATGCAACTATCACCTCTGGAGTGAAAAAGAGGGATACAATGTGACACATCTATTCAGTGACACTAACAGGAAGCTCTGCAAAAAAAAAAGAGTGAATGGAGAATACTTGCTGCTCAAAATATTCTATACCTTGAGGGCAAAACAACCAGTGGCCATTAAGCTCTTCTGGGTATTCTATCTTTTCTTTATACTTTTTCATGTTCCAGTGAATGCTAGCTAAGTAACTACTAAGCAGGCAGAATAGGAAAAAGTCCATTAAGTATTTACAATGTTCATTTTCCTTCCTTTCACAGAAATTAGTTTATTGTGTCTTGACATAATAAACCTCAAATAAACCTTATAAAAGACTATTAATCAGTTTTTGCATGTAGCAAATTAAATGAAGGTTAAAGGTGAGTAGATTATTTTTCCGCAGAGATTTGATTCATACAGACAATTCATCTCTGCTGCTTTAGAAGCTGCATCTAACTTTAAGCAATCAATGTGTGTAATGAAGAATAGTTCTGTTTGCTAAAATTATATCAATTTGAAAAATTGGAAATCAATCTACTAGGAAAACAAGAATGATAAATGAGCATATGAGTAATCTAAATGATAAAAATAGCATTATATTTTCTCAGTTGGGCATTCATGTAAACATGTTCAATGAATTATTAACCAAAAAAGGAAGCTGCAAGGAAGAATAAATTAAATTCACATTTATATTAAAATGTCATTGTGTTTAATAGCATTTTTGTCTTTTATTAATGAAACATTATTTGCTGAGTTTTGAAATATCAGAAAATAGAGTATTCCATTCTTGAAGGTTAAGACTACCACAGACTTTAAGTTTTATGAGATCCAGGCCCTGACTTCTGTACTTTTATCTTACCTTGCCTGGTCCCACGCATATCCCAGTGCTTCCCAGCCATCTTCAATCCATACATTTCAGCCTTCTCCTTAGAGGTAATTTGTGACACTGTGAATAAAGTATTGGGCTGGGAATCAGGAAGACCTAAGTTCAAATATATCCTCCAACACTTGCTATTTGTGTGATGCTGAGAAAGTCACTTGACTTCTGTCTGTCTCAATTTTCTTAACTGTAAAATGTTTATAAGGATACCACCAACCTTACAGAGTTGTTGTGAGGAACAAATAAAAAAAAAAATGTGTAAAAAGCATTTAGCACGGTACCTGGCACATAGTGGATACTATAAAAATGTTTATTTCCTTTCACTTACTCTTTCTCCACAGATTTGGTACTTAGCATTATGAATGATGAGCTTTCATTTTATCTAGCCTGAACTCAGGTCTACTACCTGATTTCTTAAATCATTTCCAAGCCATGTTACTTTGCATATACTCTCACATTCTATTTTTAATTCAAGATCCCATATATATGTTGTCTTCCCATATTAGAATATAAGCTTCTTGAGGGCATACACCATTGTGCTTATTTGTATTTTTATCACCAAAAATTAATATATTTCTTGGCATACTCTAAGTAGTTTTATTTTAATCTGTATACTGATATATTCATATCTATATATGAATATGTCAGATTTATATAGATAGCAATTTTAAGTTACAAAGCACTTTTCTTAAAATAATTCTGTGAGGTTGTTCATTCCAGTTTTGTAGATGAGAACATAAAACACAGAGAGTGGAAGTAACTTATACATGGAGAAACCATGAATTTAAATTATGTTCTTTTTTTTTAAATTAAATTTGACAAGATAGTCACCATCTTATTGTTCCTTTTGCTTTCTATTTGTTTTTCTCTGTGTGTATATGTGTATATTAATGTCGAAGCAAGCACCATATTCTGTACTCTTCACCTTTTTTTTTCTTTTTGTTTTAATCTATACAAATTTAAGTATTTTGTGGATGTTCTCTATCTGTGTCTTTCTGTAACTCTACATCTCCTTGTGTTTGTCTTTCTGGCTCTGTCTCTCTCTGGCTCTGCTTCGTTCTCTCTGTCTCTCTCTGTTTCTTTGTGTCTGTCTCTTTGTGTCTCTGCGATCACTGTGTCTCTGTCTATCTCTGTATGTATGTGTGTATGTTTGTCTATCTCTGTTTCACCCTCTCTCCCCACAATAAAATAATGTGGAAGATTTTGTGAATTTGTCTGTCATACTTCTGTACAGATCATGCTAATCTTTTTCTGTGTTGTTCCTTTTTTAAATTATGTTTAGCAAAGGGAATACTCAATCTACTCTTATAGCTACATTTCTTAAATGCTATGGTTAGAGCATGTAATGTTTTTAATTTATGGGATAAAACTAGCATTTCAATAGCATAGCATAATAAAAAATAACTGTATAAAACTACAAAATGATTATATACAACTTGCTATTATTTTAAAATAAATAATAAATATGTCATGTACTTTGTTCTTTGTTCTTCCCTCTCCCTGCCCTAGAGATGACTACCATTAGACATAAATGTCTGTGTGTGTATGTAAAATCATTCCACACATACATTTATTTATCAGTTATTTCTATGTTCATGTCTAGGCAGGGCCAATATAAGAAAAAATGATGTTTACCTAATTTATTTATTTAATGCCATCCAAATTAAATTATAAAAATAGTTTAATGAATTAGAAAAAATAATATAATTTATTAATAGAACAAAAAGTTAAGAATATCAAAGGAACTAATAAAATGTAAAGGATGGAGGTTTAGCAATACCTTTTTCTCTTGATAGTCTTAAACTATATTATAAGGTCATAATTATCAAAACTCTGGGATTGGGTAAAATATAGGTAGATCAATAACAGAGTAGACATATACATTGCAGCAATGAATACATATAGTTACATTAGATATTACAAGTGTAAAGACTTAAATTTTGGGGACAAGAATTCATTATTGAGCTAAAAATTGTTGGTAAAAATGGAATGCAGTATGACAGCAATTGGGCATTGAACAATATCTAACATCATTTACTGAGATAAGGTCAAAATGGAAATATAACCTTGATATAAGGTATTACAAGAATTTTGGCGAACATGGAATATATTATCTATCAGATATACAGATAGGTGAATAATTTAGGGAAAAAAGAGATGGAGAGTACATTGAGGTATCAAATCGGTAATTTGGATTACATTAAGTTAAAAATTTCTTGTATAAACAAAATGAATTTACCCATGATCAAAAGGAAAGCAAAAATTTGGGGTGGGGGGGACTGTAGACACTTTCTCAGATAAAGGTTTTATATCTCAAATATATAGAGAACTTTTTCAAATCTATAACTATATGAGTCATTATCCAGTTAATAAATGGTCAAAAGATATGAACAGGGAGTATTTAGATAAAGAAATTAAATCACTCTATAGTCAGTTTATTATGTTGTTGTTTTTTGTTCAAATACTAGCTTTTCAAATTCCTAGCTATATATTTTAGATAGGGTGCAACCTCACTTTGCTCATTAGTAAACTTAGGTGTTTATATTAGATGACCTCTATGATCTCCTTCAAATCTAAATCTATAAAATCATGATTTCTCAAGTAATATCATCTGTAGATGCCTAACTGTGGAATAGTACAGTATTTTTAATATCAACACAAGCAATATTCAAGTTGGAATAACTTCAAGGATAAGAATAGCAATACATTGCCTATCCGAGTATTAAGTTTTGAAAGAACTATTCATAAAAGATTGAATTGTTTTATCATCCATCCATCCATCCATCCATCCATCCATCCATCCATCCATCCATCCATCCATCCATCCATGCATCCATCCATCCATCCATCTGCTTGCTTGTTTGCTTACTTGCTTACTAGGTTATTTACTATTTATATACTCAGAGATAGAGGTGGTTTCTGTTAAGAACATAGAGAAGCTGCTGTCTGCATCAATAAAGTGACCACTTCCAAAAGAAAGTTTCAAATTGTCAGTCTTTAAAACAAAAGTAAAGCATATTTGGTGAATGATTGAATATTTTTGAGGTTGTTCATAATAAAACATAAATTTTATATTACTATATTAATCTGTCTCAGAGCATCAGGAACCAAAATAAAGATGTAGATGAAGAGCTACATTTAATTTTTAACATGAATTTCAAATGATTTCCTTTAGGGAGATAATCTTTATTCCCATTTGACTTATCTCTAATCATAATGGAAATGATATATCTTTCTTTAAAATTATTGATTCTATTTCATATTGTCTTGCCTATGGTGGTAGGCTCCCATTAAAAGTCTGCTGAATTCTCAGATTGTTTTAAATAAATGTCATAGCCTCTAGGGACTGTCTTTGTCTTAATCACCTTGTCTTCTCTGCTTCAATTTTATGACTGATATTGGCTATAATTGGCTATAATACATTTCGACGATGTTTATTAAAATTAACACAGTCCCCAAGATATCCAAAGTTAAATTTTTAAAAAGCACATTAAAAAAGCATCTTCAAATAAGAAGGATTTGGAAATAAAAATAAAGTAATCATTATGCTGAAGCCTTTCTGAGAAATATAAAAAAAAATAATTCAGTTTCAATAAAAAAGAATATTGTACATCAAAATGATCTCCAACATATGCCTTGTGAAGAAACATACATCACAGAGAAGAGTTCAAATGCACTACAATATTCTTAGTGAGGATGCTGAAAAACAATTGTGAACAAACTTTGAGTAGGTGGGTTTCCATTTCTGAATGTACTCTCTTCTTTTCCCCTCATACAATTCTTTAGTTATTTAAAACTGTGATGAAATAATGGGATTTAGCAGATACTCAAGGACCCACTTGGAGTTTAATCTAGCCTGACTGAATCAAGTTAGAGTGATTGACTGCTGATTAGCCTACTTTAAGTTAACTGGATTGTAATCACACCTGGCTAGCCCTTAAGAAGGTATTGTTCTCAGAAGCTAGACTGTGAACTCAACTTGAGAACACCTTCAAAACCAATGGATTTGGATGATGCCAACCAATCAGCTTGAAGTCGTATATAAGGACTGCCTCTGTTCCAGACCTATAAAAAGCTTCCACAATCAGCTTGCTGGAGAGTTCTTTATTAAAGCAGGCTTGTGGAAGAAGACTTGAGGAAGAACCCAACCAGGATGGAACTCTGGGTTAGATAGACCTTTTCTTAACTTTCTGAACTCCATGTGAAGACCTGTATGCTTTAATAAATGTTTAATACCCAAAGACTGGTGCTAAAGCTTCTAATTTAAGGTGACCACAATTTAGATTTTAAACATCACAAAACAAAGGTCATATGTGGCCTCCTGCAAGAATCCTGTCCTGAAAAATAATCATTAGTGTTCTTTCATGTTGAAATGATTTTGTATTATTTTGAATATACTGTGGATTTTCTTATCTGATGTTGTCTTTCCCATCCTGGCCCTTCTTCCCATCCCCTCTACCCCCACCAAAAGGACTATAACTTACTTGAAGGAAAGGAGTTTGTTGTTGTGGTGGTTGTGGTTGTTTTATTTCTGCTTACATCACTGAGCTTGTTGCAAAATAGAACTTATTTTTTTTAATTGAAATGAATGATTAAAACAGGAAAAGTAATGGTAACTATTTTGATTTGTTTTCCAAATTAACATTTTCCATTGACCAGTGGTTCTTCAAGTGATTACTTAATCCTTTACATTTTGATTATGATAAATTTGATATAACTTTCAACAATCCTATGTCAAATAAACTGGTAGTAGCTGTATGGATTTCATATTTCTTAAGAAAAGTATGATTTCAGATTGCTTTAGCCAGCTTGACATTCTATGAAAAATGTGAAAATCCTGTCTTATTTATGTTATAAAAAGTGATCGTTTCAAAACATTGAGTTGAAATTCATTAAATATTTTTGTCATCATAACTATAGTTTCCTCTATACTTATAGCTTTGATCTATTTTTAAAAAATATATATTTTCTTCCTCAAAACATCAATATTAATTTGAGATTTCAGAATGCTATGACCCTATTTCTTTTGTTTCACTCTTCAAGTAAATCTATGTGAATTTCAAACCTAAATTTCAAGATTATATATATATGTATATATATATATATATATATATATATATATATATATATATATATATATATATTCACAAACACACATACCTCTACCATCCAAATATGCGTAGGCACATATGGGCATATATGTGTGCATATGTGGGTAAACACATATTTTCTTTTTTCCACATTTCCATTTCTCAAATGTGGGAGTTTGTATTATATGAAACATGTGCTCTTAGTTTGCCAGTATATGTAGACAGTCATTGAAATCTGTTGCCTTAAGGCTTCTAAGGATATATTTAGTTCTTTAAATATAAAATCAAGGTGAAAGCAAGTTTTATTTTGAAGTTTAAATAGGCTAACATAAATCCTTAGTCATCTGACAACAAATGCATTATTCAGTTTAAAAATTAAACAATTTTAATTATGACCAAATATCCAAAAATATTTTGTTCTTTTAAAGAAGTATGGGTTGTTTATATTATCTTATCTTTCAGCTTTGTTATTACTCATGATTTTTTCATTAATCACATGTATTTTATCAATGAATGAGATAGTATAACTATGCATTTCTCATCATGTTACCGTGAAGGAAATCGCTGAGCCTACCTTTCAGTCAGCCTGGGTTCAAATTTTGCCTCAACACATTCTTGCTTTGAGACCATGATGAGCATGTTGATTACATTCTTAATAGCCAAGCAACTCCCTAAGGATCCCTACATTTTAATTTATAGGCCTGAGTTGGTAGAGGATGTTCCCTTCCCAGAAGACATCACAAATCTGGAGTGAAATATAAAAAATAACAACAAAAAAAAGATAAGTAATCAGTTTAATAATTTATGCATCTATCTAAATATATTTCCTATCTAGCTATCTGTATTTTACCTAGATATCATGTATATGTATATAAAAATATATCTATGTATAAATGTATAGACATACATATATATACAAATACACATAAATACCTATATCTACATAGATATATTTTCTAGTTATTTAGCTAGTTATATTTAAGTAGATAGTTCACGTGTGTGTGTGCACACATGCATATAACTATCTAAATATATTCCCTAGATATCAATATCATCTACATTATCTAGGTATATTTTTCTAGTTATTGATATTTAAAGATATATGTAGCTATTCGTATTATTTTTATCTCTGTCATTCTTCTATTTCTCTATCTAATTTTATTTCCTAGATATCTATATTTTATTTAGACACTTCTATCTATATCTCTCTCTCTATCTTTCTATGGATCTATATCAATCTGTTTGTGTCCTCCACATTGAGAGATACTACTGCCATGTGTATTTATTTTCATTATCATTGCTCACATGCAATGACTTTAAGGTGAAAAAGAATTAACTTAAAAAAAAGCATTAACTTTGGCACTCCTTGTGGGGTGAAGAGGTTAACTATTTTGATTTAAATAACCAGTTTTGTGTGTTAATAATCCTGGAAAGTAATAGATATTGCTCATAGGAATAGTATTGCCAATTTGTTTTGTTAGAATGTATCTGCTATTAGATTTTAAGTTTTCCTGACTCTAAGCACATCCTTCTAGCCCATAAACCACTATTACCTTTTTTACTTTTTATGCTATATTTTCATTACATAGTGATTCTGGTCTATCACTGCAAATATAACTTTAGTTATAGAATATTTATTTAACGTTAATGTCTTCCACTATTTAGTAATTTCAGTAATTTCATTTTCAGGAAAAAAGAATAATCATGTACTTTTCAGAAATTATTACATAAACACCTTGTTAAGCAATAAATGCAAATACTGTCCATGTTTAAAATGCACATATTTTAAATGCTTATGAGAACCTGACCAATGTTCAAGTATACATCTGCATAAAATACATGTATCTTTTCCTCTGAATCAACATATGCAATGTTCTATTACAGCTCTGTAGCTTTGCAAAATTATAACCAACTGCTTGAAAAAAATTTGTATGAATGGCCAGTTTCAAAGTGATTTTTGCCCTTATTAGATCATGAGAATTTTAAAAAATATGGTTTCTGACAAATGAATGCAGGAATTAAATAGTGATGCCTAGTAATATGCTTCATTGTTGAACTTTGTACTGTTCTCATTGTACCTCGGGGAACCTATTAAATTAATTTGATCTCATAGCTTTGCCAAAAAGCCACTGATTAGTGTTCATGTTCAGATTCCAAGTGCTGATCATTATCATATTACCTGATGAACAAAGATTTGGAATGTAAACTCAACAGAGCTCTGAAGTGATGAAAAAAGGCAGCCATTTATATGTAGTTAATATGACTCTGCTGTCTTGCAATAACATGTAATGAATTTTGTTATTTGTGCTTTCCAGATGATTTGTTTGAATATTATTCAGAAGAATAATACTAATAATTTCCCAAGGACGGAAAAATAAGTTGATCCATCCATTTAATTTTAATAGATTTTGCTAATGGCTTATTTTTAGGGTAAAAATCAGCTAGCTAGGGATGTCTAAGTGTTTGTAAGGAGGTAGGTTGACTCTAGCTGGGATTAAAGAACAAAGATACTTGGCAAAAGGAAGAATCATGGCTGATTGCTTAAACTACCTTGTCTTTCCATTCCATTTAATTGAAATTAATGGAGAAGAGACTGAGAGAACTAGCTTTGATTACCTGGCATGCCATTTCTTATATACATCAACAATGAGTAGAGTGTTTTTATTTTTATTTTTGACATACCTATTATTTCACTGAAGTTGGGAATTCTCAGTCAGGAAATTTTCTCTACCATTGCAGATCAGTATCTGTTCTGCATATGATATTCCTAGAGAGTAAACTGGAGGCAATGAGTTTGATTTAGTTATTTACCAGTTTTTGGTTAAACGGCCAGTATGCATCAGGTTCAGGACTTGAAGCTAGGTCTTCCTGACTGAGGCTCGGCTCTAGTCACTATACCATGCTTCTTGACAAATACTAGGAACTTGGGTAAAGAGTGCAAATCTAACCAGTTTCTACCCATTGATAATTTGCTGAAAATAAACCTTTATGTTTCATTGATTCAGAACATGGGAATTAACTTTTTTTATAAGTTGCCTTAATTTTTGCAATGAGTTTTCCTTATGAAAATTCTTGGAGGTAGGTAGTGTGTCCACTATTATATTATCATCTTTTATAGATCAAGAAATAGGATCTTTGAGAGATGAAATGACTTTTTCAGAGGAACATGCTAATATGTCTAAGCTTAATTTGAACTGAGGTCTCCTAACTCAGCATCTAAAACTCTTTTAATTATTGTTTTGCCTTTCCATTATTTAGAAAATATCAATGTCCCTTGTCACTAAATTGTTATTCTAAAAAAAACAACAACAAAAACTCATTAGAACATGGAGATAGCCTTGGGTCCTTGAAGGCTGAATTAGTATCTCATAAATTCTGTTAGGTATTTATGTATAAGCAGAAAAGCAGATCCATTTAGAAAACTAGCCTAGATAAATACCAGGAATTTTATTCCACATTAATTGGTCATGAATTAATATTTACAAAATAGCAGTTCATGAATAGTAACCTGTAGAGGGTCATTGCCTGTGTTCATAGTAGTATTCATACTAATCCTATTAGACACTAAAGCATTAAAATGCTAATTAACCAGCTCAACAATATACAAAGTATAGATGTTTGCCTATGTGTAAATTTTAATGCATAGGGAAAGACTTCTCTCACCCCCAGCAAAACATCTGAGGCACTCAAATTCCCTTATAGTCCAAAAGTCACATGCATGCATCACTACTGGGAAAAAAAATCATAGTTTTTACTACATGGACCTTTGTCAGCAAGGTGCTATCTCTGTTTTTTATTTTACTGTCCATATTTTCCACAGCATTCCTTCCCAGGAGCCAGCATCCTTTAATTTCAAGGCTATAGTTCCTGTCTCCAATCTCTGAGCCCAAAAATAAAACATATGACACATATCATTTCTTCTCCCTCTATTTGCCAGGAAGGAATAGAACTAGTTGTGATGACTTTAAGGTTGTGTTGTGTTATTTTTTGTTTGTTTGTTAAGCTTCAAGCCAGTCTTTACACATCACTCCTTCACCCTCATCAAGATCCTATGTAATTAGTCTTTATTTTTTGCCCACAAAGTGGTATCCTCTCCATATCTGAGATTGATGACATTTCCTCTAGCAACCTTAATTCTGCCTTTGTTTCATTCAGCCTGGCATTTCATGTGCTATTACACTGCATATAAGGTAAATAAATAAGCTGACAATATATAGTTTTGTCACACTTCTTTTCCAATCTTAAACCTATCAGTTGTTCCATGTTTTGTTCTAACTCTTGCTTTTTGACCCACATACAGGTTCTTTGGGAGACAAATAAGTGTTACCCATAGTAGTAGGGAGACAAGTAAGTAGTACAATCTAGTACTCCCATTGTTTTGAGGACTTCCCCTATTTTGGGAGATCCACACAGTTAAAGGCTATTTAGTGTAGTCAGTGTAGTAGAAGTAGTTTGTTTGTTTGTTTTTCTGCCAACTCCCTTCCTTTCTCCATAATTCATTGAATGTTAGTAATTTGGTCTCTACTTCATTTGACTGTTTGAAAACCCATCTAAACTTCTGGAAATTCTCAGTTCACATGTTGCTAAAGGCTACTTCGAAGAATCTTAAGCATAACTTTGCTATGTGAGATGACCACAAGTGCTCAGTAATTTGAATATTATTGGCATTGTTCTTCTTTAGGATTGGGATATAAACTGATCTTTTCCAATCCAGTGGTCACTGTTGAGTTTTCTAAATTTGCTGACAAATCGAGTGTAGCACTCTTTTTGGATTTAAAATAGCTCAGGTAGAATTCTGTCATTTCCACTTTTTATTAATAATACTTGCTAAGGCCAACTTGCCTTCATTCCACAGGATGCCTGGCTCTAGATCAGCAACAACACCATCATTGCTAATGGTGACATTCAGATCCTTTTTTTTATTAAGATATTTCTTGCATAAATCCATATATTCTTGGCACCTTTTCTTAATTTCTTCTGTGTTTGCTAAGTCTGTACAATTTTGTCTTTTATCAAGTTGATTTTTGAATGAAACATTGCATTGATATTTCTAGTTTTCTTGAAAAAGTTTCATTTTCCTTAGCTATTTATAAAGCTTCATCAAACAGCTATTCTTCTTTCTTTCTCTCTTTTCTTTTATTGTAATTTTTTGCCAGATAATGAGGGTTGAATGACTTGTCAAGGGTCGCATAGTAAGTAAATGTCAAGTGACTGAGGCCAGATTTGAACTCAGGTCCTTCTGAATCCAGGGCCAGTGCTTTATCCACTGTGCCACGTAGCTGCCCCCCCCTTTCTTTTAAATTATTTTGTTGTTGCTGCTGCTGCCTACTGTAGAACATTTTGAACCTCTGTCTATTGTTCTTCAGGAATTCTGTCCACCAGATCTAATCCCGTTAATCTGTTAACCATCTCCACTTCACATTTATAAGAGAAGTTAGTTAGGTCATACCTTTTTGATCTGATGGTTTCCCTAACTTCTTCAATTTAAGATTTATTTTTTGAATTAGAACGTCATGATCTGAGCACCAGTCAGCTCAAGGTCTCGTTTTAACTGACTGTATACAGCATCTCCATCTTTGGCTGCAAATCATATAATCAATCTAATTTTGATATTGACTATCTGGTGATGACCATGTATAGAGTTATTTTTTGGGTTGTGGAAAAAAACTGTCTGCTATGATCAGCAAATTTTCCTTTCATCAGCAGACACATCCACAGCTGATTTTCCTTTCAGTTTTGGACCAGTTGTTTCATTGGTAGTAGAGTTATTTTTGGTTGTCCTCAGCTCTACCCCAGCAGCATTTTGGATACCTTCAAACCCAAGTGATTTATCTTCCAGTGTTTGTATACACAAACACACACACATATACATATATATTATACACACACACACATATATATATAATTGTTTTTATACTGTTCATGGGGTTTTCCTGGCACAGATATGGAATGGTTTCCCATTTCCTTCTCCAGTGGTGCCCCCTGGATCACTGCCTTGTCATTGTAGAGAGGCTCACATAACTAAAGTACATGTGAATTGGCTGTAATATATGTATGAATACTTTTGTCAAAACCTATATAATAGGTGGGGGGGGGCAGCTAGGTGGTGTAGTGGATAAAGCACCGGCCCCACAATCAGGAGGACCTGAGTTCAAATCCGGCCTCAGACACTTACTAGATGTATGACTCTGGGCAAGTCACTTAACCCTCATTGCTTGACCAAAAACAAAATAAAACAAAACAAAACAAACAAACAAAAATCCTATATAATGTAAAACCTTCTGAAACTGGGGAGAAGGAATTCACATACCCTTTCTCTCTCTCTCAAATAACCTTATAAATTTCTGTCTAATATTATTTTAGGTTTTGGGGTTTGCTTGTGAACAACAGGAATCACAATAGAGGCTACATATGTTCTTTCCAGCCTATGGCAATAAGTAGCTAATGTAATAAAAGCTTCTAAAGGAACATTACATGTAGGAAAGCACTGTTTTTCTTTTGTCTTTTTTTTTTTTTTTTTAGTGAGGCAATTGGGGTTAAGTGACTTGCCCAGGGTCACACAGCTAGTAAGTGTTAAGTGTCTGAGGCCGGATTTGAACTCAGGTACTCCTGACTCCAGGGCCAGTGCTCTATCCACTGCGCCACCTAGCTGCCCCTAGCACTGTTTTTCAATGAGTGCTTATTTGATCTTTTTGGTTTGTTTGTTTTTTTTGTTGTTGTTGAATTTTACCTATAAATAAATATGTTCATTCTCTGTATCTTATAAATCATATACTTGTAAAAGGAATTACTGTCAAGATAGTGGTTGGTATATGACTATAAAATGCACAGAATGTCTGGATAGAGATAAGACTGACAACTACCTTGGCTCACCAAATCATGTGAGGACATTTGACACAAGGATTCTATTTCTTTTTCAATATTTATAGTTACTTATGTACAAGCAGAATTTTGTCTAAGTATTAACACATCAGCAAAATATAAATATTCCAAGCCATTAGAATAAGACTTCACTGATTTAAATGTATGATAACAAAATATTTATTAATCTTCAGAATAACAAAAAAACACTTTTTGGCACAAGGAATGCAATAAAAATATTGGTTTAAGTATCTTTGAATCCATCTGTCTAGGTATTTCTTTCAGTAATCAATCAAACAAGAAGCATTTATTTAGGATTTACTGTGTTTGTCAGGGATATAAAGACGAAACTTAAATATTTGCCTTAAAGTATATTGCATTTCATTGAGGGACACAATAGATGGTGCATTGGATTCATAGTTAGGAACACTTGAGTTGAAGCTCTGCCTCAGAAACTTATAAGCTATGTGACCTATATAAAGTCAACTAACACTTATCAGCCTCTATTCCCTCATCTATAAAATGGCTGTAATAATAGTAGCTATCCTAAATTTTAATTGTTGTGAGAATTACAATGCTATCAACCTGTTGAGAAAGATACTGCAGGGAAGCTCTGCCATGAAAAGCACCCATGTGACTTATCATGCAGAAGTGAACTTTCTGGGGTTTTGAAGGTCAGATCAGCATCAGGAAGTCATGTCTTCTGCCTGTTAGTCATGTCAATAAGTGCTACCAACCAATTAGCTTGGAGCTGTGTGTGTGTATGGCCCTGTTTCCTGTTTCACAGGAGGCTTCTGGGAGAAACCACAGTGGAGCAAGGCCTTTTCATTTCCGGACTGTGGCTTGGCAGCAGGGATAGGCAGGATAGGGAGGGTAGACAAATTTCATACTTTATCCATGTGTTTCTCTTTACTAAACCCTGTAAAAATTAATTATTAACTAATCTAATCTGGAAAATTTATATAATTAGACTTATATGAAAAATTATGATTATATGAAACATTATAAGTTTAGAAAAATTATAATTGGGCCTTAAGTCCCTTCGTGGTCACCATTCAAATGTAGAAATATTTTGACTTCCTGACCTAATTTGGGGGGAGTAATCTGTGGATGACTAATCTGAGGACTTCTGACTGGCTGGTTGACTATCTGACTGCTATTAATTTAACATGGGACTTTTATAATGTTCCACCACACTGCTCCATTCCCAAAATTTATAAGGAAAAGGTTAAGAAGCCTCTTCCATTTTAACTGCAGAGGGTTTATTTATGAGATACAATTTAAAATTAAGAATACAGGGAAATAAAATGTACAACCTGACTGCGTTCCAACGTGTCTCTTTCCACCTGCTGTGCCTGGAACTTTTTTAGCCTCCTCCTGCATACCAATAGACCTTCTTCTAGCATTCCCCTCACTGAAAAGCCCCCCTGCTCAGTATGAGCCTCCATCTGTTCTTGCTCTTAGCTTCTTCTCCTTCCACCATCTCTTATAGCTCCAGCCTTTCTGTTCTCTTAATCTTAGCTTTCTCCAATTTTTAACCTGTGCTGACTGGTTCTGTGCTCTCTGCCTCCTATCTCTTAGTGCTTTCTTATTTCCCCTACCAGCCTTTCTGTTCTCTTAATCTTTGCTTTCTCCAAACTGTACCCTGTGCTGACCGCTTCTGTGCTCTCCACCTAGTCCTCTGGTGCTCTCTGGTTTCTCTAACCTCCTGTTCCGTCTCCTGTTCTGTCTGTCTGCTCCATCAGTCCGCCCCCTCAATACTCTCTTACCTCTCTTTCTCCAACTTCACTTTCTCCCTCCTGTACCATCTCCCCCTCTCTTTATGTAGCCTCAGTTTCCTTAGCATCCTTGAAGCCCCTTTCTGTCCGTTCCTCTCTACCTGTCTAACTCCCCTGTATATATATCTTCCTTCTCACCCCTCAAATCTCGGGCTCCCTGCATGCCCACACACACCAAGCTAATCCACCAGCCGCCCTAGCTCTGTGGCCAGGGGGAGGGGATGCTCGAGTGTCATGTGAGTACCACACCCAGGGGTCCAGGGGTTCATGCCCCATGCTGTGCAGCCAGGGACCTCTGCATGGGCTATGCCAGAGGCCAGCCTGGATGAGCCCAGGATCTCTCGGGTAGATCCTCTCAGGGCAGAGGGAGCTGGGGCCTTTTCCCCCCAGCTGTCTGACCGGGCATCTTGTACAGCCCATGGGGATTTTGGCTCAGCTAAAGCAGAGGGGGAGGGGCACCTGCCCCTCCCACATAAAGAAGAAAAACTGGAGGGCCTAAGGCTTTATAATCTCATCCCAAAGGTAGGGTCCCCAAATCAAAATAAATTTCCACAACCCTAATATACTTTAATAAATACTTAATGCCCAAAGATTGGTGCTATATGTTTTCTAATTTAAGGTGACCACTCATTAGATTTTAGACATCAAAGCTAGAATTTTAGACCTTACATTGTGAGGATCAAGAGTTAATATGTGTGAAATGAATCACAAATATCACAACACTAAATAGATGCAAATTATTATTCACAACAACAAAATTTTTATAATAATTACAAAAAATAAGTTTTGGGTTTTTTATGGGAATCAGTAAAATCAGAGTAGACAAGAGAAAAGTCTATGTATCAGGTAATGGTTGAGCTAAACTGCTTTATTTACTTATTTATGTATTAATTTTCTTATTCATTTGTTCATTTATTTGTTTGTTTCTTTATTTTTGCAACAACCATTTATTTTATTTTTTCTAGTTACATGTAAGGGTAGTTTTCAACATTGATTTTCATAAGATTTAGAGCTCCGAATTTTTCTCCCTCCCTCCCTTTCCTCCCCATCTACAAGACCTCAACCAGGTTATATATGTACAATCCACAAGTGTTCTTTTTTTCAGTTCTTTCTATTGGGGTGAATAATATGCTACATCATTAGTCCCTTTGTACTGTCTTGGATCATTGTATTGCTGAGAGTAAAGTCATTTGTAGGGGCTAAAATTCTAGCTATACTGTCTAAAATATCTAATGAGTGGTCAACAATAAATTATAAGCTTTTTTATTAAGCAGAATAAAAATTTGGTAAAGAGAGAGAGAAAGGCTGAGATTTGTCTATCTATTAAAGGGAGAGAGCATTCCTAGCTCCCTTCTCCACCAGAGTCCTCAGGAAAAGAGTGAGCCAACGCGCCAGCCTTCCCCTTCCTCCTCCCACAAGCCAACGTCACTTCCTGACACCAAAGAAAGCTGCATGGTCCTGCCCTCAGAGGCCCTCTTCTCATGTTGAAGCTTTCCTACAGTAAGTATCCAGCAGGTGGCAATATTCTAGTCATTACAGTCCCTGCTTTGTTTCTTCAAGAAACAGGGTGTTTCCTTGATGAAACAGTCAAAAATAACAGAATATAATAAGCTATGCTAACTAACAATATGTTAAAAACAATATATAAAAGGGAGAGAGGAAAGCTTTGTCCAGAGGTGCAGTCCCTCATGAACCAGTGCTTTGACATTGGTCTTGCAAAGGAAGTGCCTCTGCAGAGAATATATGTTACAAATGGTGTATATAATAACAGAAGGGAAAAAGAAAAACAACAAAACCAAACTGTTCATTTAAAGTCTTTGAAAGTCTTTTCTCAGATGTCCTCCGGGTGTAGTCATGGAATGGAAGTCTTTTCAGAGGTTGATGTGTGGATGCTGGTAATCAACCAGGAAAATTTCCTACAAAACTGAGCTTAACACAACTGTAAATAGCTTTGTCGATAATCATATCAAGCAATGAAAGTTCTCGAAAACATGTCTAAGGGAATTCAGAATCTTAGTTGTTACACATGAAACATATAATGAAACAAAAATTGAAACATTCTCTAAAACTTAATATTACTATAGTCCCCCCCCCTTATGGAGGGTAATTTTTAAAAATAATTTTATCTTTGTTTCATCACTTTTTGCATCATCTGCCTAATTATCCTCATACCATTATGAGAAATTAAAAAATTTAATGTAATTGGTAACAGATGTCAAGGCCAAATTCAGCACTGTATTTATCATGACACCTGAGGTAATTATGGGGGTTACCATAAAAGAACAGAGAAATGATGGGGTATGAGCATTCCCACACTTGTGCGATATATTCTGCCCATGCAGTATGCCAGGCTTAAAATAGGTGGATGGAATATATGTCCATGCCACTGAACATATTGGAGGAAACTGAGTCAGACTCAATCAGATGCATGGGTTTGAGATGTCCATGGTATCAGGCATATAGGAGGGGGCATAGAAGCCAGGTATAGAATGAGATGGGTGGGATGAAAACTTCTAGCCATCTGTACAATATTGTGGAAAAATTAAATGAAGAGAAACCAACCTCAACATTTGTCAAAAGCTGTTCCCTCAGCCATACTTTGACTTCATGAACGTCTGCCCGCATGTGACAGATCAATGTCTGCTCTTGCAAGCATTCCTCTTGTGATTGGATGGCATCTTGGCCAACTGGCATCTAATAACTCAGAATGAAGGCAATTAATGTCTTAAATGATAAGTTCCCATAATCCAATTCTCATATGGATTTAGAAATTGAGGATAATAAATGATCGCAAAAAATGTGAATATATCTTGACAGAATATGATATATAATTATGCAACAATTTCAAATCATACCTTTTTTTTACTTGGTATACAATTACTTTTGTGAAAAATTGGAACATATTTAAATTCAAGTTAAAGCACAACACAATCTCAAAGAAAACTTTTTTTTGAAAAAGGAAAACTTTTACAAATGTTCCCCTCTTTTTTTTGAATATGCTTATCAAAAATAATACTTCTAGAATCAATTTACACTTGCCATGGCAACCAATTTGCCAAGGAAATGCTTTATAGAGTTCAATCAAATAATCAGTTGAGAGAAAAAATAACAAAAACAAAGAACTCATAATATGGTAGCACAATTGTCCTAGAATTAACATTGTATTATGAAATCAAAACCATTTTGCATTGTTTCAAAATAGAGATAGATGAATGGATAGAAGAAAATACACATGAAAGAATAAAAGACAATGAAATTCAAACTAGGGAAATCTAAATGAATATGAACTTAACATTAATAAGAGTATTACAAAATACAAACTTGATCACATGACTATAAAAAACTTTTACAAATAGTCTCCTTGTTTTAAAAACTAAGTATAAAATGCAATCTCAAAAGCATGAAGATCTCTATGAAAATAAACCCATACCATTAATTTCAAAATGTAGATGTAATAGCATAGAAATCCTATGAAACCTCTGAAGTGACATCATTACTCTGAGTGAATTTAGAACACTTGATTCAGATATCTAAAATCCCCAATACTCATATCAATACCTTGCCGCTTACTTCTACATTTCTGTAGAATATATATCCTTCCATGTTAAAAGAAGTGGAGTCTTGAACCATGATGATGATTGTCATTTTTATTCAGCTTAAGTTTGTCTTCTTTAACCCCTCTATATTGTCTGTCAGTCCTTTCATAATACAAATGCTTTATAAGGTTACTAATTAAAGACAAAAGCAGATTAGCAAAATGATGAACAAAATGAGCATATCTGGGATTTACAAAGTTTTCTAAGGTTGTCTTGGGCAAACCACAGCAGGTTGAGTCATAAGCACAGCCAGGCTGGGGAAGGGCTGAGCCTAACTGAGTAGAAGCTACAAATGTAGATATAGAAAGCTGAGCATACCCAAGATCAGAATCTGAGGAGGGTGGATTAGATCTTGTGACCTCCCAGGCAGGAGAATCAAGGAGAGGAGGGGAAGAAGGTGGGGTCCCTAGATAAGGGGAGGGGAGCACCTCTCCCACATGGTCCACAACCCAGGAATCAAACTCAGGCCTGGGTTCCCCTTCCCCTGTGTCTAGGAGACTAAAAGCTTCCAGAGAAGTCTCCAGGCATGCAAAATTAGAGCAACAATTATTGTTAGAATTTGGAAAAGCTGTAGAAATCAAAGGTTTCTCTGAAAAAACATGGCTGGGAGAGGGAGAGCACCCTTGTGTGAGCACCTTGCTGGCTCTTCTAACAAAAATAAAAATAAAAATAGAAAATCCACAAAAACAAAGCATTAACATGATCTTATCTCCCATTTGTCTTGTTAAACGGACTAAAATAAAAAAAAAAATTGGGTAATTAGGGAGTTTAAAAGGTCCATTGGAAAATTTAAAGGTACTTAGCAGTTTAAAGGGACAGAATAGGAGAAATTTCTTACCCAACTGGAAGATCAGAAGACTGAGATTCAGCTTTCCTCTTTGTGGTCAGCCATCTTTAAGGGCTAAAATTCTAGTTATACTGTCTAAAATGTCTAATGAGTGGTCACCAATAAATTATAAGCTTTAGCATGAATTAGGCTTTTAAGCATTTATTAAGGAGAATAAGAATTTGGTAAAGAGAGAGAGAAAGTCCTAGATTCATCTATCTATTAAAGGGAGAGAGCATTCCTAGCTCCCTTCTCCACCAGAGTCCTCAGGAAAAAGAGCAAGCCAGCATGCCAGCCTCCCCCATCCTCCTCCCACAAGCCAACATCACTTCATGATGCCAAAGAAAGCCACATGGTCTTGCCCTCAGAGGCCCTCTCCTCATGTTGGAGCTTTCCTACAGTAAATCTCCAGCAGGTGGTACCATTCCAATCATTACACATTCACAATTTCTTATTGAACAATACTGCTATCACTATGCACAATGTCCTCCAGTTCTACTCACTTGACTATACATCAGTTCATATGAGTCTTTCCAGGTTTTTCTGGGATCATCCTATTTGTCATTTCCTATAGCATAATAGCATTCCACTACAATCATATACCACAGCTTCTTCCGCCTTTCCTCAATTGATGGACATTTCCTTGATTCCCAGTTCTTAGCTACCATAAAGAGTTGCAATAAATATTCTTTGTACAATTTTCCCCCTTTTCTCTTTTTAACCATTACTATTGTTAACTTTTTCTCTCCATCCTATTATCTTCCCCATGATATTTACTCTATTATCTATCTTCTTTAACCCTATCCCTCTTCAAAAGGGATTTGCTTCTGTCTGTCCCCTCCACCAATCTGCCCTCCCTTCTTTTGCCCCTCTCTCTTTATCAGCTTCCCCATCTATTTTTCTGCAGGGTTAGATACATTACTCCACCCAATTGAGTGTGTATGTTATTCCTTCCTAGACTCAATTCTGATGAGACTGAGGTGTTTGAGCCAATTCTGATGAGTGTTAGGTTCATTTATTGCCCAGATTAAATAGATTACTCCACCCAATTGGGTGTGTGTGTGTTAATCCTTCCTTGAGGCAGTTCTGATGAGTTTAAGGTCTTTGAGCCTATTCTGATTAGTGTAAAATTCATTTACTGCCCTGCTCCTCCCCCATCTATTCCCCCACTCCATAAGCCCTTTCCTATTTCTTTCATATGGGATTTCACCCCATTCTACCTCTGCCCTTCCCCCTCCCCCAGTGCATTCAGTGACCTCTCAATTTAACCCAAAAGAAGGGGAAGCTAGGTGACACAATGGACAAAGCATCCACCCTGGAGCCAGGGGGATCCCATAAACTGCTTTATTTATTAATGTAGGTCAAAGTTTTATTACATCTTTGTGTCAATTTCATGAATCATTGTGGCCAAAGGGGGAAAAAAAGATCATCTGGTGGCCAGCCCTCTGGAGGTTGGTGAATTTAATTAATGAGCTTCTTTAATACCAGAGCATTTCTGGGTTCATATTCAATGGTGTTCAACTTGAGTAAGACATTCTAGAGCTGGTAGTCTTCTGGCATATTTCTCAAGAATTGAAGATTATCTTATTGACACAGGGACTTCTATGGAGGAGTTATGTATCAATAGATAATATTTGGAAATATCCCAGGAAGAAGTAATTACATTAATCTGTTATTAAACCAAATCAAACTCTTTTTTTTTTTTTTGGTGAAGCAATTGGGGTCATGTGACTTGCCCAGAGTCACACAGCTAGTAGTGTTAAGTGTCTGAGGCTTGGTTTGAACTCAGGTCATCCAGAATCCAGGGCCAGTGCTTTATCCAATGTGCCACCTAGCTGCCCCCCTCCCCCCCCACCCCCTACCCCCACCCAACCAGTCTCTTGATTGCAAATTGTATTCAAGTTGAAGTATAGAACTGAAGCACTATCCAAAAAATGAAGTCTTATACCACATTTGGTTCTAATTGTTTGGTTATTCTATTTAATTCAATTTAACAGACTTACAATAAGTCCCTATTTGTTTGGACTTAAACTGTTATTAGGGATAGGAACCGATTTGCATGATGTGAGAAAGTGACAAAAAACAGGGAGGAAAATAGAGATGGTAATTGAACACATGGTTACGGATGAGATTACAATGTAAGAAGGCTTCGGGGAGAGACAACAGTACAAGCTAATGGATGAAGAATGGGATAGACATAGAAATATTGAGAGAAAGAGAGCTACCAATTAGGAATTTAAGTCACCCCATCCCCCTTGGCAAACAGGTATGTTATATTTCCCTTTTTATTCATCTTTTTACTCTGTCTAACAGGTCATTTGTGGACGTAGAATACATAAATTGAGACTTTTTTTTCCTTGTTTGTCACAATCTAGTATGAAAAAGCTTTTTAATGGTGATTATGCAATCTCTTCCTTGGAAGACCAGAAATAATATAGCAAACACATATTCATGGATGACGAGGTTTGAAAGCATACATCTAAATTTAACTAGATCATCTAGGCCAAGATGACTAGCATGAGTAACACTTTTATTGAAAAAGTTAAGTCTTCCTTAAAGGTTGAAATACTATGGTGTAAAGTCCATCCTAAATGAATACAATTCTTAGTAATATGAAATTATATTATTATTTTTTTTTTTGCTGGGCAATGAGGGTTAAGTGACTTGCCCAGGGTCACACAGCTAGTAAGTGTCAAGTGTCTGAGGCTGGGTTTGAACTCAGGTAATCCTGAATCCAGGGCCGGAGCTTTATCCACTGCGCCACCTAGCTGCCCCAGAATGTGAAATTATAAACTCAGTACATTTGTACAAAAAAAAGAAACATGATTACAGGAACCATGGAACAAATTACAATCTAATCTATTACCTACTAAGAATCAGACTGTGTCTAAAAAGCAGAAGATAGGGGCAGCTAGGTGGCATAATTGCTAAAGCACTGGCCTAGTATTCAGGAGGACCTGAGTTGAAATCTGCCCCCAGAGACTTGATACTCACCAGCTGTGTGACCCTGGACCAGTCACTTAACCTTTCATTGCCCTGCAAAAAAAAAAAAAGCAAAAGATGAAATAGTCAATAAACAATAGTAAAACATTTATTGCATGACTATGTGCCCATAACTATATTTACTCCTAGGGATATAGACACAAAAAAGAAAGCCAGTTCCTACCCCCAAATAACTTATGGTCTAAAGGGGCACGGGAAAGACAACACATGAAAAAAAGTTGAAAAGGAGAAGGTGGAGAAGCCAAAGAAGTAAACAAACAAAAAACAAAACAAAACCAAAAAAATTAGTAAAGCCACAGCAATTAAAGTTGAATTTGTACAGATGAAAAGTGACAAGATTTCTTAGATCAACATGTAGCAGAACAATATATGTCTGAGGAATCTGCTTATCCATTTGGTAATATCTTTGTATTGGTGTCTGTGTTTTCTTGTTAACCTAGGCAAAAGTCTTATGCAACCATCTATTTTGTGAGTTACTTGAAGTTTTAGTTACCAAATTGCTGAGAGTAAATACAGAAAAAAGGGATAGAAAGATTAAGAGTTTCTCCCAAATTCTCACAGGCAGGAAACAACAGAATAATGATTTGAACCAAATTACTTTACATCAAAATATGCCATTCTTTACAATACATCTCACTGTCTCTCAGTTTGGGGTCTATTGCCACAGGAACTAAAATACTATGTAGTGAAGGGATAATCCTCTTTTCTTTTTTTTTGCCATTTATTTAGAATTTTCTTTTTTCACAAATTACATGTAAAAATGATTTTTAACATCGATTTTTAAAACTTTGTGTTCCAAATTCTCTTCTTCACTTCTCCCCTCCCCCGACCCACCAAGAACGCAAGCAATTCAATATGTTATACATATATAGTCATGGAAAATATTTCCATATTAGTCAGGTTGAGAAAGAAAACAGATACAATTAACTTTAGAAAAAAGAACTAAAAAAAATTATGCTTCAATCCATATTCAGACACCATCAGTTCCTTCTTTGGAGATAGATTACATTTTTCATAAGTCTTTCAGAGTTGTCTTTGATCATTGCATTGCTTAAAACAGCTAAGTCATTCATAGCTGATCATCCCACAACATTGCTGTACTTTGTACACAGTATGTTTCACTTTGCAGCAGCTCATGTAAGACTTTTGGTTTTTCTAAGATCATCCTGCTCATCATTTCTTAGAACACGATAGTGTTCGATAATAATTTTATCCCACAATACGTTCATCCATTCCTGAAATGATGAGCATCTCCTCAATTTTGAATTGAACTTTTTGTTTCGTATATCTTTTTGTATACTGATCTAGTAGTGGTATTTCTAGGTCAAAAGGTAAGCATGGTTTTATAGCCCTTTGGCTATAGTTCCAAATTGCTCTACAGAACGTTTGAATCAGTTTACATTACTAAGAGTTTATTAATGTCTCATTTGCCCCATATCTCCTACACCATTTGTCATTTTCTTCTGTTGTCCTATTATCTAATCCAATAGATATGAGGTATGAGGTAGTACCCCAGAATTGATTTGAATTGCATCCCTCCAATCAGTAGTGAGTTGAAATATGTATTTTCCATTTGGCTATAGGTAGATTTGATTATTTAATCTGAAAATTCATATCATTTGATTATCTATCAATTGGGAAAAGGATCTTATTTTAACAAACTTGATTCAGTTCTCTATGTGTTTAAGAAATGAGGCTTGTCAGAGAAACTTTCTTCAATTTTTTTTCATACTTACTATTCCTAACTGTAATTCCCTCCATCCTATTCCATCTCCATGACATTTGTTTTCTATCTTCTTTCCACCTGTCCATCCTCAAAGGTGTTTGCTTCTGACTGCCCCCTCTCCCAATCTGCCCTTCCTTTTATCACCACCCCACACTTATCCCTTTACCATTCTATATTTCTGCAAGGTAAGATAGATTACTATACCAAATTGAGTGTGTATGTTATTCTCTCTTAGGGCCAGTTCTGATGGGAGTAGGGTTCTCTCAATCCCCAACATCTCCCCCATCTTCCCCCCAACTGTGAACTTTATTTTCTTATCTTCTGTGGGTGTATTTTGGTTTTTCTTCTCACCATAGAAACTTTCTTTGGTCAGCATGTTTTTCCTCTTTGCTCATCTTCCCATTCTATTTCTTGACTTTTAACTCTTTGTTTAAGTGGAGCAATTTTTCCAGGGTAGAAAGCTCACTCTCACAAGTTTTAGAGTGTTTGTGCAGCTGTTCTCTGAGATACTTCTAAGAATTTGTAAGTCCTTTAGTTCTTTCAAGGTGGTATGATTTAAAGGAGAGGTATGTTCACCACTCTGCTGGCCTTTGCTCTGGTGTGCAAGCAACCACAGGACTGTTTTTCTGCCCTGAACCATGAACAGAATCCTGCTCCACTATGGCTGCAAGCCCTTGTATGCTTGTGCTCCTCCCCCACCTGGGACTGCCACCCGATACTGTGTCCTGGATCCAAGTATGGACAAAACAATAGAGTTCTGTCTCAGTGCGAGCAAAGAGATCCATTTAATTTTCTTCTGGCCAATGTTTTGACCCCCTTACTGTCTGTGGGCTGAGTCGCACAAGCTGTTTCTGCCACTGCTGGATTGGATGCTCCTGAGGCCTGCTCTTGGTTCTATGGGGTGGGTCTTGTGATAAAATAATGGGATTTGGCAGACACCCAGGGGCCCCACCTGAAGATTTATTTGGAATTGATTGAATTGGGTGAGACTGAGAAAGTGACTGAGAACCTACTTAAGAATGAGTAAATTGAGACCACACATGGCCGACCCTCAGTAGGGTGTTGTTCTCAGAGGCTGTGGAATGCAACATCAAAAGGTGACCATGTATTTTTCCCAAAGAGATCATGGAAAAGGGAAAAGGACCCACATGTACAAAAATATTTATAGCCGCTCCTTATGTGGTGGCAAGGAATTGGAAGTTGAGGGGATGCCTTTCCATTGGGGAATGGATGGACAAGTTATGGTATATGAATGTAATGGAATACTATTGTGCTGTAAGAAATGATGAGCAGGAAGAGTTCAGAGAAAATTGGAGGGTCTTGCATGGACTGATGATGAGTGAGATGAGCAGAACCAGAAGAACATTGTACAGAGTATCATTGACATTGTGTGTTGATCTACTGTGATGGACTATATTCTTCTCACCAATGCAATGGTACAGAAGATTTCCAGGGGTAGGGATATATATCTGCTGTCTAGGGGAGGGGGGAGGGAAGGGAGGGAGGGAGTAAAATCTGAAATTGGAAAGCTTATATAAACAAAAGTTGAGAACTATCTTTACATGTAACTGGAAAAAAATAAATTACTTTAATAAAAAAAAAAAAAGGAGACCATGCTTGGCTGGCCCCTAGTGACATGTTGTTCTCAGATGCCGTGGACTACACCATCAACAGGAGACCACTCTCAACCAATCAGCTTGAAGGACCTCCCCTTTTGGGGAGGGAGACAGGAAGTAGGAAGTTGAGGCTGGCTCACTGGTTCTCTCTCATTTCATCTGGAACTGGCTTGGTAGTGGCAGATGAAGAAAAGGAGGGTCCCCCTATTCGTCCAGGACTTTGGCATTTTGGGAGACTTCATGTGGACTGCTAGGAAAAGCAAGGGTTTCTTTCTGGCTATAATGAATAGATCTAAACTAAGATTGTCCATTCTCTCTTCACTGACTTCTACTACACTTTAATAAATACTTAAAGGCCTAAACTCTTGCTGAATTTATCAGTTAATCTTAGCCAGTTTCCCCAAAATAACTGGGCGAGGAGGTTAGGACTCACATTTAGATTTTAAACATCACATTTTGCTCTGGGGTTCGGTCTGAACTGGTGTGGCCTGTACTGGGCTGAACTCCATTCTAACCTAATTACAACAGACCTTTTCTGCTGACTTTCTAAATTGTCTTTGACTGGAAAATTATTTCACCCTGTCCTTTTGTGGGGTGTGTTGCACCCAGAATTGTCTTATGCCATTATTTGAAGGTATTTGGAGAAGTTCTGGGGAAAGTTCAGGCTAGTCACTGCCTTCCCCCCACCATCTTTGTTCCACCCACATATAACACTTTTTCAAAATAAGAAGTTTTTTGATGTAAATGCATCTGAGGAATATAAATCTGAATGGTAGAAGACAAAATGCTAAAGGCTATTGATACTGGAAAGCCATTTACTGGGGTATAAAGAATTTTTTAAAAAGAAACAGTGGAAAGATCAAGCAAGTTGGTGGTAAAAGTTCTTTGAGTCCATGTGGTTTCATTTATTATTGGCCTGGTTTTACATAGACATTGGACTTCTATGGGCCTCACATTCCTTATCTGTAATGCTGGTTAAGAAGGATATGTCAGCAACCAAGAATAACCTACCCAGGAAAACTCAACATAATCTTTCAAAGGAAAAAATGGGACTTTAATGAAAATGAGGACTTTCAGGTATTTGTGATGAAAAGACCTGAAATGAATGGAAATTTTACTTTTAAATACAAGACCCAAGAGAACTATAAAAAATTGGAGTTGGGGGACATACCTGGGGTCATACAGTGGGTGACTGTCTTGTGCCTGAGGCCAGGCTTTGGCTGTTATCCCCCTGGGTCCAGGGGTGATGCTTTGTCCACTGTGTCACCTAGCTGCCCCATGATGACATCCTTAGTGTTAAATTGAGGGGTGAGGGGAATGCACAAGGTTATATATGTAAAAAGAAACAAGAAAAGGCTTATGTAGTGGGGAAAAAGATGGGAGAGGAGCAGGGTAGTAAATGAATTTTACACTCCTCAGAAAAGGCTCAAAGGTATTAAACTCATCAGAGCTACCTCAAGGAGGGATTAACACACATACCCAACTGGATGGAGTAATCTATTTAATCTGGGCAGTAAATGACCCTAACACTCATAAGAATTGGCTCAAAGACCTCAGTCTCATTAGAATTGGCTCAAGGGTGGGATAATGTACACACTCAATTGGGTGGAGTAATTTCTCTAATCCTGCAGGAAAATAGGAGGGGACCGGGATAAAGAGAGAGGGACAAAAGAAAGAAGGGCAGAGTGGGGGAGGGAACAGACAGAAGCAAATCCCTTTTGAAGAGTGATAGGATGAAAGAAGGTGGATAATACAATATATATCATGGGGAAGGAAATAGGAAGGAAGGGAAACAGTTCACAATAGCAATCATGAAAAAGAGAAAAGGAGAAAATTTGTACAAAATATATTTATAGCAACTCTTTGGTGGAGGCTAAGAATTGAGAATCAAGGGAATGTCCATCAATTGAGGAATGATGGAAAAAGTTGTGCCATATGATTGTGGTGGAATGGTCTTGTGCTATAGGAAATGACAAACAGGATGATCCCAGAAAAACCTGGAAAGACTAATGAACATCAATGTATAGTGAAATGAGCAGAGCTGGGAGGACATTGTGCATAGTGACAGCAGTATTGTTCAATGAGCAATTGTGAATGAGTTAACTACTCTCAGCAATGCAATGATCCAAGACCATCCCAAGGAAGTAATGAGGAAGCTTACTATCCACCCCCATAGAAAGAACTGATAAAAAGAACACTTGTGGATTGTACATATATAAACTTGTTGGAATATTGTGGAGGGAGGAGGGGAGAAAAATTTGGAACTCTAAGTCTTATGAAAATAAATGATGAAAACTACAATTACATGTAACTGGAAAAAATAAAATGAATGTTTGTTGCTAAAATAAAATAAAATAAAATAAAATAAAGGATATTTCAGTAATACATTGTAGAAGTTGTAATCCAGAATAGATTGGTTTCTCATGGGTGGATGAGGAGGCAATCCCAATTCCAAATCCCTCTTGAGAGTGGACCATGCAGTTTAGAAATTTATCTGAGCCTAGATTTTGCCCTGAGCAGGAAAGGTCATGATTTTTTTTAATTGCCCTCTCTATTTTAATTATTTTATTTTTCCCTCTCTATTTTAATTTTATTTTTTGTTATTTACAAAAATAATTTCTATGGGATCTATGAATAACAACAACAACATCTAGAATTTATATAGTACCTAAAATTTGAAAGGCATTGTGCTAAGTGCTTTAAAATATTATTACTTTTGGTACTTACAAGAATCCTGAGGCTTTGGTACTATAATTATCCCTATTTTATATTTGAAGAAATTGAAACAAACAAATTAAGTGAATTGCCCAAAGTCGTCCAATTAGTAATTATAGGAGGGTAGATTTGAACTCAGGTTTTCCTGATTTCAGGTCCAGATCTATATCTACTGTGAAACCCTAATACCTTCATAAATCCCAAGGTGGGTGGGAGCTATAGGAAATTAGTTTTAAAAAATGCTTAGTTCATTTATATAACCATACTTATGGAGATATTGGTCAACATTTAATGAATAAGAATGTGTTGAGTACTCTGTTCTAGGTACTAGATTAAACGATGGGAATACAAAGTGTGAGGAAATAATTATTAATAATGGATTTCTTTGGGGACCCAGAGATCACTTTCTCAGTCCTTTCTCCCCTCTCCCAACCCCACACTACACAAACGTTCAGTTCTCCTTGTGAAACTTCCTTAAATATAATTTGTGACAAACCCAAGGAAACAAAAGGAATGGACCTGGATTCTTTTGTCTAGATCAGTGAAGAACTGATGGGATTAAACTACACTCATATAATGGACTTTGCCTTGAGCAACTTGAGTGAAGGGTCTTTTTGCATTCTTTCCCTGATGTCATCCGTAGAGTTTATTTTACTGTAGATTGCCTTCAAGTCATGTCAATCAATAGAGTTAAATGATGCTTACCAATTAGATTTGTTGGATGTATAATGACACATTTAGCTTTGATGAATGTATAAATGAACTTCCTCTGTCAAAAGGAGATAAAAACCTTTTGAAAACACCACAGGAGGTCATCTGGGGAATCTTCTGAGTTTCTCTCTTGGTTCTCAGGGACCACATGGTTTCTTTCTTTCTTGCTATCTATCTTGCCTCCTTGCGACCACATGCTGTCTCTGAGACAGCATGGGTCTTTCAGACTTTGGGGACTTTTCTCCTGCTTGTGTCAACTGGCATGCTAAAGCTCTCTCCCTGATTTCTCTACTGCTCAGCCTGATAGACCATAAAATTTTAGGGAGACATATGGTTGGTCATGTACTGGTATGATATTGATGAAGTAATAATATGCTTTTGCACAACTTGTACTTATAGCTATAGCAATTAATTAAACACACACACACACATACACACAAGAAAGCCAGGTTTTAAAAAGTCTCTCATCTAGCTTACATTCTAAAGGGGGAAACATAAAACAAATATTTCCAAATAAGATGCATACAAGATAATTTGTAGATAATTATCAGAGGAAACCTAGGAGTCTTACTCTCCAGGAAGGAGAGAATTAAAAACATTGAGAAAAGCAAATAAAAATGTACTGTAAGAAGATGAATTGCTTAGTATAAGGAATGATGAAAAGAACAGTGTCACTGGATCATAGAGTATGAGTTGGGATATGAAGAGTTAAAAAATATTGGAATGGTAGGAAAGGACAAAATTGATCATAAAGGTCTTTGGAAGTCAAAGAGAAATAAATATATTTTAACCTGGATACAATAGACGATAGGAAGACACTGGATTTGATTTAATAGAGAAGTGATGTGATCAAACCTGTTATTTAGGAAGAACACATCAGCAGTTAAATAGAGGATATACTAGTGTAGGAGATATTTAATGCAGTGATAAGCATAAGTCTATTGCAATAGTCAAGGAAAGAAGGAAAGCATAATGAGGTCTGCCACTACCATGGCGGGAGAAAAGAGAGGGACATATACAACATATTTTATGAATGTAGAAATGATAACACTTAGCAAGAGATTAGATATGGTGGGGGGGTTAGAGAAGGGACATGAGGATTGCCTCTATTTTCTATTCTCTGCTGATTGGGATGATGGTGCTAGCCTTCTTACTCTTGGGAAAAATAGAAAGATGTGGGAGTTTTGAGGAAAATATAATATTTTGGTTTTTGATATGTTGAGTTTAAGATGACATGGGACATCTAGTTTGAAATGTACATTAGACATTGGGAGATGTGAGATGAAATGTCAGAAAAGATGTTGGGGTCGACAAATAAATCTTTGAATCATATACATAGAGATAAAAGTTGAAATCATTGGGAATAAGTCTACTAAAAAGTGAAATGGTACTGAGGGAAAAGAAAAGAGGGACCAGGCCAAAAACTTGGGTGACATCTACATTTAATTGTCATGACCTGGATGAACATTACTCAAAGGACACTGAGGAGGAATGGTCAGATAGAAAGAGGGAGAGCAGCAGTGTGAAAACTGAGAGAGGAGAGAAGAGAGTATGAAATGGAAGAGGGTTATTCTGTCAAAGATTGTATGAAGATAAAGAAGGAAAATTATTAAGAAAAGGTCATTAGATTTGGTAATATAAGTGAGTATAAATAGCTTATACAAAGAGGTGTAATTCCTGAGTGATGAAATTGGAATCTAGAATACAGTGGATTAAGAATGGAATGAGAGAGAGGAAGTAGAAGAAACTGTTGTAGATAAATTTCTCTAAGAGTTTGGCCAGAAGAAGACATGTAGGAAGATAGGTTATAGAAGTGGATTGATAATGGAATAAGCCTTTTTTTTTGGGGGGGGAGTGATACTTAGACCTCTTTTTGTAGGCAATAGTGAAGGAATTTGAGATGTAGAAGTGATATGGTAGGATATAAATTGATTAAAAGTATTTGAAAGACTATCACAAGAAATATATTAAATTTGTCCTCTTTAGCTCTCTTGGTTCTTTATCAGAGATAAGAAGTAGGGGTAATGGGTACAATTTTCAGAGAAACTCGATGTAAAGAAAAATTTCTAACAATGTGATCTGTCTCGAAGTGAAAAAAGTCACCTTCAGAGGTAGTGAATTCCCCTTCTCAATGGAAGCCTTCAGAGAGAAATTGTATGACTGATTGTTGGGTATATTTTAGAGGAAATTTTATGGGCCAATGAAGTCCCTTCTATATCTTTACTTCGGTGATTCTGTGATCAATTGGGGACATATTGAAGAAATTGCCCAGTAATTTCAGTGATAACTTCTCTCTTTTGCAAAATCCTTTGTCCTTACTACCAATGTTCTCCTGCTAATACTATAACATTAAGAAAAATGAATTGTGAGGAACTTGTAACATTTAAAAATAAAATAAGCCAGAGGGCAATGGGAAGACATGTACTGAAAATCAGTATGCTACATATTGTTTTCAGAAATAACCTGCATGGGTTATGTGTTATATAAGTAACATGACTAAGTATATGTATCACTAGAACAGGAATTTGGCCATTCTTATGTGTACAAAAAGAAGCAAAAAGTGGACACCTGAAGTATAACAGTGGTACCCTGAGATATTAGATAGCACAACAGAAAAGTACTAGCGTGGTATGGAGATTCCTCTTTGGAATGATATTTTGGGACAATATGGCAAAGAATCCACTGAAAGAGCAACTTTGGAGTGACAAGGGAGTCTACATGAAAAAAAATCACATATTTTCTAATTTACAACAGTACCTAAGTATCACCCAAAATATATTGAATAAAATAAGGCTGAAGTATGCCAATCAGGGAGCTTAAAAAAAGCAAGATTATTTCATCCTCATAAATGATATCAACTAGAATATGTATCACTGTTAAACAAATAATGTCTTTATCAAGAAAGGATCAATGAAAGTATTGGCCAGTTTAGTGATGAAGACAACTAACAATTTGAAAAGCTGAAAAATCAAAGAAAGCATTGGGATTAATTTTGAAAATTAGTGGATATTCTGAAAAATCATAAATCATAAATTAAGAAGAAATATCAAAATACAAAGAAATTGGATCTTCTTAAGCTCCTTGCAGAGATTTGTAACACTAATTAAAGTAATACTACTTGTATATATGAGTATATTCTGATAGGAAAGGACACGTGTGTATGTGTGTGAGTGTGTGAGTTTGTGCGGATGTGTGTAGCATACAGGAGAAACAATTTTTGGTAATGTTTTAGTGACCCTAAATATTTAGAGGATCAAGCAAAAAAAAATGACTATATCATGTTGTTTAAAATAAGAAATATTGAAGGGGCAAGCCAAGATGCCAGAGGAAAGGCAGAGACTCACCTTTGCTCTCCCCCAAACCCCTCCAAATACCTTTAAATAATGACATAAGAGAGTTCCTAGAGCAACAGAACCCACAAAAACATGGAGTAAAATAATTTTCCAGAAAAAGACAATTTGGAAGTTTGGCAAGAAAAGCCTACTGCAACTGAATGAGTGTGGAGCAGCACAGGGCAGGCTGCTGCAGCTTAGACCAAGCCCTAGCAAACCAGAAGCAGGCCTTGGGAGCCACTGAATCAGCAACATCAGTGACTGCTTCTGAAACCTAACCCACAGACAGTAAAGGGAATGGGCAATTGGTCAGTAGGAGATTCCAGGAGTCCCTTTGCTAGTATTAAGGCAGTCATGTGTTTCAATGTCATACTCAGATGCAAGGCCCAGTCCTGGTTGGCAGTCCCAGGGTAGTGAAGATCACTAGCACTGCAGCTTATGGCTGCAGTGGAGCAAGGACACTCCTCACAGTTGCAGGGCAAAAAAAAATTGCTTTGTGCTTATTCACAGACCAGAGCACAGGCCAGGAGAGTAGGAAATACACCTTTCCTTAGATCATTCAATTTTGGAAGAACTGAAAACATGCAGATGGCTAGAAATATCTCTGAAAACAGCTGCACTAAATCCCTGAAGCTTGAAACAGTGCACCCTTCACTCTGGAAGCAGAGCCCTATTTTTTTTTTTGATAATTTTATTTATTCATTCATTCATTTATGTACTATTTATTTATTTATTTATTTTCTTGTTTGTTTGTTTAAAATTTTACCCAAGTTGCATGTATAACGACATTTTCATATTGATTTTTAAAACTTTGTGTTCCAAATTCTCTTCCTCCCTCCACACCTACCCTTAAGAATGAAAGAAATTCAATATAAGTTGTACATGTACAGTCATGCAAAACATTTCCATATTTGTCAAGTTGTGAAAGGAAACAGACAAAAACACTTTAGAAAGAGGAACTAACAAAAAAAATTATGCTTCAATCTGTATTCAGCTACCTGAACTGATGTTCTTTCTCTGTAGACAGATTGCATTTTTCGTTAAGTCCTTCTGATAGCATCCTGCTCATCATTTCTTACAACACAATAGTGTTCCATCCTAATCTCATCCCACAATTTGTTCAGCCTTTGCCCAAGTGATGGACATCACTCCAATTTTGAATTCAACTTTTTAGAAAATCTCTTTTAGGATAACAACCTAGTAGTGTTATTGCTAGGTTGAAGAGTATGCATGGTCTTATAGACCCTTGGCCATAGTTTCAAATTGCTCTACAAAATGTTAGAATCAGCTTACAAATTTATCAAGAGTGTATTACTGTTTCATTTTCCCCATAGCCCCACAACACTTGTCATTTTCCTCTGCTGTCCTATAATCCAAAGCAATAGGTATGAGGTAGTACCCAGGATTGTTTTGACCTGAATCTCTCCAATCAATAGTGAGTTAGAACATTTCTTTTTCATATGGCTATATGTTTGATTATTTCATCTGCAAATTTCATGTCTTTTGATCATCTATCAATTGGAGAATGGTTCTCATTTTAACAAGTTTGACTCAGTTCTCTATGTGTTTAAGAAATGAGGCCTGTCAGAGAAACTTGCTTCAATTTTTTTTCACAGTTACTATTGCTAACTGTATTACTGTCCATCCTATTCCCTCCTCTTGATATTTACCCTATTTTCTATCTTCTTTCACCTTATTCCTCTTCAAAAATGTTCTGCTTCTGACTGCACTCTCCCCCAATCTACTGTCCCTTACTTCATCCCTTCCTCCTTACCACCTTGCCCTCCCACTTTCCCACTGGGCAAGATATATTACTGTACCCAATTGAGTGTGTATGTTATTCCCTCTTTGAGTCAATTCTGATGAGAATAAGGATCACTCACTCCCTTGCACCTCTCCCATCTTCCCCTCTACTTCATACGTTTACACAAAATTTAGCACCTTCTATGTTAAAGGATTGGATGGCTTGGACTATGTTATTCAGGAGGACAAAGGAACTGGCATTACAAAAAAGAATCACATACCCAACAAAACTCATTTCCTCATTCAGAGGGAAAAAAATAGGAATTCAATGAAAGAGAAGACTTTCAAGTATTCATGATTAAAACACCTGAGCTGAATAGAAAATTTGACTTTCAAATACAAGACCCTAGAGAAACTTAAAAAGGTAAACAGGAAAAAGAAATTATAAGGGATTTTAAAAGGTTAAATTGTCTACATTCCTACATGAGAAAATGATACTTGTAACTCATAAGACTTTTCTCATTATTTGGGCAGGTGAATGGAGTATATTTAGACAGAGGGCACAGATGTGAGTTGAATATGAAGGGATGATATCTTTTAAAAAATAAAATTAAGGTGTGAGAGGAATGCACTGGGAGAAAGGGAAGGGGAGAGGTGTAATGGGGTCAAGTATCAAATGTAAAAGAAGCAAGAAAAAGCATATGGAGTGGAGAAGATGGGGAAGTTGTGGGGGAGTGAGTGGGCCTTACTCTCATCAGAATTGGCTCAAAGAGGGAATAAAATACACACTCAATTGGGTATAGTAATCTATCTTACCCTGCAGGAAAGTAGGAGAGGAAGGGAATGGGGGGGGGCGTTGAAATAAGCCAGGGCAGATTGGAGGAGGAGAAAGTCAGAAGCAAAACACTTTTGAGGAGAGATAGGGTGAAAGAAGATAGAAAATGACATGGAGATGGAATAGTATAGAGGGAGACATAGTTATCAATAGTAATTTTGAAAAAACATTCAAAGCAGAGGCAAGAGCAATGTATGATGATGATGATAATGGTGATGATGATGTTGATGATGATAAGGAGGAGGATAAAATATATGGTATTTTGCTGGGCTATTGTGAAATAAATTCTTTGGCAATTATAAGGTATTGCATAAATATTATTTATTATTGTTTTTGCAATAATCAGCATCTTGGTTTTATTGTAAGGAAATCTCTCTTTAAAGTACTATGTAAATGTAGTTTACTATAAAAATGATGAGCAGGATGCTATCAGAAAAATCTGGAAAGACTTACATGAGCTGCTGCAAAGGGAAATGTAATGTATACAAAATAAAAGCAATTTTGTAAGATGATCTTCTGTGAATGACTTGGTTATTTTCAGCAATACAATGATCCAAGACAACTCTGAAGGAATTATGAAAAATGTAATCCATCAACAGAGAAAGAATTGATGGTATCTAAATATATATATTGAAGCATTTTTTATTAGTTCCTTTTTCTAATGCTTTTGTCTGCTTTCTTTCACAACCTGACTAATGTGGAAATATTTTACATGATTACACATGTATAATTTTTATTGAATTTCTTGAGTTCTTAAGGGGGATGGGGAGGGAGGGAGGGAAGAAGATATGTTTTTCTGGAGGATAAAGGAACTGGGATCACAGCCAATCAAACACAAAACTTTCAGGCATTCTTGATGAAAAGACTAGAGCTGACTATAAATTTGACTTTCAAATAAAATATTCAAGAAAAACATAAACAAAAATAAAGAAGAAAAAGAAATCATATGGGATTTTGTAAGGTGAACCTGTTTATATTCCTAGATGGGGAGATGATACTTGTAACTCCTAAAAACATTCTCATTATTAGGACAGTTGGATGATGTCTAAAAACTAAAATTAAGGAGAGAGAGCTGAATACACTGGGAGAAAAGGAAAGAAAGAGTTAGATTGGGATAAATTATCTCACATAAAATTAACAAGAAAAAAACATGTAGTAAAGGGGAAAATGGGGGAGGTTCTGGGAAGTGAGTGAACCTTACTCTCAGAATTGACTCAAAGAGGGAATAACATACATGCTCAATTTGGTAGAGAAATCATTTTAACATATAGAAAAGGAGGAGAGGAAGGGGGATTAGAAGGGATGAGGTGATTGATGGAAGTGAGGGCAGATTGGGGGAAAGGATAGTTAGAAACAAACACCTTTTGAGGAGGGAAACTGTGAAAGGAGAGAGAAGAGAATAAATGGAGGTAGGGACAGGATGAAAAGAAATAGAATTAGCAATAGTAAGTGTGCGAAAAGTTTTGAAGTAAGTTTCTCTGATAAAGGACACATTTCTCAAACATACAGAGAACTGAGTCAAATTTATAAAAATAGGAGCCATTCCCCAACTGATAAATAATCAAAAGATATGAACAGTTTCCAGATGAAGTAATCAAATCTATCTATATCCATATAAAAATGTTCTAAGTTACTATTGATTGGAGAGATGCCAATCAAAACAATCATGGGGTACTATCATACCTATTAGATTGTCTAATAGGACAGAAGAGTAAAATGACAAATATTGGAAGGGATGTGGGAAAAATGAGACATTAATGCACTGTTGGTGCAGTTGTAAAGTGATTTGCCTGTTCTGTAGAGCATTTTAGTACTATGCAAAACAGGGCTATAAATCCATGCATATTGTTTGACACATCAGTATGACTACTAGGTCTATATCTAAAATGAGATAAAAAATAAAAAGGAAAAGGACATATTGATAAAATATTATTTATACCAACTCTTTTCTAGTGGCAAAGAATTGGAAATTGAGAGGATCACCATGAAATGGGGAATGGCTGAATACATTGTAGTATGTGATTATGATGGAATACTATTGTGTTATGAGAAATGATGAGCAGTATGCTTTCAGAAAAACCCAGAAAGACTTACATGAGCTGATAGAAAATGAAATGTACTGTGTACAAAGTAATAGCCGTATTATAAGATGATCAGCTGTGAAAGACAGCTATTCTTAGTAGAACACTGATCCAGGACAACTCTGAAGGACTTATGATAAAAAAGTGCTATCCATCCCCAGAAAAAGAACTGATGCTGTCTGAATACAGAATGAAGCATCATTTTCTTTATTTTTCTTGAGGTTTTTTTCTTCTGTTATCTTTCACAACATGACAAATATGAAAATGTTATAAAAGACCACACAATCAAAACCTGTATCTAATTGCTTGCCCTCTCAAATGGGAGATGGGGAGTTGGGGAGGAGGGAGGAAGATAGAGAATGTGAAACTCAAAGTTTTAAAAATGAATGTTAAAAATAATTTTTACATGTAATTAGGGAAAAATTAAAAAAAAACTAAAATAAAATAAGAGTTCTTGTTATGTAATGTATAAAATATATTAATTTAACAATCAAATCTGAAAAAATTATAAAATTGGATTTATATGGAAAAGTATAATTATATTAAAAATTATAACTTTAGAAAAATTATAATTGTGGCATAGGTTCTGCTGCAGTCACCATTCAAATGTAAGAATATTTTTACTAACAAGCTGGACTAATTTGGGGGGACTAATCTTGGGACTTTTGACTGGCGGGCTATCTGACTGCTATTAATTTAATATGGGCTATATAAAAATTTCTCCCAAATTGATAAGGAAATGATTAAGAAGCCTCTTAATTAAATAACCATAGCAGAATTTATTTATGAAAAACAATGTAAACAATAAGGGTAAAGAAATGCAAATTATACAAGCTGTCTGCTTTTAATATAATAAGGGCCATTCCTACCTCTTCTTGCCTTAGGGTAAGCTCTAGCTTTCTCCAACTTTCATTTTCTCCAACTTCTTTGTACCCTGGTTACTCTGTGCTGACTGCCCCCACTGAATAGCCCCCTGCTTCACTCTTTGACTTCTCTCTCACTACCTTAGAGATCAATCCCTGAAAAGCCCCTTACTCCTTACTGCTCCTTCCTCTGTCTGTCTCCTCTCTTACTGTCTTCTTGATCTTCCGGCTTCCTGTATCATCCACCCCTTCTGTTCTCTTAATCTTCTTGCCTCCCTTTTCTGTACTGTCTCTGTTCTCTTAATCTTCCAGCCTCCCCTTTCACTATCTTCTCCAACCTCCCTTTCTTCCACTTCTCTATCCTCAGGTGTCCCTTCTGTTCTCTCAATCTTCTAGCCTCCTTGCATCCTCCTAGACCTCCGGTGTCCCTCCTCAATGCATCTTCTCTATCCTTGCTTGTACTGTCTCCCCTTTGGCTTGTCTGCCCCCCTTGTTATTAACCTGCTATCAGGTCAAACTCGGGGCTGGCCGCCCCTGAGTTGCACGAGCCCATCACTGGGGCTGGGCAAAGGAAACCCTGGCATCCCTCACGGTTTTTGTGCACCTCTCCACTGTGCGCATGGGGCACCCTGTGCCTCGCCTGGGGTGTTTCCTCTGCACAGCTTAGCCCAGCTTAGATGCCCCCCCCCCACCCCTCTGCAGCTGAAGCAGAGGGGGAGGGGAAACTCTGTTTGTGGAGCCTGAGGCTAATTTCAATGCCCACAAATGTCAATTTAACAGACAATTAGAAAGGGAAATATTTAGGGTTTGTTTTTCTTATCACTATTATTTAAGGATAATTGGTACATGAAAAATAGGTTATCTAGAATCAAGCCAATATCTTTCCTGTGGGTTACACATCATATATAAGCTCCTGGCTATTTCTAAGAAATTAACAATTCTAACTATCTTAGCAACTATTTTAGTTTCAACTAATAACATTTTTTTCTCTCCAAATTGAATGTCCATTTAGAGATTGAAAGAGTATATAAAAATGGCAAAAAGATACTAGATGACCCACCAATAATGAATCAGCATACTCTTGTTTAGAAAACAAACTGAAACATGCTGAAATCATCGAAAAGAATTAACTTTAATACAAATACTAAAAAGGAATTTTTTTATTCTTATTTAGAATTTAATTCCAAATTAGATATAAAAACAAATTTTGACATCAAATTTTTTAAAACTTTGTGTTCCAACTTCTCTTCCTCCCTCCATCCCCTCCCCACTCACCAAGAACTCAAGCAATTCAAAATAAGTTTTACATTAGTAGTCATGCAAAATATCTTCATATTAGCCAGGTTGTGAAAGAAAATAGACAAAAACAAAACCTCAGATCAAGGAACTATAAAAACATTTGTTTCAATATGTTTTCAAATACCACCAGTTCTTTCTCTGTAGATGAATTTTCCAATTTTCATGTTTTTCATAGTTATCTTGGATAAGTGCATTGCTGAAAATAACCAAGTCATTCCCAGCAGATCATCTTACACTATTGCTGTTATTTTGTATACAGTATATTTCACTATACATCAGTTTATATAGGTCTTTCCAGGCTTTTCTGACAGCATCCTGCTCATCATTTTCTTTCTTATTATTGTTGTTTTCCAATAAAGTAACTAACAAAAATAATTATGTTTCGATCTGTATTCAAATACCATCAGTTCTTTCTCTGTAGCTGGATTGCATTTTCCATAAGACCTTGGGAGTTGTCTTGGATCTTTGCATTGCTGAAAATAACCAAGTCATTCACAGCAAAATATCTCACAATATTAGTGTTATTTTGTATACAGTAGATTTCATTTTGTATCAGCTCATGCTGATCCCTGCAGGTCTTCCTGATAGTATCCTGCTCATCATTTTTTTTTTTAATAGTAAACTACATTTACATAGTACTTTAAAGAGAGATTTCCTTACAATGTATCCAAAATGTTGATTATGGCAACAACAGTCATAGATGACTTTTTAAGTTTTCGTTTTGGGATCTCTTTCTGGAGGTGATCAATGGATTCTTTCAATTTCTATTTTACCTTCTGCTTCTGGAATATCAGGGAAATTTTCCATGACAATCTCTTGGAAGATGATGACAAAAATCTTATTTTGATCATGGTTTTCAGGTAGTCCAATAATTTTCAAATTATCTCTCCTTGATCTATTTTACAGGTCATCAGTTTTTCCAAGAAGATATTTCACATTGCCCTCTAGTCTTTTACTTATTTGGATTTGCTTTACTGTGTCTTGGTTTCTCATTTGTTCAGTCCTAATTCTTAGGCAATTATTTTCTTTAGGAGCTTTTTTATCACCTTTTCCATTTGGCTTTTCAAGCTGTTGACTTTTTTTCTCATGCTTGTCCTGTATCACTCTCATTTTTCTTTCTATTTTTCCTCTACCTCTCTTACTTTGTCTTCAACATCCTTTTTGAGCACCTCTATGCCTGAGATTAATTCATATTTTTATGGAAGCTTTAGATTTAGGAACCTTGATGTTTCTACCCTATTTTGAGGGTGCACCATGATCTTCCTTGTCACTAAAGAAACTTTCTATTGTTTGTAACTTTCTCTGCTTCCTCATCTTGCCCATATTTTACTTGACTTTTAAATCCTTCTGACAGTGGGGCCCTATTTCCAAGCTACACTGTCCCAAACTTGAGAGAATCCCAGATGTTTCAGTTTAAGGAAGAGCAGATTTTTCACTCACATGGCCTGTTCTCTGATATGAAGATAATCTCAGGCCAACTTGTTAATTAACCAGGCAGCAAAACTTTGTGTACTGGGGTTCTTAGCTCCAATGAAACTGTGCTCCTCCCCAAACTGGGCCTCCTACCACTCAAGATTTCTTCCTGGTTCCCTGCTGGGATAGGACTACCAAATTCCTCCTTAGGTCCCACAGACACCTCTGTATTTCCCCCACCCCCACCCCACAGCCAGCCATTCAGCCCTCTCTCCTGACCTTAAGGTCACTTCCAGAAGACACTGGTGATGCAGCTGATTTGGAGGCTAGGGGTTAAGTTTCTCTGGTGCAGCCTGCCTGATGCAGGATCTGTGTCAGGTCTATCGTGGGGTTGAACTCCACTTTCAGCCCAGCACAGGGGCCCCCTCCTGTTAAGCTTCTAAGCTGTCTTTAGCTGGAAAATAATCTCAGCCAGTCTTTTTGTGACTTCTACTGCTCCATGGGTTGTCTTATGGCTGTGTTTGCAGCTTTTTGGTAAAAAAGCTAACATGGAAATTTTGATGAAGGACACAAACATTTTCTCAGCTCAGCAAGTAGTTGCACATTCATATTCCTGGGTTATGTTCTTTCCAGAATGTTTCTTTGCTCTCGTGTCAATATTGCCTTAATGCAACAACAGCAACCTGTTTTTACTCATGAAAAGAGTTTGTAATGTATTTAAAGTGCAGTTCCTCTGTTTTCCAACAAACTTGATAAATTTGCCTTTGACAGCTCCATTCTGTCTCCTGCCATTCATTCCAAAGACAATTTATTTGGATATGTCAAACATTTTTGTAATTTTAGCCCAAATAACCCTGAGATTCCCAGTTCTATATTATTCAATGATTTTGTTTTTGCAGGGCAATGGGGGTAAGTGACTTGCCCAGGGTCACACAGCTAGTAAGTGTCAAGTGTCTGAGGCCAGATTTGAACTCAGGTACTCCTAAATCCAGGGTCAGTGCTTTATCCACTGCACCACTTAGCTGCCCCTCAATGATTTCTTAACATGATAAATAAAACAGTGGTGATTAGATAGATTAATAATACTATACTTAAAGATCCAAAGATATTTTATAAGGATATACTGATGACACATGTCCATGTACATATATAATAAAATGTATATGAAAATTATATTCAAGCATTTAGGGAGTACAACATCACCTCTTATTTTACTGAGTTCATGGTAATTAAAATTGACCTTCAACTTTTTTTCTCCAAACTTCAAAACACTTCTCAATCTTCATCCATGCTTCCTTCTCTCCTGTTTCAGAGGGAGAGGTTAACTCCTTTCATATTGTTTATGCATTTTTCATCAGCCTTAACATGATTCTCCTTCTTTCCCAATGAGCATCTCTTTTCTGTGTCTTAATTCTTTTCTTTACCATTTTAATTACATTGTCTATATTAGTTTTTTCCCACTCTATCTTATGGAATGTTCAGGGTTTTTTTAACTTTTCAACATTTTTTATGAGATTTTGAGTTCCCAATTTTTCTCCCTCCCTCCCTTCCCTCCCCCCTCCTCAAGACAGAAAGCAATCTGATATAGGTTATATATCTATAATCACATTAAACATATTTCTGCATTAGTCATGTTGTGAAAGAAGAATTAAAACAATAGGAAAAACCTCAAAAAAGAAAAAAAAAGCAGAAACATTATAACATCTACCCACTTTTCCAGTTCTACCATATCAGGCCAAAAAGAACAAGTGTAATTCTTCTTCCACATTTAAATTCTTCAAATATTTGAAGAACATTATTATGTCCCCTAGAAATTTCCTTTTTTTCAGGGAACACAGATTGTGTTCTCACAGATAATTGCATCTCATAGAACATGGAATCATTGTGTTTATCATCACAACGATGCTTACCTTGACATTCTTTAGAATAGTTCTCGGATAACATATTATCCATGGCTTGGATAATATTAAGAACATCCAAAAAGTTACCTTTCCCTATCTCAGAATCTACCGATTCTGATTGATTTTTCACCCTGCTACCAAACAAATCTTCATAATGGACAAATCCGACAATACCACTCTTCTCCATAAAGAAGTAAAATAAAATTAAAAAATCAGTAGTTTTCTATCAATTACCAATTAAAATTTTATTTAAAAAATTGACAGACAACCATAATGTGGCTATATACCCCTTTTGACCTTTTCTTATGCTTGGTTGAACCCTTACATCCTTGAAAATGGTTCACGAGTCCATGAAATCATTCCTCAATTTTCTGTTTCCATGCCATTCCTTCCTTTTTCTACCTTTTGATATGTGTGATATTTCTTCTTTCCTCTCCTACTCCTATTGGGTGAATTTTTTAACCTGTTCTTTAAGATTCATTAGCATTTTACTTATTCTTTCAGTCTTAAGCAATCTCTCCCTCCTTGAAATTCTTTTAAAAGTATATCTGTATGATAAAGAATTGTTATTTGAGGTTTGCATGACCCCATCTTTTGGAAATATTTAAAAAACCCCAGGGCACACACACACTGGCATGATGATCCACCCACTGGTTGTAGCCATCTCCATGGCACTAGCCCCTCATGTCATCACCACTCACTGACACCTACACGGGCCTTGCAAAATTAAAATAATTGGAAGCCCTGTGATGGCAGTCATGTGACTGTCAGTCAGGACTGCCAGCTAATTGGCTTGACGCTATGTGTGGTCAGCCTGGAGTCTGCTGTGAAGGAGAAGGGAGGAGTTTGACCATTCTAGGTTGAAACTGGAAAGCAACAGGACACAGCCATGTGTTGTTCTCAGCTGATCCTTGCGTGGTGGTGTTATTCAGGTTGTATTGTTTCCCTTCCCCCATTTTTTTCCTTTCCGTCAATTCTACTTATCTTGCTTGTGTTTTTAAGTTTGTTTTTCTTAATAAACCCTGTTCTGTTTTTGAGGGAGGCTGTTGTTCTCCTTCCTTGCCCCATTATTATTATTATTATTATTATTATTATTAATAATAATAATAATAATTTTTTTGCTGGACAATTAGGGTTAAGTGACTTGCCCAGGGTCACAAAGCTAGTAAATGTTAAGTGTCTGAGGTCAGATTTGAACTCAGGTACTCCTGAATCCAGGGCCGGTGCTCTATCCACTGCACCATCTAGCTGCCCACTTGCCCCATTATTATGGTGAACCACCTAGCTATCACTCCCCAATTAAAATTTGGCCTCTACAGTTTCTAGTTCCAAAGGACTCATGATGAAAAATGCTCTCCAAATCCAGAAAAAAAAAGAACTGTTGAATCTGGATGCAGATCAAACCATACTATTTGTATTGTTTTTGTTATTGTTGTTGTGTTTCTTTTCTGAGGTTTTTCTTTTTTGCTCTGATTCTTCTCTCATAACATGACTAATGCAGAACTATGTTTAATGTGATTGTATACATATAACCTATATCAGATTACTTGCTGTCTTGGGGAGTGGGGAGGGAGGGGAGGGAGGGAGAAAAATTTGAAACTAGAAATCTTATAAAAACAAATGTTGAAAACTATCTCTAGATGTAACTGGAAAATAATAAAATATTTATATGGAAAAAAAGTATATCTGTATCTTAGTTGAACTTATACTATAGAATTAAAGCCAGAAGAAAATTCAGAGGCTCTCTAGTACAACCCCCTTAATTTACATTTAAGAAACTGATTCATGCAGTTTCAATGAATTCTCCAAGGTCATACAGGAGGTAAATGTACGAGGTAGGATTTAAATCCAGTTACTCTAAATCCTGAGACAGGGCTTTAATTTCTCAGATTGGAACTCTCTCTGCAAATGCTGACAAATGATCTTTCTGTAATTTAGAACTTTTCTAGGTACCAGTATTGAGATCTTAAGTGATTTTCCCATGTTCTCACTACAAAACTGCTTCCTAGTTAGATCTTAAACCAAGGTTTACCTTATTTCAAGGACAGATATCTTCAGTATGCCACATTTTAATAATTAGATTGATAGGTGTTTTACTAAGTGCACCACAATTAAATCTTAATATATATTATGAAAGGAAGCTACACAGGGGTAAAAGAGACAGCTTCAAAATCAAGAAGTTTATGCCTACCAAAGCAAAAGACTCTTACCCACCATATTACAAGTGTTGGAAAAAACACACTGTGACCCTGTTACTGAAAAATAGAATCCTAGGATACCTAATCCCAAGAAGGTTCATTTGTTTTCTTTGCCCTTTCATTCTCTGATGTGTCATTTAAATTTGTAATAGGGTTTCTGGTGAAAAACAGCACACTTACTTATGCTTCCCTTGTGTGGACTTAACCTATGAGATGCTACCAAAAAATTCAATTGATACTTTCCACAACAAATATTTTCTTTGTCAATATCACTCTTTTGATTCCTTATTCAAATGAAATCTATAACTTATCCAAGTTTTACAGTAATATATCACATTCATTCTGCAACACCTAACCAATTAGAATTCTAAGTTGACAGGATTTTTACCTAAATTTTATTTTCAGAATAATACAACAAAATGATTTAAAAATAATCATGCCAAAATTATTATTATTTTATTATTCTCCATGGTAAACACTTGGATTAATTCAAATTATACAAAATTCCCTTAAGCCAGCAAGAGGATTCAGTGGATAGAGTTATGAGCCTGGAATTCAAATCCAGCATCAGACACTTACTAGCTATGTGACCCTTGGCAAGTCACTTAATATCTGTTTACCTTAATTCATTGGAGAAGGAAATTGCAAACCACTCTATTATCATTTTCAAGAAAACCCCATGGACATTATGTTCCACAAAGGACAAAGAGTCAGACATGACTGAATGACTCAACAACAACAGAATCTCCTTCAATATCCACATTTTCACAATGAGGAAATTGAAATTAGTGCGTATAATATCATTCTATAATTTTATACACACATTAGATCTATGTCTATATCTCTTTAGATCTGTAGTAAAATGACTTGTTGTGTCTGTCTTTTTTGTTATATCCATGTAGTCAATAGGCAATAGTGCTATTTAATTTCCATAGTCTATTAATTTTTATTTCATAAGGTCAATTCCTCCCCATCTCTACAACCACTACACTAGTTTAGAAACTAATCATAACTTATTTGACCTATTGCAATCATTTTTTAATCCAATTTCTCCTCTCCTCTCTGCAAAATGTACACCATGACTAGATTACTATTTCTCAACTAACACTTTGATCTCTCTTGTCTAAACCTAAGTTTCCATGACATTATTTTCTACACTTTAAAAAAAATTTAGACTTTTATTTTCCAAATTATATGTAAAAAGAAATTTTCACATCAATTTTTTAAAAAACTTTGTATTCCAATGTCTCTTCCTCCCTCCCCCCCCAATAACTCAAACAATTAAACATAACTTATACATGAGTACTCATGGAAAACAATTCTACATTATATAGGTTGTGAGAGAAAACAGATAAAAACAAAACTTCAGATTAAGGAATTGTCAAATAATGTTTCAGTATGTTTGCAGATACCATCAGTTCTTTCTTTGTAGATGGACTGCAATTTGCTTAAGTCCTTAAGAGTTATATTGGATCAGTGCGTGGCTGAAAATAACCATATACTTCCCAGCAGATCATCTTACACTATTACTGTTATTTTGTATACAGTACATTTCCCCCTCCCTTCCATAGACTTTTTTCTTATTTCCTTCATGTGAGCTACTTCTCCCCATTCCACCTCTCCCCTTCCCCCTCCCCCAGTCTATAGTTCCTACCCCTCACCCCTTTTTCAAAGATGTCATCATGGGTTAGTTACGTGGCACAGTGGACAAAGCACCAAACCTGGGCCCAGGAGGCCCAGAGCCCAAATCCAGCCCCAGACACCAGAGAACACACCCTGTTTGCTCCACAAAGGACAAGGATACACAAAAAATAAATGCTTTCCAAATACCATCCCTTCATATTCAGTTCAGACCCGTGTCCTCTGTGTATTTCTTACTAAAAAAGTTCTTATAAGTTGGAAGCATTATTTTCTAATGTATGACTAAACAGTTTAACCTTTTAATGACCCTCGTGATTTCTTTTCCTGTCTACCTTTTTATGCTTCTCCAGGGTCTTGTATTTGAAAGTCACATTTTCTGTTCAGTTCAGGTTTTTTCATCACAAATGCCTGAAATTCCTCTTTTTCATTGAAGTCCCATTTTTTCCTCTGAAAGATTATACACAGTTTTCCTGGGTACGTGATTTTGCCCTCTGGAATATGATATTCCTTACCCTCCAGCCCTTTAATGTAGAAGCAGCTAGATCTTGCTTTATCCTTCTTGGAGCTCCATTGGAGCTCAATTCATATTTGAATTCCTTTTTTCTAGCTGCTTGCAATATTTTCTCCTTGACCTGGGAGTTCTGGAATTTGGCTATAATATTCCTGGAGGTTTTCCTTTTGGGATCTCTTTCAGGAGGTGACTGTTGGACTCTTTCAATTTCTATTTTAGCTTCTGCTTCCAGAATATCAGGGCAATTTTCATTCACAATCTCTAGGAGGATGGTGTCTAAGCTCTTGTTTTGGTCATGGTTTTCAGGTAGTCCAATGATTTTCAAATTATATCTCCTGGATTTATTTTCCAGTTCACCTGATTTTTCCAAGGAAATATTTCACATTGCCTTCTATTTTTTCATTCAATTAGATTTGCTTTACTGTGTCTTAGTTTCTCATAAGGTCAAGGGCTTCCATTTGTTCAATCCTAATCCTTAGCCAATTATTTTCATCAGACAGTTTTTTATCTCCATTTCCATTTGGCTTTTCAAGCTGTTGACTTTTTTTCTCATGACTCTACTACATCATTATCATTTCTCTTCCATTATTTCATCTCTCTCTATATATCTTCCTTCTATCTCTCCTACTTTCTTGTCAAAGTCCCTTTTGAGAGCTTCCATAGTCTGAGACTAGTTCATATTTTTCTTCGAAGCTTTGGATTCAGGGGCTCTGTGGTTGTTTTCTTCATCTGATGGTGTGCCTTGATCTTCCTTGTTGCTGAAGAAGCTTTCTATAATTCCGAACTTTCTTTGCTTGCTCATCTTTTACTTGACTTTAAACAATCCACTGTAGAGCCCTGTTTTTCATTTCCACTACTATTACCAGTTTCAGAGGGTGCCAGGTGTTTTGGTTTGAGGGAGGGAAGGTTTTACTCTCACCTGGCCTGTTCTCTGGTCTGAAGATAACCTCAAGCTTACTTACTAAACAACAAACCAGTAAAGCTTTCTGTGGTGTTTTCTTAGCTACAACAAGCCTGTGACCCTCCCCAACCTGGTAATCTAGCCACTCAGGATTTTTTCTGGGTTTCCTGCTGGGGTAAGACAGCCAAATTCCTCCCTAGGTCCTACTAGTATCCCTGCACTTCCCCACAGCCAGCCGTTCAGTCCTCTCACCTGACCACACACTCAGTTCTACACGATTCTGGTGCTATAGCTGATTCAGAGGTTCTGGGGTAAATTCCTCTGGTGGCATGGATGGGGTCTCCATTGCCATGATCGTAGGGTTGGACTGTACTCATGGCCCCCTGTAATCTATCTATAGGTGTAGAATTATCTCAGTTCATATTTTTGTGTGTTTTTATGCTCCAGGGGTTCTTTTATTTCTGTTTTTGGGGTAATTGTATCAGGAACTATGTGCATTTAATGTCTCCTCTGCCATCTTTGCTCTGCCTCCCCTACACATTTTTCTCTTAATTCTCTTAACATTTTTAATGTTTCCTTTGTTAAATCATAATTTTTTTTATTTTCCTTCCTCCAAATATTTGTCTTCCACAGCCTCTTTTCTTGGTCCTCTACCTTATTGGTCTTATCTTGCCCTAAAGATTTAACAATCTCACATAAACACAATACCCATATTCATTCTCTCTCTCTCTCTCTCTCTCTCTCTCTCTCTCTCTCTCTCTTTGGGAAAATTTCTAAGTCTGACTAAGGAAAAGAAACATCAAAGTCTCCAAGCCATAGAAAATAGTTTTATTTAGAGAGGGCCAGTCCCACAATAAAGCTGTTCAATCAGGGGTTGGACCTGAAAGACCCCAGCAGTGTCACTCAGCTTCTTTTATACCCCAACAGAGCTTAAATGCTTATATACAATACTAATTTTTAGAAGAATCTAATTTTAAGTCCTCTTATTAGGAAATATGGACACTGCTTACATGACAAAGTTGTCAGTATTTTCAAATAATTTTATCAGTCTTCTTGCAATAAGAGATCACAACTCTATGGTAAGGCCCCTTTTATTGAACATATGGTCATTTTTTTTTTGTGGGGCAATGGGAGTTAAGTGACTTGCCCAGGGTCACACAGCTAGTAAGTGTTAAGTGTCTGAGCCCAGATTTGAACTCAGGTTCTCCTGACTCCAGGGCTGGTGCTCTATCTACTGCACCATCTAGCTGCCCCATAGTCATATTTTTTAATGCATGACCCTTCAGTCAAGCATATCACTCATGATTTCTGAAATATATTATTGTTGACTATAGTATCCTCTGATATTACTTAATGCTTAGCATTAGAAAGTATCATCTGACATTACTGAGTAGAAAGAAACTTAGTCTACTAATACAATTAAAATAAGATATCTAAATTTAATAAATCACAATTTGTAGTTAATATGCTGATTATTATCATAATTAAATCACTTTAGTCTCTTATAACTAAGAGGTAGGTAAAATATCACTTATACTCTCCCCTCTGTATCTATATACATATAGATATATATACATAAATATGTACACATAAAGCATATATATATATATACATATATATGTATATATGTGTGTGTATATGTATATACACACACACAAATACTCACACATATATACACACATCCATCTACTCCTAAACATAACTCTGATTCAGGTTGTCATATTTATATCTGAAACCTTATAATAATTTTCAATGTTTCTTCCTTCCTCATTTCTTCACATTCAATCAGTTGCCAAATCTTGTAAAAATCAACTGCAACAGCATCTCTGAAATAAGCTCCCTTTATTTAGGAGGAATAATATTAAAGATAGTAAACCCAAGGACAAGGTGTGTATAAATCAGCAACTCAATATAAAGAAGTAATATAAAATAAGGGTTTTCTTAGATTGTAACAAACAGTTATCAGAACAGGCAAGTATTATTGTTGATAGTCCTGTTTCCATTTCTTTCTCTGTTTCTGAGGAGCACCAACATATAATTCTCATGTACAAATGAAGACACACTAAAAATGACAGCTGTTGTAAATGACAGTTGTTGTAGACACAAGTTACAAAACTGGCCAGATCTTCAAAGGCCAAAATAAACCATCTTTGCCATTTCTTTTATTTCCAAATCCTTTGGATACCTCAACTTAGAGATGTTTTGAGCAAGTTTCAAAAAGGGTCCACATCATTTGAGATTAAATATTTTTTTAGACTCAATCTTCACTTATAACATTTTTTGGACCTTTTCTACTCCCCTTTAACATAATTTTCTTACTTCCATCTACTTGGATTTTCTTTTATTTTTGTAAATGGTATTTTATTTTTTTTCCAATTACATGTAAAAGTATATTTCTAAATTCCTTTTTTATAAGATTTTAAGTTCCACATGTTTTCTCCTTCCCTCCCTCTCACCCCCTTCCCCAAGGCAGCAAAAAATCTGATATAAGTTACATATGCGCAAACCAGTAAACATATTTACACATTAGTTTTATTATGAAAGAAGAAACAGAACAAAAGGCAAAAGCTAAACAACTACAACAAAAAGTAAAAATACTATTCTTCATTCTACATTCAGACTCCATAGTTTTTTCTCAGGATGTGGATAGCATTTTCTTTTATGAGTCTTCTAGAATTGTCTTGGATGATTGTATTGCTGAGAAGAGCTAAGTTAATCATAGTCGATAATCATACAATGTTCTTTTTACTATGTATAGTATTTTCCTGGGTCTGCTCCCTTCATTCAGCATCAGTTCATGTAAATCTTTCCAAGTTTTCCTGAAATCTACCTATTCATCTTTTCTTATAGCAAAATAGTTTTTCATTACATTCATATACCATAAATTCTTCAGCCATTTTAAAATTGATGGGCATTCCTTTAATTTCTTAATCTTTTCCAACGCAAAAAGAGCTGCTATAAATATTTTTCTACAAGTAGGTCTTTTCCCCATTTTTATGATCTCTTTGGGATAAAACCTAGTATTGGTATTGCTGGGTCAAAAGGCATGCAGTGTTTTATAGTTTTTTGGGCATCATTCCAAATTGCTCTCGAAAATGGTTGGATCAATTCACAACTCTACCAATTATACATCAGTGTCCCAATTTCCCCACATCCTGATGAGCATTTATCATTTTCTTTCCTTATCATATTAGTCAATCTGATTGGTGTGAGTTGATACCTCATAGATGTTTTAATTTGCATTTCTCTCATCAATAATGATTTAGAGCATTTTATATGACCATATATAGCTTTAATTTCTTCCTCTGAAAATGGCTTAAGCATATCCTTTGTCCATTTATCAATTGAGGAATGACTTGTATTCTTAGAAGTTTGACTCAGTTCTCCATATATTTGAGAAATGAGCTCTTTATCAGAAACACTGACTACTAAAGGTATTTCCCAGATTTCTGATTTCCATTTAATCTTAGTTGCATTCATTGCATTTGTGCAAAACCTTTTTTTGCTTCAGTGTAATCAAAATTATTTTTATTTCATACTGTTTTCTGTCTCTTGTTTTTCATAATTCTTCCCTTCTCCACAGATCTGACAGGGAAACTATCCCTAACATTCTTATAATTTATGTGTAAAATTATGTATCCATTTAGAACTTTACTTGGTATATGGTATAAGACTTTGGTCTATGCCTAGTTTCTGCCAAATTATTTTCCAGTTTTCTCAGTAGATTTTTTTTTTCTCAAATAAAGAGTTCACATCCCAGAAGCTGGAGTCTTTGAATATTTTTGTCATGTACTCCTCTGTCTTGCGTACTTAATCTATTCCATTGATCCCCTCATCCCTTCCTTATCCAGTACCAAAGAGTTTTTATGACTGCTATTCCATAATATAGTTTTAGAGATGGTACTGCTATGCCACTTTTCTTTGCATTTTTTACATTAATTCCCTTCATATACTTGAATTTTGTTTTTCCAGGTGGATTTTATGATTCTTTTCTAGCTCTATAAAGTAATTTTAGGTAGTTTGATTATGACAGTGAATAAGTTTTTTAATCTAGGTAGAATTGTTATTTTTATTATATTAGCTCAACCTACCCATGAGAAATTGATATTTTTCCAATTATTTGGATGTGATTTTATTTGTGTGAAAAATATTTTGTAATTTTGTTCATATAGTTCCTTGGTTTGTCTTGGCATGCAGAATCCCAAATAATTGATATTTTCTACATTTATTTTACATGGAATTTCTCTATCTCTTGCTCCTGAGTTTTGGCAGTCACCTATAGAAATGCTGATTATTTATGTGGATTTATTTTATATCCTGTAACTTTGTAAGAGTTGTTATTTTTTTCAAGTAGTTTTTAGTTGACTTTTAAGATTCTCTAAGTATACCATCATATCATCTGCAAAAAGTGATAGTTATGTTTCCTCATTGCCTACTTTAATACATTTATTTTTTTCTTCCTTTATTGCTGAAGCTAATAATTCTAGTGTAATATTGAATAATAGTGGTGACAATGGGCATCCCTGTTTCACCCCTAATCTTATTGGGAAAGTTTCTATCTTATTATGATTACAGCTAATGTTTGCTGATGGTTTTAGATTGCTACTTTTTTTTTTTATGGAATCCTCTGTTTATTTCTCTGCTTTCTCATGTTTTTAATGGGAATGTGTGATTTTATTAAAAGCTTTTTCTGCATTTACTGAGATAATCATATGATTTCTCTTGGTTTTGTCATTGATATAGTCAATAGTGTTCATAGGTTTTCTAATATTAAACTAGACCTGCATTCCTTGTTGATTGTTTCCATGATTTTTTTGTTTGATACACATTGTTTATTTTAATGTACTTTTTCATGGCCCTTTATTTCATATAATTTTTATTGCATCATCTTAAAAGAATGCATTTACTATTTCTACCTTTATGAATTTGAATGTGAGATGTTTATATCCTAATAATGGTCAGGTTTTCTATGTAGATTTCATGTACTTCTAAGAAAAATGTGTATTCTTTTATATCCCCATTAAATTTTATCCAAAGGTCTATCACATCTAACTTTTCTAACATTCTATTTACTTCCTAAATGCCTTTCTTGTTTGTTTTGTGATTAGATTTATCTAGCTCTGAGAGTGGGTCGTTGAGGTCCTCCACCAGAATAGTTTTGCTGTTTATTTCTTCCTGTAACTCACTTAAATTCTCCACTAAAAAAATTTGATTGTTATACCATTTGGTATACACATATATTTATTTAGTATTGATATTACTTTATTATGTTTTGTACCTGTTTTTTTTTCTTTAGCTGAAGCACAATCCTTCCTGCTCCAGCTTTTTGCCTTTGTTCTGTGTATTTCAGCTTCAAATACGTTTCTTTTTAAAAAATCTATTATAAAATTCTGTATTGTTTGTTTTGTTTCATTTTTTTAATCTACTTTGTTATCCACTTTGACTTAATCTACACTGCTATGGGAGAGTTCATCCCATTCACATTCACAGTTATGCTTAATAACTATGAATTTCCCTCCATTCTATTTTCCCCTAGTTTATACTTTTTTTCTCTCTCCTTTTACTCTGCCCTTCCTCATCAGTGTTTTGCTTCTCATGACTACCTCCCTTAATCTTCTCTCCCTTCTATCGCTGCTCTCCTCTTCTTTTCCCCTTCCCCTCTTAGTTCCCTAAAGGGTAAGACAGATTCCTTTTTTAATTATTTTTAGGAGAAATAAAGTGTTTAATCTGGGCAGAATCACTATAACTCAGAGTATCTCAAAGCATATTGCTAAGAATACCCAAATATGGGGACTGAGGACAGGGTTTATATGGGGTAAGAAGAGAGGGAACCATGAGACCGCCCTTTAGAAAAGTAAGTTTCTCACAGCTAGAAACTTTTTAAAGTAAATGAACCTTTTTACATAATAACCTAAAGTTCAGGAAATAAGCTTGGGAATTTTGGGGAGGGCATAGTTTGTTTGGGGGAGATCCATAAAACAAATCAAGCATCTGAAATTGACAAAGATTGGTCAGCCCCAAGAAATTCATTGGCCTGGGAATGGGGAATAGGTAAGGATAAGTCAGTTTTCAATAAATTGTATTTATCATTCCCTCCTCTTGTTCAAGAAGAATTCTGGAATTTATTGATGACCAAAAAGTAGTGCAGGGGCGTAAAACACAGGATTCTCAGGCCACATCCAGTGTTTTGGGAAAGTAGTCTACCCTGCTGTCCTCTGTTTAAGATAAATTTCTTTAGCAACTGAATATGTATGTTATTCCCTCTTTGAGCCAAAAACAATTAGAAGAAGCTTCAAACAATGCTCACCTTCTTCCCTCTTTGCTTCTACTCTAATGGGTCTTTTGTAGCCCTTCATGAGATATAATTTAGCCCATTATGCCTACCCTTTTCCTCTTCTCCCAATAAAATCCTTTTTTCCCCCACACCTTATTTTTTATCATCACATGAAAGTCTACTTATACCAACACCTTCTGCTTAAGTATACATTCTTTCTAAATATCCTAATAGACATACTTTTAAGAAGGAAAATATATTCTTATGTAAAAAGTTTAACCTTATTGAATAACATGTTGTTGTTGTTTTTTTCTTTCTTTTATGTCTTAGTCTGAGTTGAATCAGGTACTGGTCAAAGCTGTAAACCTCTTTTCTTTACTATATTTTATGTGAGGGAAAATCAATCCTCTTCTCCATAATTCTCAGGAACTTAGCAGTCATGTGAAAAAGGTTCTTTATTTCCTTCTTGCGAGAAGGAGGCACCCTAGTGTGCAGCTATTGGGTGCAAAGAAAGGGGTCATCTCCCCCATTAAAATGTTAACTACCTGAATTAAAAAAAAATAGGCTTTTTGAATGACTTACTGACTTGCTGAATATTTTAGTACAATATATCTCTCATTTTCCCAATCTTCTCAAGTGAACTGAATAACCAGGTAATTCTTAATGCTATCTCAAAGATTCAGAATCAAAATAAAATACCTAGTACATCTCTAGGCTAGAGTGAGTACCAAAAGACTCTCACATCCATGTCCTCAGCGAGCCCATGTTTTATAACAGCTCTGCTGTCATAAAATTAGAAATATTTAATATTCTTCAAAAAGCTTAACATCTAGATAGACTTTATTTAATTCAATAATTCATCTATATGTAATTTGAAATTTTACTACATAAAATGTCAAAATGGTAGGGAAACATGTTATTGTGATATCTATAGTGGAAAGCAATCCACTTAAGGAATTCTCTATGTGGTAAAAAACGGAAGTTTTAGCCTGATCATTTGAGAGTTGAACGCATGCTACTGAAGTGGTTTTTGAAGGACCGCACTTTTGGGGAGTAGACCATGATGAACAGCCCTGCACCTGCTGCTGCCTGGAGAGCGTGGCCAAGCACACCATACTTCCGGGACACCAACTTAAAATGGAGGATAGAATGGAAGTTCGCTCTCTGTCTTGCACACTCTGGCTACTCAGTTTAGTGGTGATGGCACACACTTTGGTTATCAGCTCTGGTTCTCAGTCTGGCAGGCAATTTTGGGATTTGGTGAGTTTTATAAAAGAATATAGACTAAGCTTAGATCTAAGATTATTCATTTGTATTTCTACTTTCCTATTTCCCTAATCTGTATCACCTGTTTGTTATCTAAACAATAAAGGCTAATCCCTCACTGATTAAAGCTCAGAGGCTTCTTTTTCTTAGTGGTCTGGGAGATACATAAGGGAAAAATTAAAAGGGGAGTTTAATGATCTTATATCCAATTTTAAATCTCACACTGTACTGATGAAATCACAAGTCCAGTTCAAAGAGAAAAAAAAAATACAAGAAGATAACGACATTCATTGGAGTTTTTTTAAATCAAATTTTTAAAATAATATTTATAATAATTTGGTATGGCTATAATTAATGAAGTATCAACATTTCTTAAAGAATTGGAGTTGCAGGTAATGAAAATGGAAAATATTGGTGCATGTTCTAGGTCACGTCTGCTAACTCTAGGTGATCACCAAAACTTTGCCTGAGATCTTCTCTTCTTGTTCTACACAATTTCTCTTGGTGAACTTATCAGCTCCCCTGGAATCAATTGTCATCTCTACTTATGACTTATCAGATTTATTCAGAACTAACCAATCTCTTAGCTAAGTTTATCATCTCTAACTTCCTAATGAACATTTTGAACTAGATTTCCCAGAGACATCTTGAACTTGGGATGTCCAAAATGCTTTAGAAATACATATAAGAATTGAGCAAAATTTTATTGTCCATTAAGAGGAATAGATACTATTTCTTATTTGGACACATGGAACATGTATATGCAAAGGCATTGCAAAAAGAAAACATCATGTGCATTGATGTCAATATGTGAAGTATAATAGAAAATATAAACAGAAAATAGCCTAACAGTAAGCATTTTCCTTGATAAATTTTAGGTCTAGTAATCATGTGAAATTTTGGATATTTTGTTTATGTATTACAGCTACTGTTTGGAATTCCTATAGTATTAGAATCAGGCTGAAGAAAAGTGTCAATTTGGTTTACTAGGCTTGTCTTTTAAAGAAAAAAATCTTAATAGATATGAATGTCCCTCAAGTAAATTTGATTTTAAAAGAAGCACACAGCTGTACCAGTTAAAAGGAAAAGTTAGAGAGAAACAAAGAAAACACTGATTTGGTCAGTAAGACCTGAATTCAAATCTTCCTTCAGACACTTCCTAGATGTGTGGCCCTGAACAAGTTACTTAACTTATCTTATTTTCCACCTTTGTAAAAGGGGGATAAAATTATCAACTACCTTGTAGGGTTGTTCCAAACTATAATACAATATGTGTAATGTGATTTACAAATCATAAAGTGCTATATAATGGCACCATCATCATCATCATCATAAATAGTGCTGACTTGGGATCAAAAAGCCCACATTTGAGGTCAAACTCTATCAATGGCTTTGGACCTTGGACACACCACTTTTTCATCTGAGGCTCAGTTCCTATAGTATATATCAGAAGTAGTAATACATTATTTACTTCACAATGTAGGTATTAGAATCAGTTGAAGTAATGAAGGAACTTGTAACTGGAAAGTAATGCAAAATTACTAGTACTATTAAAATAAATGTAAAATGATGGTGAAAAATATGGAGACAAAAGCTTCCATACCTAATCTTTCACCTATTCATCCTTTGATTTTCTCTGGCATAATATAGAAACCTCTTTTTGGCATTAGAATTCTTTCAAACCTGGCTCCTTCCTACTTCTCCACTGTTTTTATACTTTTCACTCCTATAATCCCTCTCCCATTTATTCTGGAATATCATGACCCTAGTTTTCTTTTTGTGCCTAGAACAAGGTACTCTATTTTCTAATTTTGCTTTATTTTCACTGCAGTTCCCCCCGGCCTGAAATTTTCTTCCTTCTTGTCCTTATCTTTGCTTCGGTGGCTTCCTTCAAATTCTAACTCAAATATTCCCTTTTCCAAAAAGTATTTCCTGATTCCCCTTGATGCAATATCCTTCCTCATAAGGTTACATCCAATTTATGCTGCTTACATCATATATGTACATGCATGTTTGTGTTTTGTATCCTTATTATTGTGAAAGCTAGTTCAAAGCAGGGATTGTTCTTGTCTCTCTTTATTTCCCTAGTGCTTAGTTTAGTTTCTGGTAGCTAGTAGTCAATTAACAAATTCTTTTTGACTTGATTTGGTGTTTTGAGATGCAAGGAATGGTTTCTATTTGGCTTGTAATCTTTTGACCAAGAATTGTCTCAGAAACTTAGTGGGAGGATAGAACAATTCATAACTGAAGAGAAAACTAGGACTTTTTTTTCTGACATAGTGTGTTTGGGGATGTTTTCAACAACACCTACCTGCAAACTTTCTTTTTTTCTTAGATAGAAATTTCAGAGTTCATATTTTTGGAAACCAGAAGCTTATTCAAAAGAGGGGTTTCTTGGACATTAGGTAAGGTGTCCAAATGGTTCTTAAGAACTTTGAGAATGGTCTAATCCTTTCCCAACTCCTCTTTCTTTGCATGTTGCCTTAAGCAAATTAGAAGGGATAATTTTTATACTACAAATATAAAATTCCCACAAAATTATTGATTTCAAGCTAAAATCTGCTCCCCAAAATCAGTTTTCATAATAATCTTTTAGATTAAACAAATATTCTCCATTTTTTAGGCTGGATACTGACAGAATGAACCATAAATTTTATTTTAGAATATATAGACATAAACAATTAATCCAGTTTTCTTTTTCTTTTAACATTTCTTTTAAATTTTTATTTTTTCATAATTACATCTAAAAACAACTTCAGAGTTTTATTAAACACACCAGTGAGAAATATCAACTTCTTATACCTTAACAACATTTGGTTGTTTGGTTCTCTGTTACTTGCAGCAAGCTTTCATGCATATTTGAATACCCATTAATTCATCTTATATTCCTTCTTTAGACCTTCATTACTTGCATTTACTACCTTGAAATAACCTCCTAGTTCACCTTTTTTTCTAGTTATTCACCTCTGCAATTCATCCTTTGCATCTTTCAAAAAAATAATCTTCCTTAATGTCCAGTTCAGACCATTGTCACTGCCTCACTTAGAAAATTTATAGTAACCACCAAATATGAAAGCCATTTAAATTGTATTCATACTCATATTGACATTTAAAGCCCTTCATATTGCGACTATAAACTACCTTTCCAGGTTTATTTTTTAATATAATTATTTTTTAAAATTTTGAGTTCCAAATTCTCTCCTTCCTTTCAGCCCTTCCCTCACCTATTAAGAAGGCAAATAACGAGTCATATGTATGTAGTCATGCAAAACATATTTCCATATTAGATATGTAAAAAAAAGAAAAATAAAGTGAAAAAGTTACTTTAATTTACATTAAGAGTTCAACAATTCTCTCTTGGGACATGGATACTATTTTTCATCAAGAATCCTTTGGAATAGGGGCAGATAGGTAGCACAGTGAATAGAGCATCGGTCTTGGATTCAATTCCAGCCTCAGGCACTTAACACTTATTAGCTGTTTGACCCTGGACAAATCACCTAACCCCAATTGCCTCACCCCCCCCCCCAAAAAAAAAAGAAAAGAAATGTCTCAGGTTTATTTCACATTAGACCTTGTTACATCTACTATCATCTCCTTTCATGTGGGCTTTTTGATGTGCCCTGAATGCACTCTCAGTTCATTTGTCTATTGCAATGCTTCTCTTACTTCAAGTCTTGCCTCATATTACATATATTCCATGATACCCCAATTTTTCAGCATAGCCCATGCTGAAAGTGGTCTGTACCTGTGCAAATTTTCCTAGAGCATTATTTTCTCTTTATTATTCTTATCATATCCTACCATTTGCTATATTTTCCTGTGAACCTCTCCTCCATATTCTAAAGACCCAAGTAAGATTATGAGCTTATAGATTTAAAGCTGAAAGGGACCATAGATTCCTTCAAGTACAACCTCCTCATTTAACAGATAAGGAAGCTAAGACACAAAGAAGTTAAATAACTGTCTAAAGTCTCATAGTGATTAAGTAGCAAAGGTAGTATTTAAACCCATATTTTTTTAACCTGAAGTCCATTCCCAAAATGCATTAAATATATAACTTTCTCTAGGGTAGAGATTATGATATTTCTTTATTTTTTCATCCTTTTTTTCCCTGAGGCTTAGCACAGTGCCATGTACATAATAGACACAATAAATATTTGCTTATTTTAATTGAATTGAAATATCTCTCTGTGTTAATTGGGCCCAATTAGACAAGAAATGCTGTCACTAATGTCATGATGTGTCTGAGTTTATAAGACCCCTGCTGGATATGTTCAAAAGCATCTTAAATATCGCTCTGATGGAATTTGTGCAATGTGGTTATTTATGCTAGTACAACTTTGCTTAAAAATGGAATCCTTTCTTTTCCAGACAGAGCAGTAGTCAAAAGTGTAACCAGATAGCTTTGTTTGGCCTAGATTGTGGAGGATCTGAAATATGAAACTAACCAATTGGAATTTGAGATGCTTAATAGGCAATGGGGATATACTGAAAGATTTTAATAAGAGGAATGTCATAATAAAAAGGGAGGCTATGAACAAATTAACCTGGCAGTGGATTTTGGAAAGAGCTAGAGAGGAGATAGTAAAGAAACAGGAAGGTGAGTTAAGAGATTATTACCCTCATGATGTTGTAAGATAATAAGGGACTGAAATACAGTGCTAGCAATGAAAAAAGACAGGACAGGAAAGATATAAGCAGTGGTAGCCTCAGATTATATAGGTATTTTAGACACTGAGATTTAAAGATTATTTGTTCATAGTTATTTTAACATTCAAGAAATAAAAGAAAGCAAGTAACCAATCAATAAGCATTTATTAACTACTTAATGTAAATAAGGGACTGTGTGATATATTAGTTTTAAACTATTAGGGTATTTTATTTATTTTTTTTGTTTTGTTTTTTGTTTTTTAGTGAGGCAATTGGGGTTAAGTGACTTGCCCAAGGTCACACAGCTAGTAAGTGTTAAGTGTCTGAGGCTGGATTTGAACTCAGGTACTCCTGATTCCAGGGCCGGTGCTCTAACCACTGTGCCACCTAGCTGCCCCCCTATTAGGGTATTTTAAAGAAAGAAGGAAGAAAGTGCTTATAGTTGTTTATTATAAATCATTTAACCTTTTAATTTTTTAACATTAAAATATAAAGACTAGTAAATTATACTTCCTGATTTTACTTAAGTAAAATATAAAGTTGAAAAATCTATATTATGACATTTTTTAAATGACCTCTAATGTCCCTACTAGAACATAATATTACTGAGATCCTATTGAAAGAAATAATTATTAATATCTAATTACTAATATGGGGAATCCAGATTTTTTTGCCTTCCTATTTCCTCATTCAGAAATCATGCATTCTTAGGTTATTTATGTAGTCTCTGAGGACAAGGTTGATGATAAGATTGGATTAACATTCTCTTCAATCTTAGGCAAAACCCCACATAATTGGAAAATCCCAGTAAACAGAATCTAATCCAGGTGAATTCAGGCCCATTGTTCAACTACATAAGTGACTTGGGTGGATGTAGTTCCCTTTCTCTAGATTGCTTCAGGCAGGCATGCTCTGATTATAAAGATAAGTTTCTTTGTCCAAGGATCACATACCCCAGCCTCTTATTAGAATAAATCCATCAACATAATATTCATTCTCTCATTAATGGTTAACCAATCAGAGTTGATTTCCACTTTTCAGGAACACCCACTCTTTCAAGGGTATTTAAACATCTAATATTCCTTGTTGTGGGTGAGTGGGGAGGGACAACCTTGTTTTATTAGAGAATGCCATTTAACAATCTATTAATTAGTTGTTAGCTACAATTAATATATTAATTATTAATTACTTAGAAACTATGTTTCTCAGACTTTGATTTGTCAAACTATCATTTTAAAACTCTGCTTCACAGACTTGTGGGAATCAACCTTCCCTCCCCTTTGCTGCTTGGTTCTAGGCTCCAAGTCAAATCAGAGTGGAGACTTAAGTAAACCTGCCCCCCAGTGGCCCTCTGTGTATTCAGACATTGGTTCCAACAATATTTGATGACTCTAGGAAGGTGGGAGGTACTAAAATTATTATCTAAATCAAAACTTAGCCCTAGGGGCAGCTAGGTGGCACAGTGGATAGAGCACTGGCTCTGGAGTCAGGAATACCTGAGTTCAAATCTGGCCTCAGACACATAACACTTACTAGCTATGTGACCCTAGGCAAGTCACTTCAGCCCAATTGCCTCACTAAAAAAAACAAAAACAAAACAAAAACAAAACAAAAACAAAAACAAAACAAAAACAAAACAAAAACAAAAACAAAAACACAACTTAGCCCTGGATAATATCTATCCATTATGAAGCACTTTTAGGTTTGCTAAGTTCTTTTATACATTACATCATTTGATTTTTACAACAACCCAATGAGGTAAATGCTATTATGATATCTATTTAGTAGAGTGAGTTTCTCAGAGTTATACACCTAATAAGTGGCAGCAGCAGGGTTCGTGTCTACCTAAGTTTAAGTCTACTATTCTATACATTTGGATATATTGCCTCAGTGCTGAGAAATGCTTGACATGCATAATTAATGATATTTGGGTATTGATTTGATGTTGTGTGAAGAAGAGAAGCCTGGTAGATATAGAGTTTAGATAATGAGTAAGATGGTAATAATATGAACAGAAATAGAGAAATCATGCAAAGGAAACCAATTTGGGGAAATAGTCTTTAGTTTTAAATAGAGAGACAAATTTATCTGTTGTTATGTCTATTGATCTATTTATTTCTATATAATATTATATAAATTATTTATATATCCATCTATTAACATATGTATCTTTCTATATATCTATCTAGATCTCTTTATATACATTTGTATATTGTATCTAAGAGAGAAAGAGAGAGCGAGAGAATGACAGAGGGTATTTATTTGGTATACTTAGTCTTGGCAGTTCTCCCTAAAGGAATTCTGACATAATTCTCATCATTTTTCTATATTTGAATACTGATTATTTGAAATTTCTGCGTGTGATGAATATTAATTTTTTAGCTTTCTCTTCTTCCCTTAATGACAGTAAAATAAGAACATAAAATAAGGGAGAATTTAATCTTTTTCAACTGTTGAAGTGTTAAAAATATAAATTGTTTATACTCAATTTTCCTGGGGGGGGAGGGGACAGAGAACTGTACCTTGAATCTTTTACCATGAAATAAAGACATTTAGTCAGAATGAAGTACATAGGAGCAAATGAGAATTTTGGTTTGCTCCAGTACTCTGTAGAGACCACAATTGATTAACCTTCTATGCACATCAATGGCTCAGAGATCTGTCTTAGAAAAATCCTTTAGGGTTCTGTTCAGTCTCTCCCATGGGTACCCCCTGTTAGCAGCTCAAAGTGAGGCAGAACACCTTGTGCTGGCCATGTTCCATGCTGTTCTGTCAGCAGGTGTCAGAATAATTGCTGTAAGGCCCCGTTAGAAGAATTTTTACTGTTTGGATCAGCAGGGTAACTATGTAACAAATGTAACTATGTTGAGCTAGAAGCAAAAGAAGCAGGTGCCTTTTACATTAAACAGTGCTTCTGTAGCACTGTCTTCCTAATGAGGCTGCAAGGCACATTTTCCCCTCTCTATTTCATATTCTTTGTTATATGTATTGGCTCCTTAGGTAGGTGAGGGAGGAGATATAATTGAAAATGAAGATGATGCAGACACAAAATATATCAATATAGTATTTTCCTCTTATTTTATTTTTCTCAATCACATTTGAAAAATTTTAACATTCATTTTTAAAAATCATCTCCCACCTTCCTTTGCCTCTCCCCTCCTTGAGAAGGCAAGTGATGTGATACAGATTATCCATGTTAAGTTATACAAAACAAATTTTCATATTAGTCATTTTGAAAAAGAAAACAGAACAAAACAGAAACCAAACAATACAAAACAATACAAAATAAAAATAAATTAAGAAAAACAAAGTTGAAAAAATTATGTTGCAATATACACTCAGATTATTTCTTTCTCTGGAGATGGATAGCATTTTTCATCATTATTCTTCAGAATTATCTTGGATCATTGTATTGCTGAGAAGAGCTAAATCGTTCACAGTTGATCATCATACACTATCTCTATTACTGTGCAGTATGTTGTCCTGGCTCTGCTAACTTCACTTGGCTGCAGTTGATATATGACTTCCTAGTTTTTTTAAAAGTATTCTGCTTTTAATTTTTTTTAATAGCACAACAGTATTTGATCACAATTAAATACTACATGTTCAGCCATTCCCAAACTAATAGGCATCTTGTCAATTTCTAATTCTTTGTCACCACAAAAAGAACTATTAAAAGCATTTTTGTCAATAAAGGATCTTTTTTTTTAATCTCTTTGGAATACAGATGTAGTAGTGGAATTGCTGGGCCAAAAGATATGTACAGTTTTATAAGCCTTTGGCCATAGTTCCAAATTGCTTTCCAGATTTATTGAATCAGTTCAAAAGTCCATCAATAGTAGATTAGTATTTCAATTTTACCACATCCCCTCCAACATTTATCATTTCCCTTTTCTGTCATATTAAGCAATCTGTATTGTGTAAGGCAGTACCTCAGAGCTGTTATAATTTTCATCTCTCTAATCAAGTTTATTTTCATATTGTCTACAAAGACAATGTATTTTTTCATATTGTCTCCAAAGACAAATGTATTTTTTCAAATACATTTTTGTTTCTTCATTACCTTCTCAAATTTCTTATTTTTTTCTTCTCTTATTTCTATAACTATGATTTCTAGTACAATATTGAATATAGTGGTGATAACGGACACCCTTATAGATGGAGAGTGAAATGAGCAGAACTAGGAGAACATTGTACATTGTAACAGCAACCCTTGTGTGATGATCAACTGTGATAGACTTAGCTCTTCTCTGCAATACAATGATCCAAGACAATTCTAAAGGATTCATGATGGAAACTGTTCTCCACATCCAGAAAAAAGAACTGTGGGATCTGAATGAAGAAGAGTGAACCATACTATTTTTGTGTTGTTATTTTTTTTCTTTTTTTGAGGTATTTTTTTTCCTTTTGTTCTGATTCTTCTTTCACAACTTGACTAATGTGGAAATGTATTTAATGTGATTATACATGTATAACCTGTATCAGATTGCTTGCCATCTTGGAGAGGGGAGAGGGAAGGAATGGAGGGAGAAAAGTTTGGAACTCAAAATCTTATAAAAATGAACTTTGAAAACTATCTTTACATGTAACTGGAAAAATAAAACACTAAACATACATACATATATATACACATATACATATACACATACATACATATACATATATACACACGCACACACACACACACACGCACACACACACACACACACACACACACACATGATAATGGGCACACTTGTTGACCCCTGATCTTATTGGGAAGGCTTATAATTTGCATTCCTTATTGGGTATACATAAGTATAAGATATACTTGTGGGATATTTTTTTACCTTTTGAAGAAAGCTCCGTTTATTTTATTTTATTTTATTTTGGTGAGGCAAATGGGGTTAAGTGACTTGCCTAGGGTCACACAGCTAGTGTTAAGTGTGTGAGGCCGGATTTGAACTCAGGTCCTCCTGAATCCAAGGTCAGTGCTCTATCCACTGTGCTACCTAGCTTCCCCCAAGCTCCATTTATTCTTATTCTTTCTGGGGTTGTAATAAGAATAACTGCTTTATTTTTTCATTTTCTGTATTTATTGAAATAATCATATGATTTAAAATTTTCTTATTAATATGGGCCAATATGAAGATAGTTTCCTTAATATTAAACCAGTTCTGCATTCCCTGCTATAAACCTCCCTCAGGTCATGGTGTATGATCTTTGTGATGTATTGTTATAAACTCCTTGCTAGTATTTCATTTAAAAATTTTGCATCAATATTGATTAGGGAAATTGATTTGTAGTTTTCTTTTTCTGTTTTGACTCTTCCTGATTTAAGTATCATCAACATATCTACATTGTAAAATAAATTTGTAGGACTTTTTCCTTGCTTATTTTTTCAAATACATTGTTGTGGTGGTTTTTGAGTGGTTCAGTCTTGTCCTCCTCCCTGTCACCTCTTATACTAAATCACTCCAGGCCCTTTTATCCTTCACTATCTCTCAAAGTCTTTCCAAGTTCATTTTCAGTGTTTCCATGACATTATCTATCTAGCTCATCCTCTCTCTTTTTCTTTTTGTCTTCAATAATTACCAACATCAAAGTCTTTTCTAGTTAGTCCTGCCTTCTCATTATGTGGTCAAAGTATTTAAGCTTCAACTTCTGTAATTGACCTTTCAGTGAATAATCTGAATTAATTTATTTAAATATTGACTATTTTGATCTCCATGCTGTCCTAGGAACTTTAAAAAATCTTCTCCAACATTTCAATGTGAAAGCATAGATTCTGTGGGCATTCAGTTTCCCTTATAGTCCAACTCTCACAGACATACTTTGTTGCTGGGAAAGCCATAGCTCTAACAATATGAAGCTTTTTCAGCAAGGTCATATTTTTAGTATGCGGTCCATATTGCCCAAATATTTCCATACAAGGAGCAAGCATTTTTTAAATTTAATGTTTGCAATTGCCATCTGCAGTGATATGTGAACTCAAGAATATAAAATCTGACACAGCTTCCATTCTTCCTCTGTTTGCCAGAAAATGATGGGACCATTTGCCAAGATCTTGGTTTTAGTGATGTCAAACTTCTTGCCAGCTTTGACACTCTCCTCTTTCATCCTCATCAAAAGGCTTCTTAATTCCTCTTCAATTTCTGCCATCAGATTGGTAACATCTGCATATCTGAAATTATTTATATTTCTTCAAGCAACCTTAATTCTAGCTTTTAATTCATGTCATTTCCCATGATATACTCTTCATAAAAGTTAAATAAATGAGATAACAATATACAGTATTACTGTACTCATTTCCCAATCTCAAAGCAATAAGTTGTTGCTTCTTGGCCTTCAGGCCTGTTCCTCAAGACAAAAGTAAGCTAGTCTAGTACTCCTTTCTTTACGGTCTGGATACCTTTTGTTGTGATTCACACAGTCAATGCCTTATTGTCATCAATGAAGCAGAAAAATGTGTTTTTCTTTTGTTTTTTCTGGAACTCCCTTTCCCAAAAATTCAGCAAATATTGGCAATTTGGTCTCTGGGTGGTCTGCCTCTTCAAAGAGCAGTTGACTTTTCTGGGAATTTTCAGTTCACATATTACTGAAGCCTAGCTTGCAGAATCTCAATCATGACATTGTTGGGATGCTAAATGATGAAAAATGATTGGTAATTTGATCATTCTTTGGCATTGCCCTTTTTTGGTAAAATTCAGTTTTATTCTGCAGAATAGAATATAATTTCACATTTATAATGTGAAAATAACATTGTCTGCTATTTAAAAATGGACACAAATGGCCTTGAACATATGCAAGTCAGACAAAATAATCTAACAGGAGCTCAGCAGGCTTATTTCAGGGTTTACTTCCAAGTCATCATTTTTAGAAGAAATTCCTCTTCATGGAAGGGTTGCTGTCCTCCTGACAACCTTTTCTTAAAAAAAAAAAAAGAAAAAGAAATTGATCATGATTGAATGACTTCCCACTCTTCCACCAAAAGACATGTTTTAAGAGTGAGGAATCACAATGTGGAGGTTATTTTGATGTGAAGTTGATCTTCTGGGCCCCAAGACAGAGAACTGTGGGATTATTTGAATGAGAGAGTAAACAGCTTTCCAGGAAATAACATCCAGGTTATTCTTTGAAAAGGTGGGACCTTAAATCCATCTCTAAAATATTTACAATCATCATCATGGGGAGGAGATTGGATGCAGGCCCTTTTTGCCAACTCGCATCTTCTAACAATTCATAGTATGGTTAAAATGCCCAGGTGAGGCATTGTAAGCAAGGCTGATTGGGATGTCCTCCATTATTGGCAGAAATCACTGAGCTCTATTTGCCTTGGATACTCCCAGGGGCCATCTCCTGTGCAAAGAAGCCCTTTGATTAAAAGCCATGACCAGAGTCCAGTGTGTCTGGGGCAGCTCACCTTACCCATGATCAGCATACTCCCCAGGACCACCTTCAATGCTCCAACATGCTCGTTTCACATCCACAGGCCACTATACTTCTCCTCAGCAGGCTACCACCTCAGATTTGCCAGCATGCAATGTTCCATGCAGCCTGAACTCAGAACCCACAGGGTCTGTGCCCCACCTCTGAATCTAACCCTTTCCTTGCCCTCCCATCCATGGCATTGCCCTTCTTTAAGATTGGGATAAAAACTAATATTTTCCAATCCAGTTGCCACTTTTGATACTTATATAGTATTGGAATAAATTGTTGAAATATTTTGTAGAATTTTCTTTTGCATCAATGTGGTCTTCAGGATATTTTTTAGAGAGCTTATTTGTGAATTGTTCAATTTCTTTTTCTAAGAGAGGCTTATATAAACATTCTATTTCTTCTGTTAATCTGGGCAATTTATATATTTTAATAATTATTCATCATTTTTTGTTATATTTATTGGCCTTTGGGCAAAAAAGCTCCTACTAATTGTTTTCATTTAATTTTCATTGGTGGGGCATTCACTTCTTGAAAAATTTTATGCCAGTAATTTGATTTTATTATTTCTTTTTAAAATCAAGTTAACCAATGAGTTACTTATTTCATTATATTTTTTATGAAACCAGCTCTTACTTTCATTTATTAGTTCAATAAATTTATTTATTAGTTCAATAATTTTCAGTTTTATAAATCTTTCCTTTCATGTTCAAGGTTTCTACGTTGGTGTTTAATTGAGGATTTTTTCTATTTTTTTAAAAATTGAATGCCCAATTTATCCAACTCCCTTTTCTCTGTTTTATTGATGAAAGCTGTTAGAGATATAATCTTTCCTCTATGTATTGCTTTGGCTGTATTCCATAAATTTTTGAGTTTTTTTTCTAATTTTTGCATTCTCTTTAATGAATTTATCTATTATTTCTATGATTTGTTTTTTCACTTATTAATTTTTAGGCATGGATTATTTAGTTTCTGATTGATTTTTTAATCTATGTTTCCATGGATTTTTATTTAATATGATTTTTACTGTAATATAAACTGATAAGGATGTATTTAATATTTCTACTTTGAAGTTTATTGTGAAGTTTTTAATGCCTTAATACCTCATCATTTTTTGTGAAGTTGACATATACAACTGAGAATTTTCTTCAGATATAGAGGCTATCTAAATGTTCTGAGATTTTATTAATCTCTTTAACTTCTTTCTTGTTTATTTTATGGTTGAATTTTTCTAGTTTTGAGAGGAGAATGTTTTCATCCACTACCATTATTCTTTTACTATCTATTTGCTCCTGTAACTCATTTAACTTTGGCTTTAAGAATTTGGATACTATGCCATTTGTTGCTTATGTGTTCTCTTGATAATATTTCATTGTCTATGGTACCTTTTTAGCAAAATGCAGTCTCTCTCTCTCTCTCTCTCTCTCTCTCTCTCTCTCTCTCTCTCTCTCTCTTTTTGCAGGGCAATGAGGGTTAAGTGACATCCCCAGAGCCATGCAGCTAGTAGGTATCAATTGTCTGAGGCCGGATTTGAACTCAGGTCCTCCTGAATCCAGGGCCTGTGCTCTATCCACTGTACCACCTAGTTGCCCCCATGCTTATCGCTTTTAATTAGGTCTATTTTTGCTTATTTTTTTCTGAGATCATGATTGCTAAGAATTGCTTGGTTTTTTTTAATTTTTACTTTAGCTGAAATATAATATTTTCATTAAAAATTCAAGCAAAGCAGTTCAGCTCAAGCTAACACATACTGTGATTGAGATTTTTCCCATCCCTTACCAATACAAATGATTTGGCAGTAGTGCTAATCAGTTTATAGAATACAAAATTTGATTTAAGAATTTTAGGTATCCTTTAGACTATTAGAAAGAATAAATTCTTTTTTTGGGGGTGGAGGCAATGGAGGTTAAGTGACTTGCCCAGGTTCACACAGCTAGTGTCAAGTGTCTGAGGCCGATTTGAACTCAGGTCCTCCTGAATCCAGGGCTGGTGCTTTATCCATTGTGCCACCTAGCTGCCCCCTGGAAAGAATAAATTCTTACTGGGCAACTTTTCATCTTTACAGTTTTCTACTGTCAACTTGTCTTCTCTAAAACCAGTCTCTATTCATTTGCAATTTGTGGTTAGAATAGATTAATCAGCTTAAAGGTGTTACCTAAAATAGTAACTTTAGACCTAAAATGGATAAATTAGACCTACTCAGCAGATAGAAAAACACTATGTAAACAATATGGTAGCAACAACTGAGTATAATAACCTCTTGAGTGGATTTAGGGGTAACAAGGCATTTGTTACTCTTTCATTTCAGGCCTTCTTCAAGTAGTGCTAATTTTGCATAGATAACTTCCATATGTTATGAGATGTTACTTAGCAACAGGGCTATTTTGGGACCAGTATATAGGGAGACAAGTGACTATGCTGTTATTTGACTGTTGTTTTTTTCTCCTTTCAGTGAACTATTCCATAACTTCCATTTTGCAGAATTCATTTGCCATTTTCCCATTAAAGAGGAATCATATTTATTATTTGTTAAAATTAAAAATAATGCTATGATTTATTTTTGTTCACCATCTATTCTTTTTTTAGGTCCTCTTACTTCTTCCCTTAGGTTCTTTTGTTCTTTTTTATTTCTCTGAATGTGGAAAATGTGGTCTCCTAATTGTCTCAACACAAAACTCACTTTTATTGAACACAGAGAACCTTGATTTTAAGTAAAGTTCTTAAGCCATCCATTTTCTCTCCCACATTCCTTTCTGGAATCCATTCTTGACATTCAGTGAGTCAGGGAACAAGATAAACATGTATGAAACTACTACTGTTTCCCAGACACTATGCTAAGTGCTGGGATATGATGACTGTTAAAATTTCCTTATTTTTTCCATAGGAACTGTATGACAGTTAACCTAACACATCAAAGATCCCTTATTGTAAAGAAAGATTGAATCTGTCTAAAATGCAGTCAGAATCCCTGAGACAATAGAAGCAGAAACCAAGCAAACTTCTGAGCCTTGTGAGGCATCATTATCTTCTTACTCCCCAGTAGTCCTAAACCATTTGGGGGGTTACATGGATCTTTCACATCTGCAAACATTCCTGGAGACTTCCTGCTTCATATCCTCTATTTCATTGCTTGGGCTCAAGGAGTGAGCTATCCAGCTGATTTGCACTGGACATATGGAATTAAGAGTATCCAGTTGCGGGGGACAGAACAAGATGGTGGAGGAAATGCTGTGACTCTCAGAGGTCCCAACAAATCCATTCACGTACCTCTAAAAAAATGCCATAAGACAACTTCTGGAGCAGTAAACCCCATAAAAGAACAGAGTGAGACCATTTTCCAGCCAAAGATGGCTTAAATAGGTGGCAGGGATCATATATTGTAACAGGGTGAGGGAGTAGCTCAGTCTGCAGCTTGGATCCAGTCCCAGGTAGGCTGCACCTCCAAAACCTTGTAATCTTCAGCTTCAGTGGCTTCTGAAACTTGGATCACAAACCAGTGATGGGGTCCAGCAGTTGGCCAGGGAGAAATATTAGGGGTCTCTGCTGGAGCAGAGGCAGGAGCATTGTGGTGTTACTCAGGAAGTGAACTTGAGTGGCAGTGGTCCAGTGGGGGAGAGGCACAGGCACACCAAGTTTTTGACCATAGAGAATCAAATTTCAACCAGATTTCTGGTTCTGGGTTAAAGAACAAGCAGGCTCATGGTTACTTACAGGCCAAGTGGGCTGAGAACGAGCCTCTTTTTAAATTGTACTACCTGGGATCACCTGTACCTTGGACTGTGCATATTGGAAGCACTGCTCTATGTTAAGAAAGAGTTAAAGGCCAAGAAATATTTGGACAAGATGAGCAGGCAGAGAAAGCAGCAGACCATCCAAAGTTTCTTTGGTGTCAAAGTATATAAAAATACACCCTCAGAAGAAGATAACAGAGTCAAAGCTCCTACATCCAAAGCTTCCAAGAAAAATATTAATTGGTCTCAGGCCATGGAAGTACACAAAAAAGTACTTTGAAGGTAAAGTAAGAGAGGTAGAGGGAAAGTAAGAGTGGTAGAGGAAAAAACTGAAAGAGAAATGAGATTGATGCAGGAGGGTCATGAAATAAAAGTCAACAGCTTAAAAAGCCAAATTGGTCAAAAGGAAAAGGAGATACAAAAGCTCTCTCAAGAAAATTATTGCTTAAGAATTAGGATAGAGCAAATAGACTACCTGAAAGCCATGATCAAAAAAATAGCCTAGACAACATCTTCCATTAAATTATCAGGGAGAATTGCCCTGATATTCCAAAAGGATTAGGTAAAATATAAATTTAAAGAATCCACCAATCACCTCCTGAAAGAGATCCCAAAAGGAAAACCTCCAGGAAAATTATAGATATCCCAGGTAAAGGATAAAATACTGCAAGCACCTAGAAAAAAGGAATTCAAATGCTGTGGACCTACAGTCAGGATAACACAAGATCTAACACCTTCTACAGTAAAGGATCAGAGGTCATGGAGTATGATATCTCAGAGGGCAAAGGAACTAGGAATACAAACAAAAATCACCTTCCAGCAAAATTGGGTATAATCTTTCAGAGGAAAAATAGGACTTCAATGAAAAAGAGAACTTTCAGGTATTTCTGATGAAAAGACCTGAACTGAATAGAAAATTTGACTTCCAAATACAAGATCCTAGAAGAGCATAAAAAGGTAAACAGGAAAAAGAAATCATGAGGGATATTAAAAGGTTAAGCTGTTTACATTCCCACGGGAAGATAATACTTCTAACTCATAAGAACTTTCTCAGTATTAGAACAGGTAAAAAGAATATACTTAGAGGGCACAGGTGTGAATTGAATATGAAGGGATAATATTTGTAAAGCATTTATTTTTTGTTTATCCTTTTTTTTTGGTGGGAGAGGTAGGGTGGGGTGACTTATGGCTGGGGCTGGATTTGGGCTTGGGGCCTCCTGGATCCAGGCTGGTGCTTTGTCCACTGTATCACCTAGCTGAACCATGATGACATCTTAAAAATAAAGCTAAGGGGTAAGAGGAATGCACTGGAAGAAATGGAAAGGGAGATGTGGAATGTAGTAAAGTAGTTCACATAAAAAAAAGAAGAGCTTATGGAATGGAGGGGAAGGTGGGGAAGGAGCAGGGGAGTAAGTAAGCTTTACTCCCAACAGAATTGGCTCAAAGATAAAGTGTCTTGCTCTTGGTACAGCAAAGAGGTTAATTTCAATGCATCAAAGAGTTCAGTGGGGAGCAGCAAGGTATAAGAAGACTGAAAGGTGGAAAGGGTCAGAGTTTTGAAAGGCTGAAAGGCTTTGAATGGTAAACAAAAAATTTTGTATTTGTTCCTAGAGGTATCAGAGAACCACTGACGTTTAAAGTGTTTGTGTTTGGTGGGGTAGTAAGGACTAGATGGGAATGAAATAATGTACCTGTGCTTTAGGAAATCTACTTTGGTGACCAAATGGAGGGTGGATTGGAATGGGGAGAGAATTTAAGGCCTGCATCAAAGTGGTTACTGTGTTAGTTAGAGAAGGGAATATATATGAGAGATGTTGCAAAGGTGCAATATACAGGCCTCTGTAGCAGATTGGATATAGGGATTGCAACACAGTGAGTAGAAGATTACTTCTAGTCTTTGAGTGTGAGGGACTCCATAGTAAAATGGAAGAAAAAAGTAATGGGATTGGGAGGGAGGGCTTAAGGGGAAAGCTAATGAGTTCAGTTTTAGAAATATGTTTGGTATCTACTAAAAATCTAGTTTGAGGGGGCAGCTAGGTGGCACAGTAGATAAGGCATCAGTCCTGGATTCAGGAAGACCTGATTTCAAATCCAGACTCAAACACTTGACACTTACTAGCTGTGTGACCCTGGGCAAGTCACTTTACCCTTATTACTGCCCCACCAACCAAAAAAATCTAGTTTGAAATTTGTGATAGTCAGTTGGAGATGTGAGATTGGAGGTCAGCAGAGAGATAAGATCGGGACAAGTAGATGTGAGAATGATCACCATAGAAATTATAGTTAAATCCATGGAGATGATGACACAAAGTGAAGTAGTATAGAAAAAGAAAAGAATCCAGTACAAAACCCTGTGTTATGATTAGAGGTTGTGATCCTGAACAAGATCCAACGAGGTGGCAATTGCTTTGTGCTGGCATAGATAGGAGTCTCCCTAGCCTGGCCTATTTCCACCTTTCCTTAGGGACATGCAAAGCAGAAGATAATGTGCCTGGTATATAACAACTGCTTTATAAATGCTTGAGAATGACTTTACTTCTTCCTGCAAAAGTTACCAAATTGTATACAGAGTGTCAGGAGATATTCATTCAACTCTTCTACCTTCACTTTTCTGGAATCTTTGTTGCTAATGAATATGTGTCCTTTGGGTATATATTTTTTCAATGAAGTTTGTCTTCGTTTTTTATTTTTAATTTTTTTTATTTGATCCTAGTGTTTGCAGGGAAAATGGCCAGGGAGAGAAATGATCTCTATTACTCCTTTTTGAACTATTACTTATAAAAATAAGAGAATAAATTTATCACTTATCCTTTAAATCAATAATTGCACTTACCTCTCTTGCACTTCTGTTATTTTTTTAATCAAAGAATATAGGAATTTTTTTTGATGTATGTATGCCTATATATATGTATATAATACCTAAAATGCTTCTCTTCTGTTGAATATCTATATTTTTCACTCATAACTGGATTAACACTTTTAGAATATATTATTTGGGATTGTAACTTGAATGCATTTGTGGTTGGAATTTATACTTTTCCATTCTCTCTAACAATTTGTAATGCATGCAAAGGGAATAATTATGTGCTGTTCAAGTTACCACTCTCTCTCTCTCGTATGGTTTTCCCCCTCACTACTTAAAAAAATGTGTTGTTTGTTTTTTAGTTTATAAATTTTGACAGCACTATGTATTGTAGTTTGATTCCACCTTCCCTGGCTGTGATCCATATGTTTTCTTTATCAATGTTCTCATAAAACCTTTTCCTTTTATTGTGTTTGTAAGGGGCTAAAATTCTAGCTATACTGTCTAAAATATCTAATGAGTGGTCACCAATAAATTAGAAGCTTTAGCAAGAGTTAGACTTTTAAGCATTTATTAAGGAGAAAAAGAATTTGGTAAAGAGAGAAAGAAAGGTCTAGATTCATCTATCTATCAAAGGGAGAGCACATTTCTTGCTCCCTTCTCCACCAGAGTCCACACGAAAGAGAGAGAGCCAGAGAGCCAGCCTTCCCCCTCTTCCTCCAACAAGCCAACGTCACTTCCTGATGCCAAAGAAAGCCACATGCTCCTGCCCTCAGAGGCCCTCTCCTCATGTTGGAGCTTTCCTATAGTAAGTATGCCATATCCTTCTTGGAGAAGTATGATATTATTTTATCTCTATGTATTCCTATTCCATGTCAGTAATTTTTTGGCTTTCATAAAATTCATGCATTCTGTTAACATTTTTTGTCTATGCTTTTTCTCCTCTCCCCCCTCCCAGTGAAAATTTTTTCTCAACTTCTATATTTTTCTGCACCAAGTCTGCCTTTTACTTGTTCCTAGAGCTCCAGAATCATTTGAAAAAGTCCAATCATGTTTTCAAGTTCTCCTACTTTGATGTTTGTATTTTTAATTAAATGTGGAAAGTCCTAATTTATTATTTGTGTTCATAATCACTTTAAGTATTTTATTTCTATTTTAAACCAGTCTGAAGTTATTTGATTTGTCTTACAATATCAAGGAAGTTCCCAAGATTCTTTCTTTTATCCATTTATGTTTGTTCAATTGTTTTTATTTGATAATATTTGTTTAAGGTGCTTTAGTTTTTCCTTGATTTTTAAATATTTTTTTATTCTCTTTTTTCCTACTGGTTTATCACTTCTTATTTAGGTGCCAGGACTCAAACACATCTCTCTCCAAAATCAGAGCTCTTTCTACTGAAACATATAATTCTGCCAATTCTGCTCTTCTTCAGCCTATCAATCTACAATCAATTTTTGATCCTAAATACAGGATGTTATGGGAAAATATTTCCCACTGACTTAATGTGATAAATATCTAAAGTAAAAAATGCTATCACAGAAATTTAAGAGATTTCTAGTCTAGTTTTCATTATGCTAAAGCAGAGAAAACTATATCAGTGAATAAGAGAAGTGATTTTTGACATATAGCAATTTTGTAATCATTTTAGGAAACAGACCAATCTGGGTGTCTGAGTCTCAGTTTATTCCTATAAATTGGGGGCAATAATTCCTGAACATAGCATAAACTAGCTCAGGAGAACCCATTGTAATTTTAATTGTTTTGAAAAATATTTATTTTAATTATTTTTCCAATTAAGTATAAAAGTATTTTTTGGAGTTCCAGATTTTTCTCCCACCCTCCTTTCTGTCCCCCCCCCGCCCAGGACAGCAGGCAATTTGATATAGGTTATACATTACAATCATGTTAAACATATTTCCACATTAATCATGTTGTAAGAGAAGAATCAGAACAAAAGGAAAACATAACACAAGAAAGAATAAAGAAGAACAACAACAAAGTAACAACAAAAGTGAAAATAGTGTGCTACAATCTGCATTCAGACACCATAGGTCTTTTTGTGAATGTGGAGAGAATTTTCCACCATAAATCTTTTGGAAATGTCTTGGATCACTGAATTGCTGAGAAGAGTCAAGTCATAAATTCATGTAAGTCCAGTGTGTTTTTTTTTTTTTGAAATCCATCTGCTTATCATTTCTTACAGCGGAATAGTATTCCATTTTATTCACATACCACTACTTGTTTAACCATTCCCCAGTTGATGGGCATCCTCTCAATTTCCAATTCTTTGATACCACAAAAAGAGCTACAATAATGGTTTTGTACTTTTGGGTCCTTTTCCCTTTTTTATGATTTCTTCGGGATAAAGATCTAGTAGTGGTTTTGCTGGGCCAAAGGATATTCACAGTTTTATAGTCTTTTGGGCATGGTTCCAAATTGCTCTCCAGAATGGTTGGATCATTTCACAGCTCAACCTACAATGCATTAGTGTTCCAATTTTCCCACAACTTCTCCAACATTTATCATTTCCCTTTTTTGCCATATTACCCAATCAGTTAGGTGTGAAGTTGTACCTCAAAGTAGCTTTAATTTGCATTTCTCTAATCCGTAGTGATTAAGAACATTTTTTCATATGGCTGAAGATAGTTTTAATTTCATCATCTGAAAACTGCTTGTTCATATCCTTTGACCATTTCTCAATGAGGATATGACTTCTCCTCTTACATATTTGATTCAGTTCTCTATACATTTTAGATGTGAGCCATTTTTCAGAAACCCTGTAAAATTTGTTTCCCATCTTTCTGCTTTCCTTCTAATTTTGTTTGCATTGGTTTTCTTTGTGTAAAAACCTATTAAATATAATGCAGTCAAAATAATTCATTTTGTAATGTTCTCTATCTCATCTTTGGTAATAAATTCATCCCCTCTCCATAGATCTGACAAGCAAATTATTCCTTTCTTTTGTAATTTGCCTATGGTATCTTACTTTATGTCTACATCTTGCACTCATTTTTTACTTTACTTTGGAGTATGGTGTAAGATGTTGGTTTATGCCTTGTTTCTACCATATTATTTTCCAGTTCTCCCAACAGTTTTTGATAAATAATGAGGTCTTATTTCAGAAGGTGGAGTATTTAGGCTTACCAAACATGAGATTGCTATATTAATTTACTGCTGTGTTTTGTGTGCCTAAGCTATTGTAATTATCCAGCACTCTATTTCTTAGTCAGTACCAAATAGTTTTGATGATTGCTGCTACATAATATGGTTTTAGATCTGCTATAGCTAGAACACCTTTGTTAGTCTTTTTTTTTAATTAGTTCCCTTGATATTCTTTACCTTGAATTCTTCTAAATGAATTTTTATTATATTAGCATGGCCTAGATATGAGAAATTTGTTTAGATATGATTTTGTGTGTGTGAAAAGTGTTTTATAATTGTGTTCATACAATTCCTAGGGTTGCCCTGGCAGGTAGACTCCCAATTATTTTATCTTGTCTACAGTTATTTTAATTATTTTTTTTTAGCGAGGCAATTGGGGTTAAGTGACTTGCACAGGGTCACACAGCTAGTAAGTGTTAAGTGTCTGAGGCCAGATTTGAACTCAGGTACTCCTGGCTCCAGGGCCGGTGCTATACCCACTGTACCATCTAGCTGCCCCATTTACAGTTATTTTAAATGGAAGTTCTCTTTCTACCTCTTGCTTCTGGACTTTGTTATTCATATATAGATATGCTGATGATTTCTGTGGGTTTATTTTATGTCCTGCAACTTTACCAAAGTTATTAATTATTTCAGGTAATTTTTAGTTGATTGTTTAGGGTTCTCTAAGTATACCATCATATCATTTGCAAAGAGTGAGAATTTCGTTTCTTCCTTGCCTATTCTAACTCCTTCAATTTCGTTTTCTTCTCTTATTGCTAAAGCTAATATTTCTAGTACAAATTGAATAATAATGGTATTAATGGACATCCTTGTTTCAACCATGATTTTATTGGGAATGACTTTAACTTAACCCTGTAGAGAATTAATTGTTATTTGAGGTTTTTATGACCCCATCTTTTGTCTAGAATTTAAAACAAAAACAAAAAAAACCTCAGTGTATGCACTAGCCTCTGGGGCTCCAAAAAACAGCACAGTGCTGTACCCACTGGTTGTAGGCATCACAAGTAGTGATGAAGTGAGGTGCCAGCACTATGGCAACTGGTACAACCACTGGGTAGAGCACCTTGCCCTTTGTGGAGCCCCAGAGGCCAGTGTGTGGGTCAAGGTTTTTTTTTTTTAATTCTAGCCAGAAGATGGGGTCATAAAAACCTCAAATAACAATTAATTCTTTACATCCCCATTGCACATAATGCTTGCTGATGTTTTAAGAAAGATACTGTTTGTCATTTTAAGGAAAGCTCCATTTATTCCTATGCTCTCTAGTGTTTTTAAGAGGAATGGGAGCTATATTTTGCCAAAAGCTTTTTCTGTATCTATTAAGATAATTGTATAATTTTGTTTAGTTATGTTATTAATCTCTTCAACTATGTTGGTATTTTTCATAATATTGAACCAGCCCTGCATTCGTGGTATAAATCCCACCTTGTCACAGTGTATTCTCATGGTGATAAATTGCCGTAACCTCTTCGCCAATATTCTATTTAGAATTTTTTCATCGATATTCATTAGAGAGATTGGTCTTTAATTTTCTTTCTCTGTTTTTGTTCTCCCTGCTTTAGGTAACATCACCATATTATATTTATATTATAATCCTCATGTAATAAATTTATTAGGATTCCTTCTTTACTAATTTTTCCAAATAGTTTTTATAGTATTGGAATTAATTGTTTGAATGTTTGGTAGAATTCACTTGTAAACACATCTGGCCCTGGAAAATTTTTTCTTAGGGAGTTCATTGATGGCTTCTTCAATTTCTTTTTCTAAAATAGGCTTATTTAAAGATTTTATTTCCTCTTCTATTAATTTGGGAATTTTATGTTTTTGTAGATATTCATCCTTTTCATTTAGATTGTTATATTTATTGGCATGTAGTTGCACAAAATAGCTCCTAATTATTTCTTTAATTTCCTCTTCCTTGATGATGAGTTCACCCTTTTCACTTTTGATACTAGTCATTTGGTTTTCTTCTTTTTTAAAAAAAAAATCAAATTAACCAAAGGCTTATCTATTTTATTGTGTTTTGTAATAGAACCAGCTCTTAGTTTTATTTGTTAATTCTATAGTTTTCTTACCTTCAAATTTATTAATATCTCCTTTGATTTTCAGATTTTCCAATTTGGTATTTAATTTAGGATTTTAAATGTGTTCCTTTTCTAGCTTCTTTAGTTGCATAACCAATTCATTCCTATTTTTCTATTTTATTCAAGTAAGCATTTAGAGATATAAAATTTCCCCAAGAACTACTTTGGCTGCATCCCATAAGTTTTGAGATATTGTCTTATTATTGTCATTCTCTTGAATGAAGTTATTGATTGTTTCTATGATTTGCTGTTTTACCCACTTATTCTTTAGGATAAGATTATTTAGTAGCCAATTAATTTGTTGTCTAACTTTCATGGCCTTTACTTACACATCATTTTTATTGCATCATGACCTGTAAAGGACGCCTTTATTATTTCTGCCTTTCTATATTTGTCTGTCAGGTTTTTATACCCTAATGCATGGTTAATTTTTGTGTATATGTCATGTACCTCTGAGAAAAAGGAATATTCTTTTCTATCCCCATTGAATTTTCTCCAGAAGTCTATCATATTTAATTTTTCTAAAATCCTGTTCACCTCCTTAACTTATTTCTTATTAATTTTGTGGTTATACTAATCTAGTCAGAGGGGGAGGATGAGGTCCCTCACTAATACAGTTTTGCTCTCTATTTCTTCCTATAACTCACTTAACTTCTCTAAGGATTTGGATTCTGAACCACTTACTTGGTGCATACATGTTTAGTATAGATATTACTTCTTTGTCTATAGTACCTTATAGGAAAATATGACTGCATTCCTTATATCTTCTAATTAGGTCAATTTTTGCTTTTGCTTTGTCTAAGATAAGTGTTGCTATGACTGTGTTTTTTTATTTTTTTTACTTCAGCTGATGCTTAATATATTTTGCTCCAACCTTTTACCTTTACTCTGTGTGTATCTCTCTATTTCAAATGTGTTTCTTTTAAACAACACATTGTATGATTCTGCTTTTTAATCCATTCTACTATTCATTTCCATTTCATGAGAGAGTTCCTCTGCTATTCACATTCACAGTTATGGTTATTAACTATGTATTTCCCTGCCTACCATTTTTCCCTTGTTTGTACTTTTCTCTTTCCTTTTCCCCTGTCTCTTTTCACTAGTGTTTTGTTTTGGACCACTTCATTCTACATTCCCTTCTATCTGCTCTTGCTCCATTTTTTCCTTTCCACTTTCACTTCCTAGTTTTGCTCTCACTTTTATCAGCCCCAACTCCTTTTTGTCTCTTCCCCTTTCCCCACTTAATTTTACCCTCCCTTCTATCAGCACCCCATTCTTTTCTTTCTCCTTTCTCCTTTTACTTCCCAATGGGGAAAGATACAATCCTATACCCTATTGAATGTTTATGTTATTCTGTCTTTCAGCTAAAGCAGATGAAGGTAAGGTCAAAACAATGCTCACCCTTCCCTTCTTTTCCTTTATTATAATAGGTATTTTGTGCCTCTTTATGAAATGTGATTTACCCCATTCTGTTTTCCCTTTCCTCTTCTCCCAGTATAATTCTTTTTGTTACACCTTAAGTTTTTCTTTTTTAATGTCCTCACATAAGAATCAACTTTTACTCCTACCTTCTATCTGTGTGGATTCCTTATATCTTCCTTAATAAAGATATAGTACTGAAGAGTTAACCTTATTGAGTAATATGTATTGTCCACGTTTTACCTTTTCACAGATCTCTTGAGTTTTGTTTTTGTAGATTGGATTTTCTGATCAGTTCTGGGCTTTTAATTGAAGTCTCCTATTTCATTGAATGCCCCCCTTTTCCTCTGAAAGATTATGATTAATTTTGCTGAGTAGTACTTTCTTGGTTGTAATCCCAGTTCCTTTTGCCCTCTTGAATATTATATTCCCAACCCTCTAATCCTTTAATGTTGAAGCTGCCAGGTCCTGTGTAATCCTTATTATGTTTCTTGATATTTAAATTATGTCTTTCTGGATGCTTGTCGTATTTTCTCCTTTACTTGATAGTTGTGGAATTTAGCTAGAATATACCTTGTAATTTTCCTTTTGGGGTCTCGTTCAGGAGGTGATTGGTGGATTCTTTTAATGACTACTTTTTCCTCTGTTTGTAAGACATTGGGACAGTTTTCCTTGTTAATGTCCTGAAATATCCTGTCTAGGCTTTTTTTTTTTTTTTTTAAATCATGGTCCTCTGGTAGTCCAATTATTCGCATGTTTTCTTTCCTGTATCTAGTTTCCATGTCTGTTGTTTTTCTGAAGATATATTTTATCTTTTCTTCTACTTTTATATTTTGATTTTTCTTTACTTCTTCCTGTTGTCTCATTGATTAATTAGCTTCCATCTACTTAATTCTGATTATAAGGATATTATTCTGTTCCAATTTTCCAATTATATTTTTAAGGCATTATTTTCTTTTTCAAACCTATTGACTTTCTCTTTCACAACTCTCATTTCTTTTCCCAATTTTTCTTCTACCTCTCTTATTTGGTTTATAAAATCCTTTTGGAGCTATTCCAGAAGTAGGTTGTTTTTTTTTGTTTTATTTTATTTTATTTTTTTTTTTAGTGAGTCAATTGGGGTTAAGTGACTTGCCCAGGGTCACACAGCTAGCAAGTGTTACGTGTCTGAGGCTGGATTTGAACTCAGGTACTCCTGACTCCAGGGCTGGTGCTCTATCCACTGCGCCACCTAGCTGCCCCCTCCAGAAGTTTTTTTTTGTCTTGATACTAATTCTTCTTCCCTTGTAAGGGTTCACAAATAGGAATTTTATCACTGCTGTCTTCCTCTGAGTTTATCTTTTGATCCTCCCTGCCACCATAGTAACTGTCAATGGTGAGGATTAATTTTTGTTTCTTATTCATATATTTTAAAAAAATTATTTTAGCCTCTTCTGTTCCTTTGAAGGTTGAGTTCTGCTTCTGGGCTGCAGTGTCCACTCTCTGAAGCTTTTTTTGACAAGGTCCAGAGTCTGAGTCACCAGCTTTTTGCTCTAAAGCATTATTAGCTTGTGGCTTCTCATTGTACTGGAGTGGTCCAGCTTAATTTGGCTGTTGGACAGTTGATACCCCAATTTGCAGATTGCCTTCTGTGTTGGGGTTGGAGGCCTTACAACTGGCCTGTTGTACCACTTGTTTGCTAGTGTAGGACAGTGGGTTCATAGCTGGTGATCTGTGCTGTGGTCAAGAACATATTCCTGGCTTGCCCAGACACCCTCTGTGCTCTCTTTTTACCCAGAAGAAACCGACCCTTATTGAAGATCTTCGAGATTAAGTCAGAAGATTGTTTCACTCTTTTTTGTTGTTGTTGCAGGTTTTCAAGCTCCAGAATCTATTGAAAAGTTTAATTTAACCTAGTTTCTGAGGGAAATTTGGGAGAGCTCAGGTAGCTTCCTGGTTTCACTATGCCTTCTTGGCTCTGCCTATGGACCTCATTTTTTTAGTGTGACTACTTGAATTTTGAAAATAAGAAAACACTGATAATCAAGATTTGGTTTATTGTATTATTAATTGTCTAAACTTAAGAATGCAATAGAGAATATATTATCATAGATTACATTTTTAAAGTGTTTTATGTTTACATTATTTTTGGGGATAGAGATGGTTGTTAAACATTTATCAATATGCCCCGGAATATGTACTATATAAACAACAATACTAATTAGTTAATACTAGCCAACAGAATATAATACATAAAAACACAAAGTATTTGTGAATTTTTAAAATTTTAAGGTATTATGGTTTGATAAATCCTATTGCATTGAGAGATCACACATACACACACACACACACACACACACACACGATTAAGTAGATAGTCCCTAGATAGTGGACAAGAGAGATAGGTATCAGTAAAATGACTTATTATGGTTCACACAGAATATACCTGTCAGACCTAGCATTGAAGCAAAGTATCTCTGACTCTGAGAATAACATTCTATCTTTCATACTGTGCTACTTATAATAATAAAATGATGTGGTTAAAAGTGCTAAATATTGAACCTGCCTGTTTTTGCTGTGAATGGCAAAGTGGGTTGTCTGCTTGTGTACTTAAATCCCTTCTCAACTATAGACTAGAGAAAGTCCTCCTAGGCTAGTGGGACCAGGTCATGGTTATGCCTACCTTTGGGTCTTCTCCATCTTCCTTGATTACTCTCCTTTCAGGTAAGTTATGTAGACTTTATTTTTTTGCCTCTAGTTCCCATGGAGAAGAGTCTTCTAGTGAGCCACATCCATATTAAAAGAAGATGCTTATCTCCATCAGAAATGACTTTAGGTACAAATGTAATGTTTGTGCATTCATCTGTATTTATAGAGTTATTAATAAAATACAAAATTAACTAACATAAACTGATATAGATAATATGGCCCTGGAGTTTATCTAGTCACTGGATGAGTGGGATGTTGGGAAGAGAAAAGGAAACATTTGGATAGTTACACCTCTGAAGCTCAGCATACAAACCATGTTACCTTGCAATCTCTGACTGAATTTCAAAGCAGCTGATCCCACTATGTAGCTAATGAATGGTGCTGGAGATGACACCTCTATAGGACAAATGAGATAACTCATCTTTTATATATAGATACCAAGGTTAAGAGAATCTGTGAAGCAGTGAACAGCTTAAAAGGTAAGATAAAACTTTAGAATTTTGTCTCCACTACCTCAAGGGAGAGAGAAGAAGGGAAAGCAGAGGAGACTAAGATACCATCCTTCAGTCACTGAATACTCAGCTAAGAATTTTGGTTTATAAATGATAGGGTTTATTTTCTGTCCTCTCTATAATGAAGGAAGGTATTTGCTGTCTTGAGGGATCCTGGGACTAGCATATTCATATACCTTCATACATATTTCTCTCTCACCTCCCATGTTATTCCACAGTAATTCATGCTGTCTACTGTTTGTGTAATCATTACACTTCAGTTCTACATGGTGGTGCTAGTACATTGTCTAGGAAGATGAATAAAACTCAAGTCTCAGAGTTTTCAGAAAACAATTTTAAATTGTTTTCTTTTGAAGTTTACAGCAACAGCTTCATATGAAAGAAAATTAGATACCATTTACATTTGTTACTTATGGATGTACATAATCATTTTGAGATTATATATCTTCTATTTCCTATGTATATGTAATATAGATAACTATGCACATATTATTTACCCATTAGACTAGTATTTTTTGAAAGCAGGAATTTTTTTATCTTGGTATTATTCTTACATCTTGGCATGGGCCTGATACAAAACTTGAGCAAAATAAATTGTTAGCAATTAATTATGTTAATAATTACATTATATTTTATAATAATTAGTCAGTTAAATTAATACAGTAATGAATGTAGGAATGAAGCATTTTTACAGTTTTAAGCTTCACATTTGTGTAATTCAGAATAGTCTATTATATGTTATAAGTGCTCAATGTTTCATGTCCCCAGCAATGGAATCATCTACAACCAAAGGTAGTGTTCCTATGAATTACCTATGGAAATAATCTAACAAATCTGCTTTTAGACAATGTGGGTATGGACTGGCATCTGTGTGGTGGGAGATTGCATTATAGGATGCCCAAAGTTCCTTGTGAGTTAAGGTTTTTGTGTTCTTTTGGACTACCAGAAAAGGGTGGGGAGACCTGGTAAACCCTTAGCTGAAGTGAAAATATGATGTTCTGAGATCAGTCTGCAAGTGAGAATTGACTAACAGCAGGAGATCTTAATAGCATGTACAAGCCAGTATGTCTATGCTATTTGCTTCCATAAAAATTGGGTTTGATATTGCTTTATAAGCCTATGATTTACACCAATGTCTGTGGCCACCAGCAAATTTACTTAACCTCTATGTCATAAAAACTAATGGAATAGCCAGAATGTGACAATATAAATGTTGCTCTGTCTCTTGTTGAATTCAGTAGTTGAAGACAGAGGCATGAAAAATTGGAAAGCTTCTTGATCTGAAGGTTTATCAGCTGAGGTATTCAAATGCAGAGGTAAAAGATGCTTAAAATGAAATTGTCGACAGTGTGACAAGATTTCAAAGATATTTTTTTCCCTTTACAGGAGGAAAACTTTAAATTTCAAATGTGACACCTACTTGCTAATTAAGCTGCCACAGATATATCAATACTGATTTCAAGATATAATAAAGTCAAACTCATATGAAGTGCAGGGATTGGTAGCTACAATGTATGAATATTTTAGATGCACTGATGGGGAAGGTATACATGATTTGGGAAATATATTTTCTTTCCACCAAAATACAGGTTTCCAAAATGCATCATTTAAACGGAAAATGTTATGTTCATCAAAAGTAATATACTGGCATGATTGTAGGTCTTCATTCTTCTATTCTACCCTTTGAAAAATTTACAAGGAAAATTGTTCTTGCTGTTGTTTTCCTTTACTCAATTTTTGTAGTCATATATATCATTGGGATAATCCATCTGACAAGTCCTAGGATCATAAATTTATAGCTAGAGAATATGTTAAACTCAAAGCCTCTCATTTTAGAAATATGGAAATTGATACCCATAAATAAAGTAAGTTTATCACCTATGAGCACACACATATCAAGTAGTCAACCTAATTTTTGAATGGAGATTATTTAACTCTAAATGAAAAACTCTTGCTTAGAATTAGAAAAAAATTAACTATGCAACATTCTATATATTTGAATAATTTCCTTCTACTTGTAATAATCATCAGAATCTTACTTCAACAGAAAGTTCACTTGAAGTCATTAGCTGGAGAAAAAAAAATCTTAAGATCATAAATTAAGAGAGGAAAGGGATGAAAGAGGTCATCTACTCCAACCCCTTCATATCACATATTATGAAACAGATATAGGGACATTAAAGGATTTGCCCCCCATTGCACAGCTAGCATTCACTAAAATAGTATATGAACTAAAGTCTTTATGATTATAAGTCAAGTTTCATGTCCAATATTCTATGCTCCAAAAAGTTGTAGCATGAACAGTAGCCACATCCTGGTAAAACCATTTTGGCAGGCAGGGTAATTTAGGTTGAGGGAAACATACAGACCTTAAACTCTTCAATGAATTAGGAAGATGTCTGCCCCAGGTATGTAAATACATTTTTTTCCAATGGCCATGAAAGTAGCTGAAGCAGACATTGTGGAGTGCTTAGAGCTTGGTCAGACATTGAAGATGCCAAGGTCATGCACTCCATCCTGGGCCATCACCCTGCACCTTGAATTTTGTCCTGCCACTGGACTTTGATATCTCTGGAACAGAAAGTGAGGCTGAGGACTTTGTACACCTCTTCCTCACAAATCCAATTAACAGGCAATTCGAGACATCATCTATAATGCCATTGATCCTCTTTGAAAACTAATTGGTTGATTGTTATCCTTCATTCTCAAGGAGGAAATGTGAGAAATGCATATTTCTCTCATATTTAATAACTACTTATTGTATTAGAACCAAGGGTTTTCCCCTTTTCTACTTCCTCATTCAGAAATTCACCAGAGTGGGAAATCTCAGAGATTTACACATGGCAAGATCTAATCAGACAGTAAAAGAAATTCTAAGTATGGGCTAATGGCTCTCTTTCTGAACATTCTGTTTGCTCAGACAGACCTGGCCAAAGGATGATTCTCCCTGTTTTCTAAATGTGATGTAGAAATTGATGTCTCTTTTACTAATATTTGTGTGACCTTAATCACATACTCCAAGACCTTCTTCTTGATATAACCCACACCTGTCTTTGTGTTAACCAATCTGAGTTGATTGCCACCCTTTAGGAACACCTCCTCTTTGAAGAACATATAAATTATGACCCCACCACAACTGAGAGACTTTGATCTAAGAGAAACTAAAAAAGGACCATCTTTTTAATAATAACTTCCTGGCCTTATTAATAAAAACATAAATTACTCAGAAACTATGTCTCTCAAAAATTTTAAATCATAACAGGACCAAAATTACATCACTATGTTTGCATAAAGGTTTAGTATGTCTAACTGGTTGATCAGACCAAGAGAAGCTGAGAAGACTCTAGTAAAAGTAGGGCATAAACACTCCATGGGGAAGGTATACTTGATGTGGGAAATATATATTCTTAACAACCATTTTTATAACTTTGGCTTCACTTTTTTTTTTTTTTAGTGAGGCAATTGGGGGTTAAGTTACTTGCCCAGGGTCACACAGCTAGTGAGTGTTAAGTGTCTGAGGCTGAATTTGAATTCAGGTCCTCCTGAATCCAGGGCTGGTGCTCTATCCACTGCGCCACCTAGCTGCCCTGGAAATATATATTCTTAAAGTGTCAATGGTTCTAAATTTTTGCATCTCACATTTCATTTGAGTTACTGTAGTTCTGCTTTGTTCATAGAAGACAGTCCATTCTTTGAAGTGGGCATGCCATGTTGGATAGTCTTACGCTAGCGTCTCCCATATCTCACAATTGATTCCAAAGTTGTTCAGAGAGACTCTGAGAGTGTCCTTTTATTGATTTTTCTGACCTCCATGTTAGTGTTGGTCTTAGGTTAGTTCTGTCTAAAATAGTCTTTTAGGTAAACATACTTTTGTCATTTGAACAACATAGCCTGTCCATCAAAGCTGTATTATCTGCAGCATAATTTGCATATTTTGTAGTTCAACTCAAGAATAGACCACAATTTGCAGAATGTTATCTCACCAGGTGATATTCCAAATCTCTCTAAGACATTTCCAGTGGAAATGATTCAATTTCTTGGCATGGCAGATATGCTCTCCCAGTTTCATGGTGATATAACAATGAAGTCAACACAATGGCTCTGTAGACATTCAGTTTTGTAGGTCTAATACTTTTCTTGCACATTTTACTTCAGTGGCTCTTAAATGTGGAAGTAGCAGGCAGTTAGGTGGCACAGTGGATAAAGCACTGGCCCTGGATTCAGGAGGACCTGATTTCAAATTGGGCCTCAGACACTTGACACTTACTAGCTGTGTGACCTTGGACAAGTCACTTAACCCTCATTGCCCCACAAAAAATAATGCTGAGCTAGCTCTGTCAACTTCATCTTCTATATATATATCACTGAAAAGTATACATCAAAGGACAGTGAACTTATCCACAGCAATCAAAATTTCTCCATTTACTGTAAACAATGGTTCTGCTTATGAATGGTATGCTGTTGGCTGGTGGAAAATCTCTGTTTTCTTGTTCTTAATTATCAGGGTGAAATTAGCACAAGTGTCAGGAAATTCATCCACACGTCGTTGCATCTCACTTTCAGTGGCTGCATTGAGTGCACAATTATCTGAGAATAAAAAGTTCCAAATGAACTCTCCCTAGACTTTAGAGTTTTCAAGTTATATAATTTACCATCAGTGTAGTAGCTGATCTTAATGCCATTTTTGAATCCTTATCAAAGGCTTCCAACATCATTGTTGAAAACATCGTACTAAAAGCAAATACACAACCCTGCTTCACCCCATTGGTTACTAAGAAAACTCAGGAGCATCACCCATTATGGAGAACCTGTGCAAGCAATCTGTCATGAAATTGACAGATTGAAATTGCTGATGAACATCAGGCAACCAAATTTAGCCATGATCTTCCAAAAACCCTCAAGACTGACAGAATCAAAGGCCTTCATCAGATCAATGAACTCTATATACATACCCCTTCTGCTCATGGCTTTTCTCCTAGGGTTGTCATGAAGAAAATATCACAATGACCTTTCCTTGACCCTTTATGAAGCCATAATTACTCTTGAGGAGGTAACCATCTTCCAGGTAAAGGACCAGATAATTAAGGAGGGCTCTGGCAAGAGCCTTACCAGCAATGACTAAGAGAGAGAACTCCCCCTGACCCCCTGTGGTTACAAAACAATCTATTTCCTTTTCCTTTGTAGAGATGTACAGTAGTCTATACCTAGTTTCTGCCATACCATTGTCCAGTTTTCCTAGTAGTTTTTTTTTTTCAAATAATGAGTTTTGGTTCCAAAAGCTTGGATCTTTGGGTTTATCATAAACTAGATTACTATAGTCATTTACTAAAGTATAATTTCAGGGGGCGGCTAGGTGGCACAGTGGAAAAAGCACTGGCTCTGAATTCAGGATTACCTGAGTTCAAACCCAGCCTCAGACACTTGACACTTACTAGCTGTGTGAGCCTGGGCAAGTCACTTAAACCCCATTGCCCCACAAAACAAAACAAAACAAAACAAAACAACTAAAGTGTAATTTCTATCCATTTCATTCCACTGATCTAACTCTCTATTTCTTAGCCAGTACCAGATTGTTTTGATAATTCCCACTTTATAATATAGTTTGAGATCTAGTACTGCTATTACCTTCTCTTGTATTTTTTAATTGATTCCCATGATATTCTTGAACTTTTGTATTTCCAGAAGAATTTTGTTTTTATTTTTTCTAGCTCTATCAAATATTTTTGATAGTTTGATTAGTATAGCAGTAAACAAATAAATTAACTTAGGTAGGATTGTTATTTTTATTATATTGGCTCTGCCTACCCATGAGCAATTAATATTTTTCCAATTGTTTAGATCTGATTATATTTCTGTGAACAGTGTTTTATAGTTCTGGTCATATACTTGCTGTGTTTGTCTTGGGATGCAGACTCCCAAATATTTGATATTGGCCACAATTATTTTAAATGGAATTACTTCTCTTTCTATCTGTTGTTGTTGGACTTTGTGTGCGTTTATTTTTTATCCTACAACTATGCTAAACTTGTTACTAATTTCAAGTAGCTTTTACTTGTCAATGCATACATCTGGAGTTCCAATTTCTTTCATGGCAAATTTGTGGATTTCCTTTAGAACTTAAGGAGCTCACTTTTTCGTAGCCTACTCCATGAATTTGCTTGTGAATATTGATGATATATTTTATGGCTACAACCTCATTGATGGCAGGATGTCCCTTGTTTTTGGGAGCCATTCTGCCCAGGACCAGGTTGGCAAGGAAGGGACCAAGTTGGAAAGGAACTAACATTCCCAATATAATATTAAATAATAGAGGTGATAATGGACATTTTTGCTTCACACCTGACTGTATTGGGAAGGCTTTTAGCTTATCCCCATTGCAGATAATGCAATCCACCTATCACCTCCTGAAAGAGACCCCAAAAAGAAAACTCCAATGAATATTGTAGCCAAATTCCAGAATTATCAGGTAAAGGAGAAAATACTCTCTAGTGTTTTTTTTTTTTTTTCATGGTTGAATAGTAGTTTAAGGGTGGGGGTGGGGAAAGTCTGGGAATTTGAATAGACTATAAGCTCAAAATGAGCCAGCAGTGTAATTTAGAAGTTGTAAAAGCTTGTCTTGAGTCATTTAGGGTAATAGTTCATATAAATTAGAAATTCCTAGTACTGTTCTCAAGTCCCAGTGGAACCACATGTGGAATACTTAGTTCAGATGTCAGTGCCATAGCTTCAGCATCCAGAGGAGGTAAAATCATGAGGGTGGAGAGACTTTAGCCAATGTTATATGCAGAAGGCTTAAAACAACTTAGGATATTTATCCTGGAGAAGGTTCTGGATTAGCCTACTATCTTTCAAAGCATTTGAAGGATGTAACATGGATGGTTGATTATTTTTTCTAGCCTGCAAGGACTAAGTAAGGAACAATGGGTTAATGTTGTAAAGATGGGAATTTAGCCTTATTCAAGGAAAGGTCTATTTTACAATGAGAGTTGTCCAAAAGTGGAATGGTAAACCTCAAAAGATCATGAGTTCAGGGGTGGCTAGGTGGCACAGTGGACAGAGCACCGGCCCTGGAGTCAGGAGTACCCGAGTTCAAATCCGGCCTCAGACACAATACTTACCAGCTGTGTGACCCTGGGCAAGTCACCCAGCCCCAATTGCCTCACTAAAAAAAAAAAAATGTCCTGAGTTCCTCCATAACTGAAAATTATCAAGGAGACTAGACAACCATTTGTCAGAAACTTCATAGTGGTGAGTTCTTTTAGGTGTAGGTTGAATAAGATGACCACTGATGTCCCTTCCAACTCTAAAATTTTCTCTGAATTCTGACTTACTTAACCTTGCTAAGCCTTACTTACTAAGTTTTTTCTCCAGTGTGAATTCCCTGATGTGAAATAAGTTGAATTCTCTGGTTTAAGACCCCACATGTTCATTCCATTTCTAATATTTTTTTCCAGTAAGATTATTCTCTAATGCTGAATAAGGATTATTCTCTGGCCAAAGGCCTTGCCGTATTCATGGCATCGATGAGGTTTTTCTCTGGAATTTATTCTCTGATATTCTGACTTAAGGATTTCCAATATTCATTAATTTCATAAGATTTTTCTCTCCAATATGAATTTTCTGATGTTGGTTAAGTCCCAATTTCTGACAGAAGGTCTTCCTACATTCACTGCATTTATAAGGTTTTTCTCTAGTATGAATTCTTTGATGTTGAGTAAGTAGTCTTTTGCAGCGGAAGGCTTTTGGACATTCACTGCATTCAAAAGGTCTTTCTCCAGTATGAATTCTCTGATGTTCAGTCAGGTAGGTATTCTGCCTGAACTCTCTTCCACATTCATTACATTTAAAAGGTTTTTCTCCAGTATGAATTCTCTGATGCTGAGCAAGTTGTATTCTATGGCAAAAGGCTTTCCCACATTCATTACATTCAAAAGGTTTTTCTCCAGTATGAATTACCAGATGTCCAGTAAGTTGTTCTCCCCTGCGAAAGGCTTTCCCACATTCATTACATTCATAAGGTTTCTCTCCTGTATGAATTCTTTGATGCAGAATAAGGTATATTTTCTGGTTGAACTTCTTCCCATATTCATTACACTCATAAGTTTTTTCTCCAGTATGAATTTTCTGATGTTGAGTAAGGTAAATTCTCTGGTCGAAGGCCTTCCCACATTCACTGCATTCATGAGGTTTTTCTCCAATATGAATTCGTTGATGTAAAGCAAGTCGTGAATTCCAAGCAAACACCTTCCCACATTCAATGCATTCATAAAATGTCCCTTCAGCATGAACTCTCTGATTCTGAATATGTTCTGTTCCCTGGTAGAAGGCTTTCCCATATTGATTACATTAATAAGTTTTCTGTCCAGCACGAATTTTACGATGTTCCCCAAGTCCTGAAATACAATCATTATGTTTATGAATTTTCTCTCTTACATGGATTGTCTGAGGCATAGAAAGGGATGAACTCTGGTTGAAAGCTCTTTCAAATCCCTTGTATTTATAAGGTTTCTCATCAGCATGTTTTCTATTGGCCTCATTAAGGCCAGAATTATGACTGAAGAATTTCTCACATTTATTAGGCTTCCAAAATGTCTTCCTTGAGTAAATTTTATTACACTTATTTGTGTCTGAACACAATCTAAAAATCTTTCTTTGAGTATCACATTCATGAGAATGTTCTCAAAGAGAAATTCTTTGCTGTTGAAAAAGGATGGATAATAGACAACCTTCTGTCATATTTGTAAAATTCAGGACCTTTCACATTACTAGAAGTTTCACTCCTAGAGATTTGTATTGGCTTAGCGTGTTTCTCCTTACTATCTTCTTGCTTCCCTAAACTGGAAGAATATTGCCAAACACCTCCAAACTTGGAGACACAGGAAAAATGGCTTGTGATTCTTTCCGGGGATGATTCTCTTAATGAAATATCCTGTTTTATGGTTGATTCCTTGGTTTCAGTCCCAGTCTCACAATCTGGTCTACTGGCCTCTGGACCACCATGTTTTAAAATGTTCACATTCTTCTAAGACTTCATGGAGGGCACACGCATCTGGGCATGCACCTGCCTCCATGTCTCTCCTTGCCACCCAAGGTGCTTCCCCTTGTTTCAAATGGGAGACCAGGTCTGGTCTGGAGGCTACGAGTCCCAGGGACACCAGGTTGCTGTAGTTCTCCAGCATCACCTCCTGGTACAGCTCCTTCTGAGAAGAATCCAGGTGTCCCCACTCCTCCTGGGTAAAGTCTATGGTCACATCTTTGAAGGCCACTGATTCCTGGTAGGCCCCAGCTGTTGGGAGTACAGGGGCCATTCTGGGCTCTTCCACTCTCCTTGAGGAAGAGCTGAGTCCTTAGAAGGTGGAGCCTGACCCGAGATCCGGGACGCAGGACTCCGACCCTGGTAGCGGCAGCCGAGGGCGAAGCGGAACTGAGTCGACCCAAGCCCACGCCTAAAACGGCCAAACACCAGACGCGCACAAGCGACGCATGACCCGGAGGACCGGAAGTGCTCTAGTATTTTTAAAAGGAAAACTTGCTATATTTTGTGAAGGCTTTTTCTGCATCTATTGAGATAATCATATGATTTCTGTTGCTTTTCTTATTGATATGGTCAATTATGCTGATAGTTTTCCTAATATAAATCCCACCTTGTCATAGTGTATGATCCTTGTGATATATCTCTGTAATCTTTTTTTTCTGGTATTTTATTTAAAATTTTTGCATCAATATTCATTACTGAGGTTAGTTCATATTTTTCTTTCTCTGTTTCAGCTCTTTCTGGTTTGGGTGTCAACAACATTTTGTCTCATAAAAAGAATTTGGTAGAACTCCTTCACTTATTTATTTTTTCCAAATACTTTATATAGTATAGGGATTAATTATTCTTTCATGTTTGGTAGAATGCAGTTGTGAATCCATCTGGTCCAGGGGGCCTTTTTTTTTTTTTTTTTTAAGAAGTTCACTAATGTCTTCCTTGTATTTCCTTTTCTATTTGGCTAAATCTGTTTTTAAGGGAGTAATTTTCCTCAGTAAATTTTTATATTTCTTTTTCATGGTTCTCTTGCTTTACTTTTATTTCTTTCTTCAATTTTTCTTTTATTTCTTTAATTTAATTTAATTATTTTTTTTTGCGGGGCAATTGGGGTTAAGTGACTTTCCCAGGGTCACACAGCTAGTAAGTGTTAAGTGTCTGAGGCCAGATTTGAACTCAGGTACTCCTGACTCCAGGGTCGGTGCTCTATCCACTGCGCCACTTAGCTGCCTCAAATTTTATTTTTAAAGTACTTTTTATGCTCTTCCAGGAATTCCTTTTTGGCCTGAGACCAATTAGCATTTTTTCTTTGAAGCTTCACCTGTAGCCATTTTGTTACTTTTTTCCTCCACTATTTTAATGCCTTGATTTTCCCTATCACCATAGTTACTGTCAATTGTCAAGCTTTTTGTTTTTGTTATTGTTTTTGCTCATTTTGTGCCATGATATTTTTATTTGAGTTGGACTCTTCCTAAAATGTCCAAGCGTTTATACTGAGGCTCTGGGTCTTACTGGTGGTTTTTCCTGGGCTTCAGGGCTTGTCAACTTGCTTTTGCTGGGTTGCTAAAGTTAACAAAGTTTTTCTGGTGGCTCATTGTGGAGGAGTGCTGGGGGTGGTGCCTTGCTGCTGGGTTATTCTGTTAGCAGGCCCTGGAGGAGTAATTTTGTTTCCTATCTGCCCAGGTGGGGGCTGGGTGTTGGGGGGGGGGAATCCTAATATTATAACCAGTAAATCTGATAGCAGGCCCTAGAAGGGTGATTTTGTTGCAATCTGCTGAATTCCTGGGGCTGGTTTGTCCTATAAAAAGTATGTCTGCTGGGAGTTTGCAGGGGTGGGAATTTGCTGTTGACCAATATTAGGCAGGTCTTCACTACTGGTCAGGAATAGGGTTAAAGCCTCTCTGGTGGTCTTTGTTAGCTTTGGGATACCTGGCGAGGGTCTCTGCTATGCTACCCCAATTGCTCACCTTCCCAGGGAGCTGCTGGTTTTTGAGTGGGTGGATTGCCTCAGGCTCAAAGCCCTGCTTCAGGTACCCTGTTGTGAGCCCAGAAGCTGCTGCTGCTGTTGCTGCTGCTTCCGGATCTCAATTCCCTTCTACCCAGGTAAGACAGGCCTTTCCTGCTAGGCTGTTAGGCTGTTTTCCTGCACCAGGGATGCTTCAGAAGCAGTTTTATGTGGGTTTGGAGGGGAAATCTGGGACTGCTTCCTCACTTGGCCATCTTAGCACAGAAAGTATTCACTTTACTTTTGAAGCAGTTAAATAATAATTTTTTCTCTCTCTGTTTAGACTTTTCCAAATTACATGTAAAAATTACATGTAATTTTTACATGTAAAAATTAATTTTGACATCAACTTTTTAAAACTTTGTGTTCCAACTTCTTTTCTCTCCTCCCTTCCCACCCCTTATCCCCCAAGAATTCAGGTAATTCAACATGTTATACATGAGTAGTCATGGGAAACATCCCCACATTAGTTAGGTTGTGAGAGAAAACTGATAAAAACAAAACTTCAGATTAAGGAACTGTCAAAAAAATTGCTTCATTCTGTTTTCAGATACCACCAGTTCTTTCTCTGTAGATAGATTGTCATTTTCATAAGTCCTTCAGAGTTATATTGGATCATTGCATTGCTGAAATTAACCATAAGCTTCCCAGCACATCATCTTACACTTACTGTTATTTTGAATACAGTACATTTCACTCTGCTTCAGTTCATGTAGGTGTTTCCAGCTTTTTCTGATAGCATCCTGTTTATCATAACTTTTATATAGTACCTTAACCTTGACAAAGAAATTTTCTTTACAATAGCCCAGCAAAGTAGGTGCCATACATTTTGCCATTATAATCAATCATCATAACTATTTCCCTCCATCCAAATCCCTTCCCATGATAATTACTCTATTTCTATTTTCTTTTACCATATCCCTCCTCAAAAGTGTTTTGCTTCTGACTTCCCCCTCTGCCACTCTTCTCTCCCTTCTTTTACCCTTCCCTCCTTATCCTCTTCCCCTCCTAATTTCCTTTAGAGTTAAATAGATTACTCTTCCCAATTGGGTGTGTGTGTTTTTCCCTCCTTGAGCCCACTCTGATGAGATTAAGGTCTCTGAACTAATTCTGTGTTCTAAATTTTCTTTCTTCCTCCATCTTCAACCCACCCTATGAAATCAAGCAATTCAATATAAGTCATACATGGGCAGTAATGCAGACCATCTTCACCTTCCTAGAAAGTGTTTTGCTTTTTACTATTCCCTTCCTGAATCTGCCCTTCCTTCTTCCCCTCTTCTCTCCACCCCACCCCTTATCTCCTTCCCCTCCAACTTTCCCTCAGGGCAAAATATCCTACTATACCTATTTGAGTATGTATGTTATTCCCTCTTTGAGCCAATTCTGATGATAGTAAAGTTCACTCACTCCCCCACTCTTTCCCCCTCTTCCCTTCCCCTCCATAAGCTTTTTTGTCTTTCCTTCATGTAAGCTTGCTCTTCCCTGTCCACCTATCCCTTCCCCCTCCCTCAATGCATTCTTCCTACTCCTCAACCCTATTTTAAATATGTCATCATGGGTTAGCTAGGTGGCACAATGAACAAAGCACCAGCTCTGGACCCAGGAGTCCCCGATCCCAAATCTGGCCCTAGACATAAGCAACTCCACCTGTCCTGTTCCACAAAAAACAAATGCTTTACAGATATCATCCCTTCATATTTGGTTCAGACCTGTGTCCTCTGTCTAACTATATTCCTTTCAGATACCCTAATATTGAGAAAGCTCTTATGAGTTAGATTTATTATCTTCCCATGGAGGAATGTAAATAGTTTCCCTCATGATTTTTTTGTTCATGTCTACCTTTTTATGCTTCTGTAGGGCCTTGTATTTGAAAGTCAAATTTTCTATTCAGTTCAGGTCGTTTCATCACAAATGCAAGAAAGTCTTCTTTTTATTGAAGTCCCATTTTTTCCTCTGAAAGAATATAGTCAGTTTCGCTGGGTAAATGATTCCTGGTTGTAGTCCCAGTTCCTTTTGCTCTCTGGAATATCATATTCCATGCCCTTCAGTCCTTTAAGCTAGATGCCATTAGATCTTGTTTTATCCTTATTATATATGAATTTGAATTCCTTTTTTTCCTAGATGCTTGCAATATTTTCTCCTTTACCTGGGATTTCTGGGATTTGGCTATAATATTCCTGGTGGTTTTATTTTTGGGATCTCTTTCAGGAGGTGATTGGTTAACTCTTTCTATTTCTATTTACTTTCTGCTTCTAGAATATCAGGGAAATTTCCCCTGACAATCTCTTGGAAGATGCTGTCTAAACTCTTATTTTGGTAATGGTTTTCAGGTAGTCCAATGATTTTCAAATTATCTCTCCTGGATCTATTTTCCAGGTCAGCTATTTTTCCAAGTAGATGTTTCATATTGCCATCTATTTTATTTATTTATTTGCATTTGCTTTACTGTGTTTAGGTTTCTCTTAAAGTAACTAGATTCCATTTGTTCAATCCTAATTCTTAGGCAATTATTTTCTTGAGAGAGCTTTTCTATCTCCTTTTCTACTTGGCTTTTCAAGCTGTTCAGTTTTTTTCTCATGACTCTCCTGCTTTGCTCTTATTTCTCTTTCCATTCTTTCCTCCACCTCTCTAAATCTTCCTTACATCTCTCCTACTTTCTCTTCAAATTCCCTTCCATGGCCTGAGCCCAATTCATATTTTCTTGGAAGCTTTCGATGTATAGGCCCTGAGGTTGTTATCCTCTTCTGAGGGTGCACCTTGATATTCCTTGTTGCTTAAAAAACAAAACAACAACAACAACAACAACAAAAAACTCTTTTGATAGTTCTCAAATTTCTTTGCTTGCTCATCTTGCCATCTTTTACTTGATTTTTAACTCCCACATACAGTGAGGCCCTATTTCCAAGCTACACTGTCCCAAGCTTCAGAGAGTCCGAGGTGTTTTGAGGGATGGCAGGTTTTTCTCTCACCTGGCCTGTTCTCTGGCCCAAAGATAACCTCAAGCCAATTTGCTAATTAACCAGCCAGCAGAACTTTGTGTGCTGTGGTGGTTCTTAGCTCTAACTAGCATGTGCCTCTCCCCCACCTGTGCCTCCTGCTGCTCAAGATTTCTTCTTGGTTACCTGCTCGGGTTGGATAGCCATATTCCTCCTTAGGTCCCGCAGACACCCCTGTATTTTCCCCCTATTAAACTACTCGGCCCTCTCACTTGACTGTAAGCTTGGTGCCAGAAGACACTGGTGCTACTGCTGATTTGGAGACTCAGGGGCAAGTTCTTCTGGCATGGCATACCTGGGGTCTGTGTTAGTGTGATAGTAGGATTGGACTCTTTACATGCTTAAAATAGAGAGACCCTCCTAATTTACCAATGGATTTGAAGCCTATTGGTTACTCTCAACATTTTTGAGCTTGTCTGTCTAAATATTTTATAGGTGTGTGACTGGTGTATGCTCCAGCTTCTTGAAGTCACAGGTGGGAGTTGGGTGGCTGCTAGACACCAAAGGTAGAAAGCAGCCCTGAAATGTGTTCCACAGTTCACTAGCTCTGAGAAGAACCCAAAATTGGCTGACTGCCAGGAATTTATTTGACCCTGTTACCATCTCTAAAGACCATGTCCATGATTTGGGCATAGTGACCATGTTAAAATGTTTCATTTCTGTACTATTTGCACTATGCTATGGGGAAACAATGGAAAAAGTTGGTCTAAATATAGTAGGGTATACATACTTTACAGCTCTGTCAGGGTATAAAAGCAGCCTAATGACACTACTTGGGGTCTTTTGCTCCCAGACCTGACACCAGCTTTATTTGAGACAGGTACTCTTTTTCAATAAACTCATCTTTCTATGGCTTGGAGACTTCACTGTTTCATTTCTTTGTTGGACTTAGAAATTTTCAGTACAGTGTCTGAAGTGAATTTAAACCCATGATTTCCTGAAGCCAGATTCAGGACTCCATCTATTATGCCAAGCTGAATTCCTTGCAATACTCTAAAAGTTGACTCAGACCATCAAAACACAAAAATATTTGCATAGGCTCACACAGCTAATATATTTCAGAGGAAGAAGCTGTTCTGCCTCTCTAACCATTATTTCATGCTACCTCTCAGCTAAATATCATGAAAAGACAAATGAAACCATTAAAGACATTGGGAATTTAGTGTATTATTGACTCAAGGTTATTATAATCTATCTTTCAGATATTAAAAACCTACTAATCTGTCAAGGAATGTTTCTCCTTGTCAAGGATTGCCAATTCGCCCTTATTTTTCTGTTAGCTTTCTAGTCAGTAATTTTTAAAGAGATAAGTCTGTCCAGCCACCTCATTCCCTATTCACTTCACTGCAATTGACTGCATTAACACTAGGAGATAGAAAGACAAAGGTCAAAGGACCCTCCACTTCAAGCAGCTTACATTCTACTGGGGCATTTGTACAACATGTATGTAGAAAAGAAAACATAGTGTAATTTGAGAAAGAATGGCAAATTAGGATGATGAAGAATGTTTTCTAGGAAGAGGTGACATAATTTGAATCTTAGAAGAAGTTAGATTCTAAGAATCAGAGATCAGTAGAGAGATCATTACAGATATAATAGATTTTTCTCTTGCCTGGCCTGTTCTCTGGTCCAAGGATAACCTCAAGCCAACTTGCTAGTTAACCAGTCAGTAGAGCGCTGTGGTGGTTTTTAGCTTCAATGAGCCTGTGCCCCTCCCTTACCTGGGCCTCCCGCCTCTGAGGATTTCTTCCTGGTTCCCTACTGGTGTGGGACAGCTGAATTCCTCCCTAGGTCCTGCTGATACCCCTGCACTTTCTCACCTGGCCAGCTGTTCAGCCCTCTCACCCAACTACAAGCTCTGTTCCAGAAGACTCTGGTGCTCCAACTAATTCAGAGGCTTGTGGGTTAAATTCCTCTGGTACTGAGTGCTTGGGGTGTCTGTTGGCAGGATCATGGGGTTGGACTTTACTTGCAGCACAGAATGGCCCCCTTTAATCTATCTATAGCTGGAAAATAATCTCAGCCCGTATTTTTGTGGGTTTTTCTGCTCCAGGGTTTCTTTTATTGCTGTTTTTGGGGTAATTGTATCAGGAGTTCTGTGCGTTTAATGTCTTTCCTCTGCCATCTTGGCTCCATCCCCCAGGTATCAGAGGTTCTTAAAAAGGGAAAGATGTTGGAGATGCAATGATAGTAAGAGGGAATAGAAAATAAGACAGCTTGACTTTAATCATAGATTTGCAGAAAACCTTCCCAGGTGTGTCAATGTTGTATCAGTTACTGTGAACTTTATCAATAGTCCTTTCCCAAAAGAAAAAGGCAAGTGTTGATAGCAAGTCTAGCCCTCATTAGTAGCTTAAATGCCACCTTCTAAATATTCTATCTAGAATCTAAAGTGTAATGGATAGTAATAAGCATTTAACCTGCAAAGAGAAAGGTGGCCAAACTTCTGATGGATTTCAATCCCAGGCTGAATTCTACTGCATAGTTTCTGACCAGAGATCCTTAAAGTATTGAAGCTAAATATAGACAGGCAGAAAGACAGATAGATACACAAATAAATTGATAGACATATAGATAGGGGAATGAATCAATGATTTATTTAATAAATAGATCAATAAAGAAATGAATAAGTTTAAAAATTACAGGTATTATACAGCGTGTTGGTGGTGGTGGTAGTGGTGGTTGTCAGTTTACATTGGAACCTGATTTTCCTCTATCATACTACAAACTTTCTCTGTTTGGGGAGGAGAAAGTTGAACTGGAAGAAAACAAACTACATGGCAGTCACTATGCTAATCCCTTTACAAATATCTCATTTGAAGAAGTGTTTAATTTGGAACTATTACATCTGAAGTTAAGGAATAAAAAGGATCAAGGGCAAAATTTTGTAAACTATGTAAACCCCAACACAAAGCTCATTGATATGGTACCCGTTGCTCATTGGTAAAGATTAATACTCCTCAAGAACATGAGTGGTGATCAACTTGACAACAGCAGGGAAAGAGGAGAGGTCTCTTCTGTCTGCTACCTCATCTAACCTTCTTGACAACTCCTTTGGACCTTTACTTGAGTGAGGTCATTGATCTTCCTCAATGAGGAGAGAGTCCCATATCAATGGACTTGTTACCTTTAAAAATATAGGTTATACCTCTTTGATTGGAAATGTGATATTTTGATTTTTCCCATTTCCATTATTTACTATTAAACAATTTTTATAAAACACATATTTATGAGACATGATATAAACTATATATATTAATAAAATAATAATAACAAAAACATTTATAAAATATGCTAAGATTTGCACATTGTTTTAGATCTTATTTTCTCCTCACAACAGCCCTAGGAAGTAAATATTGTTATTTCCATTTTCCAGATGAGCAAACTGAGGCAGAAAGCCATTAAGTAAATTGCTCAGGGTCACAAAGTTAGTATGTACCTGAGGTATGGAAAGCTTTCTGACTCTAGGTCTAGCATTCTATTCCCTATACCATCCTGCATGAGTTGTAATATATATATATATATATATATATATATATATATATATACACACACACACACACATATATGTATGTATATATATGTATATATATGTGTGTGTATATATATATATATAGTATGCAAATTGTATAAACCAACCCTTAAAACCCCTATTTTTTGGTTATATATGAATAAGTTTTGCTACATAAATTCCAAACTAAATGTGTTAATTTTTTTTTTCATGGGGAAGAGATCACCTGTCCACCTCAGGTATTTTTGGAGAGCCACACAAGTTCTGAGTTCTTGAGAGACCAACATTCCTTCTGCAATAGGAAGATGGATTGTTTTTCCATGTTCTTTGCTTAATTATCTCCAGTTTGGGAAATGGTATTTGCAGCACCAAGAAAGCTTTTTGTTAAGTACTAAGCAAGAACTGACCTCTGATAAACTTTGTAAAGTGTCCTTTGTTGAATCTATGTAAAACTTTCTTTTGGAAAAAATGGTAATTTTCACCTAAGTGGGACTCTATAATAACTTACTCACATTAACTGTTTTGTGACTCCTGCATAGAAATAAGGGAACAAGTGAAAGAACAGTATTACTATGATTTCCCAGGATCACAAACACAAATCCTATGTTTGGGATTTGGATTGATGAAATCATGTTGAAAATGCATCCTAGAGGGAGAATCTAGGTGGCACAGTGGATAGAGCTCTGGCCCTGGATTCAGGAGTACCTGAGTTCAAATCCGGCCTCAGACCCTTGACACTTACTAGCTGTGTGACCCTGGGCAAGTCGCTTGGCCCCAATTGCCTCACCAAAAAAAAAAAAAAAAGAAAGAAAAAAGAAAATGCATCCTAGACATTTTTCTGAGGATCATATGTATTGCTTGTTCCAGATCCCCATGGATGTTTGGTAAGCACACTTTCAGAAAGAGTGCTAGAAGAGTCCTTTTGAACATATTAAGTGGTGATTTTAAAATGAAGAAAACCCATTTTTTTCAATTGACTACTGAGCCTGAAAGGACTGTGTATTAAAAAAAAAGGATAGTACAGGCAAATTATTTAAAGAAAGAAAAGAGGAGAAAGGAAGGAAGAAAGGAAAGAAGGAAGAAAGGAAGGAAGGAAGGAAATATGGTAGACACTGTTAATTGTTGACAATTTACAGATATTATCTCATTTGATACTTAACCTCATAGAAAGGTGCTATTATTATCCTCATTTTACATCTGAAGAATCTGAGGCAAATAGAGGTTAAGTGACATACCAAGCATAACATGGATAATAAGTTTCTGAGGTCAAATTTGACCTCAATTCTTCCTGATTCCTGGTCCAACAATCAGTTCACTGTTCCTCCTACCTACTGTAATGATTGGAATGATGCCACATGCTGGAGACTTACTGTAGGAAAACTCCAACAAGAGGAGAGGGCCTCTGAGGGCAAGACCATGCGTTTTCTCTTGGGCATCAGGAAGTGACGTTGACTTGTGGGAGGAGGAAGGGGGAGGCTCTTGTGCTGGCTCACTCTCTTTCCTGTGGACTCTGGCAGAGGAGGGAGCTAGAAATGCACTCTCCCTTTAATAGATAGATGAATCTAGGCCTTTCTCTCTCTACCAAATTCTTATTCTCCTTAATAAATGCTTAAACGTCTAACTCTTGCTAAAGCTTATAATTTATTGGCAACTACTCATTAGATATTTTAGACAGTATAGCTAGAATTTTAGCCCTTACAGATGGGAGATTTACTGTAGGAAAGCTCCAACACTGCCTTGGAGGTTTTTAAGTAAGGAGGAAGGAGAAATGTTGCAATCTTTGGGGAGGAAGTAGTAGTGAGTGTACTTTAAGTAGCAGCCATTGTTATCTGGATGCTTTATCTCTCTACTTACACTGCTTTGATGCCCTGAGGGAAAATATCACCAATATGTATGTGGCTCTCTATTTATTTCTGTTTGATCAGCTAGATGGCATAATGGATAGGGTGCCAGGTTTGGAGTCTGGAAGATATGAGTTCAAATATGACCTCAGGCAAAGAAGCTGTTTAATACAGGCCAAATCCCTATATCTCTACTTGAGTGAGTTTCAAAATCTGTAAATTGGGGATAATAATAATACCTACCTCCTTGGGTTGTTGTGAAGATCAAATGAACCAATGATTTTAAAGCACTTAGTATACTGCCTGGAACACAGTAAGTGCTATACTAAAGTTAGCTTTATTATTATTAATCATTATGCTAATGCTGTTATTATAGGTAACAGACCAAATTTTAACACCATTAGCCTTAAAAGCTTGAAATATCCACCATAAGACCAGTGACTAGTGACCATAGTAGAATCTACCAGTAGTCACATCAACTGAGTCTGATGAGAAGCCAGATTGAAAGAAAACCTGTTTAATTGTGTCCAGCAGTAAATCAATTGAGGAGCCAAGATTATTTTCCTGAAAGAAAGGGACTAACATATATTTGCAGAGTTTCTAACAAATTGAAGATACTTTAGAATTTTTTTTTTGACTTGGCGACTTGCTATGAGACAGAAAAGTGAACTTAATTGGGTGTATATTTGGTAATTTTAGTAAATGTGGCTATATTTGGTAAAACATTAAGTTTTATGGATGTGTAGAGGGGATAGTATTCTAACTTGGAGGCATGTTTTTGTACTTCTGAAATTTTTCTTTGTGATGACTACTGTTGATTGATTTTTGGATACATATTAACTGTATAAAGAATTAATTGTTATTTGAGGTTTTTATGCCTTGGTGCGCATGGGCCTGGGGCTCCACAAACCGCATGGTGCTCTACCCACTGGTTGTAGCTGTTGCCATGGCGCTGGCACCTCATGTCACCACCACTCACTGATGCCTACATGGGCCTGGCAAAATTACAATGATTGGAAGCCTAGTGAGGGCAGTCATGTGACTGTCAGAGTGGCCATCCCATTGGCTGGGGCTGTGTGGGGTTTTTCTGGGATTGGGGGAGGAGAATTGGGCATTCTAGATGGACGCTGGAAGGTGACAGGAGTTCTGCTGCATATTCTCAGTTTATTTCTGTACAGTGTTATTTTTTCAGGTTGTATAATTTCCCTTTCCCCATTTTATTTCCTTTCCCTTGATCCTACTGATCCTGTTTGTGTTTTGTTTTGTTTTTTAAGTTTGTTGTCTTAAAATAAATCCTGTTCTGTTTTGAGGGAGGCTGCCGGTCTCCTTCCTTGCCCCAATATTGCGGCAAGCTGCTTAGCTAACACTCCCCAATTAAAAATTGGTCCCCACAACTGACAGTTGATTTTAGAAGATATTAATGAGTGAATGTTATTGGGGACAAGGAATTGCATAGGGCCTTGAGAATAATAGCATTAAAATCTCCTATCTAGGTAAACCTGAAGAACCTTTAGGAGAGGAAATTGTGTGCTACATATATGCACACACAATATTTACAAATGCACACACATTATAATATATATGTATACACACAGATACATACATATGTGTCTGTCGATATACATTTATCACTGCTATCACAATCTTATTTTCTTCACTTTGCTTCTCCACTTTGTGTCATTTTGTATAAATATCTCCACACTTCTCTCTGTTTACTGTTTCATTAGATTATTATACCACAACTTGTTTAGTCATTTCTCAATCAAGGGACATCTATTTATTTCCAGGTATTTTCTGGTACAAATAGTTCTGCAAAAATTTTTTTATTGTATATGGGGCCTCCTTGGAGAAACTGACATCCTTGGATGATATATACTTAGCAGTATGAACTTCCAATCAGAAGTATGGGTATTTTAGTCACATTTTTTAGCATGACTTCAATTTGCTTAACCTTTTTAAGCTTTTTTTGTTTTGGCGAGTCAATGAGGATTAAGTGACTTGCCCAGGGTCACACAGGTAGCAAATGTCAAGTATCTGAGGACAGATTTGAACTCAGGTCCTCCTGAATCCAGGGCTGGTGCTTTAACCACTGAGCCACCTAGCTGCCCCACCTTCTTAAACTTTTAATTCATGGTCAAAGCTTTGAAAAGAGAAGAAAACATTCAGATTAATAAAAGCAACGAATTTTAGAAGTGAATTAACTTTAAAAGATCAGGGTAACTATATCTAGAAAAAACACAAGAAATCACTTAGTTTCTACTCACCCAACCACCAGTCCCTTAATTTTAGATGAGGACTCAAAGCTTCAAATAATTTAAAGGCCTTGGCCTTAGGTCACACAGCTCTTAAACACATTTGGAATTTGAAGCTAGAATGTCTGATTCCTAATTCAATATTCTTTCCATAACAACATGGATCATTAATGGCCCTTATCTTGCCTCCTTATACTGAGATTTCATGATTCTGTATCTGAAAGTAGAATTAACAATCTTGAAGGAGATTAGATTTTCTATTAATAGAAATATTCACGTGGAGACTGGATAGTCACTCACTGGAGATGTTGGAAAGAGAAATCTTAAAAGGTAATTAATGAACTAAATAAACTCTCTGAGCCTTTTATAACTCAGTAATTCTGTGATTTCTGTATCATCTCAACCTCCTTTGATTGTTAAGGAAATAGAGGCTCAGAGGGCATAATTAACATCAGTCTCAAAATCATACTGTTAGTTACTAGGAAAATCAAGACTTAAAATCAGGTCTCCTACTTCACAGTCTACCAGCATCTCCAAAACCTATTAAATTCTAGAAAGAAGAAAATGAAAAATTGTTTTAAAAATATACTTCATAATTTGAGATATTCACAGGAAAATCTCCTAATTTAAAAATTACTGAAAATGTGTGTGTGTGTGTGTGTATGCACACACACACACACATATATAGATGTATATGTATATATAGTCATTTTTTTCCTTTTAAAGCATAAGTAAAACAATATTTAATTCAAAACATAAAAAGTCCAGAATTTCCAAGTTTCCATAGTAAGCAAGTATGAGCTTGAAAGACAGAAGCTTCAATCATGTTCAAATCTTTTACCTCCATTCTTTTCACTCACATTTGCAAAGAATGATATCTGCAAGAAATACAAGTATTTGAGGTCATTAGGAGAAAATGAGAAGGAGTCAGGATATGGACTGAATCACTAGTGGGAGCAAAGACTGTCAAGTTGTCACTACCCGCAAATTCAGATTTGAGATATCCCATTTTCTTTCTGCCACTATAGTCATTTTATTGAGAGTTTACAAAGTTCCCATCATGATTTCTTTCCAAACATTGACTCTCCTAGGAGCTTGAAAATTATTATAATTTGTATGAGTCAAACCACTTTAAAAATACAGAGTGAATGTTTATTATTTTTCCTTTGTCTGTCATTGACATCTAAGAGGAAGGTGGTAGATCATAAGAAATGGAATCAGATCTAATGAAGTGTATATCCCATTAAAGTCTCACAAATGATAATCACATTAATGTCTTCATTTTTCATATTAATTAAGGATAAAATTATTAAAATCTTATTTTATTAAGTTTAACTTAATATAATTTATATTCCTGAAAATATTTCTTCTCTCCTACCCATTAAGATATAATACTAAAAAAAAAGAAAATTAAAATTAAAAAACAACAACAAAATTATATCAAAACAAATAAAAAACATCTACAAAATAACAACCACTTCTTATGGGATAGGTAATTTCTCACATGCATAGTTCCTCATCTCTTGGAGAAGAGAATGCATCATATTCTGAATTCTTCATGGGGACCAACTTGATCATTTTAGTTACACAGTACTAAGTGTCTTTTTTGTTTATTTTCCTTTTCATTTGCACTGCTATAGTCATATGTTTTATTCTCATCCTACTATTTCATTTTGCATCACCTTTCATGTTTTTCTAAGCTTATCTGATTTTTGTAGTCATCATTTCTCATGGAATACTAATATACTATTGCATTTGTGGGCTACTAATCGCTAGCTATGCCCCAATTGATGAATACATACTTAGTTTCCAATTCTTTGCTATCTCTAAAAAATTGCAATAGCTATTTGGTTTTATTTTTAACCTCTCTTTCAGTATCTGAACTATTTGGGGGTATATGCCTTATAATGAGATGTCTAGGTCAAAGCATGATATAATTTTAGTATTTTTTTTTTAGTGAGGTAATTGGGGTTAAGTGACTTGCCCAGGGTCACACAGCTAGTAAGTGTTAAGTGTCTGAGGCCAGATTTGAACTCAGGTACTCCTAACTCCAGGGCCATTGCTCTATCCACTGTGCCACCTAGCTGCCCCTAATTTTAGTATTTTTTAAAACATAATTCTATATTGTTTTCCAGAATGTTTGGAATAATGCACAGCTTCATTGAAAGTATAGTAGTGAGAATGTCTTTTCAATTTCCTTCCATTATTAGCTATTTCCATATTTTGCCATCTACTATAATCAAATAAAAAAATAAGTTAATGATTTTAGCTTTGTTTTATATTTGAAGTTTTTTAAAAAAATATATTTTTCAGTTGAATTGAGTCTAAAATGGATACAATTAAAAGCGTGTGGAATGTTTTAATCCTGAATACACAAAACTTCATTTAACATTTTAAAAGACTTTCAATATAAACTGAATACGTTTAAGAAAAAAAAAGTAACACTGTGTGTGTGTGTGTGTGTGTGTGTGTGTGTGTGCCAAATTTTGCTCATTTATAAAATAAAGGGGCTTGGCACCAAGAACTCTCAGGTTCCTTCCAGTTACAATTGGTGATTTTATAATGGCTTTGTCTCTAGTGCTGACAAATTGATTAATAGTAATAACAATATCTACAAAAACACTGTTAAAGAGAAATTATGAGTCAAATGTAGAGTAATTATAATAGAATTTGAGAAGAGAGGGAGAGAGAGACAGACTTGAACTAGTTAAAAATCCTTATGAGTTGATATTAGAGAATTCTGTTTAATAAATGCATATTCAGCATCCCTCATCCATAAAACTCCATGTTTCCAATAGATAACCAAATTCAATCTTTAGTTTTTGCCCAGGGACCATTCCTTCTATATGTAAATAATTCAGTTACATACTTCATCCTTAACAGTAAAAAGTGGATGAAATGATACAGAAATCAAAAATAACATCAGGTATTTATCTGGAGGGGGATAGCATCCTTCATCATATGTCTTTTGGGGTTATCTTGGATCTTTGTTTTGCTAAGAATAACTAAATCATTCACAGCTGATCATCATACAATATTGCAAATTTTTCTGCAAAATGTTCTCCAGATTCTGCTTAGTTCACTCTGCAACATTTCATGCAAGATTTTCCAGGGTTTTCTGAAATTATCCTGCTTATCATTTTTTAAAAATATTTTATTTTCAGGGAAGCTAGATGGTGCAGTGGATAGAGAACAGGCCCTGGAATCAGGAGTACCTGAGTTTGAATCTGGCCTCAGACACTTAACACTTACTGGCTGTGTGACCCTGGGCAAGTCACTTAATCCTAATTGCCTCACCAAAAAAAAAATATTTTATTTTCCCCATAACTTGTAAAAAAAACCCCAACAATATTTTTAACATTTGTTTCTTAATACTTGGAATACCACATTATTTCTCCCCCTCCTTTGGTTTTCTCCCCCCTTATTGGGAAGGCAAACAATTTGTTATAGTTTATACATATGTTGGATCTTTGTATTCCTGAGAATTTCTTAGTCATTCACAGCTAATCATCATATAATATTGTGTTTATTGTGTACAATGTTCTTATTATGCTCATTTCATTTAAATCAATTCATGTCTTTCCAGGTTTTCTAAAGAGTATTCTGCTCTTCATTTCCTACATTGCAATATTATTCCATAATTATCATGTGTTACAATTTAGTCATCTATTCCTAAGTTGCAGGACATCCCTTCAATTTACAATTCTTTACCACCACTAAAAGAATTGCTATTTTTTGTATATATAGGTGCTTCTGTTTTTTTTTTTTTCATTTCTTTGGCATAGAAAATTTATAATCTCATTGCTGAATCAAATTGTATGCTTAGATTTATAGCCATTCAGACATAGTCCCAAATTGCTCTACAAAATGGTTGGATTAGTAAGTCTACTTAGTACACTAGTGTCTCAATTTCCCCTTCCCTCAATAACCCCTCCAACATTTGACATTTTCCTTTTCTGTTAAATTAGCCAATCTTATAGGTGTGTGTGTGTGTGTGTGTGTGTGTGTGTGTGTGTGTGTGTATGTAAGGGGGTACCTGAGAATTGTTTTGACATTTCTCTAATCTTTAATCATTTTGAACATTTTTCATATGACTATAGATACCTTTGATTACTTCAAAAACATCCCATTCATATTTTTGACCATTTATCAATTGGGGAATGACTTATTTTTTATAAATTTTATGTGGTTCTCTATATATTTGAGAAATGAGTCCTTTATCAGAGAAACATTAATTTTTTTTCCCACAGTTATGATTACTGACTAGATTTTCTTCCATCCCATCCCCCATTTATAGAGCTCTCTATCATCTTTTATCCTGTGCATGCTTAAAAGTGTGTTGCTTCTGTCTACTGCCTTCCCCAATCAACCTTCACTTTATCACTGTACTCTTATTCTCTTCCCGTTCTATTTCCCTCTATAATGAGATACATTTTTATAACAAACTGAGGGTATATGTTCCTTCTTTGAGGCAATTACAAGGAAAATAATGTTCAAGTATTCCACTTCCCACATCTTCTTCTCCATTGTAAAAGTTCTTTAATGCTTCTATGTGAAATAATTTGTTGCCTTCAATCTATCCCTTCCCTCTTTTTTCCAGTGTATTTCTCTTTCTCATCCACTAATTTTATTTTTAGATATCATTGCATTATATTTAACTCACATGTCTGCCCTGCCTTTGTATACTAGTTCTAATTTTTCTAATAATGAGAAAGTTTTATAGTTACAAGTATGACCTTACCATGAAGGAATGTGAACACTTAAACCTTATTGAATTCTTTATGATTTCTCTTTCCTGTTTACCTTTTTGTTTGTCTTGCATCTGGTATTTTAAAGTAAATTTTTATTCAGCTCTGGTAATTTCATCAGGAATATTTGGAAATTTTCTGTTCCATTGAATATTCATTTCCCCCTTGAAGGATTACACTCAGTTTTTCTGGGTAGGTGATTCTTTAGTTTAATTCTAATTTCTTTGCCCTCTGGATATCATATTCCAACCCCTCCTTCTTTAATGTAGAAGTTGCTATATTTTGTGTTATCCTGACTATGACTCCATGATACTTGAATTGTTTCTTTCTGGTTTCCTACAACTGTAGAGCTCTGAAATTTGACTATAATATTTCTGGGAGTTTTCATTTTGGGATCTCTTTAGGAGGTGATCAGTGTTTTCTTTCAATTTCTATTTTACTGCACCACAAAACCAAAAAAAAAAAAGCAACCTCAAAACAAGAACAATTTCTATTTTACTCTCTGATTCCAGATTATTGAGCAGTTCTAATTGATAATTTCTTGAAGAATTATGTCTAAGTTCTTCTTTGATCATGGCTTTCAGGCAGTTTTGCCAACCAATTTTCTGGAGTTTGACAACTCTCATCTAAACCCCTGACAAAGAAGGGTGTCTAAAAATACTCAATAGTTGAACATTCAGCTATTGCTGGAACATAAACTCATCAATTGTCTCATTCTCATCCTCAATGGCTCTGATTGTTAGGCATTCTTTTAATATTTTCTCACTTACCTGGAATACCAATTCAAAATAAAACCACTGTTTTATCCTTTTCTATCCAAAGATAATTCTCCTTGTGAAATTAACAAAAAAACAGAATAATTATGTAATGCTTCCTTTCTTTTAGTCATAAGTTATCTTAAAACTCCCTCCTAAGCAATGATTCTATTACTTCTTTGATTACCTATTTTTGACAACATATGAAAATTATAACCAAAACAATATAAAATGAAACTGTTGTGTTTTATCACAATGCAAAATAGTATCACAGTTGTTAAAGCTCAATCTTAGGTTTAGAAATTCCAATAGTATTTTATCCTTTTTTTTCTTTCAGATACCACAACCAATGTAGTCCGTTATCACCTATGTCGACAAATAGATTCACTTTATAAATTCATTCATCATCATGGTCAATGTCATAATCACTGTCATCATTGCTTGTTGTTTTATAGTCTTTTTTAGCTTTATTTTTTTCTTGCACAAAAAGTGCTGCTAAAATTATTATTTTGTACAAAAGGACCTTTCCCTTGTGAGTGGCTGAAATTAACCTTGGGCACCCCAAATGGGCCACATTTCCCTAGTGCAAGTGCTCTCCTCAAAACTGCCCCAGGCATGTAAGCCTCACAAGCCACACCTAGCCCAGGCCTGCCAAGGGATGCACATGAAAACTCTCAGGAATTCCCCAGCTTCCTCCAATCTGGGCATTCCAGCTAGCACAAGGATGTGCCTGCCCTGGGGGTGACAGCAAATTAGCTTGGCTGTGTGTGCACAGTCAGCCGGAGTTTCAGGAGGACAAAGAATTGTTATATAACCAGGGAGATGAACAGTGAAAGTGAAGGAGCTAGCAAGACTGAGTGAAATGCAGACTGAGAAAGTTGTGGGAATGGCTAACAGTGAACAAGGTGGCTGATGCTGAGGAGGAGATGAGAAAGTGGCAAGCAGGGAGAGGGGAGCAGTGGTGGGAGTTGCCAGCATACCCTCAGGTGAGAGATGCACAGGTGGCAGGAGAGAAAGTTAAAACGCAGTCAGGTCATATATTTCTTGCTTTTATTTCTAAGTTTGTTCCTTATCAATAAACCCTATTTGCTTTAATTGAAAGAGGCTTCTTAATCTTGTTTTTAATCAGGCTGGGAGAGGCAGTGGAGAAGGGGGAGCATCCCAATAGGCTCTTCTAATATTAAATTAAAAGCAGTCAGATAACCAGCCAGGATTTCACAGATTAGAACCAGTTAATAGTATTTTTCACATCCCCTTTTTCAATTGCTTTTAGTTTCTATTTTTTTTAAAATAGTTATAGCAGTGGTATATAGCTGGGTTAAAAAACAAACAAAAAACCAGTAACTTTTTAAAAACTATTTGTGTATAGCAAATTTCTCTGATAAAGGATTGAGTTCTCAAATATATAAGGGAATAAGTAAAATTCATTTAAAATTGGCCATTCCCCTATTGATAAATAGTCAAGTAATATAAATAGGTATTTTTCAGAAGAAATCAAAGCTAAAAAGTCACATCACAACAATTCTCTAAATCATAAATAATTAGGGAAATTCATTTTAAAACAATTCTCAGGTACCACCTCACAATTATCATATTGGCTAACATGACAGAAAATCAAATATCAAATACCAGATGGGATGTGGATAAATGGGTACACTAAAGCATTGTGGTTGTAATCATATATCTAATTCAATCATTTTATAGGATAATTAGGAATGCTGGCCAAAGAAATATAAAATTGCACTTAACCTAGGACCCAGCAATTCCACTATTAGTCTACATTCCAAATAGATGAAAGAAAAATTCCTATATCTATAAAATATTTATAGCAGTTCTTTTTGTGGTGTCAAAAGATGGGGAATTGGAGAGATGCCTATCAATTGGGAAATGACTGAAAAAGTTGTAATATTATGATTGTGATGGAATACTAATGAGATATAAGAAATGATGAGCAGAATATTTTCAGAAAATCCTTGGGAATTTTATATGAACTGATGCAAAACCAAGTTGGTAGATCCAGAAGAACACTACATGCAATAATAGCAATAGTGTAACCATGATTTTTTGGTGAAAGACTTAGTTACCTTTGATTAATATAATGATGAAAGAGAATTCCAAAGGGTTCATAATGAAAAAATGCTATTCACCTTCAAAATAGAACTGATGAACTTTTTTGTTTGTTTGTTTTGTGGAGCAATGGGGTTTAAGTGACTGCCCAGGGTCATGCAATTAGTAAGTGTCTGAAGTGAGATTTGAACTATCCAGGGCCAGTGCTTTATCCACTGCATCACCTAGCTGCCCCCAAACTGATGAACTTTTTTTTTGGAATAGAATTTTATTTTCCAAAATATAAGTAAAAACAAAATTTTAACATCAATTTTATAAAAAACTTTGTGTTCCAACATCTCTTCCTCCCCCCCTCCATTCACACCCCCCACGCACAAGCACTCAAACAATTCAAAATAAGTTATACATGAATAGTCATGGAAAAATTCCCATATTAGTTAGTTGTGAGAGAAAACAGTAAAAAAAAAAACAAAACAAAACAGATTAAGGAATTGTCAAAGAGGAAAAGAAAAAAAATTAAAATGTGTTTCCATCTGTTTTCAGATACTATCAGTTTTTTCTCTGCAGACGGGCTGCAATCTTCAAAAGTCTTTCAGGTTGATATTGGATCATTGCCTTGCTGAAAATAATCACATGCTTCCCAGCAGATCATCCCTCACTATTGCTGTTATTTTATATACAGTACACTTCACTCTGCTTCATTTCATGTAGGTCTTTCCAGGTTTTTCTGATAGTATCCTGTTCATCATAACCTGTACATAGTACCTTAAGCTTGACAAAGAATTTTCTTCATAAAAGCCCAGCAAAGTAGGTGCCATACGTTTTGCCCTTATAATCAATTATAATAACTATTTCCCTCCATCCCACTCCCTTCCCATGACATTTACTCTCTCTTCTTTTTACCTATTCCTCCTCAGAAGTGTTTTACTTCTGACTATCCTCTCCCTCACTCTGCACTTCCTTTTTTCACCCTTCCTTCTTTATCCTCTTCTCCTCCTATTTTCCTGTAGGGTTAAATAAATTGTTCCTCCCAATTGGGTATGAAAGCTATTTCCACCATGAGCCCACTCCAATGAGATCAGGGTCATTGAACTAATTCTATGTTCTAAATTTTTCTTCCTCACTCCCTCTTCAACCCTCCCTATGAGATCAAGCAAGTCAATATATCATACTGGTGCAGTAATGCAGAACATCTTTATCTTCCTTGAAAGTGTTTTACTTTTTACTGCTCTCTCCCCCAATCTGCCCATTCTTCCTTCCCTTCCTCCCCCCACCCTTTTCTCCCCCCCTCCCCTCAGGGCAAAAATATATTACTATACCTTCTTGATTATGTATGTTAGTCCTTCTTTGAGCCAATTCTGATGGTATTAGGGTTCACTCACTCCCCAACTCCTTCCCCCTCTTCTACTCTCCTCCATAAGCTTTTTTCTTGTTTCCTTCATGTGAACTACTTCTCCCCAGATCGTCTCTCCCCTTCTCCCTCCCCCAGTTTATTCCTCCTACACCTCAACCCTATTTTAACGATGTCATCATGCATTAGGTGGCACCGTGGACAAAGCACCAGCCCTGGACCCAGGAGGCCCCAAGCCCAAATCCAGCCCCAGACATAGGACACCCCACCCTGTCTGCCCTACAAAGTAGAAAACATAAATGCTTTACAGATATAATCCCTTCATATTCAGTTCAGCTCTGTCTTCTGTGAATTCCTTACTGAGATAGTTCTCATGATTTCAAAGTATTATCTTCCCATGTAGGAATGTAAATAGCTTGATCTTTTAACTTCTCTCATGAAGTCTTTTTTTTTGTTTACCTTTTTATGCTTCTCCAGGGTATTGTATTTGAAAGTCAAATTTTCTATTCAGTTCAGGGCTTTTTATCACAAATGAGACCTCTTTCTCATTGAAATCCCATTTTTGCCTCTGAAAGATTATACTCAGTTTTGCTGGGTACATGACTTTTGGCTGAAGTCCCAGTTCCTTTGCCCTCTGAAATATCATATTCCACGCCCTCCAGTCCTTTAATGTAGAAGCTGCTAGATCTTGCTTCATCTTTATTGTTGCTCCACAGTATTTGAATTCCTTTTTTCTAGCTGCTTGCAGTATTTTCTCCTTCACCTGGGAGTTCTGGAATTTGGCTATAATGTTCCTGGAGGTTTTCCTTTTGGGATCTCTTTCAGGAGGTGATTGGTGGATTCTTTCAATTTCTATTTTACCTTCTGCTTCTAGAATATCAGGGCAATTTCCCCTCACAATTCCTTGGAGGATGGTGTCTAAGCTTTTGTTTTGGTCATGGTTTTCAGGTGTCCATGATTTTCAAATTATCTCCTAGATTTATTTTCTAGGTCAGCTGTTTTTCCAAGGAGATATTTCACATTGCCCTCTGTTTTTTCATTCAATTAGATTTGCTTTACTTTGTCTTGGTTTCTCATAAGGTCACTAGCTTCCATTTGTTCACTCCTAATTCTTAGGCAGTTATTTTCATCAGACAGTTTTTTAAATCTCCTTTTCCATTTGGCTTTTCAAAATGTTGACTTTTCTCTCATGACTCTCCTGCATCACTTTCATTTCTCTTTCCCTTCTTTCTTCCTTTTCTCTACATCTTCTTTCTATTTCTCCTACTTTCTCTTCAAAGTCCCTTTTGAGATTTTCCATGGCCTGAGACCAGTTCATATTTTTCTTGGAAGCTTTGGATGTTGGAGTTTTGACCCCGTTATTAACTTCTTCTTGTGAGATTGTATTGTGGTCTCCCTCACCCCCAAAGAAGTTTTCGATGGTTTTCTGCTTTCTCTGCCTATTCATTCTGGCTTACTATTTCTTGGCTTTTGACTCCTTCTTAAAGTGTGGCTCTGCTTCCAGGACACACTGTTCAAGCTACAGCATGGCCCAGGGGATGGTTGGGCTTCTTCTCAGCCTGCCTGGCCTCGCTTTCATTTGATTTTAAACTCTCCACTGGGGGATGGCGGAGTGGGGCTGCTTCTCATGTCTGTTCCTGTTCTCAGCTTCAGAGGGTCCCAGGTGTTTTGGCTTGAGGGCGGGCAGGTTTTAATCTCACCTGGTCCGTTCTCAGTCCCAGCGATAACCTCAGGCCTACTTAATAAGCAAGCAACCAGCAAAGCTTTCTGTGGTGTGGTTCTCAGATTCCAATGAGACTGCTCCCCTGCTCCCCTCCCCCACCTGGGTCTCCTGCTGCTCAGGATTTCTTCCTGGTTGCCTGCTGAGGTGGGACAGTTGAATAATTCCCTCCAGTCCACTGGTACCCCTGCACTTACCCCCCTGGGCCAGCCCTTCAGCCCGACTGTGCGCTCGTTTCCAGAACACTCTGGTGCTGCAGCCATTTCAGAGGCGCTGGGGCAAATTCCTCTGGCATTGTTTATATTCTTTTAAAATAATTAGAATATTTGACTTATGTTTTCTATTGTTCTAAGGTTTTAATAGCTTTCTATTATATATATTTGAAAAATAAAATCATATACTACTTTGATTTCAAAACATTGTGATTTCTTTGGTGTGAGTATTCTTTACACTGGAGCAAATTGCAATATGAAACTTAGTAGATGGTCTTCAAGAGCTGCTATGAGTAGAACACTCAACATTCTGAAACAAACCTGCAGAAAATTTTTTTAACTGTGACTAAATTGGACCAGAGGCCATAATTATTCTATTCTTTCTAAATGCTTAGGTAGGATTTGCTCCAATCTGACATACAATTGTATAGCATTCAAGAACAATGGCTTGCCTCCCCATCATGAGAAGGTGTCAGAGTTTTATTTTCATGAAGGAAATGTTTAAGAATTATTTTAAGCATGAAAAGAATAATATGTTTAATTAATTACTTGGCACTAAAAACAATTTTCAGAATTATTTCTCGTGAGATAATAACAGTGTTACATACTTTGTAAATCTGTGACAAAACCCATCTAATTGACTGAGCATCAATGTTTGTGACTCTTGTTGTTTCTCACATAAAAGAGAAAATGTGAATTTGGGGAGAATATTTGTTGATACAAATCACAATTAATTGTGAAATATGCAACAGATGGTATGACTTTAAATCATTCTATCAGACTAATAGTGTACTGTCTACATTTCAGAATTTGCTTTTCCCCAAAGATACTGTTGGGATGAAGCCACATTGACAGCTGGTATATTCCTAAAGTCGTTAGTTTGATATACCTCATCTATTAAATTCTGTATATTTTCCAGAATAACAGATGACAAGTCCTACTGACCACCTGGGAAAAAAAGGTTTCTTCAATAGGAAGCTTAAGGTGATCTTATCTGATTCCTATAGAGCTCCAAACTGATTTTCGATTTTGTCTTCCTAATGTGCAGAAATTTTGAATTTAGATAGTGATAAAAATAATCTTGGGGCAAGCAACAGATGCAGCCACAATTGTGATTTTATGAACTATACATATTTTGAAGAACTTTGCTTCAGGTTGAATATTTAGGGAATATGTTGTATGGAATCTAAATTGAATTGTCATTTTGATATGAAATAGTGAAAAAAGCAGGTATCTCATAAACATCTGTATAATATGTGTTATTTTTTTTTTCAGAGCTCTCCACAATCATTATGGTAGAAGCTAAAGTTATGTCTTGTAATAAAGTATTTATTGTCCAAAGCTTTCAGTTCAAATAAAATCTATGTGTATTCTTGCCTTCAATAAGGAAAGAAAATTATAGAATATTAAACTTTCAAAAACATGCACTGTAAAACTGAACAATTTAACATTGGACTTATAATGACAGGATTGTATTGTTTTTTAATAATAACTTTCATATAAAAACTGGGCTATGGTGTATCATATGGTGTATTCACAGTCACTTTATGAATTTTTTTCTCCCTCGATTGCAAGATTCATGCAATACTCATGCAAAATGTATCTTACTATGGCTTTATAGAAATAGGAATAGTTTTTCCTCTGTACACTTTTGCCACATCAGAGAAAGACTGATGGCATTTTAATCTGAATTGAATGATCATCCAGAAAGAATACAGACTAATGCAAACCAAGTTGGAATGTCAACCAATAATGCAAAAGCCACAGATTAGATAGATGTTTTGTCCATCAAAACTAAAATAGCATATGTTTAGCAAAGTGAAATCAACTAATGGCATTTTTTAAAAAGTTGAGGATATCAAAAGTAGCTCATTTGACTGAAATGTGTGACTTTTACAGAATCATTTACATGTGAAAACTCACAAAGTATTTTAATTTTGTGTGTGAATGTCAACTCAGAAATAGTATCTTAGCTTCATGCCAGCTATCATTCAGAAATTTATTTCTTAAAGAAATTCTTACACAATATAAAATAAAATGGCACAATTAAAATGTTTTATTAAAAAGGTGCATAGAGCCAGTAGAGAAGTAACTGACATGGTAAGTGATTTTATTTTTTGAACATGCTGTTGATATCCCAAGCAAGCATCATTTTAATGTTCTGGATTTTACTTTGGCTTTATTATGAATACAAGTTGAATCTTCTATGTCATTACTAATTTCATTTACATTTTTGGAAAAATTACCCTCTCCCAAAATTCAGTTCCATTTAACTCAACAAGCATTCTTCAGTGCCTTTTATATAGCAGGAAATCAATGGAGAAAATCTTTTTTGTTAACTAAAAATCTTTAAACATAATCCAAGATCAAAATTTGTTTCAAATCAAATTTATATTTCAACTTGTAAATGTGCTTTCTTTGAAATAGGAAATATCCTTCCACTTTTATAATCATAATTTTGAAATAAGAGAAATTACATAACTCACAGAACAGTGAATCTCATGTGATATAACTGAGTAGAACATTATTTCATGCTACTCATCACTCCACAAACTATCTCAACAAATTTGTCTAGCAGAGTATAAGTCAGTATGATGAACAATACTCCTTTTTGACTTGCACATTTATAAAATAAGTTTACACTCAAACATCCCTCCTAAATTGAAAGTAATTTTTATCTCTTCTCATTACTTTTGACATATTTGTAAAGGAATTATCAGGAAGCATATTAAAAGAGAATGATTTGAACATCACAGGATTAAGAGGCTTTTGGGGAAAAAATGATGAAACCTTAAACTGTTTTTTCAATGATGATACCCTTCACAAATATGCTTTGAAAGCCCAAAATGAAGTGATGGATGTCATATTGTGTCATGATATAGTTTTGTCAGAAAAGTAAGCCCTTCTCCCAAATCAGTGTTTAATAGTTTTGTTTTGTTTTTGTTAAGCTGTCAGTATACTAGAACACTTTGCTTCCCACCAACCAACACTGTGAACTTAGTTCTTGATTCATTCCAAGAAACAAATCATAATAGCAATTTTAACCTATGTTTTGTTTAAATTATATTTTTGTAGTTTAATTCCATTTTTCAAAACACAGTCTTAATTAGAGAATATGAATTGTCATTCAAGTCTCTTTACTCTAAATTATGTGCTCTTTCTGATGTGTGTGTTATTGGGAGGGAAAGAGTCATAACAGTAGATAGACAATGATCTTTTCTCAATACATTGGAATCCTTGTGTGAGTTGTACTTCCTCCCTTTGTTAAGCCTCTCATGCTTTCTCATGATCTTCACTTTTCTTTTTTTTTTTAATCCCACTTAGTGTATAACTAATAAAATTCTTTCCCCTTTCATCTCACCATTTTTCCCACTGTCCACAGTTTCTTTTCCTCTACATATTTCCTTCCTTGGTCTTATAGTCATATAATTAATAGGGGGTAATCTCTGTACTCTATTTCCCCTTCAATTGCTCAACTGTATTTGACTTCAACTATTTGGACTCTTAGTTACTGTTGTGGTGAAGAAAGGGCTTTACAAATAATAATGTTCTATATCCATAGATGCATCAAATTGTCAACAAGTTAAAGTGAATAAATGATGTGAATTTGTAGCCTCTGAGAGAAAAACTAAGTGTGCAGCATTTATAAATGAGAGTTCATTTGGAACAAAGGTTTTATTCTATGAGTCAGAGGCAGAATGATAAATTGTGACTGCCTGCCATCATAGCCAATGTCTCTTGCCACTAAGGAAAATATTTGAATGGAGTTTTTGAAAAAATAAAATATTGTACCTCAGATATTGTAGCTTGTTGATCCCATATGTATCCATGATTAGCCTGGAACTCTTATATGCAGGAATATAAATGATGGAGTGTTGGATGTGAGTAAAGAGGGGAACATCGAGATGACACATACAAAGTACAGATTGTAAATCCAGTAATTTCCCATAGCTTTGCACCTATTGGTAGGGGTCATACTCTAGGGATGACTATTTACTGTCATGGCATGTTAACAAGAACCAGGGATGAACAATGGTGATAGACTTGGCTCTTTTTTGCAATGCAGTGGTGTAAAACAATTTCAAAAACTTCATAATAGAAAATGTTCTCAACATCCAGAAAAAAAAATTGTAGTTTATGAATGCAGATTGACCATACTATTTCTACTTTTGAGCTGGTTTTTTTTCCTTCTTTTTTGAGGTTTTTCCCTTGTGCTCTGATTCTTCTTTCATAATGCAGAAACTAATGCAGAAATAGGTTTAATGTGATTGCAAGTATATAATCTATAATAGATTGCTTTCTGTCTTGGGGAGGAGGGAGGGAAGGGAGAGTGGGAGAAAAATTTGGAACTAAAAATTCTATGAAAACAAATGTGGAAAAATTATCCTTATATGTAACTGGAAAATAATCAAGTACTGAATAAATAAAAATTAAAAAGTAATGTTAGACTTTCTGTTTCTGAATCATGATATAAGAAGAAAAAAGGAAGGATGGGGGAGAAAGGGAAGAAAAGAGAAAAGGAAAAAGATATTAAATTATATTATTATTGTTGTCATTGCTGTTATTTTATTATCATTAATGTCATTTTGAATTCCTAGGTCTCTACTCAAAGTTATCACCTTATCCCATGCGATACTATCATTAGTCTGGAACTCCATTTTTGTTTTGTTTGTTCTTATCTTCAAAAGTTAAGAAATTTGTTGATTTTTTAAAATGTGAACAGCATGACTTATTTTGTTATGGGAAATGTTAACCATGAAATGTTATTCTTATACAAATCAGAGGAAGACCATGAATATTAATTCTTAAAATAATGTACCAAATCAAAAGTATTAAGTGTTTATGTCAACTTGGCAAAATTTAAATTGTAGCAGAATTGCTTGTAATACTACTTTTTCTTCTTACTTCTTGTGATCATGCTGAAAACCAAAGAAATAAGAACAAGTGAGCAATAATTAGTAAAACAATCAGGGAAAATTCATGCAAGAAATAATTTATTCTTAAGTAGGGACTTAAAAACTTTTTAATTGTCTATGATCTCTGAAAGGTAAAAAATTAAAAATGTGTAATTGAAAAAAAAGTCAGAACTACTGTTTATTTATAGATAATGAAAATTATGAATAAATTTATATAATCCCAAATATAATCCATAATATGAGATGATCATAATGTTATGATCATACATATGATTTTAACTCTTGTGTGAAGAAAGTTATGACTAAGCTTACTTCAATTTCTTGTTTACATCATGTTGAATACTTCCAGGAATTCATGTAGGTAGTCTGTGCTACACTATTATTTTCTTATTTATAGGTTTCCTTGAAGTTTTTGTCTGGATTTTTTTTCTACATTATTTTCTCTTTGCCTTATTTTCCCCAACTAGATTATAAAGTAACATAAAATAACAATCATATCTCTTTCTTTCTTTCTTTCTTCCATTCCTTTATTCCTTCATTCTTTTGTTGCTCCTTCCCTTCCTTCTATTTCCTTGTCATTTTTGAGTACTTTTAATGCTATAACAATGCATAGTTCATTGAAGATAACTTACAGACACTATTGATTCTGACCATGGCTCTACATTGACCTCAATTACATTGAAAAAAAATGAGAGAGAACTTTATAGTATCATACGTCTAGATCTGAAAGAGAATTTAGGTAATCCATTTGAATACACTTTAGTTTTAATTAGGAGACTGAGGCAGAGAAAGTTTAAGTGACTTGTCCAAAGTCACAGACATAGTAAGTGGCAGAACTGAGATTTGAACACAGGTCCCATATCTTTATGTTCAGCACTTATCCCTCTGTTTTAATTTCATCAAGTTCTCTTTTATTTTCTGTAGTGTAATATTAGTGTTTATATTTTTCCTTGGTCCTGTGATTATTTGCACCAGTGATTAGAGAATGTGCTTTGTCCAGAATACTCTTACAGTAATTAAAGCTTTTTATATTGAAGACATTGCTAACTCATGCTATTATTATAAACATATACATATACACACACACACACAAACCTTTGTACTTTGCAAGTTGTCCCTAATTATTCTTTCTCTTCTAATTTTCCTGTTAGTTTTATTGGCATTATTAATCATAATGCATCACAACTGAGTTATAAATGCCAAATAACATGTTTTGGAAAGTGAAATTTTTAGTTTCCTTAAATATTAATTTCCTAAATTACAGGAATATAAACAAGAATCTAACAAAGTTGAATCTCAAACTTTGAATTTTTTCATCAGTCAGTGGAAAGAAATATCAATTTCACATGAAGAAAATCTTAGGGAACCCAAATTAAAAAAAACAAACACTAACAAATGATAATGATATTGTCATATCTTCTTTTAGAAAATTTCTAGATCACAACCTTAAGATTTAAATAATTACCATACAATGAAAGAAATAAGTACAATCCTTGAATTAATGAACATATGTTATATTTTGTTGTTAAGTAGCATATATTGGTTTTACTCTGGGGACATGAAAATTAATAAATTAATTGCTAAATTAATAAAAAATATAAAACCTTATAAAGACAGGTGGGCTGAGGGAAGCAAAAATTAAGTGATCTAGTTTGGGATATTCAGAAGACTATTATAAAAAATGGAAAGAAAAAAATTTTGACCACCAGTCCTATGTGATATACATTAAGTATGCATTTTCTTTATCTTAATTATGTTGGTTATTTTGGTTTTGGCTTGCAGAAATAATAAGTAGTGAAACAATTTAAAATAGAAGCATTCTATAAGAAAGCAAAGCAAGGATTATAGATGCATGCTTATGATCATGGCTTCTATTCAGTTCTGCCCATTAATAAAATATTTACATCTGCATAATCACTACAAAGTCTTATGTAGCTCTGATGAGGTTGGAGCAGGGAATCAGATGGTTATAATATTTTAATTGCATACATGGGTTATCCATGTGGGACATATGTGATCTTATTTTCAGCAGGCATAAGTTAAATCTATGCAGTTCATCATATTTTATAAAAATAGTACCAATGATTTTTTTCCAAATAATTTCCTTTAAAGATTTTCCCACGAATCCAATTGGATTGATGTGCATCAACATGCATTTTGTATTTTATTCTTGACACAAATAGGAGCTAACTTGGTAAGTCTTTCCTTGGTTTTCACACTTAGGTATTTTGAAATACAACATGTTCCTAAAGAAAATAAATCTTGTTCAGGAGTCATAATAAAAGTTATTTAAGTATATTTCCAAGATAGTGAAGAAATAACACTATCATGAAAAGTAATAAATAGCATAAGACAGGTTGGTCTTTAATATGAAAAATCTTTACACCTCTAGGTATTTTTGATAGGCAGTACTTTATATTGTACAAATTATGAGGCATTTTTACCACCTGTTTAGGCTAAATTTACAGAACTTTCTATATTCTAATTAAACATCAAATTTACATTGGACTCTTTAAAAAAATCAAATTTGGGGGCCTGTGGTTGCTTGCATACTAGAGCACAGGCAGTGGGGAGTGGGAAATGAAAATCATAACACATGAGACCCCCTGAAGCTTGGGATAGTATGCCCTTCAAGGACTGCCATACTTTAAGAAGGAGTTAAAAGCCAAGAAATAGGCTAGAAAAATGAGCAGACAGAAAAAAATGTGGAAACCAGAAAGATTCTTTCTTGATAAGGAAGCTCAAAATACACCATCAGAAGACAACAAAAGCATATCTCCTACATCCAAAGCTTCCAAGAAAAATGCGAATTTGTCTCTGGCCATAGAAACACTCAAAAAGGACTTTGAAAATAAAGTAAGAGAGAAAGCAGACAAAATAGAAAGGGAAATGAGAGAAATGCAGGAAAGTCATGAAAAAAGTCAGCAGCTTGAAAAGCCAAATGGAAAAGGAGGTGCAAAATCTCTCTCAAGAAAATCATTGCTTAAAAATTAGGATTGAGCAAATGGAAGCTAGTGACTTTATGAGAAATCAAGACACAATACAGCAAATCCAAATGAATTAAAACATAGAGGGCAATTTGAAATATCTTCTTGGAAAAACAACTGACTTAGAAAATAGATCCAGTAAAGATAATTTTAAAATGTTTGGACTACCTGAGAAATAGGATCATAAAAAGAACCTAGATGTCATCTTCCAGGAAATTGTCAGGGAAAATTGCCCTGATATTCTAGAAGCAGAAGATAAAATAGAAATTGAAAGAATTGAATGATCACATCTTGAAAGAGATCCCAAAATAAAAACTCCCAGGACTATTATAGCCAAATTCTAGAGCTCCCAGGACAAGGAGAAAACATTGCAAGCAGTCAGAAAGAAACAATTCAAGTACTGTGGAGCCACAGTCAGGATAACTAAATATCTAGCAGCTTCTACATTAAAGGATCAGAGGGCATGGAATATGATATTCCAGAGGTGATAGGAACTGTGATTACAACCAAGAGTCACCTCCCCATTGAAACTGAGTATAATCTTTCAGGGGAAATGGCAATTCAATGAAAGAGAGGACTTTCAGGCATTGGTGATGAAAAGACCTGAGCTGAATAGAAAATTTGACTTTAAAATACAAGACCCTAGAGAAGCATAAAAAGGAAAACAGGAAAATGAAATCATGAGGGATATTAAAAGATAAAACCTTTTATATTCCTACAGAGGAAGATGTTAATTCTAACTCATAAGAACTTTCTCAGTATTAGTGCAGCTGAATGGAGTATACTTAGAGGGCACAGGTGTGAATTGAATATGAAGAGATGATATCTTTAAAGCATTTTTTAACCTTTTTCTTTTTTTTTTTTTTTGGTATGACAGCTGGGGTTGGGTGACTTGCCCAGGGCCATGTACTTGGTGAATGTCAGGTGTCTGAGGCCGGATTTGACCTTGGATTCTCCAGGGTCCAGGGATGGTTCTTTTTCTGCTGTGTCCCCTAACTCCCCCAAGGTGATATATTTTTTTAAAATAAAATTAAGGAGTGAGAGGAATACACTGGGAGAAAGGCAAAGGGAGAGGTGGAATGGGGTAAAGTATCTCACATAAAAGAAGCAAGAAAATGTGTATGGAGTGGAGGGGAAAATAGGGGAAATAAGGTGGAGTGAATGAGCTTTACTCTCATCAGAATTTGCTCAAAGAGGGAATACCATACACACTCAATTAAGAATAGTAATACATATTGCCCTTAGGGAATGTGGGAGGACAAGGGGATAAAGTGGGGAGGTAAAGGAAGGGAGAGCATATTGGGGGAAAGGACAGTCAGAAACAAAACACTTTTGAGATGGGATAGGGTGCAAGAAGACAGAAAATAGAGTAAATATCAAGGGGAGAGAATGGGATGGAGGGTAATACAGTTAGTAATAGCAACTGAAAAATATTTGAAGCAGTGATTAAGATGGAACACTATTGTGCTGTAAGAAATGAGGAGCACGATGCTATCAGAAGGACTTATTAAAAATGTAATTCTTCTACAGATCGACAGAGAAAGAGCTGATATTATCTGAATGCAGATTGAAGTATATTTTTGTTTGTTACTCTTTCTAAAGTTTGTGTGTGTGTGTGTGTGTGTGTGTGTGTGTGTGTGTTATATTTTGCCTGACTACACATGTACAACTTAGGTTGAATAGCTTGCCACTGCTGAGTGATAAGGGTGTAATATTATAGTTTATATTTGTAATAGGAAGCATTGGTATATTCTTAGATCATTCTACCTGAGAGTAGACATACTTTGTTCATCTATGATCTATGTAAGTGTAGTGTTTCTACTGACTACATAGCTGGAATAGACTGAATGTTTAAAAACTTGATGAAACAAGGACATTTGCTCTTTGCAATGAGCTTTTTCATGATGTGCCCATAGAGGGTTAAGATTCATATTTTCCAAAAGTTTGGGTGACACGAATTAAACCAGCAAGGAAGAAGGATGATTATTGGTCAGAGGAGGCAGAGCCAAGATGGTGGAGGAGAGGCTAAGACTCCCATAAGCTCCAGATAAACCCATCCATTCACACCCGAATAATGCGGTAAAAATCAAAACTCAGAACAGCCTAATGGACATAAGAACAGAGTGAGATTGTTTCTCCGCAAAAGAGGGCAATTCTGATCACCTACTGATCAGACTGAACAGCTCAGTGCACGGTCTGGACCCAGCCAGGGACACTGCTTCCAGCACATGTCAGAGTCTACAGCACCAGCAGCTTCTGAGACTCTGATTACAGACTGGTGAGGGGGTTCAGTGGTAGGCCAGGGTGAAGTGGAGGCAGTATCTATTGGAGTTGGGGCAAAGCGCCCTGGGTCTTAACCAGTGGGCTGAATCGAGTGGTGGTGGCCCAGTGGGGGAGGGGTAAAAGCACGCCAAGCTTCCGACCATAGAGAATCAAAGTTCAATCAGACATCTGTTTCCGGGTCAAAGAGAAAGCGCCTGTGATTACTCACAAGCCAGGCAAGCTGAGAAGAAGCCCAATCACCCCCTGGGCCATGCTGTAGCACAAACAGTGTGTCCTGGAAACAGCTCTATACTTTAAGGAGTAAAAAGCCAAGAAATAGTAAGCCAGGATGAGTAGGCAGAGAAAGCAGAAGACCATCGAAAACTTCTTTGGGGGAAAGGTAGACCACAATACATCCTCAGAAGAAAAAGATAATAACAGGGTCAAAGCTCCAACATCCAAAGCTTCCAAGAAAAATATGAACTGGTCTCAGGCCATGGAAGCTCTCAAAAGGGACTTTGAAGAGAAAGTAGGAGAGATAGAATGAAGATGTAGAGAAAGAGAGGAAAGAATGGAAAGAGAAATGAGAACAATGCAGGAGAGTCATGAGAAAAAGGTCAACAGTTTGAAAAGCCAAATGGAAAAGGAGATTAAAAAACTGTCTGCTGAAAATAATTGCCTAAGAATTAGGAGTGAACAAATGGAAGCTAGTGACCTTATGAGAAACCAAGACACAGTAAAGCAAATCCAATTGAATGAAAAAATAGAGGGCAATGTGAAATATCTCCTTGGAAAAACAGCTGACCTAGAAAATAAATCTAGGAGTGACATTTGGCCATAAGAAATGGGCCAGGGGTTTCAGTTTTGCTATTTAATTTGTTCTAAGTATTGGCCATAGGATCTCTACTCAACCTGAAATTAATCGAGTGACCTTAGAGACAGGATTCCAGGTGGTATATGTCAATCAGCCAGCCTAACATAGAAGGCTGGAGAAGCCAGGATCCTTTGGAATTAAATCCAAGGCAGGGGATTTAGATTTGGAGGTTTGACATGTGTTACATCAGTATTGAGCTAAGCTGTGAACTTAATTTATACCCTTCTACTATCTAGAATATAGGATCATGATGTTGGAAATTATGCTCCATGTGATAAGGAGATATTTATGGGTTTATTCTTGCTATTGCTTCAAAATAAAAGCTAATGTGACTATGAAGTGGTTACATGGAACTGGGATGCAAGCAATCAAAGTTACTGAAATACCTTCACATGGAATTAGGGTCAAAGTCAGAGAGCCTAGACACCCATAATCTTCCTTAAAAGTAAAGAAGCCTTAGGAAAGACTAAAATTGAATATAGTTGGCCTTGAGACACTTGGGGTCAGGGTAATCACTTTTACACATTGGAATTTGCTAAATAAACGATCATAGTCTTGTCATCATGTAAATAAATGTTGAGCTCTCACTCATGGATGTGATTATGCAAAATTTGACTGTCTCGTTAAAAACCCGAATGTAAAGTTATAAGGAAAAAAAAATATGTCCCATCTTCATCCTTTTGCATTTCTGTTACTTTCTCTTGTCCAATAAAATCAAATTTAAACAAAACTCAATATTCTATGGTCAACATGGTGATAAAATGCTACACAGGGATATTTAAATTTATTTGGGCTAGTTTTTGGAAAACCCGTGTTCCTTGAAGAAACAAATAGGGGGACTGAAATGATTGGAATGATGCCACCTGCTGGAGAGCTACTGTAGGAAAGCTCTGCCATGAGGAGAAGATGTCTGAGGGAAAGTGATGTGGTTTTCCTTGGTGTCAGGAAGTGATGTATGCTCATGGTTACCGTGTATAAAAGAGGCAAGGCTTGCTCTCTTGGTCTCTTTGTGGAGGACCTCAGCAGGGAGAGGAGCTGGAGACATTGGCTCCCAGAGATAGACAGCTGAATCTAAGCCTTTCCCTCTCTCTTCAGCAAATTCTTATTCTCCTTAATAAATGCTTAAAAGTCTAAACTTTTGATAAAGCTTATAATTTATTGGTGACCACTCATTAGATATTTTAGACAGACTAGCTAGAATTTTAGCCTCTTATAGACGGCTGACCATGAAGAGGAAAGCTGAACCTCAATCTTCTGATCTTGTTGGGTAAGAAATTTCCCCTACCCTGTCCCTTTAAACTGCTAAGTACTGGCTCTTTTCTATTTAAACTTTCAAATGGGTTTTTTCAACTCCCTAAGTACCCTGTTTCTGATTTTAGTCTGTTTAACCAGAAAAATGGGGGATAAGATCATGTTAATGCTTTGTTTTTGTGGAAACTGAGGCAGTAATACTTTGTTGAATTTATATCATAGAGATAATAATAATCAGAGGTTCAATTTGACCTGAGATCTTCATTCCAAGAGTCTATTCACTGAGCTACATAGCTGCCTGATGGGATAGAGGGCTTAGACAAACAGATAGATAGAGATAGAGATAGGTAGATAAATTCATCTGGAAGAACAAAAGCTTAAGGATATCAAGGGAACCAATGAAAAAATGTGGAAGAAGGTGGTCTAACAGTACAATATCTCAAACTGTATTATAAAAGTCTAATTCTCAAAACAATCTGGGAGTGACTAAGAAATAGAGAGGTGTATCAGTGGAATAGAATAGGTATAAATTACACTATAGTCAATGAATATAGTAATCTAGTATATGATAAACCCAAAGATCCAAGCTTTTGGAACCAAAAGTCATTAGTTGACAAAAAAAAAAAAACTGCTGGGAAAACTGGAAAGCAGAATGTCATAAACTAGGTATAGACCAACATCTCACACTTTATATTAAAATAAGATCAAAATGGGTACATGATTTACACATAAAGGATAACACCATAAGCAAATTAAGTGAGTATGGAATTATTTATTTATCTGATTTATGGGTAGAGGAAGAATTTAGGACCAAAGAAGATATAAAAAGTAAAACAAAATATATAATTTCGATCATATAAAATTAAAAAGTTTTTGCACAAACAAAACTAATGTGACTAAGATTATAAGGGAAACAGAAAATTGGCAAATAATTTTTGAAACAAGTGTCTCTAACAAAGACCTCATTTCTGAAATATATAGAGAATTGAGTGAAATTTCTAAGAATACAAGCCATTCCCCAATTAATAAATCATCATGGGATTTGAATGGGAAGTTTTCAGACATAAAAATCAAATCTATCTACAATTGATATTAAAAAATTCTCTAGATCACTACTGATTAGAGAAATGCAAATTAAAACAACCCTGAGTTATCACCTCACACCTATCAGAGTGATAGATAAAACAAAAAAGGAAAATATTGGATTTTGAAGGGGATTGGGAAAACTGAGGTGCTAATCCACTGTTGGTGGAATTGTGGAAAGATCTAACCATTCTGTGGAACTATTTCTAACTATGTCCAAAGGGATATAAAATTGTGCATACCCTTTGATCCATAAACACCACTGCTAGCTTTATATCCCAAAGACATCCCCCCAAAACAGGAAAAGACCTATTTGTAAAAAAAAAAAAAAACAACAATATTTATAGCAGCTCTTTTTGTAGTGGCTAAGAATCAGAAATCACAGTAATGCCTATCAATTGGCTAAGCAAGCTGTGTATTTTGATATAAGAAATGACAAACAAAAGTATTTCAGAAAAGCCTGGAAAGACGTGTATGAACTGATGTAAAGCAAAGTGAGAAGAACCAAGAGAACACTGTGTATAGAGAAAGCAGTATTGTTTAATGAAGAATTATGAATAACTTAATTATTCTCAGCAATGCAATGATCTAAGACAATCACAAAGGACTAATGATGAATCATACTATCCACCTCCAAAGAAGGAACTAATATTGATTGAACACAGATTGAATCATGCTATTTTTCACTTTTTTAGTTTTTTTTTATTTCAAGTTCTCTTATACAAAATGACTAATATTGCAATATTTTACATCATTGTACATGTATAACCTATATCTGATTGCTTACTGCCTCAGATAGGGGTGAGGGGAGGTAGAGAAGGAGAGATAAAATTTGGAATTCAAATAAAAATGTTTATTATTTTTAAAAATAATTCATTTTAAATTAAATGGTTGATTGATCAAGATTAGATAGATACATCTCTATCTTTATCTATCTATCTATAAGTTTTATATGGCATGCATAGCTGTTTGACTTAGTGTCAGTAATAGTCTTTGCTAAAGGAAACAGTGAAATAACAAAAACATTAAAATTTTGCCATTAAAAATATCATAATGAGAAGGGAAAAAAAAGAAAAAACAACTTCTTGCTTTACATTTGGACCATAACTAATTATACTATCAAAAACATGTCCCTGAATCATGGATTTTTTTTTGGAAGATAGTGGGTGTGAAGAGGAACTATAGGTACTTTTACCTCAACATGTTAAAGTCACATTTTGTGACATCACACATTCTATGTGAAAAATGAAATTTCCTCTAAAGTAAATGTAAAACTTAAATCCCATAGCATCAAATGGATAATTTCCGTATCTTGCTCCATTAATTCCTAGTCTGGCTGAAATATCAGGTATTTAGGGTTTGAAAGATCCTTAATGATAATACATGTCCTTCTTATTTTATAAAAGTGGAACTGTGGCCCTAAGACATTAAGCAATTTGCTAAAGGTCACACAGCTTGAGATAGCACTCAATGCACCAAAGTTCTAATTTCATATTCAGGGTTTTTCTAATTACACCAAAATGGTTTAATTTTACTTTGATAGTTTGACCCTGAACATACTAGAAAAGGTAAACACTCAGAAAAATAGCATATTATGATGATAAACACAGGTCTTCATGTCACTGCTTGGTTTTATATATACCTTTCCATACCATAAAAATATTGATTTTCTCAGGTGTTCTGTTGATTATTATAGCAGAATACACACACACACACACATATACACACATATGCATATGCATATACACATGTGATGTCTCTTCCTAAATGGAGGGAAAAAACATTTTTTCTGCAATCTAGTTTCTTTTCTCTTCAGTTTCTAAGTATTGCTATAAGAAGGTACTATATTTTTATTGATGTATTAGTAAATCAGAACTGAAATTTTTGTTGGGGGTCTTCATATTTTATCCCCCCTCAAATTAAATTCATTCTAGTCATTTTGTTTCAGTCAGGAAAAACAAAAATAATTTTGAAATATGAAGAGGAAATATAATAAATATAGCCTCACTATATTGTAAACACCTAGTGGTTTTAACTTTCACATAAAAATTCAGTATCCAAATTTCTGATATTTGAAATCTGCATGATATATAAATGATATTGTCAAAATGTTCCTCCTTAATTACCATCATTCAAATTAAAAGCAATGGCTAAAATTATTTTTAATTTTTTAAATATCCATATATTTAATTTTTAAAAAATCATATATTTGAACAGACTTTTTAAAAAATGCAATTACAATAGCAATAGGTTCAGTGAAGGAGCATTTTTTTGCTGGTTAAGAATCTAAATAAGAAATACATAAATTTGACAGTAGTTTGGTAAAGGAAATGAGTGTACAGACATGAGGGAGCCAAGTTAAACAAGGCAAACAGAATTACATTTCAGCATCAGAAGTGGATCCTTGGCTGAAGGCTTCAAGTATCTGAGGTCAGAATAAACACACTATTATAATAACTTACAAAATGCAATTACACAGGTATAATAAAATATTAACTTTGATTGGGGAAAATGATGCAATTTGACATCATATTTAAGAATAACTGATTATGTTTTCTACATTATTATAATTCTATTTTACCTTAAGTAAAAAAAAAAAACTGGGCTATAAGTTTTACCTGTTTTCAAACATTTTTAAATTAATTTTATTCCTATAAACAAGTATACCTTTTAAACTGTGGAAAAAATGCTGATATTTGCAGTACTTGTAGAATTGGCATTAATTTATTTATATAACAACAAAGAATATATTTTAAGGATAGTAGAAAATAAGAAAAACTAGTTTATTAATTCATCCAATATCATAAAATCTAATGTTTTCAAAATAGTGCCCTATTTATACAGAATTTGTTAATTATTTTTTAGATATGATTAAATCGCAAGGAGAAAGAGAGTATGTGATAGTGAAAAGTAATCACTTCTTGGTAGCTTCTGGAAATATGCTTGTGCCTTTCAGCAATTGTCAAGCCCAGGACTCAGGTCTGTTTAAACAATGTCATATTGGTTGGATAATTCATGACATTATAATATTATTTTATTAGATAATTTTATTTTGATTGACTAAAGAACCTGAAACACAAAAAGGATATCAGAATATGACATTACTTTCAATTTTGATCTCACTTTAATGTATATTAATTGTAAACAAATGCGTCTTTCATTTTGGTTAATTTTACATTCCTTATTTTGACTACTGATATGTAGATAAATGTTCAAGCCACAGATTATCTATCACTTATATGTCAAGCACATCTGACAATATGGAAAGTCTTTCAGTTCCTCATCCTTCAGTACCTATTACTATTTATCAGTGAACTCATGTTGGACTTCAGCCATAGCAATCTAAAACTTGTCGGACCATAGGTTTAATGATATTTCAGAAAATTTTTCATATAGATGAAGGTAAATAGGAATGGATATTTTTTTTGAGGGGGGGCAGGACAATGAGGGTTAAGTGACTTGCCCATAGTCACACAACTAGTAAGTGTCAGGTGTCTGAGGCCAAATTTGAACTCAAGTCCTCCTGAGTCCAGGGCCAGTGCTTTTATCCACTGCATCACCTAGCTGCCCCTTAGATGAAGCTATATAAATGCAATTTTTCTTATTAAAAAGTTTACATGAGAAAAATATAGCATTTATTACACAGAACTGAATCATGTTCTCCAATAATAAATTTTCTTTTGAGTAGAGGTTTCAAACATCATTGTAAATGCCCATAGTCTTACAGCAAAAATCCCACAATAAACCTTATAGTTAAGTTTGGGGATGCCTTTTTTTCTGAGTTTCTATAAGAAAGTCAAGTAAAATAATTTTTTTAAAGTTTGGGTAAAATCTTATGCATTAACCATGCAACAGTCCTTGACATTTATTTTTTAGTTAAGTACTGTAAAGAATTCATAGTGATTTGGGGTTTTCATAACCCTATCTTTGCTTCATTATGGTTAGCCTAAAAAAAATGTAAGCTTGAAATGCCTAAGAGAAGATGAGTGTGTACTTTGGGAGATAATTGAACAAACAAGAGGAACTCTGACCACAGGGAACATTTATTGAAACTGAGTAACTAAGCCTTCCCTGGTGGTTCCCCCATGCCCACGTGGCCCTGGCCAGATTATAATGGGGACAGCCCATGTGGGTGTGCTGAGCCCATTGGAGGCTAAGCATGACTAAGAACCGCTCCCCCTTCCTGTGAGGGAGACAGTAAGAGGCAGTTAGAGGAGGAGGGAGAGGAGAGTTTGTCTGAAGTAAGTGTGCCGAGAGAAACAGAGAAGGAAGATAGGGACAGTTAGAGGAACTGCTGGTGTTTTGACCTTTGGAAAAAAACAGAAGAGACTGCAAGCTAATTCTCCTTAGACCTACAGATTTCAGGTGGTGTTGAGTTTGTGTTTTTGAGCCAAAGCTAGCTCTTTCTTTTTGAGGCAAAGCTAGGTCTTTGTAGCTGGCTGGGCTGGAGGTAGGTTCAGGGTGCCTAGGGCCTTTTTACCCCAGAGATTCAGATGTTATTCCTAGCTCTATTAACCTCAATTGTGTTTTAAATTTGTTCCCATTAATAAACCTGTTTTGTTTTTGAAAGAGGCTGTTTCTTTTCTTACCACAATATTAAAGTGAGCCATCCAATCAAATTTCCTCCCACTAAATTTGGCCCTTACAGTACTTACTTAAAAAGAAAATACAAAAAAAAACCCCCAAAAAACCCCAACCCATTAAACACCAGTTCCTTACTATTTCTAAACCTTGAAAACTGCATTCTGTCCATCCAAGTTATCCCTTCCATGGTAGAATTCAGACTCGATCCCTGAGATATTCAGTGATAAAAAGTGAAATTTTACCTTTTTATTCTGTTTAATTTCCAAACCATATTGATACCTTCTTCCTCCACCCTTTTGTGTCTGCTTTTGGGTTTAGTGATTGTCTTTGTTGCTCCAAATTGTATTACAGCAATAAACAAAGTTCCTGATGAATAGTAAATTTTAAAGAAATCCTATTTTTTTTAAAAATCAATTTATTAATCCATATTAATACAAAACTATTTGCCTAATATCTATCATCATTCAAACTTATTGTTTTCAATGAAAACTATTTTATACTCCATTTTTGGTCATAATTCTGTATTGAGATTCTGTGGTACTTTTCATTTTCCTTAAAATGATTGTAGTTTCTGTGTATTTCTAGTCTTTTGGAAATTATGGTTAATTAATTAGTTAATTTGTTTATTTACTTTCATTATCCAAAAAGTTTTTTTCAAATTTATTTGTAGAAGCATATCTAACAATCTTAATTGTTTTATAGTATTCCATTAAATTATTGTACTATGATTCATTTAGCCATTCCTTTATTGTTCCACATTTGGGTTGCTTCCAGCTTTTTACGATTATAGATAATGGTGTTGAGAATATCTGAATGGAGGGATGGCTCTTGTTTTGTTTGTTTTTTTCCAAGACTGTGTAGGTTTTAATAATATTGAAAAATGAATTATTTTCGAAGGATATTTCTGAGGAGGGGAGAAAACGTTTATTTTTCACTTCTATATTGAGTTATAAAAATATGGAGTTTGAAATCTGTCAGTAATAAATGAGTACGCCTAATGTGCCATTGTTCTAATAAATCTTTTTCATTGCTTTTTTTAATTTTTACTAGATTAATGGCTCTAAAGAGATACTTGAGAGTTTTTTTGTTTAGTATCTCTTTTTTCCCCAAGGGCTTATTATAGCTATATTTTTTCCTTAAAAGTGTTTCTTAGGGGGCAGCTAGGTGGCACAGTGGCCCTTGATACAGGAGGATTTGAGTTCAAATCCAGGCTCAGAAACTTGACAGGTACTAGCTGTGTGACTTTGGGCAAGTCACTTAACCCTCATTACCACACCAAAAAAAAAGTGATTCTTATAATTTTGTCACTTATCCTCTGCATTCTAAGAATTAGCATTTATCTTTTTTTTTTTTTAACTATGTCCTCTGGTGCTGAGTGAGATGAGTAGAACCAGAAGAACATTGTGCACAGTATCAACATTTTGTAATGATCTGTTGTGATAGACAACTCTTCTCAACAATGCAATCCAAGGGACTCATGATGGAGGGTGTGCTCCACATCCAGAAGAAGGAACTATGGAATCTGGGTGCAGATTGGACCACACTTTTTAAAATTTTCTTTTTCTTTTTTGAGATTTTCCCCTTTTGTTCTGATTTACAACATGACTAATGCAGAAGTTTGTTTGATGTGATTGTACGTATATATTCAATATTGGATTGCTTGCTGTCTTGAGAAGGAAAGAGGAAGGAGGAGGGAGAAAGATTTGCAACTAGAAATGTTATGTGAATAGGTGTTGAAAGCTATCTCTTCATAGGGCTGGAAAATAGTAGAACACTTTTACAATACAGAAAAAATGTTCTCTAAAAATTTTAGATGTCAAACATTTTCTCATGTTTGTCTTAAATATTTAAATAATTTGTCATTTTAAATATTTCCATTATATAGTTTATTTCAATTTATTATAATCAAGTATATCTGTTTTATTGCTAGTATTTTTTCTTTTTGTTGAGCTAAAAAGAATTAATTTCCTTCTAAAACTTAAAAATAATAACTTGAACCAAAAATACCACTTTCTCCCATATTTTTAGAGGTCTCTTTTTTATGTTTAAGATGATCTGACATACCCTAAGAATGTGAACTGGTTAAGCCATTATAGAGAGCAACTAGAAGAAAGTTTTATGGAAAAAAACATAATAAAATAGATAAATAATTGCTTAAGTTGACTTCAAAAAAGGAAAGAAGAAAAGCAAATTATTAGTATAAAATTGAGGGGCAGCTAGGTGGCACATGGGATAGAGCACCGGCTCTGGAATCAGGAGAAACTGAGTTCAAATCTGGCCTCAGACACTTAACACTTACTAGTTGTGTGACCCTGGGCAAGTCACTTAACCCTAATTGCCTCCCCCATGCCCCAAAAAATTGAAAGGGTGAAAAAAATGAAAGAGTGAATAACCACCAATGAATGGAAAATTAAGACACATATTAAGACCTATTTTGCCCAATTATATGCCAATAAATTTGACATTCTAAATGAAATGGATGAAAACTTATAAAATATAAATTACACAGTTTAACAGAAGAAGAAATAAAATACTTAAACAACCCAATCTTAGAACAAGAAATTGTACTAGCGATCAATATAATTCCTAAGGAAAAAAAAATGCCCAGGATCACATGGATTCACAACTGAATCCTACCAGACATTTAAAGAATGATTAATATCAATACCACATGAAACATTTTGGGTGGAATCCTACCAAATGTCTTTAGGATAAAAATATGGTGCTGATACACAAACCAGGAAGAGCAAAAATAGAGAAAGTTATACACCAATTTCCCGAAATTTTAAACTAAAATAATAGCAAAGATATTACAGCAATTGATCACATGGATCATACACTAAGACCAGGTGGGATTTTTTTCCACAGATAGTTCACATCCTATTTGTTTGTAGGTTCTCAGAACAGATGTAGCCAAGGTTGAGTATCAAATGCCATGAATGTATCACATGCAGCATCTGACTGAGCCTTCTCCCCACTGGGGGCTACTGTCAATGGAGAGCATGGATCAGATCCCCTTGGTCTCAAGCCCAGGTCTGGCACTGGCAGCTATTCCTCCTCATACTTATTCTTTATGTGCTTCCAGAGTTTCCAATGGTTGATGCCGTAGTAGATGGCATCGCTGCCCTGCTCAAAGGCTCACTTGAAGAACAAGATGGCCACAGCAAAGGTTAGCATGAAGGTAGAAGACCTGCAGAAGAAGATCAAGTACACCTGGCCAAGCATCATCAGGGATACCATCTTTTGCTGGCTGACCTTTCCTGCTCCTGTGTCAGCACCTGACCAGGTGGGATTTCTAATGGGAATACAGGCTGATTCAATATCATGAAATCTATCAGCGTAATTAATGAAATCTATAATAAAACCAACAGAAATTATATGATTATTTCAATAGATAAAAAAAAATACTTTTGACAAAATACAGCACCCATTCCAATTAAAAACACTGGAGAGCAAAGGAATGAATGGAGCTTATCTTAAAATGATAAATAATATTTATCTAAAAGCATCAGCAAGCATTATCTTTAAAGGAGATAAGTTAGAAGCAGGGGTGAAGCAAGAATTCACATTTCCACCTCTATTATTTAACATTGTAGTAGAAATTTTTACTATAGCTATGAGAAGAAAAAAATAAATTACAGAAATTAGAATAGGCAATAAGGAAGCAAAGTTATTTCAGTATTTGCAGATGATATACTTAGAAAATCCTAAAGAATAGAAAACCAATTGGAATTATGAACAATTTTAGTAAATTTGTCTTATATAAAATGAATCCACATAAATCATTAACATTTTTATATATTACTAACAAAGTCCATCAGCAACAGATAGAAAGAGAAATACCATTTAAAATAACTGTAGATGGAGGTAGGCTTGAATAGCAGTGGCCCAGGTCAGGGAGAGGCACAGTCTTCTCAGAGCTGACAAACACAGTACACAAAGCTGACTGATCAGCAAGTTGGTCTGGGGTCATCTACGGACTAGGGAACTGGCCAGGTGAGTGAAGAACCTGCTCTTCCTTAAATCATACCACCTGGAACCTCCTGAAGCTTGGGATAGTGCAGCCTGGAAAGTGTGCCACTTTAAGGAGCTAAAAGGCAAGTAAAAGAAAGGCAAGATGAGCAGACAGGGAAAGGTGATGATCATAGAAAGTTTCCTTTGTAACAAGGAAGATCAAGGTGCACCCTCAGAGGAAGATGCCAACATCACGGCTCCTATATGTGAGATTTAAAATTGGATACTAGAGCATTAACCTCCCCTTTTTAACCTTTCCCTTATTTATCTCCCAGACTAGTAAAAGGAAGAAGCTTCTGATCTTTAGTTAGAGCTTTTGTTGTTTGGAAATTACAAGGTGATATTGATTAAAGGGATAGGAAAGTAGAAATACAAAACAAATAATCTTAAGTCTAAGTTTAGTCTATATTCCATATAAAACTCACCAAAAACCAAGGCCACCTTTGAGGGGGAGAGCCATGTCAAGCACGTGCTGTTACAGCGAGCCAGGCTGAGTCCAACCTCCATCAGCGTCTCTGTGTGCAGCGCCAGTCATCAGACCAGGAGAGCAGGCAAAAGACCTCACTTCCATTCTCTCCTTGCCTTTTAAGCTCAAACCCCGGAAGTGTAATGCCTAGCAGGCAGAGGTGGAGTACACGGCACGGTCTCCTCCCTGAAAGGGTCTCTGGCATCTCTCCATTATTGCTAACCGACTGTTAAAAACTTTTTACCACATTCCCCCCTTTGATTCCTCAAGAAACGAAATGTTTCCTTGACGGAACAGTAAAAAATAACAGAATATAATAACTATTGCTAACTAATAAGATGTGAACAACAATATAGAAAAAGAAGAGAGGAAAGTTTTGTCCAGAGGGGTGATTTTTTTGTCCTCATGAACTGATGCTTTGACATTGGTCTCGCAAAGGGAGGACTTCTGCAGAGAGTACATGTTACAGATGGCATATAATAAGAGAAAGGAGATAGTAAAAACTAACAAAACAAAACAGTTCATATAAAGTCTATGAGTTCTCTTGTCTTCTTAAAGTGGTAAGATGTCATTAGGAGGAAACTTGATTCTGGTCTGGAAAAACTGGATTCCGGACTCTAGTCTGGATTCTGGTCTGGAAAAACTGGATTCTGGACTCTGGTCTGGAAAACTGGATTCTCTTCTTTAACTGTTTGAATTGCTGCATTTTCACTTAACCTTAGCATAACATTGTCAATGATCAAATTAATAAATTCCATTACATATAATCTAAAGCTTCCAAAAAAAATATGAATAAGTCTCAGGCCATAGAGGCACTCAAAATGACTTTGAAGATAAAGTTAGAGAGGTAGAGGAAAAAATGGAAAGAGAAATGAGGTTGATGCAGGAAAGACATGAGAAAAAAGTCAACAGCTTAAAAAGCCAAATGGAAAAGCTCTCTGATGAAAATAATTGCCTAAGAATTAGGATTGAATAAATGGAAACTAGTGACTTTATTAGAAACCAAGACACAATATAACAAATCCAAAGGAATAATTAAAAAAATAGAGGGAAATGTGAAATATCTTCTTGGAAAGACTATTGACATGGAAACTAGATCCAGGTGGAATAATCTGAAAATTATTGGTCTACCTGAAAATGATGATCAAGGAAAGAGCTTAGACATCATCTTCCAAGAAATTGTCAGGGAATATTGCCCTAATATTCTAGAAACATAAAGTAAAATAGAATTTGAAAAAATCCACCGATCACCTCCTGAAAGAGATACCAAAAGGAAAACTCCAAGGAATATTATAACCAAATTCCAGAGTTCCCAGATCAAGGAGAAAATATTGCAAGCTGCCAAAAAGAAAGAATTCAATTACTGTAGAGCCCCAATCAGGATAGCACAAGATCTAGCAGCTTCTATACTAAAGAATCAAAGGACATGGAATATGATATTTCAGAAGGCAAAAAAATTGGGATTACAACCAAGAATCATGTATCTAGCAAAACTGAGTATAATCTTACAGAGGAAAATAAAAGGGACTTCAATGAAAAAGAGTACTTTCAGGTATTCATGATGAAAACACCTGAACTGAATGGAAAATTTGACTTTCAAATACAAGACCCTAGAAAACAATAAAAAGTTTGAGTTGGGGGACATACCTGGGCTCATGCAGTAGGTGACTGTCTTGTGTTTGAAGCCAGTTTTTGGCTGGGGTACCCTTGGATCCAGGTAGGATACTTTGTCCACTGTGTCACTTAGCTGCCCCATGATGACATCTTTAGGGTAAAATTGAGAAGTGAGAGGAATGCACTGGGGGAGGAGAAAGAGATAGGGGAAGAGCTGGAATGTAAATGAACTTTACACTTATTAGAATAGGCTCAAAGACCTTAATCTCATCAGAGTTGGATCAAGGAGGGACTAACATACACACCCAATTGGGTGGAGTAATCTATTTAATCTGTGCAGTTAATGAGCCTAACACTCATCAGAATTGGCTCAAAGACCTTAATCTCATCAGAATTTGCTCAAGGAGGGAATAACATACACACTCAATTGGGTGACTTAATCTATCTAACCCTGTGGGAGAATCAGGAGAGGAAGGGGATAAAGAGAAAGGGGCAAAAGAATGGAGGGCATATTGGGAGAGGGGACAGACAAAAGAAAATCCCTTTTGAAGAGGGATAGGGTGAGAGAAGATAGATAATAGAGTAAATAACATGAGGATGGGAATAGGATGTAGGGAAACAGTTAACAATAGTAATCATGAAAAAGGGAAAAGGGGGAAAATTGTATGAAAATATTTAAAACAACTCTTTGTGGTAGCTAAGAATTGGGAATCAAGGGAATGTCTAGAAAAAAATAATAAAATTCATCTGGATGAACAAAAGATCAAGGATATTAAGGGAATCAATTTTTAAAAAAGTGAGAGCAGGTTATTAAGCCATAGAGGATCTATCAAAAACAATCTGCAACTGACTACAAAATATGGTGGTGGATCAGGGGAATAGAATAGGTACTAATTACATTATAGTAAATGACTATAATAATCTAGTATATAAATGAATGCAAAATCTAAGTTTTTAAAACCAAAACCCATTATTTAACCAAAAAAAAGTTGGAAAAAAATGAAAACAGTATGGCAGAAACTAGGTATAGACCAACATCTCACACTGTCTACTAAAATAAGGTCAAAATGAGTCTGCAATTTACACATAAGGGATGATAGCATAAGCAAATTAAGAGAGCATGGTATAATTTAATTGTCAGATTTAGGGATAGGGGAAGAATTTAGGACCAAAGAAGATAGAGAGAGCAAGAGGACTACCTGAAATCCATAATCAACAGGTGGAAATGGACTTCATCTTTCAAGAAATTAACAAGGGCATTTGCCCTGATATGCTGGAATAAGAAAGAAAAATTGGCATTTAAAGAATCCACTAATTGCCTCAAATAAGTTATTGCAAAATAAAAACTCCAAGGAACATAATAGCCAAAATTCAGAATTATCAGATTAATTAAATAATACTGCAATTGCCCAGAAAGAAACAATTCAAATAATGGGGAGCCATAAACAGGGTTATACAGGACATAGCAGCTGCAACAGTAAAGGATGGGAGGTCATGAGACATAATATTCCAGAAGGCAAAGAAGGTAGGTAGGAATAAAACCAAGAATTACTTGACTGAAAAAAATAAGCTTGATACATCATATGAAGAAATTGGTCATTCAGTTATATAGGATTTCAAGCTTTCATAAGGAGAAGACTAAAGTTAAACCAAAAATTTGGTCCCAATATCAAAACACAAGGAGACATAAACAAGATAGAAAGGGAAAAGAAAGCATACAGGATTCCATAGAATGAAACAGTTTACATCTCTATATGGGAAGATGAAGTTTATAATTCTTAAAATTATTATGTTATTGTATAGCTAGAAGGAATACATATTATATATATATATATATATATATATATATATATATATATATATATATATATATATATATATATATATATAGAGAGAGAGAGAGAGAGAGAGAGAGAGAGAGAGAGAGAGAGGTATTAGGGGAATTTGAAAGAATGACATAAAACTAAACTAATTAAGGAAAGAGAAGAACACTGGGTACAAAAGGAAGAGAGAGGTAGAATGGAGTAAATTTTTTCACATGAAGTGGTAGAAAGATTTATTACAGTCGGAAAATGGGAGGATGGGCAAAGGGCATTACTGGAATCTTACTCTTGTCAGTATTGGCTTAAAAAGGGAATGATGAAGAGAATCAGTTGAATGTAGAAATCCATCTTACCCGACAGGGATGTAGCCAGGGAGTAGATTGTGTAAAGGAGAAGTGGGAGACTTACAAAAGGGAGGTGAGAAGTTGTAAACAGAAGCAAAACACTGGTGATAAGGGAAAGGGTTAAAGGAGAGAGGAGAAAAAAACAGGATGGAGGGAAATACAGTTAGTAATCATAACTGTGAATATAAATGGAATGAATTCACATAAAAGAAAAGCAGATAGCAGAGTGGATCCAAAACCAGAATCCCACAATATGTTGTTTCCAAGAAACACTTGTCAGAGAGACACATTGGCATAAAGGTAAGGAGCTGCGGTAGAATCTATTATACTTTGGATAAAGGAAAAAAGAAAAAAGAGGTATAATCTTGATCTCATAAAAAGTTAAAGCAAAAAATAGATCTAATTAAAAGAGACAAGGAAGAAATGTGAATACTAAACATATTAAACTAAGTTATATTGCAGTTATAACATCCAAATTCTTAAAAGAGAAGTTAAGTGAGTCACAGGAAGAAATAGAGAGCAAAACTATACTTCTGAGAGACCTCCACTGCCCCCTCTCAGAACTCAATAAATCCAACCCAAAATAAAAAAGAAAGAAACTAAGGAAGTAAATAGAATATTAGAAAAGTAAGATATGACAGACCTTGGGAGAAAATCAAATGGGAACAGAAAAGAATATAACTTTTCTCAGGAGCATATGGCACCCACATAAAAAGGAGGATGTATTATCACATAAAAACCTGAAAATCAAATGCAGAAAGTCAGAAATATTAAATATATATATATATATATATGATATTAATGCAACAATATTACATTCCACAAAGGACAGTGGAGAGCTAGATTAACAATTAATTGTAAACTAATCTAATCCTAAAGAATAAGTAGGTCAAATAAAAAAATCATAGAAATAATAAACATTTCACTAAAGAGAATGAAAACAATGAGACAACATACCAAAATTTATTGGATGTAGCCAAAGTAGTACATAGGGGAAAATTTATTTCTCTAAAATTTTGAATCAACAAAATAGAAAAAGAACAGATCAATGAAAGGGATATGCAATTAAAAAAAACACCTAGAAAAGAAACAAATAAAAAATCCCCAATTGACCACTGAATTGGAATCCTGAAAATCAAAGATGAGATTAATAAGATTGAAAGAAAAGAAAAGTATTGAGTTAACAAATATATTAAAGATTTGGTTTCAAGGGGAAAAATTATAGATATACCATTGGTTGATTTGATTTAAAACAAACAAACAAACAAACAAATAAACAAATACCCAGTATCAAAAATCTAAAGGATAAAGTCACCTTAATGAAGAAGAAATTGAAGCAATTGTAAGGAAATATTTCAACTAATTATATGCCAGTAAATGTGAGAATATGAGTGAAATCAATAAATATTTATAAAAATATAAATTACACAGATTAACATGCCAAAAAAACCCAAAATATCTTATAAAAATAAATTGAACAATCCATTAATCAACTCTCTAAGAAAAAAATCTCCAGGGGCCAGATGGATTTACAAGTGCATTCTACCAAATAATTAAAGAACAATTAATTCCAATACTATATAAGCTATTTGGAAATATAGGCAAAGGAGTCCTATCAAATTCCCTTTATGACAAAAATATAGTACTGATTCTTCCTGCCATATTGACTCTTGCCTTGGCTCATATTCTAAATGATATTTGTAATTATCAGGTATTTTTTTTTCATTTTGCATGAAATTTTTTATATGCTAGGTGGCCTAGTGGATAGAATTGTAGTCATGAAGACCTGAGTTTAAATACAACATCTTCTTGGGCAAGCCACTTCTCCACCATATCTTATCAAAATCTACTTGAAACAAATCACATCTCTCCCTCATCATGGATATTATAAAAAATCTTCAAAAATAGCAATTGTTTTGATGCATGGAAATAATTTTGTGCGTGGAGTCATGGTTTAAGTTGGAAAAGACCATTAGAGAGAATCTATTCTAATATTATTTTACTGATAGGAGGAAACTGACCTTTAGAGAAATTATGTGATGTCCAAGTCACCTAGGTCCTAGGTTATAAATTGTAGATTACAGATTTAAACTCTAATATTAAGACTTCAAACTTGCTATATTTCACATTTTATCATGCTGTATCCTAGGACCTTGTTTCAAATCCTATCATTTAGTAACTATAACTATATCATGGAAAAATCCTCTTTATTTTCTGAAAGTAGGATTTTATTTTTCTATCTTTAAAATAGGAAGGACAATATATTTGTTTAAAAAAGAACCTCTGTATATTTACTTATCACAGGCACTGTTATTGCTATAACTAAAACTCTTTGATTTATTATCTTTCTTACCCACTGCTAATAACTCTCCCCCCAGCTTTTTTAGATTAGTGCTTGTTTCCAAAAGGTTAACACTTTGCATAAACAAAGAACAGATTCATTTGATACAGCAATAAAATATGAGATTAATCATTTTACCCCAAAGTGGTTATTAAACATATATTAGGTGCCAAGTTCTAGGTCTTTAGGATCCAAAGCAATAAATAAAAGCCTCTCTGTTCTCAAAACAAGAAAGTCTATGACTAGAAACGATATATAGATATAGACCTGTGACAATAGAAGACTGTCACTTGAACCCAGTGCTTTTGCTGCTCTTCCTCAGTAGGAAAGACAAGGAAGATAACTTGTTGGGGAGGTATAATGGAATAAAACAGAAAAGATTTGTTGAAGCTTCTAGCTTGCTCATACATTTTGAAGCTGATTTTGGTCTCCTGACTAACAAAAAGCAATCTGGTTGTAGTTTTAGCACTGAAACTGGAAGTGTCTTAAAAAGACACTAGTCGGGGCATCTAGATGGCACAGTGGATAAAGCACCGGCCCTGGATTCAGGAGTACCTGAGTTCAAATCCAGCCTCAGACACTTAACACTTACTAGCTGTGTGATCCTGGGCAAGTCACTTAACCCCAATTGCCTCACCCCCAAAAATAAATAAATGAATGAATGAATGAATAAATAAATAAATTAAAAAAAAAGACACTAGTCACTCTTGCTCTTCTATACTGGTGAATATATACTTTTATTCTAACTCCTTCCTAATGGTATTAAGTAAAAGGCAATACAATAAAGAAAGGTGCCTTAGTCTCTCGTCTTCCAAAATAGATATGTGGCCAAGTGAATATAGGTCTTGATTCTTTGCCTAACCTGTGCTTATTCTTTCATTTCAAGTGAAGGAAATAATCTGGAGGTTTCAATCTTTGAGTTTTGAATATTTACAAGAAGGAGTCTCCAGGAATTCAAATAGTCTAGAGAATCTGGAAATCAAGTCTATGTCAGGTTTTGTAGTCATCCTAGTATCTATACTGCAAACAAGAAGTATCTGCCTTTAGGAATCATCCCAAAAGTAGCTGATGGACTCATCTAACAATGTTGCTATTTTTAGAGATAAACTGGGAGGGCAGATGTTAAGTAGAAATTTTTCTAAAAGTAAGCACACTCTCTCCAAAGGCTGAAGAAATATAGAAAAGAGTTTATCTTCAGGGTGAAGGGAGTGGGGAGGTATAGTTATTTTATTTATACTTCAGTTTCTTCTATATATTGAAATGAATTTCCCTTTGGCAAAGTTAATTGATGTTGTGTGAATAAATGGAACTGAGGAGCTACTCACTTATAGCTATAAATGGGGGAACATGCCAAAAATTAGAGATAGAGCCTATGACATTAGTGGCACCCAAATCACCCAGGGTTATCCTTTAAATTTTGATGGTGCCACTTAAGAACCTGGCTTACTATCGCTGAGCCAAAAGCTACATACATTAGGAATATGACACTTACACTGAGAACAAATGTGACCTCTTTAATTTCAACAAAACAAGTTTCTCTTAATTAGAAGCTATTCATTAAGACTGCTGAAGAATGTTAGATTACAACTCTCAGCCATTTTTGTATAACTTTTCAATTGAGTAGCTGTGCAAGAAGTTTCACTTGACCAAAACAAATGTAAGTTGGCCATCTTCAATTATAATTCAGGAAGAGCACATCATTTATCTAGCTATGGACAGGAATTCTGAAAACATCTATTCTGTCTGACCTAGCTTGCAGAATCCAAAGTATAACCTTGCTGGTGTGTTAAATGGATGCAATTGTTCATTACTTTGAACCTTTTTGGGGGGCATTGTCCTTCTTTAGGATTGGGACATAAACTGGTCTTTTTGAATCTAGTGGCCAATATTGAGTTTTCCAAATTTGCTGGCATATTGAGTGCATTTAAAAACATCATATTTTAGGTTTTTAAATAAATTAGCTGAGATTCTGTCATTTCCATCAGCATTATCATTAGAAATGTTTCTTAAGGTCAGCTTGACTTTATTCTCCATATCATCTGGCTCTATATCAATGCTATGATATTAAGATTTTTTAAATAGTTCTTTTATGTATTCTTGTCACTTGTTCTTAACCTGTTCAAGTTCTATTTAAGTCCCTAACATTTTTGCCTTTTGTTAACACCCCTTTTTGCATGAAGTATTCTTTCAATATCTAATTTTCTTGAAGTCTCTTTTCTTTCTCATTATATTTTCTTTCTTTCTTTTTCATTTCTCATTTAAGAAAATCTACTCCATGGTATTCTCTGGAATTCTTGTTTCAGTTGAGTATATCTTTCTCTGTCTCTTTTTCTTTCCCTTTCCTTCTTTACTCAGCTATTTGTAAAAATTCATCAGACAGCCATTCTGTTTTTTCTATTTTTTTCTTTTTCTTTGGAACTTTGAACTTTTGTTGGGAGGGTGATGGTGGCTTCAGTGGTAGTTGTAGTTGTGGTTGAAGTTGTTGCTGCTTCCTATAGAATATTGAGAACTTCGGTCTATAGTTCTTCAGGTACTCTATTGATCAGATCTAATCCCTTAAATGTATTCATCATTTCTACTTCATATTCATAAGTTATCTTATTTAGATTAGAGCTTCTTAAACTTTTTCCACTTATGGTCCCTTTTCACCTGAGAAAATTTTACATGTTATATAAGTATATAAAACAGGAACACATAACCTTTTACATTTTGCTAAATTTTTGGGACCCCCATATTCAGCTATGTGACCCAATATGGAGTTATGACTCATAGTTTAAAAATCTTTGCTCTAGTTGATACTTGGTAGCAATCAGCAAGATTCTGAGATGAGGGAAAGGCATTAATCAGCCCTCCATCCACTCTTTCAGCAGGTGGTTTGAAAGGTGCTTTGCAGTGTGATGTTTAAAATCTTAATTATGGTCACTAAAAATTAAAAGGCTTCAGTACCAGTCTTTGGGCATTAAACATTTATTACAGCATACAGATATTTACAAAGAGTTCAGAAGGTTATGAAAAAGAAGTCCTACCTAGCCTAGAGTTCCAGCTTGGTTGGGTTCTTCCTGAAGTCCTCCTCCACAAGCCTGTTTTAATCAGGAAATCCTCAATGAGCCAGGAACTACTTAGCAAGCTGTTTGTGGAAGCTTTTTTATAGATATGGAACAGAGGCGGTCCTTACACACTGCTTCAAGGTGATTGGTTGGCATCATCCAAATCCATTGGCTTTGAAGATGTTCTCAAGTTGAGTTCACAGTCTAGTTTCTGAGAACAATACCTTCTTAAGGGGTAGCCAGGTGTGATTACAATCCAATTAACTTGAAGTAGGCTTAATCAGCAGTCAATTACTCTCACTTGATTCAATCAGTCTTGATTAATCTCCAAGTGGGTCTTTGAGTATCTGCTAAATCCCATTATTTCATCACAGCAGATGGGAGAAAAGATATCATAGGCAAATTGGAAAAAAGGAATGAATAGTTTACTTGTCAGAGCTGTGAAGAGGGGAAGAATTTGTGAACAAGGATGAGAGAGAACTTTATGGAATGCAGACAGGATCATTTTGACTATATTAAATTAAAAAAGTTGTTTTAGAAAACAAAATCAATAAAAACAAGATTAGAAGGAAAGCATAAAGCTCAGAAAAATGTACAGACCTCATATCTAAAATGTAAGAGAACTGAGTTAAATATATAAGAATACAAGTCATTCTCCAATTGAGAAATGGTCAAAGGATATAAACAAGCAGTTTTCAGATGAAGAAATTAAAGCTATCTGTAGCCATATTAAAAAATATTCTTAATCACTATTAATTAGAGAAATGCAAATTAAAAGTATTCTGAGGTACCCCCTCACACCTATCCAATTGGTTAAGGAAAAGGATAAATGTTGGAGAAGATGTGGGAAAATGTTAACACTAATGCACTGTTAGTGGAGCTGTGAACTGATCTAACCATTCTGGAGAGCAATTTAGAACTATGACCAAAGGGCTATGGGATTGTGCATACCCTTTGACCCAGTAATAGCACTACTAGGTGTATATCCCAAAGTGATAAAAAAAAGGAAAAGGACCCACATGTGCAAAAGTATTTATAACTGCTCTTTTTTTTTGGTGCAAAGAATTGGAAATTGAGAGGATGCCCATAAATTGGAGAATGGGTAAACAAATTGTGGTATATTAATATAATGGAATACTATTGTGCTGTAAGAAAAGATAAGCATTTCATAAAAACCTAGAAAGACTTACCTGAAGATGCTAAGAGAAACAAGAAGAACCAAAAGGACATTGTACACAGTATCAACAGCCTTGTGTGATGATCAACTCTTCTCAGCAATATGACTATCCAAGACAATGCTAAAAGACTCATGGTGGAAAATGCTCTCCACATTAAGAAAAAGAACTATGGAGTGTGAATGCAGCTTGAAGCACACTATTTTTAATTTTGTTGTTGCTTTGTTTTTGTTGTTGTTGCTTATTCTTTTCTGCATTTACCCCTTTTTTCTAATTCTTCTCTTACAACATAACTAATGTGCAAATATATTTAACATGAGTGTAATATATAACCTATATCAGATTGCTTGCTGGCTTCAGGAGGGGTGAGGGAAGAGAAGGAGGGAGAAAAGTTTGACACTCAAAAAAAAATCTTTACATGTAATTGGAAAAATAAACATTTTAAAAAGTATAAGATTAATTCCCCAATTGATTAAGGCCGAAAATATAAAAACAAGCAGTTTTCCAAAGAAAAAAGTAAAACTATCAAAAGTCATGTGAGAAAAAATATGCTCTAAATCACCAATAATAAGATAAAGGCAAATTAAAAGCAACAATAACCAAAACAACAGCTCTGAGGTACTACTCCCTATTCATTAAGATTAAAAAATAGGATATTTGGTAAAATAAGTATAATAATCCAATTTTGTTAGAGCTATGAACTAATCAAACCATTCTGAAAAGTTATAAATAACTATGTATGAAGAGGTATCAAACTCTACATACTCCATTTTCCCATTGATATCTCTACTAGATCTTATCCCAAAGATATATATATATATATATATAAATAAGAAAAAAAGGCATATGTATGAAATATTTATATTAGCCTATTTGATATTTTAAAATAATATGAATTTTGTATTCCCAACCCCCCCTTAGGGAACTCAATCTTTAATCAATTTATATCCCAATTATATAATTAATATATGGGCAAATTCATAAATATTATATTCAATATTTTGTTATATATGATACTTGTTTATATACATATGTTTATGAATGTACATTCATAAAAAATAACTTCCAAAAGAGAATAATTATATTTCAATATATCTAAGGCTTTATTAAATAAAAGTAACCCTGGAACATTTAATTATTTTTTAGCTTACAATATTTTAATTTACAAACTATTTTAGAAACACGTACATTATTTTAAGAGAGGCACATTTTTCTGTACATATAATGACATACATATAAATTTGGATCACAATATATAAGTATAGAGACAGGTAGAAATTAACAGTACTGTATGAGAAAGAAAGAAGAGGAGAGAGTGAGAGAGTGAAAACAAGATAGAGAGGGAAAAGATAAATGAAAGGTAAGGATGTGAGAATGTAGAAGAGTGAAAAAGTGGAGAATAATAATTTAATGACACATTTATATACTCAAAGGTCAAATCTGAAAACAAATTCATATACACATAATTGCTAAATTTACTTTAGGATATTTGAGTAGTCTGTGATTAATATCTTTTGTTGTTCTGAGGCAGTTCTGGGTATATTAAAAATGAATGTCACATTAATTCATATTCCTTTGGTGATTCAAAATATAAAAATAAATTATGTGTAATTGGGTCAAGTAACATACAATACTAGAGGTCAGGACAAAGTTTTGCTCTTGTTATTAAGTTCTGTCAGACTATTCTTCACGACATTTGGAGTTTTCTTGGCAAAGATATTGGAGTGATTTGTGATTTCCATCTCCAATGCATTTTTTTTTTTTAGGCAATGGGGGTTAAGTGACTTGCCCAGGGTCACACAGCTAGTAAGTGTCAAGTGTCTGAGGCCAGATTTGAACTCAGGTACTCCTGAATCCAGGGCTGGTGCTTTAACCTCTGCGCCATCTAGCTGCCCCTCCAATGCATTTTAATGATAAGAAGTTGAGACAAACAGGGTTAGGTGACTTGCTCAAGGCTACACAGCTGGTATGTATTTGAAATCAGAATCAAAATCATGAAGATAAGTCTTCCAGATTCTAAGCCCACTGCTCTATCCACTCTATCATGTAGCTACTCAGGAAAATGTATAGGGCTAGACAAATAAAACTGGTAATTATCTGTAAAGAGATGATAGATAATTCAATCCATGGGACCTCTTGAGTTGACCAAGAGAAATAGTACATAAGCAGAAGAAAAGAAGGTCAAGGACAGACCTGTGAAAATATGCACAGTTGATGGGCAAGAACTAGATAAATTTTCAGAAAATGAGAGTGGTAGAAGAAGAGCCACTAGAAAGTACCATAAAACCCTAGAGTAAATAAGGTGAAGAAAAAAAAAAGTCAGATAAGCATAATCAGAGGCTGAAGAAAGGTCAAAACAGATAAAGATAAAGAAAAGGGTTTTATATTTGTCAATTAAGAGGTTATCACTACTTTTGTAGAGGATTGTTTTAGTTGATTTTTGTTGTGTGAAGCTAGACTGAAGAAAATTTAAGAAATCAGTGAGAGAAAAGAAAATAGAGGTACTTTTCATTTTCCTTTCTGTCTAAATTCTCTAGCTGGGCATGCTAGTTGGGCATGTTCCTGAAAGCTCTGTTCTGGACTCCCTTTTCATCTGTCTCTGTTTCTTAGGGTTATATTAATGGCTTCCATGCAATTACACACACACATAGATAGATACATACATATATACATACATACATAGAAATATATATATACACATATGTATGTTTATATATATTTATGCATTCATGAATCAGCATATCATTTATCTCTCTATGGGAGTGAAAGTAAGGAGATGAGAGAAAATAGAACTAGAAATGGAGACAGAAAAGGCATATGGACAGAGACAAGGTCAGAAAAACCAAGAAGTTGTATGTGTATGTATACATGCATAAACAGAGACATCCCTTTTTTCAGTATATATGGGGAATTTTATTCTACCTTGGAATATGCTCCAGAATGGTAATCATTAAATTCAAGCATGAATGAAGTTGCTTTTAGGCTTCCTTATAATCTTGGGAGCATTTTTTTATAAGGTGCCAACTCAAGACAAAGGATGGAAATATTTTCTTAGGACCAGATGCCAATATATTGTCTACATTATTCAAAATGTATTGAAAATTTGAAAATATTATCCCTCTTATACACTTTATCATATAAGAAATGGAGTCTCCTGATAACTATTTTTAGTTCATTTGCCTTTATATTCTTTTTAAACTTTCACCAAAAATACAACTAAGCCAATATATCTGAAAGAACAAATTTTAAAAATGATATTGTTTTTAATCATCATTATAAGGTTATTTTAAATCATTAATTTTTGAGGGGCCAGATATTCCTGTATCAAACAATCAATAAACATTTATTGAATAATTACAGCAGATATGATACTGACCTCAGTGCTGAATAGATTGCAAAACTATCCCATTACTTGTCATGTACCAGCCTATAGTCTGATTAGGGAGAAGAGATATGGTCCTAAGAAATTTTCATCATAATAAATTCCAGCATTTACTTTATTAAATGCTTAATTTTTGTGGGGCATTGTATATGTTAAAGAGAAGAAAGAGATATCTATGGACCAGTGTAGTTACCAAAATGTTAAGAGAAATGAGGAAATTCTTTCTCCCATATATTAGAAATCAGAAACTGGTGGCTTTTGAGCCATATAATGTAAAGATTTTAAAATCACATGTAAGAAGCTTTTCATTTATTTTTTAAGACAAAATTCAATGGATGATTCTGAGCTTCTGTTTTATTCATCACATTGACTTACAGATGAGTAGTATATATCATAAGTAATGAATCAGTAGAACTGACAGTAAATTGAACTCAGGCATAGGACACAGAACTCATATTTGATTTAATATAGTACTGCCACTTAAGCATCTTCTTTCTGCTAATCAGTTGCTTTCCTAAATTTGAAGCCTTAACTTCCTCAAGTTTCTTTTTTCTTGGCTGTTTGCCTCTAATTCCTATATCTATTCCCTCCAGTGTCATACATTATTGCCTCAGGGCCAGACCCTCAATAGATTTCAAGTTGACAATTATCTGATTTAATAAGCTCATTTGAATGCTCTAATTATGGGAAAAATTAAAAAATTAAGTATCTCAAAATGGCTTTTTTTTCCTCCTATTTCTTGGCCTAATATGCTCATAAAAATAAATAAGCCTACTAGAAAAATTAAACACTGATTATTTTTTGAGACTGGCAAAGATAGCAGAATGAATGAAAGCAGTAAGGCCTAGCACCCTCCCACGAACACTAAAACAAAGATTGAGGCGGGGATTAGATTAGATTGGATAATTATTGGGTAATAAAAACAAAAGCTGTGAGTTATTTTTCAGCTCAGGTTAGCAAAGGGAGACAGAGAGGGTCCTGTGAGCCCTAGAGATTGCATCTGGCTTAGAAAAAAACCTATTAAGAAACTTGAGCAGAGACCTGTGGTTGGATATCCTGGCATGGAACAAAGTTCATGATCTAGCCTTAAAAGAATCTGGGGCTGTCTATCAGGCAGGGAACGGGAATAATACAATTATGCCACACTGAAAATGGAATTGACACTGATATACCTGGCACTATGACTAGGGATATCAGATGTGTCTGAGATCAATGAACAATATATCAGATGCAGCAGTAATTGCAATTGAGTCTATAGACCCAGGAAAGGAACCATAGTCTAGTTCTGTTTACACTGGTTTAGGAAGAGGATTAGACCTAAATTTCCAAACTTGGGATGAATCTAGTAGCTAAATAATGAATTCTGTGAGCTCAGACCAAGGATGACCCTATAATTCTATAACTCTGATCCTACAGAGTTCCATAATTGTAATATGGATTGGAGCCAGTTTTTTTTTTTTCTATAGAAGTTTCAAATAGGAGAAAGCCTTCAGTTGTGTCATCCAGATGTAAAGCAGAATTGAAATCCTTCAAAATTCAAACAAGATGAGAAGGACCTAGAAAATAAAGATCAAGGTTTTGGTATGCCTTCCAGAATTATATGTATCTTAGCTTTAATGCAAAATCCCTATTCAGAAAAAAAAAAGTAAAGGAATGACAAAACAAAACACTAGTAATAAAGAATTATTATGGGTCCAAGTATGGCCAAGCAAGTCACAGCTAATGTAAGACAATAACACACAAATATCATAGAACCTCTACGAAACACAAAGTTTTGTCATAAGGTCACCTATATTTCCAGGGGGAAAAATGAAATTAATTTATGTAGAAATAAATAAATAAGCTCTGTAGTGGAAAGGATTGAAAAAACAAATAAGAGTTCTAGAGAAGTTTGGAATTTGTTTTTGCTTCATGGATCCCTTTATGAAACATGGATATTAAAGTTACTATTTATAGATGTTCTAAAAACTGTTAAACTCATTATTCTCATCTGTTCTCTTTTTTATCACTCAGCCATTGTCAGACTACATGTGAAAGGAGGCAATAGATGACTGTTTGGCATTTTGTATTTTTAATTTCATGGTTCACCCTGACTTAAAAGTTAGTCATCTGGGAAGGACCTAGTGACTCTGTCTCTTTGTCTCTCTCCCTGTCTCTCTCCATCTCTGTCTCTCTGTCTCTCTCTTTTCTTCCTCTTCCTCCTCCTCCTCTCTCCCCCTCTTACTACCTAGTTGTAATTTTAATTAACATGTACATATATATATATATATATATATATATATATATATATATATATATATATATATATATATATATATATATATATATATATATATTGCTTGTAGATGTGCATATTAACACACACACACATACACATGAGTAGTTAGGCGGAACATTAGGTAGAGTGCCCAGGTCTGGAGTCAGGAAGACTCATCTTCATGGCTTAAAATCAAGCCTTAGACACTTAGTAGCTGTGTGATCCTGGGCAAATCTCTTAACTCTGTTTGCCTCAATTTCCTCATCTATAAAATGAGTGAAGAAGGAAATGGTTAACCATTCCAGTGTCTTTGCCAAGAAAACTCCAAAAGAATTGGGCACAATGGAAACAACTGAACAACAATATCATACGTGCACATAAAAACATACACTGGGGGCAGCTAGGTGGTACAGTGGATAGAACACCAGCCCTGGAGTCAGGAGTACCTGAGTTCAAATTTGACCTCAGACACTTAAGACTTACTAGCTGTGTGACCCTGGGCAAGTCACTTAACCCCATTGCCTCACTAAAAAACAAAAACAAAACAAAACAAAACAAAAACATACACTGGGTGTGTGTTTATATAAATACATGGGATGTGCATGTGCATATGATACAGTAGAAATAATTTGGAATTTAAATGTAAAATCTTACTTTACATACTTCCTATCTGTGTTAAAATGGATGAGTCATTTAGTTTCACTTTTTACATTTATAAAATTGTGTTAAATAAGCATGTTCCCAAGGGGAATTTGTGAGCAAAAAGTGAAAATCTTAAAATGCTATGTAATGCTCTATCTACACACACATATATTCAATGTCAAGAAAACTGATCAAGTTTTTCTTTTTTCCCTAAAGCAATACTTAACCATTTCTCTCATGATAAACTTCCTTGTAGATATACTAAAGATCTACTTTATATGGTATCAGTGTAAATCTTTGAATTATATATATATATATATATATATATATATATATATATATATATATATATATATATATATATACATATATATACATATACACACACACACACACACACATATATATATATATATAATTTATAGTAGTAGTAGTAGGCCTCCATCAGTCACAGATGACCATGGATCAACGCCTTGAAGGGCCACAGGCCACAGTATGGCTGTGCAGTCCGATATGAGAGCCACAGCTCCTGAGTGACTTATAACCGGTAACTGCCACATCCCTTGTTGTATTTACCCCATAAGGAGTAGCTGGAGTGTTCTCTCCAGGGTGCTGGCCTGGGCAGATCAATTGGAAAACAAGCTGTTGCCCATACAGCAGGTTTTCCATCTCTGCGACATTGGTGGATCCAAAGGAGAGGCAGAGCCAATACAGTTTGGCACCAGTGCTGCCTCAGGAGTTGCCAGAGGGATGTGATGTCCAACATACAACTCCATAAGGGACTCTGACTCCTGATTTTTCCTCGGGGTTAACTCCCAAAACCTTTCCCATATATGGGTATAGCCGCAAGGCAGTGGAGGTTTAAAATCAGGGTTTCCTTCCCCTAGGCGAGTTGCCTGCCAAGGCTAATGAGCCTCACCTGCCAGAAGCAACTGGTTTTAAGGCACCAGTGACTTGCCTTCACCCCTTCTGTTAATGGAAACAGTTCTGCCATGAGAAGGCCAGGAGTTGGGCTTCGGTTGTCAGAGGCTATTTGTGACACATGCTATTAGATCATTTTATAGAGAGTGGGAGCTTATCCCCACTCCCACCCTTGCATGACAAACCTTTGGAACCAATTATATAAATATATGTGTGTATGTATATGTAAATATATATACACACACACATATAAGGTAGCTTTTCAAAAAGTTATTTAAATATTACCAAAATACAACTGCTGCACTAGAGAAAAAGAAGGGATGCTCTATAAATGTGAGCTAATATTCATAGATTATAGATGAAATATGACTTGTTAGCAAATAAAAGGAAAATGATTGGCTTAAGGGATTGGAAAATTCAAATAGTGTTCTGTCCTGGGAGTTTAAATAAGAAACCATTTTCTTAAGAGGTGGACAATATCAAATCCTCCATAGAGGTCATGGACATTTAGAACTGAAAAAAGACCTTTGGATTGGTATGTAAGGAAAATATCATTCATTTGTGACCGTTCAGAACGAAGTTTCAGTTAATTTTATTTTTCTTCCATTAAATGACTTTATCAGATACACAGAAACCAGTAATAAAACGTATGCAAGAAAAGAGATTTTATTTGGTATTGTAGCTTTTGAAAAACTTTTTTAAAATAAGTGACAACATAAATATGTTTATTCCTTATACACAAAAATGCAAATAATAGTTGACATTGGCATCTAATCTGCATAAAAATCCCTAATTTATTAGAGCTTAGTTTCATAGAAAGGAAAATAAGTTTGCTTCCCCTGAATACAAGGCTCTGCTCTTTTTAAGTAATTATATTAATTAGCATGGAAGAAATGATAAAGATTGTTGTTGTTTTTTTTCACATGGAGTCATTGTATCCTTTCAAATGGGTCAGAGAAATTAAAATATTCCTGGAGATTCATTTCTGGTTACCTACTACTTTAAAAACAACAACAACAAATTCCTATGTATGTGTCAATAAAAATAATTTGCATGATTGAAAGATGTTACGATGATAACTAGAAGAAATTTCATTTTGTTGAAGAACATTTACATGTTTAGTAGAACAGAGAACTAATGTTAAAATTGCATTTTTTCTCATCCTCAAATTTATTAAATACTTACCTAGAAAATCACCTTCAAGAGATGTTATTCATTCAATTGTCAAGCTTTTGTGAAACTAAGTAGTCCTTGGCAATCATTATGTATAGACTTGTTTCTTGTCTTCCTTCCCATACTAGAGTTTTTCCATATGAAATGATTCCATGGAGAATATAACAATAACAATAGCAGCAGCTATAACAGCAACACCACCAATAACAACAACCACAATGTATATATGTATGTGCATATTGTTATATACACACATATATACACACATACATATATATTTCATTTTATGCAAGTGTTATTATAGGGCCTTTATACAAGTTAGTATATAGAAACATACAAGTTTGTATAATCTGTCCATAAAATGTTATGGCTAAAAATGCCATCTTTTTTATTAAATGACACTACCTGATACTTATTTCTCAGAAGAACATACTTTAGAAAGTATTTTAGTTGCAACAATAATACCTTAGATCAGTAAAGCTTACCACTTAAAAAAGTAGGGTAGTCAAACTTAGTGGACTAAGATACGGTTTACAACTAAGATATGGTAGACTGAATTCTCGATTTACCTACAAATTAGAGAATATTTCTAATTGTGACCTATTTCTTTAGATTACATTGGATATATATATATATATATATATATATATATATATATATATATATATATATATATATATATATATATATATATATATATATATATATAAACAATTATTTGGATACAAGGAAACTAGATTTGCCAGCTTCAAATGAGGATTATTGACCCTTTTCTAAGACTAGAAAATAGGCAGAGATGATAGATTCCTAATATTTCAGAAAGTAGCAAACACCTAGATTCATAGAGTATTAGCATTAGTTTTTTTTTTTTTCTAACCACTTCTTTTTTCAGATGAAGAAGTGAATCCAAATTTAACTTACAATCCAAGCTTAACAAATTAGTAAATATCAGAGCTGGGTCTCAGATCCCAGTTTTCTGATATTGGCTGTCCAGTGTTTTTCACTATATAACAGCTATTAATTCAGAAATCTGGGTTATTGAATGATTTGATTATTGTTTTGGGGTCTTTCAATTAAAATAATTGTTGTGGTAGGATGGAGCCAAGATGGTGAAGGAAACACAGTGACTATAATAAGCTTTCCCCAAGACCCCTCTAAATACCTTCAAATAATGCCATAAGACAATTCCTGGAGCAGCAGAACCCACAAAAAGACAGGGTAAAATAATTTTCCAGTAAAAGATAATTTAGAAGGACAGCAGGAAGGGTCTGTCGTAGCATGATGAAAGTGGAGAGCAGTCCAACACAGGTTGCACCAACCCAGACACAGCCCCAGGAAACCAGAAGCAGACCTCAGGATCCTCTGAATTAGCAACAACAGCAAATGCTTCTAAAAGTCTTAATACACAGACAGTAAAGGGCTTGAAAAAAATGGCCAGAAGGAGATAACAGGGGTTTCTTTGCTTACACTGAGGCAGGGCTCTATTGTTTTGTCCATACCTTATATCCAGGTCACAGTCTTGGCTTACAGTTCCAGGCTAAGGAGTAGCACAAACATTCCAGAGTTTGCAGTAGAGCAGGACTCTGTTCATAGTTCCAGGGAAGAAAAGCAAGCCTGCAGTTGCTTGCAGAGCAGTTCACAGGCCAGGAGAGTGGTAAACAAACCTTTCCTTAAATCATACCACCTTGGAAGAACTAAAAATATATATGTGAGAATCAGGGTGCCACCCCGTGCTGAGGAAAAATTGTGAGAACCAGGGCAACGACCCCCTGAGGAGAAAGCATGTGACTAACGTCCAGAAGCTGTCTGTCATCCGGAAGTTACAACTATTCACAGAACCACTTGTAAGTCATGTCAATCAATGCTACCAGCCAATTAGCTTGGAGCTGTGTGTGGGGCCCCCCGCCCCCCTTGTGGTCCTGAAGGAAGCTTCTGCTCTAGGAGATAGGGGAATGGCCTTCTTGTCATTTGGAGGTCTTGGTGGTGGCAGCAGGGCCAGGGTAGGTAGGCTTTTTCTTTTTGAATCCCATGTGTTCTTCCTCTCTCTTTTGCTAACTTCTAATATACTTTAATAAATACTTAATGCCCAAAGACTGATCCTATAAACTTCTAATTTAAGTTGACCACACATTACATTTTAGTCATAACAGATTTTAACCATAACATAGAAATTCATAGAAGTATCTGAAACTAGCTGTACAGCCCCCATGAAACTTGGGACAGTGCACCCTTCAACCTAGAAGCAGTAGCCCACTTTAACAAATATTTTGAAGTCAAGAAATAGGCTGGGAAAATGAACAGAAAAAATGGCTATGGTGACAAGGAAGCTCAAAATACACTCTCAGAAGAAGATAACACAGTCAAAAAACCTACATTCAAAGTTTCCAAGAAAAATATGAGTTAGTCTCAGGCCAAAGAAGTGCTCAAAAAGGACTTTGAAATAGAGTAATAGAGATAGAAGAAAAATGGGAAGAGAAATGAGAGCGATGCAAGAAAATCACAAAAGAAAAAAGTCAACAGCTTGGTAAAGGTTGCACAAAAAATATCACCTTAGGCCAAATGGTAAAAGAGGTAAAAAAAAAGCCAATCAGGAAAAGAATACCTTGAAAAACCAAGTTTGCCAAATGGAAAAGGAGGTTCAAAATTCTCTGAAGAAAATAACTCGTTAAAAATTAAGATTGAAGGGGCAGCTAGGTGGTGCAATGGATAAAGCACCGGCCCTTCAGGAGTACCTGAGTTCAAATCTGGCCTCAGACACTTGACACTTACTAGCTATGTGACCCCGAGCAAGTCACTTAACCACCATTTCCCTGCAAAAACAAAACAAAACAAAACAAAAATATGAAATAAAATTAGGTTTGAGCAAATGGAAGTTAATGATTTTATGAGAAATCAAGAAAGAATAAAGCAAAACCATAAGAATGAAAAAAATAGAAGACAATGTGAAATATCTCATTGGAAAAACAACTGACCTGGAAAACATGTGCCATTTAATTGTAATTCAATTTAATTGAGCGAAGTTTTTGACAGTATTTTATGTGTAAGGCACAAAAATTGGTACATGGGGATTCAAAGATGAAAGCAACATTGCCTGTAGGCTCCATTCACATGATAAGGAAGGCACCAGCCCTGGATTCAGGAGGACCTGAGTTCAAATCTGGCCTCAGACACTTGATGTTTACTAGCTGTGTGACCCTGGGCAAGTCACCTAACCCTCATTGCCCTGCAGAAACAAAAACAAAGACAAAACAAACAAAAAAAAATGATAAGGAAGCTTTAAATTCAACCAATATTTTCTGAGTACTTAATACATGTCAAAAACTGTGAGTGGTTGATGTTAACAGATGAATTCAACATAGCCCCCAATCTCAAAAAAGTATATGGCTAATAATAGAGAAAATCCAGTTGTATGATAGTGTTTGGATATAGTGACCCAAAGTTTGAGTCCCCATTCCAACATTTACTATAACATAAATTTCAACAAATCATTTGAGCTTTCTGGCTCTCAGGTTTCCCATCTGTAAATAAAGACTTGAACACAATGATAATTATAATATTATATACCTTTATATCTATGTTTCAACTAAACCAAAAGAAAGAATAAGATGTCTCATGAGAGATTAACAAAGAATTTAAGGTATTAGAGAAGAATGAATCACAGGACTTAAAGTAGGATAGAATCTTAGAAGTCATATAGTCCATTAACTTCATTTTAAAGATGAGGAATTTGGGGACAGCTTTCTATAGTGATCTGTCCCTGGCCATATAATACTTTCTCCTAATAAATCTCTATTTTAAAAGATTTATGATGAGTCTCCAATTCTTTGAGCTAGCTCCCAATACAAATCACAAGTACCCCCAACATTTTGGTCACAAAACCCTGGAAAAATAGTCACATAGGTAGAAAGCTAGCTGCTCATTTGGCTCTTAGATTCCCTGGGCAGGGTGTTCACTGTGTTTTCTCCTCTTTCAGGAGCCTCAGTAGCATTGGGGTGACCCCCATAGTCTGAATAGCCAGGCTACTTCTGGATGTTCATTTCTCTACATTTGGGAGACATCTTGACTTGAGAAACACTCCTCGGTTTTTTGTTAGCACTCACTTGGACACAAATGCAGTCATCTTTCCATGTGCTGTAGCCCAACCCACCATTATAAGGGACAGAGAGAACAATCCGTGGGAACACCTCCAATGTATCCTTTAAGAAATGGGGGCAAATGGACTATGGCAAAAAGAAACACATGATTTTTTATTGTAACATGAAATAGCCATTATTTGCAGGAGAGAGGAGAATTAAGGTAAACAGGCCTCCTGATCAGCCCCTAACAAACCCTGCACTGGGCTAGAAAGGAAGAAATAACTTCCAGTATCTCACAGTTATTGGCTTGTTTCTATGTCTTATGTGCATTTATGTGTCTGTCAAATATTGTAACTGTGTGTATGATCTACGGACTTTTTTGGTTGTAAAGACTCAGAATTTGAATTTTCCATTGGAATGTGAATTTTGTCCTAGGCATTCATAGCTTTAGATGAACATTGTAGGGGAACATTGTAGGGGAACCTAGGTGGCGCAGTGGATAAAGCACTGGCCCTGGATTCAGGAGGACTTGAGTTCAAATCTGGCCTCAGACACTTGACAGGTACCAGTTGTGTGACCTTGGGCAAGTCACTTAACCCTCATTGCCCCACCCCCCCAAAAAAAGATGAACATTATAAAATATGTTTTTTTTCACATTTTTCTAAGTAATTAATATTGGTGAAGTCTTTCTTAATATATAAATTAACTGTTCAAATCCTACAAGGTCTCTGAGCTGCAAGACAACTAGAATGGTGAGTTACTGGATGCAATCTTACACATCTTATGCTATTCAAATCGAGAATTATTTAACTCCCATGAAACATACCACTCCTTGTCAGCATTGAGTCTTAAATGCCTCTTCTTGTGAGAGCTGCTGCAAAATGGAAAAAAAGGCCTGCATATTTTAACCTCAACTTGTTCTTCCCTGACAGTGCAAACAGTTTGGAAAGTTTTGAGAAAAAAAAAAGGAGCATATTGTCACTTTTAAGTAGAATCTAGTAGAATATTATCAGAATATTATTATCTAGTAGAATATTTACAGTATTGCAAACTAAAGTACTGGTCAATTTTAAAGTAACTTTTAAATTCATGTGTATGTTAAAATTAGAAACAACTTTAAATTATGAGACTTGTACCCATTTTTGTTAAAGGTTATGTTAATTATAAAATTCCCAAACAAGGAATGATCTAACTTAGAATTTATGTTTGCTTATTCTATAGACATAATTTATAATGATTGATCTTTACACCAGGATAACTTTAAACTTAAGAAGAAGAAAAGGGAAAAAAAAGTTAAGTGAAACCTCTTACACACGTGTCCCTTGGTAAACATTTTTTGCTCATTACAATACCATGAGAATAGAAATTTTCTATTTAAGAGAACATTTTCGGACTGTAATTATTTTTTTGTTTGTTTTAAATTCAGGTATAGATGTCTAATGGATCATTAAGTCAGAAGTCCATCCCTCGAGAGAATGCCACAAGTCACTCAGAGGGAATGTGTTGTATATTGGAAACAGCCAAGAGGATAATGTTGGTTTCACCTGAAGTAGGATACTTCTGGCTGTTTCACTATTTTGTTCCTGATGAACAGGAAATATTCTCCACCTGCTTATTCCTGAATCTTTATGGCTATGAGATGGAATTATTATTGCATGATTGGTTGTTGCTTGTAACTCTAACCTGGAATCAAACAAATTTAAGGCTGTTTTATACTGCCTGTTTTAATCATGCCCATGCTTTTTCTCTTATAGTAGATTTCTATAATCAGAACAAGAAGTCAGTAGAAGATATGAAAACAATGCAATTATGTAAGATCTTACTGTTTTCTGTCTAAATATGTGGTCATTCAATATGACAAAAAACTTGTTACATTAATACTCAGGTGTGCCATTTGCCTGCTAATGCTTATGTGGTATGATAAGGCTAAATTAACTGGGTGTCTTCCTATTTTGGTTTAGAAGAAACTGAAATTCCTTCCCATTGCAAACACATTTTGATGAGAGGGGGGATGGTAACTAGAAGGATTTATTTAAGTTAAAGATACTTATGCATTTCATGTTTTCCATTTGGAACCAAAAAGGACTATTGACCTTAAAGAATTTTCCCAGAGGGAGTTGGAACCAAGATGGTGGAGAAAAGTGAGGAATCTGTCTGAGCTCTCCCAAGTTTCCCTCAGAAACATCATTAAATCAAGCCTCTAAATGAATTCTGGAACTACAGAACCTACACAAAGACAAAGACACTCAATCTTCTAACTAAAGAAAATTTAGAAGACTTCAGGAAAGGTCTGTCCCACATGGGCAAAAGGTGAGGGTAGCTCAGCTCAGCACAACTCAGCCCAGCTCAGTCAAGGTCAATGCAGTTAAAGTACCACCCACAGGATAGGTGTGACTAGGCCAAGCCATCCCAGCACTGGGAGCAAGCCCAAAGTGGTGAGGAATCCACAAGCCCCAGAGGCCTCTGAGCAGAAAGCCAGTAACTAGGCCCCTATGCCCCAGCACAAGAAGTTTGCAACAGTGGCCCCTATGCCCCAGGAGCAGACCATAACTTTATAAGTTTAAAAATAGGCTATAATATGAGTAAGAAACAGAAGAGGACCCTTACTATTGGCAGCTTCTATCGGGGCAGGGAAGACCAAAACACAAACTCAGATGAGGAAAATACTGTCAAAATGTCTACATGTAAAGCTTCAAGTGGGAAAATGATCTGGTCTCAAGACCAAAATGTCTTTTTGGAAGAGCTCAAAAAGGCTTTTAAGAATCAAATGAGAGGTAGAAAGAATGGGAAAAGAAATGAGAGAAATAAGAGATACACTGAAAAAAGAAGCACAAAAAATTGACTGAAAACAATTCCTTAAAAAATATAATTGGCCAAATAGGGGAAAATGCTGAAATGGAAAAGGAGGTACAAAAGCTTACTGAGGAAAATAATGCCTTAAAAATTAAAATTGGGCATATTGAAGCTAATGACACTATGAGACACCAAGAATCCATCAAGCAGAATTAGAAGTCTGAAAAAATAGAAGAAAATGTGAAATATGTCATTGAAAAGACAACTGACCTGACCTGAGCTTCCATTTACTCAATCCTAATTTTTAAGCAATGGTTTTCTTCAGAGAGCTTTTGTATCTCCTTTTCCATTTGGCCAATTTGGCTTTTCAAGCTGTTGACTTTTTTTTATGACCATGCTGTATCACTCTCATTTCTCTTTCCATCTTTTCCTCTACCTCTCTTACTTTTCCCTTTACCTCTTACTTTATCTTCCAAGTCCTTTTTGAGTGCTTCTATGGCCTGAGACCGATACATATTTTTTAGAAGCTTTGGTTGTAGGAGCATTCACTTTGTTGTCTTCTTCTTAGAGTGTATTTTGATCTAACTTATCACAAAAGCACAATTTGATGGTCCACATCTTTTTCTGCCTGCTCATTATCCTAGCCTATTTCTTGTCTTTTAACTCCTTAAAGTGGGACATTTTTTCCAGGATACACTGCCCCAAGCTTCAGGGGGTCTCACGGGGTACAATTTAAGGAGAGGCATGTTCTCAGCTCACCTTGCCTATGTTCTGGTCTGTAAGTAACCATGGGCCTGCTTGCTCTTTAACCCAGAAGCAGAAATTTGGTTCACTGTGGCTACAAGCTTGGTGTGCTGTTGCCCCAACCCCACTGGGCCACTGGCACTCAAGTCTACTTCCTGGTTCAGAACACATGAAACACAACAGTGCTCCACCTCAGCTCCAGCAGAGAACCCTGCTATCTCCCACTAGCAAACTGCTGGACCCCCTCACTGGTCCATGAGATGAGTTCCAGAAGTAGTCATGGATACTGATGATTCTGAGGCTCTGGAGGCATGAATTGCCTGGGGCTCTATCTGCAAGCACGGCTGCACTCCCCTCTCATCCTAGTGCAACTGACCTTCCCTGCTGACCTTTTAAGACATCTTTGGATGGAAAATCATCTCACTCTGTTCCTTTGTGGGTTCTACTGCCCCAGGAGTTGTCTAATGGCATTATTTGGAGGCATGTGGATGGATCCTGTGGGGAGCTCCAAAAGTTACAGCCTTTCCTCTAACATCTTGGCTCTGCCCTTGAACCATCCTATTTCTACATTTGTTTCTGTTTCTTCTTTTTTTGATGTTTTTATTTTATTTTATTCTGATTCTTCTTTCACAACATGATTAATGCAGAAGTATGTTTTATATGATGTACATATATAACCTAAATCAGTTTGCTTGCTCTCTTGGGGAGGGGGGAGGGAAGGGAAGAAGGGAGAAAAATTTTAACTAGAAATCTTAACAAAATAAAAAGTTGAAAATTATCTCTACTCATTCCAAGGTGTCTGTCACCAGGAGAGAAAGTTGAGATCCTCAATTGGTTCATAGGAATATATGTCCTTCTTTTTCCCATTTTTTGATTCTGAGGGAACAAATGGTTTAATGAGAGAAACATGAGTCCATGCATTCTGCCCCTTATGCTTTATAATTGTGGGTGTTGATAGAATGACTCACTGGGAACCCATTGAAAATTTCCATATCATATTCCTGGGGAAAAGCAGTAAGCCAGAAGGAGAGCACCACCATCATGTAACCTCAAGGACAAAACTTTGAATTTTAGCCTGTTCAATTTCTTCCTTGCTATAGGAAGGGGGGATACCGTAGGGCACAATAGGGTATAAGGGGATCAGGGTGAGGGTAGACTGGTGAATTGACCTGGCAGCTTATTTAGCAGAAAGGACTGCCCTATGATTCCCTTGTACTGTGGAGGAATTGATAGCTTGGTGGCCTAAACAGTGTATAACAGAGACCTGCCTGGGCAGGTTTATGGCCTCAAGTAGGCCGAGAATCTCTTTTCCATGCTTCATGGGAGAATTCTTATTTTGAGGGGGGGTTGTTTTCATAAGATTTTTACTTCCAAATTTTTCTCCCTCCCTCCCTTCCCTTCCCCTTCCACAAGACAGAGAGCTATCTGATATAGGTTATATATGTACAATCATATTAAACATATTTCTACATTAGTCATGTTGTGAAAGTAGAATCAGAACACAAGGGAAAAAGCTCAACAAGGAAAAAAATTAAAAAAAAACAACCAAAAAGTAGAAACACTATGGTTCCATCTGCATTCAGAATCCACACTTCTTTTTTCTATATGTGGAGAATATTTTTCATCCTGAGTTCTTTGTATTTGTCTTGAATAATTTTTTTTCTTCTTTCACCCTATTCCTCCCCATCAGTGTTTTGCTTCTGACCCTTGCTTTCCCCATTCTGCTCTCCCTTTTATCAGCCCCACTCCCTTTTCTTTACCCTTCCCTCCCCTGCTTCTGCCCTCCTTTCTATCAGTGCCCCACCTTTCCCCCTTACACTTTTACTTCCGTAAAGGGTAAACTAAATTTCTTTATCCAAATGAGCATAAGTTATTCCTTCGTAGAACTAAATCTTATGAGAGTAAGGTTGAAACAATGCTCACCCCCTCCTTCTTTCCCTCTATTGTAATAGGTTTATTTTTTTTGCCTCTTCGTACAATGTAATTAACCCCCTTCTGCCTCCCCTTTCTTCTTCTCCACATATAACCATTTTTTTCACCCCTTAATTCTCTTTATATCATCACATGAAAAACAATTTATATTTATCCCTTTTATGTATACTCCTTCTATCTGCCCAAATAGAGATACACTTCTCAAGTGTTATAAGTATTTTCTTTCCTTGTAGGGATGTAAACAGTTTAACTTTATTGAAAAACTTTTTATATTTCCCTCGTGTCTTGCATTTGAAGATCAGATGTTTCTGTTTATTTCTGGTCTTTTCATCAGAAAACCTTGAAAATCCCCTATATCATTGAATATATCCACGTTTTCCCCTGAAAGAAAATGATCAGTTTTGCTGGGTAGTTGATTCTTGTTTGTATTCCAAGCTCCTTTGCCTTCTGGAATATCATATTCCAAGCCTTCTGATCCTATAATGTTGAAGCAGCCAAGTCCTGAGAAAGTCTGACTGTGGCTCCATAATATTTAAATTGTTTCTTTCTGGCCACTTGCAATGTTTTCTCCTTCATGTGCTAATTATGGATTTGGCTAAGAAAAGTCTTCTAAATCATCTCAAGTTGGAAGATTGTGTCTCTCTCTCTTTTTGTAGGTTCTATAGTTTCAGAATCTGTTTAAAGGCTTGATTAAATGTTGCTTTTGATGGAAACTCAGGAAACCTCAGGCAACTTCCTGGCTTCTCTCCAACATCTTGGCTCCACATCCTCTGCTTATTGTTCTTAACACTGCTACCTCAGGGACTGAGCCATTCCACCTATAGCCACTATCATGTGGGCTCTCCAATACCTTTTGAATTATGCACTCTCTACTACTCGGAGTGATAATGCCCTGAGTTAATTAGGAGAAGCAGGCCCTTTGACTGCTGGGTGTGAAAAAGACACCCAGACATACACAGAGTGAAAAGAACTCTTGGTCCCTAGCTCATATCCTTAATGTCTCCAGACAATATACCATGTCTATAGTGTCAAGGAAATATTCTATCACAGGTCACAGACCTGTGACAATCTTCTGAATAGGGGAGGCTATTATTACGCAATTGTTAAGGTCAATCAAGTTACCTATTTGCTCCTCCAGGATATGTTTATTTATTGTCATTATACAAGACCACAGGCATCTTGGTCAGGGGCAGGGATAACATTCTTTATGCCAGAATGGTCCCCTGGGGAAACTTTTATCTCTATGGTCCTAACCACTTTTTGCCTCAGGTCCTACATCATTTATAGTCAGTACATGTTGGATTTTATAGATCCTTGTGTATCCCTATATTAGAACCCTCTGAACCCTCTCCCTCCTGAGGAAAGATATAGGGCACAAAGTGGGTCTTGGGAAACGTTTTTGTGGTGGATCCTTAAAATTTCCTTTGGAGTACCTAGAACCAGAGGCAATCCTGAGTAATCTGGCCTTAGAAATTGAAAAAGATTTGTAAGAAAATGACTTTGGGACTTGAGGACCTCCAAGAGTACCTAGATTCTTTGGCCAATGGAGTTGATGGAGGAGGTTAAAAAGGGTTAACAGAAAACCTAAAACCTGAGCTCAAATCATCAGTAGCTAAAAGGGGCTAAGAGACAACCTAAGACCTGAGCTCTAAGAATCAACAGTAGCTAAAAAAGGTTAACTATGGCTTGAGTTCTTATCAACCAGAAGTCTTGAGCTCTTATCAACTGTTACCCAGAGATTTGGGACTTTATCAAACAACACTATCAAGAGAAGCGTAGGGAAACAGAAGCCAGAGACCCTAAGTAGTCATAAATAACTTGAATGTTTAACTTGGCATTCCTAAATGACAGGAAACACAAACTTCATCTAGAAACCAGATCTTAAAGTAAAGAGATGTCATAAACTGAGGGACCCTCTGGCTCTGATAAGTTTAAGCATGTCTTTTTGAACATGTGCAGAAAGACCAAATGTGTCCTTAGGTTAACCTTATTACATTTAAACCCCAAAATACACCCCTAAGGGAAAAGGTACCCACCTTAGGGGATTTCTTAGGACCCCAAAAATTCCAAATTAGGATATGAACCTTCTGTAAGGAGATTAAGATGAGAAAGTAACCTACTTTTCACACTATAAATATAATCATTTTTCTTCCCTATTTGAGATACCTTTCTCCATGGTGATTCTCCCTGTGGTCACAGTCTTTTAATAAAACTGAGTCAATGAGTCTTGTAATTTTTTGGGATGCCGCATGATGAATTTGATCAACTAAATCCATCCCCCACTTCAGAGTAATGGTCAATAGGATAGACTTAGACTATTTACTTGCTGCCAAAGGTGGGATTTTAAAGGTTCAGAATACTTCATGCTGCATGTATATCATGGCAGACACTCATGGCAAATCATTCTCCTGCTTGCCATCCTGGACTTCATGATTGTTTTCACTACTTGTTCCTTTAATAACTATAATTTTGATTATTACCTTGCTTTGTGGATTTTGTATTTGTAATACTGTCACTTGTTTAGTTGCTTCTGGTATTAAAGCCTTCACTGAAGCTACAGTGATGTACAGGGGGCCCTTGGCCCATCAAACTTTTCACTCCCTCTCGCCTTAATCAACAGGGACATCTCTATGGCCCATTTTTTAAAAAAAATTTTGGGGGGTGAAGCAATTGGGGTTAAGTGACTTGCACAGGGTCACACAGCTAGTAAGTGTATGAGGCCGGATTTGAACTCAGATCTTCCTGAATCCAGGGCCAGTGCTCTATCCACTGTGCCAACTAGCTACACCATATTCCCCATTTTTTAAGCTTTGAAGAAGCTATAGAAAGACCTTCAGTCCTTTCTCCCCCGAAATAAGAGGAAGGAATGTTGTGGGAATGCAGTGGGACCTCAAGAAACCTAAAGATCCCAAGGCCCATGCAATTCTTAAACTTTCCCAAGGGCAAAACACCTCTGTCTCCCAGCTCAGGAATGGTTGTTGCTGAGCTAGACCCTGGTAAACTGACAGGCAATACCAAGGTCTACAGATGATGTGTGAGATATGGATGGGTGCCTCATATATTACTGTTGCCCTTTTATTCCAAAATCCCCTTTTGTTTTGTTTGCATTTCCCTCCTAGTTGCTTTGTAATTCCTTCTGCTTTCTCTCTCAATCAAACAGGACAGCTTGCCATACAATCAGGCCCCTGACCATATATTCCTCTCTCCTAATAAATCTTTCTTATTTTACAAGATTCATGATGATCCACCAATGTTTTGGGTGAGCTAGCCCTCTGATCCAGGTCACAAGACCCCACAACAGTATCTTTATCTTTGACAACACCTTTTGAAGTATATATTCTTGCTATTTTGTTTATTTTCAAGTTTGAACTATCAAATTGATTTAAACTTCACATATTCTTGTCATATTGTTTGCTTTTAAGTTGAATTGTCAAATTGATTTGTATTGTGCTAATGGAATTGAGAACATCCTATATTAACAGGTCCAGAAAAAGTGAAAGTTAATCAATATGGATCCAATTGATTTATCAATAAACACTTAAAACTTTGGATGACCAAGGCCCATAACCAGTGAGTAAAGAAGGTTTATATACTTTAATTTTTTTTTTTTGGTGAGGCATTTCAGGTTAGGTGACTTGCCCAGGGTCATGCAGCTAGTAAGTGTCAAGTGTCTGAATCCATATTTGAACTCAGGTCCTCCTGACTCCAGGGTAAGTGCTCAATCCACTGTGCCACCTAGCTGCCCCTATATCCTTTCACTTTTAAAATAATTTTGAGCTCTTTCTTTGGAAAGAATATCCCTGGGCAGCTAAGTGGCACAGTGGATAAAGCACCGACCCTGGATTCAGGAGGACCTGAGTTCAAATCTGGCCTCAGACATTTGACACTTATTAGCTTTGTGACCCTGGGCAAGTCACTTAACCCTCATTGCCCTGAAGGAAAAAAAAGTGTTTCCCCACATATACATGCGTGCTTGCTAATGGGAAAATAAACTGGTATTGTATTTTCCTAAATAAACAAACCAATAAACAAATAAACAAATAAAGGAATGAATGAATGAATGAATGAATGAATTACCAAATAAATAAATAAATGAATATAAGGAAAATGAGGCCCGGAAATTCACACATGCAGCAAATATTAGAGGTGGCATTTCAAATTAGGTCTTTGACTCCAAATTTATTATTTTTCTCACTACACCATGATACAGGAAACCATTCTTGCACAGAAATTAAAACATTAGACTAAATCATTCAAGCAGCTTCAATCCATATAACTTCCCTCCCTACACACCATACACATGTACACACACACACACACACACACACAAACACACATACACACACCCATACCCCATTCCCTTTTTTTCATGGCAATGAGGGTTAAGTGACTTGCCTAGGGTCACACAGCTAGTAAGTGTCAAGTGTCTGAGACTGGATTTGAACTCAGGTCCTCCTTAAGCATGGGCCAGATCTTTATTCACTGTGTCACCAAGCTGCCCCTCATACCTCATTCCAATGTGGGAATTTCAATATGGGAAAATGTCTATTCCATCAGACAACATCATATGTGTAGCCAATTGACATAGTTATAGTAGCACTTATATTTTACAGAGACATTGGGAATAAGGGGAAAAGATCCATTATTAATTATGTACTATTTGCAAATCCCTCTGCTAAGTACAAGTATTATTTCATATAACCCTCTAAGGCAGGTGCTATTATTTTCCTAATTTTACAGCAGGGAAACTGAGACAAAAAGAGGGTAAAAGGGGCAGCTAGGTGGGGCAGTAGATAAAGCACTGGCCCTGGATTCAGGAGACCTGAGTTCAAATCCGGCCTCAGACACTTGACACTTACTAGCCGTGTGACCCTGGGCAAGTCACTTAAACCTCATTGTCCCACAAAAACAAACAAAAGAAAGAGGGTAAGCAACTTGCCCAGCATCATGAAATTAATAAAGGTCTGAGACCAAATTTTAACTTAGATCTTTACTCTGGGTTCAGTGCTCTATCTACCATGGCAGTTACTTACCTCATTGTCCATTGGAGATGTAAAATGACTTCATATGACAAATGAATAGAAGAATAAATTCACCGAGGTTTTGAAAATTGAGCACTACTTTAAGTTATGCAGACCTAATTTTCTAACTGCAATAACTTGTATTTTCAATTTTGATAACTTTTCAGTTATGTCTGTGGGAATTAGTTATATGGCAGGGAATCATGACACCACAATTTTAAGAGACACTAAGTTGCTTGTGATCCAAAGGGAAATAGAAAAATACATAATGTATGTAAGTTGGACAAAAAATTTTACTAATGATTATTACTTCATGACACATATTGTACAAAACTATTTCAAGGCCATATTAGATTGGAAAAAAGAGTTAGATCAGTTATGTAACAAAAGAGAAATATGACAAAAGAATAGCATGAGTGTTTCATTGGTACTCAAATTGGACATCATCTTCCAATGATGGGGATTGCCATTCATTCATCTATGCCTTCCCATTCTTGGAGACTGTACTTAATGTGATTGAGCCATAACTCACATTTTTTTGTGTGACGTTGAATACTTAACACGGAGAACATAGATTATCTATTGATTTTTACTTCCAATTTTTGCATGGCCAAATTGTCTTTTGCTTTTGCTTATTTATTCCTTGGATTAAATTCTTTACTCTGCTCCTTATAGTTGCTTAACGCTAATATATTGTATTCAAAGACATGATACAGCTCTTTAATTGTTTGGAGACTATGGAAGACATATAACAACAATAGATGAATATTGGTATAAAATATCTGGTATTTCATTCCATTTTGAAAAGTAAATAATAGGCTGGAGCAGTGGCAGATCAAAACTCAATCAAAAAATCCAATGGATTTTTGAGATTTCTTATGCATGAGAGAAAATGTATAAAGAGAATGTCACATAAAAAAGTTGTAGATAGGCTATGGGGTATACTTGTTAAGGAAATGCCTTTATAAGGTGAGATCATGGATTCATTAAACTATCTAATTCTTAGTGCAGAATATATTTTTTTTCTATGTTGGCATCAAAAGGAGACACACCTTTTTTTTTTTTTTTTGGTGAGGCAATTGGGGTTGAATGATTTGCCCAGGGTCACACAGCTAGTAAGTGTTAAGTGTCTGAGGTCGGATTTGAACTCAGGTCCTCCTGACTTCAGGGCCAGTGCTCTATCCACTGTACCACCTAGCTGCCACAGGAGACACACCTTTATTCCTGTTACTAATGTATTTGATAATGATAATAGCTATTTAATGATAAACAGAAGTATTCACTGTCAATTTTATTTCTGTTTTATTTCTTTATTGAGTAAAATCATCTTCAGATGGTAGAATGGAAAAAATGGTTAACAATCAATGGTATTTTATTTCAACATAGAGTCTTGCCTCAGATGAAATAAAACTCCATGTAATGAAAGAATTTAAAAATGCTGTTGATGAACTAGCATCTTCTTTTAAAAGATGGTGTATTCTTCAAATCACATGTTGATGATTTTGACATTGATTATTTATTTTTTCTAGACCTGTGATTTCATTTCTCCCTACCAGTAAAGATAAGCAACAGCTCTGCAGTGAATAATATTACAGAACTAATTATAACCACTAAAAAGATAAGTTTTTTTATATTTTCATAATTGTTCCTTGAACTTTGGTTTTTCTGACTCCAAAATCATCTCTATCACATGCAGTATGTAAATAATCCAAATAGATTGTTGAAGTAAATATTTAGAAAAAGAAGTAACTAGATAACATTAAGGAACAAGAATTCCATGAAACACAAACTTCATTTTTTTCATTTATTTCTTTTTTCTTTTTTTTTTGTATTTTTTTCCTACAATTAACTTCTGTCTAGACATTTTTAACTGGAAATTCCATACAAATCTTAAATTCAACACGTTATAAAGAGGTTATTATTTTTCTCTCTAAACAGATCTCTCGTCTTAATTTTCTATGACTGTTTCCTATTCATTGAGGATCTCAAACTGTGGTTCATCCTTGGCTCTTCACTGTCTTTTACTTCCACATATGAAATGAGCTCAGCAGGAGGCTCTTGGTCATAGCACAGATCAGCATCTGAAACCACTTGGTCCTAGCTCAGCAGGCTGGTGCCATAGCAGGCCAGTTGTAAAGCCTGCCAGCCCCAGTTGAGAGGGCAAACTGCAAGGTAGAGAATCACGCACAGAACAGGCAGAATTGGCCAAGCCATCATAGCACAGGGAGCAAGCTTAGGGCTGTGAGGAATCTACAAGCTACAAAGGCCTCAGAACAGAAAGCCAGTGACCAGGGCCCTATTTGCAATACAAGAAGTTTGCAACAGTGGTTCCTGTGCCCCAGGAGTAGACTTCAAAGTTAAAAGTTAAAAAAAAAAAATAGGCTATAATATGAGTAAGAAACAGAAAAGCACCCTTAACATTGACAATTTCTATGGGGACAGGGAAGACCAGAACACGAACTCAGATGAGGACAATAATGTCAAAATGTCTACATGTGAAGCTTCAAGTGGGAAGATGATCTGGTCTCAAGACCCAAAAGTCTTTTTGGAAGAGCTCAAAAAGGATTTTAAAAATAAAATAACAGATATAGAAGAAAAATGGGAAAAGAAACAAGAAAAATGAGAGTTACTCAAGAAACTTATGAAAAAAATACTCAAAATCTTGGATAAGGAAGCACAAAAATTGATTTAGGAAAACAATTCCTTAAAAACTTAATTGGGGGGGCGGCTAGGTGGCGCAATGGATAGAGCACCGGCCCTGGAGTCAGGAGTACCTGAGTTCAAATCTGGCCTCAGACACTTAACACTTACTAGCTGTGTGACCTTGGGCAAATCACTTAACCCCAATTGCCTCACTAAAAAAATAAATAAATAAAAATAAAAACTTAATTGGCCAAATTGGGGGGGGGGATCCCTGAAATGGAAAAGGAGGAGCAAAAACTTACTGGAGAAAATAAGGCCTAAAGAACTGGAATTGGGAAGATGGAAGGTACTGGCTTCCTTCTTGGAAGATATCAGAAAGGATTTTAAAAATCAATTGAGAATCGGCCTAGAGGTGAAGCTGTGGAGACTCCTGGTTGTAGTGGAGGGAGTGTATATAGCCCTTTCCTGAAAAGTGACTTAAGGACAGCTCATCCAAGGAAGGGGGTATGAGGGTAAATTCCAGCTCTCTCAAGTCTTAACCATAGTTACACTATATCCTCTAGTCCCAGTAAAATCGCGATTCTGACTCTAAGGGAACCGACTTTGGGAATCAGAATTCCTGTGACACAGAGAGAAGAGGAAATTTTAGGATGACTCCTTTTGAATAGTTAAAAAGACTCATAGTTTGAAGAGTTCATCTAAGCAAACCCATTCCTGGACAAGAATTCCTTCCAACCTTACCAACAAGTTACCATCTAGAATTGGCTGTCTGGATTTTCACTGAAGGCAGACCTCCTACCACCTGAGTATCTACTTCAACAATCTATGAAGTCCTTTCTACAGTGAAATCCAGTGAGAAACTATGAGTCAGTGACATCTACCTGAGAACTGAAAAATCAGCCAGGGAATAGAAAATGTAGGTGTGGAAAGAAATCTCCCAGTTCAGTCAAGACTGTAGCTTGCAAAAGCAAAGAATCAAGAGGACTTTTTCCATTGTAAAAAAACAAAAACAAAAACAAAAAACCTTAGGGTGGAAAACTTGGAAGTGCTAGAGGACTGAGGTGTAGTAGGCACCCACAGCCATCATACCCCAGGAAAGTCCTGACCTAGGTGGTCTAAGTTTCTTTCCTGACAGCTGCCCCTTGACCATTCAGCTTTGAACCTTAAAGATTCAGACACTTAATCCCAGGATGTGGAAGTCAGTGCATGAATCCAAGGCACTGAGAGCAAGAACCTGCAGCCAACCCACTCTGAAGCCTATGAGGGGACATAGCCATGCCTTAGCACAAAATCTCAATTCTGAAACTAAACTTGGAGAGATGACTACATTAAAGATGAAAACATCATCCAGTATTAAATCTGGAGATGCTCTTGAAGGAGAAAGCAACTCCATAACAAAGGTAAACAGAGATTCAAAGGAAAATGTAGATTTTCCACAAGGACTACGTGAATTCCTACAAGTAATCAAGGAAGAGATAAAAAATGAAATAAAAAATTTGGAGGAAAGAATTGGAAATAGAATAAATAACTTAGAAGACAAAGTAGTACATATTACCCAAGAAGTAGAGTCCTTGAAAACAAGGGTACACCAAATAGAAATCAATGACTTCTTGACACAGCAAGAAATATTAGAACAAAATGAAAAGATTGAAAAGCTGGAAGAAGAAAATATAAGGTATTTGCTATCAAAAACAACTGACTTGGAAAACTGGTCAAGAAGAGATAATTTAAAAATTATTGAGATCGCTGAAAAGATTGATCTAGTAAAGAGCTTGGATGTTATATTTCAAGAAATCATAAGTGAAAACTGCCCACACTTAATAGTAAAAGAAGGCAGAATAAATATAGAAAGAATTCATAGGTCACCTCCTCTAATAAATACCCAAATTAAAACTTCCAGGATTGTAATAGTCAAAATTAAGGACCTACAAGTCAAAGAGAAAATATTACAAGAATCCAGAATGAAGCATTTCAAGAACCAAGGAGTTACAGTTAGGATCACACAGGACTTGGCTGTTTCAACCATAAATGAGAGGAAATCTTGGAATACAATATTTAGAAAAGCAAAAGAATTGGGCTTATAACCAAGAATGAGCTATCCTACAAAACTTGGTATGGTACTACATGGGAAAAAGTGTACATTTAATACAGAAGAAGCTTTTGAAGAATTTTTGGTGGAAAGACTAGAGCTAAGGAAGAAGTTTGGAATAGAAGAAACAAATGAGTTCAGTGAAATCTAGAAAGGTCAATTTATTGGAATAATTGAAAGGAGTTGTATGATATAGTGCTAACTTTTTTAAATCATAAAAGCATTCTTTAAAATTTCAGTTATATAAAAGATTTTTCAACGTTTTGTTTTTTGAGATTTTCAGTTCCAAATTTGAATTTGGAATTTGAAATAGGTTGCATATGTATAATCCCATAAAACATTTCCTAGTTAGTCTTGTTTAAGCAGAAGCAGAGAAAAAAAGGGAAAAACTTTTTTAAAAAAGTAGAAAACAGTATGGTTCAATCTACATTCAGAATACACAGTGTTTTGTTTTGTTTTGTTTTGTTTTCTGGATGCGGAGAGCATTTTCCATCAGGAGTCCTTTGGTATTGTCTTTCAACATTGTATTGCTAAGAAGAACTAAATCAGTCTATCACAGTTGATCATCACACAATGTTGATATACAATGTTCTCCTGATTCTGCTCACTTCCTTCAGCATCAGTCCACTTACGTCCAGGATTTTCTGAAAACTGCTTGCTCATCATTTTTTAAAATAAAAGTATTTTATTATTTTCCAGTTACGTGTAGAGATGGCTTTCAACATTTGTTTATATAAGATTTCCAGTTTCAAATTTTTCTCCCTTACCCCTCCCCTGGACAGCAGGTAATCTGATATAGGCTATGTATATATACATTAATCATATTTCTGCATTGGTCATGTTGTGGGAGGAGAATCAGAGCAAAAAGGAAAAACCTCAGAAGAGGAACAACAGCACCAAAGACAAAGGAAAGTGGTGTGGTTCAATCAGCATCCATATTCCACAGAGTTTTTTTTCTTCTGGATTTGGAGAGTCATTTCCATCTTGGGTCCTTTGGAACTCTCTTGTACCATTGTATTGGTGAGAGGAATCTAGTCTATCACAGTTGTTGATGATACTGTGTATAATATTCTTCTGGTTCTGCTCATCTCTCATCATCAGTTCATGCAAGTACTTCCAGGTTTCTCTGAACTCCTCCTGCACATCATTTCTTATAGCACAGTGGTATTCCATTACCTTCATACCACGGCTTGTTCAGCCATTCCCCAGTTGATGGACATTTCCATAATTTCAAATTTTTTGCCACCACAGGGAAAGCTGCTATGGATATTTTTGTGCATGTGGATCCTTTTCCCTTTTCTATGATCTCTTTGGGATACAGACCTAGTAGTGATGTTACTGGGTCAAAGGGTATGCACAGTCTCATAGCCCTTAGGGGCATAGTTCCAAATTGCTCTCCAGAATGGTTGAGTCAGTTTAGTGCTAACATTGTAATGGGGATGGGGGAGGAAGAAACTTTTGGTAGGCCTTTAGAAGCTTAATGTCTTCAGAGGATGTTGGGGGTTAGGGGGTGGACTAGTTCTATTTTAAGGGTTTGAAGAGTGATAAGACCAAGGGCAGGTAAAAAAAAAAAACCTAATAGAAAGGAAAGGTGAACCTTTTTATTTCACATAATTGGGGTACATGAAAGGTGTATATAAATACGCAAAGGAGCTTGATCATAGATGTAAAAATTTTTGGTGTAGAAGTATACAAAACTAAGGTTAATGGTGGGAACAGGGTGCACTTCATTAAGAAAGTGAAAGTACTGGGGCGGTAAGAGTCATCATAAAAACATGTCCTTATCCTAATGTAGGGATTAAAAGTTAAGTAGTACCTAAAGTCTTTTAGAGAGCCTTAGATTATTGGGGAAATGGTTCAACAAATATTATTTCATTATAGGAAGTGATGAGAGGTGACTTCATCAAATCCTGGGTAGTATGTACTGATTAATGCAAAGTGAAATAAGCAGAGTCAGAAGAAATTAAACCAGTTTAAAGACAAGATAAAGAGAAAACAATTCTGAAACTAATGAATACAAGGAATCAAGCCTCTAGGAGACCTGAAAATACTTGAAAAATTACCCTTTTTCATACAAAAAGTGTGGACACCAGTTGGAAAAAGGAATATTTTTAGATGTTGCCATAGTGTGGAGGGAGAATTTGAGAGGAAGAAAGGAAGGTTAATGGGAGGTTTTGTTATTAATAATAGTCTTAAGGAGTCATTGTAATATTTCAGATTCACTCAACAGAAGAACAAATACATAACAAGCAGAACTTTAAAAAATGAAATTATAGAATTATATACTTAGAGCAATTGGTATGAGATAGAATTCACAATTTAATATAGAATCTTTTTTTTGCATGTTTTGATTTATGTATGGAAATTCTCTGCTTTTTAAAAGCAGCATTAAATTAAAAAACCCAAACAAGTTATAAATTAGCTCTTTTGGAAATAAAGGCCTATAGTGATTGGGAAACTAATGCTTTCCAAAGCATTCCATTTTGTCATGTTACTATAATGTATATTATTTTCTATACAAAAGATGATCTGCTCCCCAAAATTTGGACCCATTGTTTCTAGTTCTGTACTGCTACTTCCCACCTCTTGTTTTTACTTCAAATAAAAATGTCTATTTAAAAATCAATTGAGAGAGGTAGAAGAAAAAATGGGGAGATAAATGAAAGAAACACAAGAAAATTATGAAAAAAGAATGAGCATCATGGAAAAGGAAGCACAAAGATTGACTTTTTCCTTAAAACAATTTATTTGGCCAAATGGAAAAGGAGGTACAAAAATTTACTAAAGAAAACAATGCCTTAAAAATTCAAATTGAACAGATGGAAGCTAATGACTCCATGTGATACCAGGAATCTGTGAAACAGAATCAAAAGAATGAAAAAAAAATAGAAGAAAATGTGAAATGCCTCATTGGAACGATAACTGGCCTGGAAAATAGATCCAGGAGAAATAATTTGAGAATTATTGGACTATCTGAAATTCATTATCAGAAAAAGAGTCTAGAAGCCATATTCCAGGAAATTATCAAGGAGAACTGCCCTGATATTTTAGAATCAGAGGATAAAAGAGTCATTGAACAATCCACCTATTACCTCCTGAAAGAGACCCCAAAAGGAAAACTCCAAGGAATATTGTAGCCAAATCCTAGAATTATCAGATAAAGGAGAAAATACTGTAAGCATCCAGAAATAAACATTAAAGTATCATGGAGCCACAATCAGGATTGCACAAGACCTGGCAGCTTCAATATTAAATGATCAGTAGGCTAACATATGATATTCCAGAAGGCAAAGGAGCTTGAATTACAACTGAGTATCAACTACTCAGCAAAAATGATCATTATCTTTCAGGGAAAATGATAAAAATTCAATGAAATAGGGGACTTTTAAGGTTTCCTGATGACAAGGCCAGAACTGTACAGAAAATGTGATCTTTAAATAAAAGACTCAAAAGAAGTATAAAAAGGAAAATAGGAAAAAAATGTTATTCAATAAGGTTAAACTGTTTACATCCCTACATGGGAAGAAAATACTTATAATACTTAAAAACTGTATCTCTATTTGGGCAGATAGAAGAAGTAAACATAGAGGGTATAGGTATAATTTGATTTTGATGTGATGATATAAAAAATTAAGGAGTGAAAACAAGGATTATAAAGAGAGAAGATGAAAGGGGAGGTGGAATGGAGATAATTGCCTCTTATGAAGAGACACAAAATATGTATTACAATAGAAGCAAAGAATGGAGGGGAGGTCATTGTTTCAAACTTATTCTCATCAGATTTGGTTCAAAGAGAAAATAAGCTATACATTCATTTGCATAAAGAAATATAGATTACTCTTTAGGCAAATAAGGGGAAAGTGGGGCATTGATAGAAAGGAGAGTAGAAGCAGGGGAGGAAAGGGGAAAAAAGGGAAGGGGTGTGATAAAAGGGAGGGCAGACAAGGGAGGCAGTGGCCAAAAGCAAAACACTAGTGAGGAGGAATTTAATATAAGAAGAAAAAAATACAAAGAAAGGGGGCAATAGAATGGAGGGAAATAGAGAGTAATCATAACTGTGAATGTAAATGGAATGAAATCTCCAGTAAAACAGAATCCAATATCAGGAGTGGATAAAAAAACAGAATTCTACAATATATTGTTTACAAGAAACACATTTGAAGTGGCTAGAAACACACAGAGTAAAGGTAAAAGGTTGGAATAGAATATGTTATGCTTCAGGAAGAAAAAAAAAGAAGCAGTGGCAGCAAGCCTTTTCTCGACAAAGCAAAAGCAAAAATTAAAAAAAAAAAGATATAATTAAAAGAGGTAAGGAAGGAAACTACATTGTGCTAAAACGTATCATAGACAATGAAGTAATATCAATATGAAACATATATAAACCAACTCTATACTAGCAAAACTATATTAGTTGGGGACATTTACCTTCCCCTATCAGAATTAGATATATATAGCCAATAAATAAATAAAAGTTAAAGAGGTAAATAGAATTTGAGAAAATTTAAATGTTATAGACTTCTGGAGAAAACTGAATGAAGATAGAAAGGAATATACTTTTTCTCACTGGTACATAGCACTTACACAAAAATTGACCATGTATAAGGGCACAAAAACCTCATAGTCAAATGTAGAAAGTCAAAAATAGCAAATGCATCCTTTTCAGATTATGATGAAATAAAATTACATGTAAAAAGGAGCCATGAAAATATAGACTGAAAATTAATTGGAAACAAAATAATCTCATCCTAAAGAATGAGTCAAAAAATAAATTATAGAAACAATCAATAACTTCATCCATGAGAATGACAAGAATGAGACAATATATCAAAACTTGTGGGATGCAGTCAAAGCAGTTCTTTAGGTAAATTTTGCATCTCTAAATGCGTACATGAATAAAATAGAGAAAGAGGAGATCAATGAATTGGGCATGCAAATAAAAAGACTAGAAAAAGAACAAATTAAAAATCCCAAATTGAAAATTAAATTGGAAATTCTGAAAATCAAAGGGAGTTTAATAAAACCGAAAGGAAGAAAACACAAGAATTAATAAATAGAATTAAGAGCTGGTTTTATGGGAAAAAATGAATGAAATAAATAAACTTTTTGTTGATTTGATTTACAACAAAAGAAAAGAGAAGACCAAATTACCAGTATTAAATTACTGGTATCAAAAATGAAAGTAATGATTTCACTACCAAAGAAGTAAAAATTAAGCAATAATTAGGAGCTATTTTACTCAACTTTATGCCAATAAATTTGACAATATGAATGGATGAATATTTACAAAAATATAAATTGCCTGGATTCACACCAGAGGAAATAAAATCCTTAAATAAGCCCATTTTAACAAAAAGAAATTGAAGAAGCCATCAATGAACTCCCTTAGAAAAAATCTCCAGAGTCATTGGGTTTACAAGTGAATTCTTCTAAACATTTAAAGAACAATTATTTCCAATGCTCTACAATGTGTTTGGAGAAATAGGTGAAGAAAGAATTCTAACAAATTACTTTCATGAGTCATGTATAATATTGATACCTAAACCAGGAAGAGCCAAAACAGAATGAAAATTATGGACCTATTTCCCTAATGTATATTGATGCAAAAATCTTAAATAAGATATCAGCAAGGATATTACAGCAATTCATCATGAGGATAATATACTAAGACCGGGTGGGATTTATACCAGAAATGCAGGACTGTTTCAACATTAGGGAAACTATCAACATAATCCACCATATCAATAACAAAACTAACCAAAATTATATGATGCAGGAAAGGCTTTTGAAAAAATATAGCACTCAATACAATCACAAAAAAATAAATTAGAGAGCATAGGAATAAATGGAGCTTTTCCTAAAATAATGAACAGTACCTACCCCAAACTATCAGCAAATGTTATATGTAATGAGGATATGTTAGAGGCATTCCATAAAAGATCAAGGGTGAAACAGGGATGTCCATTATCCTCTCTATTATTTAATATTGTACTATAAATGTTAGCTTTAGAAATAAGAGAAGAAAAAGGAATTAAAGGAATTAGAATAGGCAAGGAAGAAACAAAACTATCACACTTTTCAGACAAAATGATGGCATACTTAGAGAATCCTAGAGAATCAATTTAAAAAACTACTTGAAATTATTAACAACATTAGTAAAGTTGCATAATGCAGAATAAATCCACACAAATCATCAGGTTTCTATATATGACCAACAAAATCCAGCAGCAAGAAACAGAAAGAGAAATTCAATTTGAAGTAACCGTAGACAATATGAAATGTTTGAGAGTTTACCTGCCAAGATAAACCCAGGAACTCTATGACCAGAATTAAAAAATACTTTTCACAGAAGTAAAACCATTATAAATAATTGGAAAAATATTAATTGCTCAAAGATAGACTGAGCTAATAAAACAAAAATGACAATTCTACCAAAATTAATTTACTTATTCCATGCCATACAAACCAGAGTATCTAAATATGATTTTATAGAGCTAGAAAAATAATAATAAAATTCTTCTGGAAGAACAAAATGTCAAAAATATCAAGGAAACTAAGGAAAAAATATGCACAGGAAGCTGAGCTAGCTGTATCAAATCTGATGTTATAATATAAAGTAGCAGTTATCAAAACTATTTGGTACTGGCTAAGGAATAGAGTGGCGGATCAATAAAATAGGGTAGGCACAGGAGACACTGTAGTAAATGACTATAGTAATCTACTGTTCAATAAACACAAAAACTCCAGTTTCTGGGATAAGAACTCAGTATTTGATAAAAAAAAAAACTGCTGGGAAAACCACAAGATAGTATGTGGAAACTAGGTATAGACCAGCTTCTTATAAAGTATACCAAAAATAAGGTCAAAATGCCTACATGATTTAGACATAAATGGTGATATTGGTAAAAAATAAACATAAATTAGTAGAGGAAGGAATACTTTACCTCTCAGATCCATGGAGAGGAGAAGAATTTATGACCAAACAAGAGATAGAGAATATTATGAAATGTAAAATGCATCATTTTGGTTACATTAAACTGAAAAGGTTTTGTACCAATAGAAGGAATGCAGCCAAAAATTCGAAGGGGAAACAGAAACCTGGGAAACAATTTTATAGTCAGTATTATTGATAAAGATCTCATTTCAAAAATATATAGGGAGGGGCGGAGCCAAGATGGCGGAGAGGAAGCAGCAAGCTGCCTGAGCTCTCCTTCTGTTCCCTCAAAACGAACATTAAATCATGCCTCTGGACGCATTCTGAAACTACAGAACCTGCAAAGAGACAGAGAGACACAGTCCTCCAACCAGAGATAATTTAGAAGACTTCAGGAAAAGGTCGGTCTGACTCGGGCAAAAGGGAGGCCCAGCGCAGGGCAGCAACCCAGCGCGGAGGGGGTCGGGGCAAGTCAGCAGGAGCTGCGGGCCACAGCCGGACAACTGAGGCTCCCGGAACCTGGTTCAAAAATCTGGTGGCCAAGAAGGACAGTGGAAAAACTTACCTGCACCGGACGAGAGGGCCACAAACGGCGGGATCAGACGCCGGGGTCTGGCGCCTGGCTGGCCGAGCACAATCATACAGGAAGTGCAGGGCGGGGCATCTCCACACACCATAAAGGCCTCAGAGTAAAAGCCCGGTCACACAGCACCTATACACCGGCAAAGAAGCCCAGAACAGGGACCCTGGTGCCCCCAGAGCAGACTTCAACTTAAAGAATAAATAAATAAGCTGCAATAATGAGTAAGAAGCAAAAAAGAGCCCTCTCCATTGAGAGCTTCTGTATCAATAGGGAAGAAGCCAACACAAACTCAGATGAGGACAATAGCCTCAAATTGTCTACATCTGAAGCCTCACAAGGGACGGTGAATTGGTCGCAAGAACAAAAAGCCTTCCTGGAAGAGCTCAAAAAGGATTTTAAAAATCAATTGCAAGAGGTAGAAGAAAAAATGGGGAGAGAAATGAACGCAAAACAAAAAAACTATGAAAAAAGAATCAGCAGCTTGGAAAAGGAAGCTGAAGAAAACAAAGCCTTAAAAAATTCATTTGGCCAAATGGAAAAAAAGCTGCATAATCTCACTGAAGAAAACAATACCTTAAAAAATTCACTTGGCCAAATGGAAAAAAAGGTTCATAATCTCACTGAAGAAAACAATACCTTAAAAAATTCACTTAGCCAAATGGAAAAAAAGGTGCATAATCTCACTGAAGAAAACAATGCCTTGAAAATTAAAGTGGGACAGTTGGAAGATAAGGAATCCATGAGACACCAAGAATCAGTCAAGCAGAATAAAAAAAATGAAAAAATAGAAGAAAATGTGAAATACCTCATTGGAAAGACAACTGATCTGGAAAACAGATCCAGGAGAGACAATTTGAGAATCATTGGACTGCCTGAAAGCCATGACCAGAAAAAGAATCTAGATACCATATTCCAGGAAATTATTAAGGAGAACTGCCCTGATATCATAGAATCAGAGGATAAAATCATCATTGAAAGAATCCATCGATCACCTCCTGAAAGAGACCCCAAAAGGAAAACTCCAAGGAATATTGTAGCCAAATTCCAGAATTATCAGGTGAAGGAGAAAATACTCCAAGCAGCCAGAAAGAAGCAATTTAAATATCATGGAGCCACAGTCAGGATTGCTCAGGACCTGGCAGCTTCAACATTAAAGGACAGCAAGGCTTGGAATATGATATTCCGGAAGGCAAAGGAGATTGGATTGCAGCCGAGAATCTATTACCCAGCAAAAATGAGCATTTTCTTTCAGGGGAAAAGATGGACATTTAATGGCATTGGGGACTTTCAATCTTTCCTGGTGAAAAGACCAGAACTGAATAGAAAATTTGATCTCAACATACAAGACTCAAGAGAAGTTTAAAAAGGTAAACAGAGGGGAAAAAAAAAAGTTACCCTATTAGGTTAAACTGTTTATATCCCTACACAGGAAGATAATACTCATAACTCTTAAGAACTGTCAATGTATTTGGGCAGAGAGAAGGACTTTATAGAGAGGGTATAAATATAAATTGTCTTTGATGTGATGATACAAAAGAATTAAGGGGATAAAAAGGGAGTCTATGGGGAGGAGAGGAAAGGGGAGGTGGAATGGGATGAATTATATCATATGAAGAGGTGGAAAAAAACCTATTATAATAGAGGGAAAGAAAGGAGGGGGGAACATGGTTTCAACCCTATTCTCATTAGATTTGACTCAAAGAGGGAATAACATATACGTTCATTGGGATAAAGAAACTTAACTCATTCTTTAGGGAAACAAAAGGGGAAGGGAAAGGGGGGGACTGATAGAAGGGAGGACAAAAGCAAGGGAGAAAAGGCTAAAGAAAAGAGAGGGGGGTGATAAGAAGGGAGGGCAGATTGGGGGAGGCAGGGGTAAGAAGTAAAACGTCGGTGAGGAGGAATAGGGTGAATGAAGGGGGGAAAAGTACAAAGGGGGTAAATAGAATGGAAGGGAATAGACAGTCAGTAATAATAACTGTGAATGTGAATGGGATGAACTCTGCTATAAAATGGAAGCGAAATGCAGAGTGGATTAAAAACCAGAACCCTACAATATGCTGTTTACAAGAAACACATTTGAAGCAGAGAGATACACACAGAGTAAAGGTAAAAGGCTGGAGCAGAATATATTATGCCTCAGCTAAAGTAAAAAAGGCAGGGGTAGCAATCCTTATCTCAGACAAAGTGCAGGCAAAAATAGATCTCATTAAAAGAGATAAGGAAGGAAATTACATCTTACTTAAAGGTACTATAGATAATGAAGTAATATCAATATTGAATATGTATGCGCCAAGTGGTATAGCATCCAAGTTCTTAGAGGAGAAGTTAAATGAGTTACAAGAGGAATTAGATAGTAATACTATACTAGTGGGGGATCTGAATCTCCCCCTCTCAGAATTAGATAAATCTAGCCGAAAAATAAATAAGAAAGAAGTGAAAGAGGTGAATAGATTACTAGAAAAGTTAGACATGATAGATGTCTGGAGAAAATTGAATGGGGATAAAAAGGAATATACCTTTTTCTCAGCAGTACATGGCACATTTTCAAAAATTGACCATGTATTAGGGCACAAAAACATCATAGTCAAATGTAGAAAGGCAGAAATAGTAAATGCATCCTTCTCAGATCATGATGCAATAAAAATTACATGTAAGAAAGAGCCAGGGAAAAGTAGAATGAAAATCAATTGGAAACTAAATAATTTCATTCTAAAGAATGAATGGGCCAAACAAGAAATCATAGAAACAATCAATAACTTTATCCAAGAGAATGACAATAATGAGACAACATACCAAAATCTATGGGATGCAGCCAAAGCAGTGCTTAGGGGAAAATTTATAGCTCTAAATGCTTACATGAATAAGAAAGAGAAAGAGGAGATTAATGAATTGGGCATGCAACTTAAAAAGCTAGAAAAAGAACAAATTAGAAATCCCCAATTAGACACTAAATTAGAGATCCTGAAAATTAAAGGAGAAATCAATAAGATTGAAAGCAAAAAAACTATAGAATTAATCAATAAAACTAAGTGCTGTTTTTTATGAAAAAACCAATAAAATAGATAAAATATTGGTTAACTTGATTAAAAAAAAGAAAGAAGAAAACCAAATTACCAGTATCAAAAATGAAAAGGGTGATGTTACCACCAATGAAGTGGAAATTAAAGCAATAATTAGGAAATATTTTTCCCAACTGTATGCCAATAAATCTGACAATCTAAATGAAATGGATGAATATTTACAAAAATACAAACTGCCCAGGTTAACTGAAGAGGAAATAAAATCCTTAAATAAACCCATATTAGAAAAAGAAATTGAACAAGCTATTAATTAACTCCCTAAGAAAAAATCCCCAGGGCCAGATGGGTTTACGGGTGAATTTTACCAAACATTGAAAGAACAATTAATTCCAATATTATACAAATTATTTGGAAAAATAGGTGAAGAAGGAGTTCTACCAAATTCGTTTTATGACACAAATATGGTGGTGATACCAAAACCAGGCAAAGCAAAAACAGAGAAAGAAAATTATAGACCAATTTCCCTAATGAATATTGATGCTAAAATCTTAAATAAGATATTAGCAAGGAGATTACAGCAAGTGATCACCAGGATAATACACTATGACCAGGTGGGATTTATACCAGGAATGCAGGGCTGGTTCAACATTAGGAAAACTATTAACATAATCAACCACATCAATAAGAATACCAACCAAAATCATATGATTATCTCAATAGATGCAGAGAAAGCTTTTGACAAAGTACAGCACCCATTCCTAATAAAAACACTAGAGAGTTTAGGAATAGGGGGAGCTTTCCTTAGAAAAATAAACAGCATCTACCTATAGCCATCAGCAAGTATTATATGCAATGGAGATAAATTAGAGGCCTTCCCAATGAGATCAGGGGTGAAACAGGGATGTCCATTATCACCCCTATTATTTAATATTGATCTAGAAATGTTAGCTTTAGCAATCAGAGAAGAGAAAGGAATTAAAGGAATTAGAATAGGCAAGGAGGAAACAAAACTATCACTCTTTGCAGATGATATGATGGTATACTTAAGGAATCCTCGAGAATCAAGTCAAAAATTACTTGAAACAATTAACAACTTTAGCAAAGTGGCAGGATATAAAATAAATCCACATAAATCATCAGCATTTCTATACATGACCAACAAAATCCAGCAGCAAGAGATAGAAAGAGAAATTCCATTTAAAGTAACGGTAGGTAATATAAAATACTTGGGAGTCTACTTGCCAAGACAAACCCAGGAACTCTATGAACACAACTACCAAACACTCTTCACACAAATCAAATCAGATCTAAATAATTGGAAAGATATCAATTGCTCATGGATAGGCAGAGCTAATATAGCAAAAATGAAAATACTGCCTAAATTAATTTACTTATTCAGTGCCATACCAATCAGGCTACCTAAAAATTATTTTATACAGCTAGAAAAAATAATAACAAAATTCATCTGGAAAAACAAAAAATCAAGAATATCCAGGGAAATAATGAAAAAAAATTCACAGGAAGGTGGGTTAGCGGTACCAAACCTGGAGCTTTACTATAAAGCAGCAGTCATCAAAACTATCTGGTACTGGCTAAAAAATAGAGTGGTAGATCAATGGAATAGGCTAGGCTCAGGAAATGCAGTAGTAAATGACACTAGTAATGTAGTGTTTGATAAACCCAAAGACTCCAGCTTCTGGGATAGGAACTCAGTATTTGACAAAAACTGCTGGGAAAACTGGAAGATAGTATGGCAGAAATTAGGCTTAGACCAACATCTTACACCTTATACTAAAATAAGGTCAAAATGGATACATGATTTAGACATAAGAGGTGATACCATAGGTAAATTAGGAGAGAAAGGAATAGTGTACCTATCAGATCTTTGGAAAGGAGAACAGTTTCTGACCAAACATGAGATAGAGTATATTATAAAATGCAAAGTGGATGATTTTGATTATATTAAATTAAAAAATTTTTGTACAAACAGAAGCAATGCATCCAAAATTGGAAGGGAGGCAGAAAGCTGGGAAACAATTTTTGAGGCCAGTGCTTCTGATAAAGGCCTCATCTCTAAAATATATAGGGAATTAAATCAAATTTATAAGAATCCAAGTCATTCCCCAATTGAGAAATGGTCAAAGGATATGAACAGGCAGTTTTCTGATGAAGAAACCAAAGCTATCAATTCCCATATGAAAAAATGCTCTAAATCTCTAATGATTAGAGAGATGCAAATTAAAACAACTCTGAGGTACCACCTGACACCTATCAGATTGGCTAAAATGACAAAAAAGGAAGATAATAAATGTTGGAGAGGCTGTGGGAAAATTGGAACACTAATGCATTGTTGGTGGAGCTGTGAGCTAATCCAACCATTCTGGAGAGCAATTTGGAATTATGCCCAAAGGGCGATAAAGCTGTGCATACCCTTTGACCCAGCAATCCCACTTTTAGGTCTTTTGCCCAAAGAAATCATGGAAGGGGGAAAGGGACCCACATGTACAAAAATATTTATAGCTGCTCTTTACGTGGTAGCAAGGAATTGGAAGTTGAGGGGGTGCCCATCAATTGGGGAATGGCTGGACAAGTTGTGGTATATGAATACAATGGAATACTATTGTGCTGTAAGAAATGATGAGCAGGAAGAGTTCAGAGAAACCTGGAGGGTCTTACGTGAGCTGATGATGAGTGAGATGAGCAGAACCAGAAGAACATTGTACACAGTATCATCAACATTGAGTGTTGACCTACTGTGATGGACTATATTCTTCTCACCAATGCAATGGTACAGAAGAGTTCCAGGGAACTCATGATAGAAGAGGATCTCCAAATCCAAGAAAAAAAAAAAAGAAAGAAAGAACTGTGGAGTATAGAAGCTGATTGAACCATATTATTTCTTTTGTTTTGGGTGCTGTTGTTTTTGTTTTTCTATTTTGAGGTTTTGCATCACTGCTCTGATTCTTTCTCTTGTAACAGGATTAATGCAGAAATAGGATTAATGTTATTATGTGTATATATATGTGTGTGTATATATATATATATATATCTATATGTATATGTATAGAGATATATAGATATAACCTATATCAGATTACCTGCTGTCTAGGGGAGGGGGGAGGGAGGGGATGGAGGGAGAAAAATCTGAAATTGTAAAGCATGTATAAACAAAAGTTGAGAACTATCTTTACATGTAACGGAAAAAATAAAATATCTCATAAAAATATATAGGGAACTAAATCCAATTTATAAGAATGTAAGTCTTTCCCCAATTAAGAATTGATCAAAGGGGGGCAGCTAGGTGGTGCAGTGGATAAAGCACCAGCCCTGGATTCAGAAGGATCTGAGTTCAAATATGACCTCAGACACTTGACACTAGCTGTGTGACCTTGGGCAAGTCACTTAACCCTAATTGCCTCACTCCCCCAAAAAAACAAGCAAACAGAGAAAAAAAAATTGGTCAAAGGATATGAACAGGCAGTTTTCAGATGAAGAAATCAAAGCTAACTTTTTCCATAGGAAAAAAAATTTCTAAATCACTATTGATTAGCAAAATCCAAATTAAAACTGCTCTGAGGTACCTCCTCACACCTATCAAATTGGCTAATATGACAAAAAAAGGAAAATAATAAATATTGGGGAAGCTGTGGGAAAAGTGGAACACTAATGCATTGTTGGTGGAGTTGTGAACTGATCCAGCCATTCTGGAGAGCAATTTGGAACTATGCCCAAAGAGATCATAAAAATAGGGAAAGGACCCACATGTACAAAAATATTTATATCAGCTCTCTTTGTGGTGGCAAAGAATTGGAAATCAAGAGAATTCCCATCAATTTGGGAATGACTGAACAAGCTGTGGTATATGAATGTAATGGCATACTATTGTGATATAAGAAATGATGAGCAGGCAGATTACAGAAAAAAACAGGAAAGACTTCAGTGTACTGATGCTAAATGAAGTGAGTAGAACCAGGAACACATTGTACACAATAACAGCAATATTGTGTGATGATCAACTGTGATAAACTTAACTCTTCTCAGCAATACAATGATCCAGGACAACTCCAAATGATTCATGATGTAAAATGTTCTCCACATCCAGAAAAAAAAAAAGAAAGAAAGAAAGAAAGAAAGAAAGAAAGAAAGAAAGAAAGAAAGAAAGAAAGAAAGAAAGAAAGAAAGAAAGAAAGAAGAACTGTAGATTCTGAATGCAGATTGAACCATACTTTTTCTACTTTTCAAAATTGTTTAAGGTTTTTGTTAGGGACTAAGGAATTTCCCCTTTCACTGTTCAAGCAAAGCTCACAGACTGCCCCCCCCTTCCAGAAAATATGCATTGATTCTTAGTTAGCCCTTGATAAGATGGCTGTAAACCACAATGATCCTTTCCTGATGCAGATGCATTTGCTGGGCACCAAGGATGATTCATTTGCATAGGTGCCAAGGAAACTTTAAAGGACAGAATCATGCTCATCATCATAGATAAGGCTCACAGGGCCAAGGTCTATGTGACCTACTGCAGAACATTAACCAACTAATCCCCTCATCCTACTTTCACACACAGACATTCCTTTTGCTTACCTCAAGTATAAATATGTCACCCTGTCCAAATAAACCTTGCCTTTTGCCTCCACTCAAGTGCATGGGGCCCTTCCAATCCCATCCTATATATCTGTGTCTTTTTTCCTTAACATCTTACCTGTAGCAGTGCTGAACCTGTCCTAGCAGCCCCCCCAGATCAGAAACTGTCAGGTTTTCCCCCTTTTGTTCTAATTCTTCTTTCACAAGACTAATGCATAAATATGTTTAATGTTATTTTACATATATAACCTATATCAGATTGCTTTCTGTCTTGGGGAGGTGAGAGGGAGTGAGTGAGGGAGAAAAATTTAGAACTAAAAATTCTATGAAAACAAATGTTGAAACCTATCTTTACATGTAAGTGGAAAATAATAAAATATTTTTATGATAAAAAAGAAAATATTAATTTTCGCTGACCAGTTCTCAACCTTTGAATGATCTTCCCACTCATCTTTCCCTCCTACCCTCCCATATTACAATCTTATGGAGGGAAACCATATATACAGAACTATTTACAAAGAAAATAACTATAAAACAAATTAGGGTTTAATCTCAGCAGTAAAATTAAGGGTAACTAGGAAGCCATTTTGTAGAAGATGGGACTTTAGCTGATCCCCATTTGTTGTCCATTAACATGCATTGCTTAATAAATTGATATGTTCTAGGGATTTAACATTTATTTCCTCAGTCATTTCATTTTTCACTTGCCATAGTAGAGGAGTGATGCTTGAATGGCCTGAAACTTTTTTTAATGGTGTTTTTGAGAATAATTCATCAATTCTGGGAATTGTACAGAGGAATGTTTTGCCATAAGAAGGCAGCTGAAGGATGAAAAAGAAGTCTGAAAGTTAGAAGTAGAGTCAGGAAAAGTCCTGGGAGGCATAAAAACATTTAATATTATGAATACATAAGAATGTGACTCTCACAAAGCTTTGGGGGAAAGGATTAATAGCCATCCATCTTGTTAGATCATAGAATAAGATTCAAAGAAATATTGATAGAGTTAAACATAAAACTGAGTTCAATATGATAAAATTTACTATAGATAACTAAAGCTGTATACTTAAGTTCAAACACTCAATTTACTCTAAACAAAATACATTCCATCTAGACAGTAGTTAAATTGAGTAAGAATTATGAGTTCAATGTATACAACGTATACAAGTTCAATGTAAGTCAACAGGATGTTTGAGATAAGGAAACTAAGGAAATTCCTGTATTTTTAGGCTGCTTTGACAAACATTGATTCCATGAATAAGAAGGTTGTGATCATAGAGTTGTAGATCTTACAACTGGAAGCAATATCAGAGGTCATGTAGTCCAATATATATTTCTCTTAACAGAGTTATTCTGGAGTGAGTTTTGTGTTTTTAGGGAAGACACATTTTTGCAAAAGAAAGAATATTCAGAGGATCAATTGAAAGAACTTGGTTTGCACAGTACAGAGTTAGTTGAGGGAGGGTGAAAATTAGCTTCATGTTTCTGAAGGTCTATTGGATGGAGGAATGATTAGGTTAGATCTTTTTCGGATATAGATTGCATAACTAGGAATAGCAGGTAAGGATTAAAAGGGGATATGTTTGTGTTTTATGTAAGAGAATGTTTCTTATGTGGACATTTTACATTCTGAAAGGTATAAAAGAAGTACATGTATGTAAAAATAGCTTAGAAGGAAATACATAAATTTTAGAGAAGACATGAAGGAGAAGCAAATTCTCAGAAAAAAAGTGTTTTAGGAGATGCAAAGAGAGGTGAGACAATCTTAAGGAAAGCCACCCTTCAGAGGCAAAAGCTGTGGTTCTAGTACATATTTCCAAAAAGACACTTTTGAGTTTGCCAGTATTATTAAAAATAACAACAACACTATTATTCCCATTAGAGGTAAAGAAATTGAAGGGTTATATAAAACATAAAACTTGTTTCATATCTTTTCCTCCTTCTGTAGAACCTGAAGCAGCTTAAAAAGAATTGTGAGTTTTAGTTTATTAGCTTTGTAGACAAGTAACTCCATTCACTTTAAAAAAAATAAACATTTGTATTTATACTTTTGGGTTCCAATTTTTATCCCTCTTTCCCCCTCTCCCTATCCCCTTCCTGAGGCAGCAAGCAATCAGATAAATCCATTCACTTTTAAACGTGGTATTACCTTCTGAGCAAAGTTCTATTCAATATATTTTCACCCTTAAAAAGTTTCTATTCTATTTATTCCTCAAATTCTGTTATTATATTTTGACTTTGAAATACACACACAGAATGCTTAGTATAATCTATTTACAGACATATTATAAACAAAAAATGAAAGCAAAATTTTCCACTAAAATCTACATTATCATTTACTCATTTCCAGAAGATTTGTTTAAATTATAGAGTCCCAAATACTACATATAAATGCATATGTGCAAATACACACATAAATATTAAATATATTTTAACACAAACATAAAATGTTTGTTTCCCCTGATCCTCACAAAGGGCTGAAGAGGGGTAAATACACATACACACACACACCCACACCCACACCCACACACACACACACATAAAGGTACTCATGCACACAAACACATACAATCACTGTTCTCTGTTCTTTTTTGTTTTGCTTCAGTGATAAAATTTACTTACATTCAATATAATGTATGAAAGATATATCAATTTGTAGTTTCAGGAATTTGAAGTCTTCTCCTAGTGACTTATACATTTTCAAATCTATTTGAAATGTGAGGTAAAGGCCATTGCCTTAAGAGACTACATTAATCCACTTTGCTTAAAAGTCACCTAAGCAGTTAGTGTTAAATTGAAATTCCCACATTTCTCATAGAGTTACCAGCTTTTTTAATGTGTCCTTAAATCAGCAGAATTCTAAACCTTAAGGTGTTCCTATAAAGTAACTATTTTTAATGAACCAACTTAATTGATTTAATAAACTATACTCACTGAAAGGAAATATATATTTTTCTTTGATTTTTTTTACTAATTCCATTTTGAACTCATAGGAAGCTGCTACATTTATTAATATATTACAATTCTTCTTTCCCACTGCTTTGATGAAAGAGCCTAACTGGGTAGGAAATAACCAGGATGCTTAGAGAGCTTTCTTTCATACATACATACATACATACATACATACATACATACATACATACATACATACATATATGTGTGTGTATGTGTGTGTGTGTGTGTATGTTCTAATTCTCATTACAAGAAAGGATTTCTGATCTCCTCGTGCTTTCTCCAAAGGTGTAGAATAAAATCCATCTACTCTGTCCTAAGAGAATAGTAATGGAGTTCATATTCTGTCCATCGTTATCTCTCACTCTCACTATGTAAATCACCCAGCTTTTTTACTATTATTGTTTTTTGTAGTTGGAAGAATGACTCATACATTTTTAAAAATTGCGTTTGGGATATTTAAAAGTTCAAATGAAGCCAAGCTTCCCTCTAAAAGAAAGACCCATTAAAAAATAAAGTTTCCTTCCTATTTTGTTGTACAGCTGTGAATTAAGGAACACAAAAACCTCCAAAGACATGAAACTAACGGTTACTCAAAGTTTGCCAGAGATACATATGATTCTAATGTTCCATTTCATATTATTTAAATGATAGGTATTATTGATATGCATAAAAAGATTTCCATATTTTTAATTTCCCTTTTTCATTAAAGTTAACACAATTTCCTCACTTATACAGGTTCAGAACCATGGCAACATCTCTTGCTTTTCTTTGTCTTTAAACTCCTATATGTAATTGGTTGTAATGGCCTGTTGAATATTCCTTTGCAATTAATATTGCTCCTCTTCTTTTCCATTGCTGTTCCATTTACCACCACTACAGACCAAGCTCTTAACTGCTTTTCCTTCCTGCAATCATTTAACCCAATTTTTACTTATACTTTTCCTTTAGATTTTTATAATTCACTTTAAGTATGCCATTTACCTGCTCAAAAAGTCTTCTTATTCTTTATGATACAAAATCCAATCTCCTTCCATAGCATTCACTGTTATTCATAATCTTGTCCCAAACTACCTAAGTAATTCCCAATATCCCCTCATAAGAATACTGCTTCTCCACTTCAGCAACATACCAAAGTGCTATATACACCTAGTAAAAGTTATACTATTTTAAAGCAAGGATTGTTTCTTTTCATTGTCAGGATTCCCAGAACCTATATGAATGCTATATATCTCAAAATGTACATTCTATTGTCATGAGCTTTTCTTTAGCAATGAAGAATTCTAAATTGAATTTTCACTTTTACTTTTTATCCAAAAAAATAGAATCTTTTACTAATACTTAATGGGTCACATATTTAGAGCTAGGAAGTATCTTAGAGGTCATCTAGTCAAAACCCCTTATATTTAAGAAGAGGAAGCTACAGTTAAGAGCCTCTCACCCAATGACATGAATAATAAGTGGTAGATTAATAATTTAATCACAGGTTCTCTCATTCCAAATACAATGAACTTCCCATTGTATTGTATTGTTTCCAGTTATAATTTAAACATGAAATAATCAAAACATTTTATTTTGGATGGCAAATTTTCAGTACTTATGATTGTAGTATATTTGTAATGCATTCAGGAGCAGAGAGGGTAGTATGGTTGCAATCTGGGATTATTTATTGGATTTAGTGCTATAAATGACATAAAAATTAGGAGATTGCAGTTTGCTTACCAACTGGATAAACTCAGGTCCACTTGAGTCTCAGTTTTATTATATATAAGTCAAAGGACATGGACTGTACATATTCTCAGATACATTAATTATATGAATTTATGAATATGAGTTGTTGTTTTGTCACTCTTACTATCAATATAGTTTGGAAAAGTCACTTAAACTCATGATCTCATTGTTAATCATGGATAAATAAGAAACAATACCTTGGAAACTAAAGCAGAATATGTCAGTTTAAAGAAAATGGAATCTGGGATATTAAAAATTTTAATGAAATAAGAAAAGTGACCATAATTATTTTCCATTCTCCACCCACAAACAAAAAAATATCCAACAACAAAAGATATTTTGAATGCTAGAAAAATGTTGATGTATACATCATATATCATAGTTGCTTTTAAGGAACAAAGCTCTGAATTGATTCCTATTTAATCAATGAGTTTTATTCTACATTTTAAATCTTTAAAGGCAATAGATTACTTATTTATTTTGAGCTATGTATGTTAAAGGGAGCTATTTTTTTAAACAATGTAAGAATTGATAGTAAACAAATATGATTAACCATGAAAATTAACAAGTCAGTAGTAGCTTTATTACATAATAAATAAAACTAGAATTTTAGGGGTAAGTGTATATACCTGTGTATATATGTATGCATATATGGACAGGGAGTATGGATGCATTTTCATATTTATATTTTGATTCAATTAAACAAAAATGTAAGAGGCTAGAGCAGAATATATTATACTTCAGGGCAAGTAAAAATAAAACAGCCCTAGTAATCAAGATTTCAAATAAAGCAAATGCAAAAATGGATTGATATAAAAAAAATAAGGAAGGAAACTAAACCTTGCTAAAAAACAGTACCATAAACAATAATTGAAATACTGAACACACATACATCAAGTGGGATAGCATCTAAATCCTTTTTTATCATAAAAGTTTTTTATTATTTTCCAGTTACATATAAAGATTGTTTTCAACATTTCTCTTCATAGGATTTTTGGTTCCAGCTTTTTTTCACAACCTCCCTTCACTCATCCTTCCCCCAAGACCAAAAGCAATCTGATACTGGTCACATATGTATAATCATACTAAATATATTTCTGCATTAGTCATATTCTGAAAGAATGAGAAGGGGAAACCCATAAAAAAGAAAAAAAATAAACAACCCAAAAGTAGAAACAGTATGATTCAATCTGCATTCATAATCCAGTTTTATTTTCTGGATGTGGAGAAAATTTTCTTTGAAATTGTTTTCAATCATTGCCCTGCTGAGAAGAGCCAAGTCTATCACAGCTGATCATCACACAATGTTGCTGTTCCTGTGTACAATGTTCTCCTGGTTCTGTCCTGCTCAGTCAGCATCAGTTCATGTAAGGCCTTGCAGGTCTCTCCGGACTCCTCCTGCTCATCATTTCTTACAGCACAATAGTATTCCATTACATTCGTATACCACAACTTGTGTAGCCATTCCCCAATTGATGAGCATTCTCTCAATTTCCAATTCTTTGCCACCACAAAGAAAGATGTTATAAATAGTTTTGTACATGTGGGTCCTTATCCATCTTCTGTGGTCTCTTTGGGATACAGACCTGGTAATGGTATTACTGGGTCAAAGGCATCCAAATTCTTAAAGGAAAAGTTAAATGAGTTGCAAGGGAAAATAGAGAGAAAAATTATACTAGTTGAGGACCTCAACATTTCCCTTTTATTTTTTAAATATTTCACTTTTAGAACTAGATAAATCTTTCCAAAAATAAGAAAGAAGTTAGAAAGATTAATAGAATTTTTTTAAAAGTTTGATAAAGTAGACTTCTGGAGAAACCTGAGTGGAAAATAGAAATAAATATATATATTTTTTACACCTACATAAAAATGGAAAATGTCATCATAAATCTCATAACCAAATGAAGCAAAGAAATATTAAATGCAACCTTTTCAGATCATAATACAATAAAAATTACATTTAATAAAAAGTGTAGATTGAGGGGTTCCCGGCCAAGATGTACAAGTGAGGAAGCAACCCACTGCAGCTTTCCCAGATTTGCCATTCTAAACTGACATAAAACTGCCTCTGAACTCACCAAGGAATAAGGAAACAATATACCAGCTCTGTAGGAAAGGTCTGTCTTACCTGGGTTGGAGGGAAGTGAGGTCCAAGAGCAGCAGCAACAGAAACAGCTTCTGGGCTCACAGCAGAGGACTACAGCAGACCTCAGAGCCTGTAGAACAGTAGTGAAGCCCTGCCCAAGAAGGTCAGCAACAGATTCCCACCCCTGTGACCTCCCAGCAGAGAGACTATTTCCAGAGCAAAACCAGCCCCAGGGATTTAGCAGTTCACAAACAAAATTAGTATTCAAGGGCCAGTTAACAGATTAACAGGTTACCATAACAACCCAGCATCAGGTTTCCACCACAGAGCAAAAGATCAAAGGGATCACTCCTCCAGGGCCCAGGCTAACACAAAATGAAAAAAAAAAGAATGAAAAACAACAATGAAAAAAGTTTGAGATTGACAGCTACTTCAATAAAAGGAAATCTGAAGACACAAATATAGAGGAGGACAGTAACAAAACTATAGGTGAACCTTCAAAGAGAAGTACAAATTTTTTTCCAGTCCAAAATAAATTCCTGGAAGATCTTAAAAAGGACTTTGAAAATCAAATTAGAGAGCTTGAGGAAAGATTGGAAGTGATGCAGGAGAACCATGAAAAAGAAATACAAAATAATATTATAAAAATACAAAAAATTACTGAGGAAAATAATTCCCAGTGGAATAGATTTGGCCAAATGAAAAAGGAATTACAAAAAAAGTCAATGAAGAAATTAATTCTTTAAAAATTAAAATTGAACAAATGGAAACTATGTGCTCTATAAGACACCAAGATGCAGTAAAACAAAATCAGAAAAGCAAAAATAACCCAAATATATAAAATTTCTCATTGAAAAAACAACTTACCTAGAGAATAAATCCAGGAAAGATAATATAAGAATTACTGGATTACCTGAAAGATATGACCAAAAAAAAAATGCCTGGACAATATCTTTTAAGAAAGTATCAAGGAAAATTGACCGGAAATATTGAAACCAGAGGACGAAAGAGATATTGAAAGAATCCACCATTCACTGCCTGAAAGAGGTCTGAAAATGAAAACTCTCAGGAACATCATAGCCAAATTTCAAAACTCACAGATCAAAGAAAAGGTATTGCAGGCAATCAAAAATAAACAATTCACATACCATAGAGCTACAGTCATAATTACACAGAATTGCCTTCCCTAGTTCCCCTTGCTCCACACTCCTTCTCCCCAAAACCCCCAGCCTTTCTTTCCTCTCCCCCACCTCCCATCTCTTCCCCAAAGCCCCTTCCATCAAGACTCCTTTCCCCCTCCCCAACCCCCATTCATCAAGATTCCCTTACAGGAGGGGAAGCTAGGTGGCGCAGTGGATAGAGCACCGGCCCTGGAGTCAGGAGTACCTGAGTTCAGGTCTGGCCTCAGACACTTAACACTTACTAGCTGTGTTACTCTGGGCAAGTCACTTAACCCCAATTGCCTCACTAAAAAAAAAAAAAAAAAGATTCCTTTACAGGACACCACCCTCAGCCCTCACTTCAACTCCAATTTAAGGTTACAAAACCCTGCCCAAGCCCCTCCCCACCTCCCACTTCCTTTCCCCAGAGACAACCTTCCCCCTTCTAACTCCCCACCCTTAAAACCCCCATCCCTAAGTCAAGACCTTGTCCTCCAGACTCACTTCCTTTCAGCCCACTCACCACCTCATGAGACACCCTTCCCTCTTCTACCAGATTCCCTCCCACCTCCACCCCTGCCTCTTAAGACTCCCTACCCCCTTCTCCCAACCCCGCCATCTTAAGCCTCCCCTCCTTCTTCTCCCAGTGCTTTTAAAGGTCCCCTTTCTCAAAACCACCTTAAGATACCCTTCTCCCCAAACCCTCCTCAAGACCCTCACCTTTGGTCCTGCTCCTTTCCTCAACTACCCACAGACCTCACAGGGCTTCCCCTGGAGAACCGCCCCCCCCCCCAAACCGAAAACAATGTGCTGGCATTTCCCATCCCTTTTATTGTCTTACCTCTACAGTCTGGAAGGGGCACTCCTCTTTTGAGTTGTCTCAGTTTTCCCAGCTTAGTCTTCTGCCCAGGGAGGTCAAAGGTGGGAGGGGGTAGGTCTATGTGTCCCCAGGACTCCATAGATCTATGGCACCTCCTCTGCTTTCCTGGCAAGGCAGTCATTTCTAACTTTATCTAATCCCAGGCTACTGCCCCGGAACAGGGAGGGGCCAGGTCTCCAAGTCCAGCCGGAAACCTCCCACTTGTCATTCCTAAATGGAGCTGAGAGCAGAGGATGGATAAGAAGGTGCCTGAGTCTCCCTGCTCCCCAGGACAGGGAGATGGGTAAGAGAAGCCTGTCCATCCCCACCACCCCTCATGTGGCTCTTCTGGGCCTTCCTTGTGTTGGTTACCCCCCTGGGGAAACCCCCTTTGGGGCCCCCAGCTGTGCTCCAGAGTCCTTCAGTGGACTTGATGCTTTCATGGAGGTCCTAGGTAATAGAATTGATGGGACATTTTATACTCCAGACAATCTCTCTGTGTGCCCTGTGGAGATTCTGCATTGCTTTGGGGTGATGATGTCTGTGATTGGGCTGGGTCCACCAGAAGTGAGGGCCAAGAAGCAGCTGCAGCACTCATTGAGAGCCCTGGGACCCTACTTGTGAGGAGCCAGGGCAGGAGCCACCTCAGGACCCTGCCCCCCTGAGAGAGGTACCCTGAGAGTCCTATCCTTCAATTACTGGCCAAATTGCTCGAGCTTTTGCAGGTAGACTGTCCTGGAGCTCATCAGGATGGGTGAGGGGAGTGTCAAAGCCCTCCCCAAGGTCCCTGGCAACATTCCCAGGATGCAACTTTCTAGATACCCAGATTTCCAGGCTTCCCTGTTAGCACTCCCACATCTGGAATGCCAGCAGTCTGTACAGTGAGTGGGAACTAAGGAAGATGAGAGAAGGAAGAGGAGGCAAATATGACAGGTGATAATGTTGCTGTCAGCTGCCATTCTTGGCAGGATTCCTGAAGTTCCCCTGTGCTCCCACCCCTGCCCAGGATGTGTCTAGCCCATGGCACTTGGCTGGGCACTGAGTTGGCATTTAAGTGTTTATTGAATAAATGAATGAATATTTTTAAAAAAGAATTAGATAGGATTTGTCAGCTTCCATGTGAAAGAATCACAGGGCTTGCAATATAATATACTTGAGGCAAAGGAGTTAGGTTTACAAACAAGAATTACATGCCCAGCAAAATTGAATTTAATCTTTCAGGGGGGGAAATTGACATTTAACAAAATAGAGGAATTTAAAGCATTTTTTATTAAAAGGCTAGAGTTGAATGGGAAATTTGACTTCCAAGTACAAGGTTCAATTTAAACATAAAAAGGTATAAAAGAAACAAGAAAGAAAAAATAAGAAATTTAATAAGGTTACATGATTTCTAGTTCTGTATAATAAAATAATATTGGTAATTCTCAATAACTATTGTAAAAATAATTTTTAATTCAATTAGGAGTATATGTAAAGAACTTGTGGTCACAAGCTAATATTTAAGGTATGATAATATTTGTAAGTTTTAAAATTTTATTATAAGAATGATTAGAAGGAATATATGTATACAGAGGGTATGATCATTAGGTGACATTAATTATATAACACCATAGAAAATATAATAAAGGGCTAAAAAGAAATTGCACGGAAGTAGGAAGGAAGAGACTGAATGAGGTGAACACAGAGACATACACAAAGAGGAATAAAATAAATAAATAAACAAATAATCAAACAAACAAATAAATGATTATCATAATGGAAAGGAAGATAGGGGACATGGGCAAAGATTAAACTTTACCCTCATCAAAGTCAGCACAAAGAGGGAACAACCAATACACTCAGTTTCATATAGAAATCTATTTTACCCTATAGGGAAGTTCAGATAGGGATAGTGATAATGGAGGGGGGAGGAGGGACTGATACTGGGGAGGGGATATTGGGGGAGGCAGTGATCATAGGTAAGGCAGTTGTGGGAAAGGAGAGTGTGGGGGGTCTGAATGGGAAGGATGAGCAGATGAAAAATATCATGGAGATATATAGACAGTTAATCATCATAACTATAAATGTGACTATGTTTGAGGCAGAGTGATATATGCGGGGTGAATGGAGAGAATTAGAGGGGGATCTATTATGCTTAGGCAGGAGCAAGGAAAGCAGTGGTAGCAATTATGATTTCAGACAGAACAGAGGCAAAAATAGATATATTTGGGGAGATGGGGAGGGAAACTATATTTTGCTGAGGGGTACCATGGACAATGAAGTCATAACAATTCTTCACATGTATACACCAAGTGGTATAACATCTGGATTGTTGAAGTAGAAGTTGAATGAGTTGAAAAATCTCTAGGAACAGATGGATTCACAAATGATTTATACAAAACTTTTAAAGAACAATTAATCCCAGTACTATATAAATTATTTGAAAAAATAAGAGCTTCAAATAAGCTTGGAAAGGCATGTATGAAATGATGTATGGGGAAGTGAGCAGAACCAGGAGAATATTCTACACAGAGACAGCAATATTATTTGCTGAAGAACAATGAATGACTTGACTATTATCGGCAATGTAAAGATCCATGTCAATCCCAAAGGAATATTGATGCAGAATACTATCTACCTCGAGGGAAAGTACTGATATTGACAGAACAGATTGGGGCATACTATTTTTCACATTCTTTCATTAAGTGACAGATATGGTAATGTTTTTCATAATCATATATGTATAAAATATATTGAATTATTTACCACCTGGGGAAGGGGAAGGGGTAAGAGAGGAATAGAGATTGGAATAGAAAAATATAAATAAAAATGTTTAATCTGGAAAGGTAATCTGGAAGGGGGGAGGGGTATGGTAGGAAGGGTACAGGAAGTATATATGTATTTATACACACACACAAACATATATATGTTTTACATTTATCAGTTATTTAGGTATTATTTATGTAGTAATTATATTTAAACAAATTTGTCATAAATTATTCATATAAATTGATATGAATTGGTTATTTATACAGTAGTAATTTAAGGAATTAAAATAGTAAGTTATGTGTATTAAAATATATCTAGGTGTATCTAAATGTAATAAGGTAGAAAATTTACATTGTATATGTAATATATGTTTTTTGTGTATATTATATCTATATTTGATAGATGTATATATAAAATTTAAAAAATAAAAAGAAACATAGATTGAAAACCCCTTGGAAACCAAATAATCTAATCCTAAAGAAAATGTAGGAAAAATAAAAATGATTAAGGAAATAACAAATAATTTCTGTGGAGAAAATGAAAACAATGAGAAAATACACCAAAATTTATTAGATGTGGATAAATCAAGTCTTAGGAACATTTATATCTCTAAATGCTCACATCAATAAAATTGAAAAATAACAGATTAATGAATTGGGAATGCAACTAAAAAAACTAAAAAGAGAAAAAATTAAAAACTACCAATTAAACACCAAATTAGACATATTGAAAATCAAAGAACAAATTAATAGATTTGAAATTAAGAAAATCATTCTATTAATAAATATAACTAGGAAATTGTTTCAGAGGGGAAAACAGTAACATGGATAAAGCATTGGTTATTTTGATTTTTAAAATAAATCAAATTACATTATTATTTTTTCAAAAATCAATAACGGGGGCAGCTAGGTAGAGCAGTCAATAAAGCACTGGCCCTGGATTCAGGAGGACCTGAATTCAAATCTGGCCTCAGACACTTGACAATTGCTAGCTGTGTGATCCTGGGCAAGTTACTTAACCCTCATTGCCCTGCCCCCCATAAAAAATCAATTACATGTAAATATGTTTTTTCAGTTCCAAATTTTTCTCCCACTCTCTCTTCCCTCAGCCCTTCCAAAGCCAGACAGCAAGCTGATATAGGTTATACATTACAATCGTATTAAACATATTTCCACATTAATCATAAGAGAAGAATCAGAAAAAAAGAAAAAAAGACACAAGAAAAAATAAACAACAACAAAAATGAAAATATTATGCTTCAAGATGCATTCAGACTCCATAGTACTTTTTCTGAATGCGGAGAGCTTTTTCAATCATAAGTCTTTTAGCATTGTTTTGGATGACTCTATTGCTGAGAAGAGTTGAAAGTATCACAATTGATTATCACAGCAACATTGGAAGATGATCAACTATGAATGACGGGTATTCTCAGCAATACAATGATCTTAGACAACTCTGAAGGACTTATGAAAAATGTGATCCATCTCCAGAGAAAGAACTGATGGTGTTTGAATATGGATCGAAGAAGATTCTTTTTTAGTTTCTTTCTCATAAGTTTTTTTTTTCTGTTTTCTTTCACAACCCGTCTGATGTAGAGATATTTTGGATGAATACATATATATTGAAATGCTTGTGTTCTTAAAGGGGGGGGTGGTGAGGTAGGGAGGAAGAGAATTTGGAACACAAAGTTTTAAAAATAGATGTCAAATTGTTTTTACATGTAATTGAGGAAAAAATAAAATTCTAAGTAAATGAAAAAATGCAAACAAAAGGCACAAAAGATACTTAAATATGAATAAGAAAAAGAAAGTAACTCTCATTATCGACACATTCTTTGGTGTCTGGGAGGATCAAAATATAAATTCATGTAGAATAACTTGTTATTCATGAGGCCCTTTCAAGTTATCTTTATAGAGGGCTAGGGATTCCAATGGACAGAAGCAAAGGCAGTTCTAGGAGATAGTCTGAATAAATGCATGAAGAGCAGACGTGGAATGTTGTACAGCAAGTGGGTCAGTTTAGCTGAAATATTTAGTAATGTATGAGTAAATAGGTACCATCATCATAGAAAGATAACCTGGAGCTAGATATAAAAGACCTTAATGTACAGAGTTCTGATTTGACGCTAAGGAAAAGGGGGATCTAGAGAATTTTGTTGGCCATAGATGTCTGTGCTATATCCATGTGAAAATGTCCAGTATATATTAGATGAGAATACATAAGAATTCCAGGAAAAGAAGAGTATTGATTTTGCATAGTTGTGAATCATTGTTAATATCAATAAAAAAGAAGAGAGGAAGATGAGGACCCAAGGGGGAAAAAAAAAACAAAAAAAAAAACAAAACAACAATAACAAAAAACAAACAAACAAAACTGCTGTATACTCTAAAACAGGAGATGAAGTCTGGATCATGGCTTGCAAATGATCAATTACAAAGGTAGCTAAAGAACAACAGGATTTCACTGTTATTAACATTGAATTAAGAGAGAGCTTCCAGAAAGAAAAGGTGATAGATATAAAAATTTGCATCAGCTTCAAGAAGGATGAAAACTATGCAAAGATATTTAGATTTATCAATAAAGATATTTTCAGTTAAATGAAAGAGAACAGGTTTAGTTAAGTACTAAGGTTTAGAAGTAAAAAGGATATGAAAAAGTTGAGTCAACACATATAGGTATTTTTTTCCAGAAGTATGATTTAGGCAATGGCATAGCAGTAGATGACAATCAATTGACAGTTGTAGAATCATCTGAATATATATTCTTTGAGACTGAGGGGTATTTAGGTATTAGGTAGGAAGTATAAAAATGGAGTTCTTAGAGAGTCAATGAAAATATTACTTTGATTTATTAAATGATTTACACAATACAGAAAAATAGGGGAGATGTTATACAAACTGATAGCATACTGAGGAAAAGTAAATCAAACAGAACTAGGAAAAGAATATGGGCAATTACTGGAAAGAACAACCAAAGATCAATCAAATTGAAATGCTTCAATATAATACTGAGTAACCTTGTTCTCAAAGAAGAAATAGAAAAATGTATACTCTTTCCTTCTTTAGAAAATTTTAGAACTATCAGTGTGGGATACTGACTATAATGTTTGATTTGATTTATATATCAGATAGTTTAGTTGAAATATTTTTCTCCCTCACTGTTATTCTTTGTATCTATTTGCAAATAAAGAGGAGAGGGGCTATTTTGGGAAATGTAAGTTGTGTTTAAAAATAGAAGATTAGTATATATTTTTTAAAAGTAATAAATAAAAATGTAAGGATGGGAGATGTGAGTAAAGGAGTAAGCAAAGTAAACAGTGTATGAGATAAATGTTAAAAAAGCTATATTGCTGATGGTAAGGATATCTTTTCTGAATATACTCAAGAAAATAAGAGAGATTAGAGAACAAAGATGTATACATTAAAGTTAATGAATTGGGGTTGGAGGAAGGAATATTATTAACATTAATGAAAATTGTGTGGCAGGCACTGTGCTAAGCACTTTTAAAAATAAATATCAACTCATTTGATTCTTACAAAAGGACATATGACCAATGATCTTGAGTTTGTGTGTATCTGTGTGTGTGTGTGTGTGCGTGTGTGTGTGTGAATGTGTAGGAGAGAGAGAGAGAGAGAGAGAGAGAGAGAGAGAGAAGGCAATATCTGCTACTAAAAGAAAGGACTCAAGAGTTGTTATAGATTGCTTGAGGAAAGAACAAAAGGATTGAAATGGCTGGTATAGGAGAGGGCACAGAAAGACTAATCAGGGGAAAGTAAAAGTGATAACAGTAGTAAAGGCCCAGTTGAAGTTAGGTGATACAAATTTCTAGGGGGCACCTAGGTGGCACAGTGAATAGAGCACTGGCCCTGGATTCAGGAGGACCTCAGTTCAAATCTAGCCTCAGACACTTAACAATTAATAGTTGTGTGACCTTGGATAAGTCACTTAATCCCCAATTGCCTCACCAAAAAAAAAATTCTATAAGACTCATTTAATATAACACAACAAGAGTAGGAGCAGAGAAGATAGGTGTTGAGAATCATCTAAGCATTTTTTTAAAGTACATAAACATTACTAGGACTAGGACACAAGAGATACAAAAGTAAGAAATAGATTGGAAGAGCTTGCACGTGTTACATTGTACATGTTAGATTGAACATGTAAACATTTTGAAAACAGACCTCAGGCAATAAAAGATATCTTGGGAAAGCACGCAGAGGTAGAATGACAAGACACTTCAGGAAAGACAAATAATAAGTGCTTGGTGAGGCTGTTAGAAATAGAATTTTCAAAGTTACTCAGAGATTATGTTAATTTTAACAAGTTGGTATTTGTTTTGATAAGATAGTTAACATAAAATTTTCATAGTCAATGAAGTCCCAATAAATCTGAAGAATTTTTTTTGTTTTTATTGAATTGCAACAGCTATAAACTTGAAACAGAGAATAGTATAAAGAATTATACTCTACAATTTCCTTCATAAATCATTTTTAATACTCCAAGAATATGTGACTTAATTGGTGATGGTATCCTCTCCAGTAAGATATGTCATAACCCGATCTATTTTTAATATATCAATAGATAAATGATAGATAGAAGGAGGATAGAAAAAGAGAGGGGGCAGAGAGGGAGATAGAGAAATACATATACTAAACATATGCATTTAAATTTATGCATATATTACATACACATAAAATATATACATATTGCATAGGATTCATAGATCTATACATCTAGATAGCTATAAATAGATAATAGAGGGCAGCACGGACTTTGGATTCAGGAGGACCTGAGTTCAATTCCAGCCTCAGACACTTGACACTAGCTATGTGATCCTGGGAAAGTCACTTAGCCCTCATTGCCCCACAAAAAAAAATACAAAAAAAAGATAATAGATAAAGATAGATATCTGTTATATGTGTATATATATGAAATCTATCCATCAATCTATCTATCTATCTACCCCCTAAATTATGGTCACTTTTATGAAGGTGCCATATAGATAGATATATATTAGGTATAGATATATATTTTAGGGCTATGCACAAATCCCCTAAAATATGGTCAATATATGTGTGTGTATGTAGTATAAAGTATGTATATACTCTATCTATATCTCTCTATAAATATATACATATGTATATAAATATGCTTCCACACATATATCTATATGTATATGATATATGTGTGTACAAATAAAACAACATCCATTCCCATCCCATACCACAGCACAACACAGCATCAGACAACATAACATAATATAAAATATCATAGTATAACATAATATAACATAATTAACATAATATACTACTAAAAAGAGAAAGGGCACAAGAATTGGTGTAGAAAACTTGAAAAGCTTATATATGTACAAAGATAGCTTCTATCTATGTGTGTATGTGTGTATAAATACATACAAAATATGTGTGTATATATAAATAAACATCTATACACACATGTACATACATACACATACACAGAGATAGACATACACTTTTCCTTTCTGGTAGAAAGTGAGACCATATCTGCTTTGAGTAGATGAAAAGGAGGAAAGTCAGTGGCTTAATTTTCCTCTCCACCTTGCTTTTAGGTATCTATGAAGGCATGGTAGATGCATTCAGTTCTTATCTTGGGAGAATGAGAGTGAGAATGAATTTGTAGAGCTAGAATTTTTAAAAGTCATGATCTTGTAAGTTTTGAAAGATTACAAAAAGCATCAGTGGTTCCTTCAGAAATGAGTGAATTTCAAAGACCATGGCATATAGCAACATTGATTCAGTATCATGAGGATCCAGCAAAAGACCAAGGTAACATGATTTACCTAACTATTAACTACCTTACCAGACAAGACGGTGAACTCCACAAGGGGTCATCCCAGTGAAACAATGGAGTGATTAAATCATCATCAGTGTTGTGACTAGAAACAAATTTTATGTGCACTCTTCAAAAGGAGAAAAGTACCCACAGGTTAAGGGTGTCATGAGGTGCTGCTCAGACACATGTTCACCACACTTTGGTCTCATTAAAATGATTACCCTCTGAACCCTGAAAGACAGAGAACTTGGCCAACATCTAGGGACACAGCTTGCAATAAGGCAGCTATTATTGTATATAATATATATAAAGTCACTAGGAAGGAAGAATTCAAGAATAATCTAAATTTCTTCCCCTACCCATTTTATTGCTCCTCCTCTGTCTTTGGTGGATCATCATATCTACATATCTAGATCTACATATTGAGCCCACTGTTTATCCCCTGAGATCCAGGTCCATATCAGCAATTGTTTATTGAACATTTCAAATGGGTTGGCATAAATGAAGCCTAAATAATCAATTTCCTCCTAAACCCTCATTTTTTCAAAACTTTTCCATATCTGTGGAAGGTGTCAATATCATCCCAGGGTCGACTTCCTCATACAATATATATCCTTAGGTAACAAATCTTTTTTCTCTCATCCCCACAGTATTTTTTTGAATGTGAGCATTTTTCTCTACTCACTTAGATACTACCTTAGTTGAGGCACCATTCACCTCTTACCAAATCACTACAATATGATCGCACATTTTCCCTGACTCAAATTTATCATTATTATTACTCCATTCTACATGGTATACTATATTTTCTCCAAAGCTATTTCTGCATTTATGAAGATATTTGATTTTTTGTTTGTTTTTGTTGTAGATGTGGTAAATTATATCCATAGTTTTCCTTATATTGAATCAGCCTGCATTCTTGGTATAAATCCCACTTGCTTTTAATGAATAATTTCTGTGATATATTGCTATCATTGAATTTCTATTTTATTTAAAATTTTTTTCACCAATATTTACTAGGAAAATTATTGTTTTCTTCCTGTGTTTTGCTCTTCCTGATTTAGAAATCAGCACCATATTTTCCCAAATAGTTTATATAGTATTCACATTAATTGTTGTTTAAATGTTTGGTAGAATTTACTTGTGAATCCATCTGGTCCTGGGGATTGTTTCTACTGTGGGAGATCACTGATGGTTTATTCAATTTCTGCTTCTAAAATAGGGTTATTTACATATTCTTTTTGATGATTTTAATCTGGATAATTTATATTTTATAAATATCCATCCACGTCACTTGATTGTCAGATTTACTGGGATATAATAGGGAAAGATAGCTGCTAATAATTGTCTTAATTTAATCTACATTTTTGGTGTTTTTACCCTTTGCACTTTTGAAATTAATAATTTTGGTTTGCTCATTTTTATTAAATTAAACAAAATTTTATCTATTGTATTTTTTCACAAATAATCTAGTTTTATTTATTAATATAATTGTTTTCTTACTTTCAATTTTCTTACTTTGATTTTCAGGATTTTGAATTTGGTATTTAGTTGGAAGTATTTAACATGTTCTTTTCCAGTTTGGTTTTGGTCACACGCCCAATTCATTAATTTTCTCTTTATATTATTGATGTATTTAGAGTTCTTTTTTTTGCACATATTCTGCTTTGGCCACATCACACACATTTTGGTATGTTGACTCATCATTTTCATTCTTTTTAATAAAATTATTGAAGGTTTCTATGATTGGTTCTTTGACCAACTTATTCTTTAAAATGGCTATTTGTGTAAAAAGGTACGCTGGAAAAAGAAATCATGAGGAACATTAAAAGGTTAAACTGTTTTACAGTCCTACATGAGAAAATAATACTTCCAACTCATAAGAACTTTTTCAGCAAGGAATACACAGAGGACACAGGTCTGAAATGAATATGAAGGGATGGTATTCATAAAGCATTTAATTTTGTGTATTCCTGTTCTTTGTGGAGAAAATCAAGGTGGGTTGTCTGGTGTCTGGGGCCAGATTTGGGCTATGGGCCTCCTGGGCCCAGGGCTGGTGCTTTGTCCACTGTGCCACCTAGCTAACCCATGATGACATCTTTGAAATAGGGGTGAGGGGTAGGAGGAATAGACTGGGGGAGGAGGGATAGGAGAGGTGGGATGGGGAAAGGTAGCTCACATGAAGGAAACAAGAAAAAAGCCTATGGATGAGAAGGGGAAGAGGGGGAGTGAGTGAACTTCACTATTGTCAGAATTGGCTCAAAGAGGGAATAACACACATCCTCAAGCATGTATAGTAATATATTTTTGCTCTGAGGAAAAGTGGGAAGAGAAGGAGATGGGAGTTGGCGGGGAGAAGAGGGGAAGGAGATAAGGGAAGTTTGGGGCAGGGAGCTGTGAAAAGCAAAACACTTTAGAGGAAGGTGAAGATGTTCAACATAACACCTCATGTATGACATATATTAAATTGCTTGATTTCATAGGGTGAGTTGAGGAGGGAGGGAGAAAGAAAAATTTAGAAAACAGAATTATCTCAAAGGCCATAACCCCATCAGAGTGGGTCAAGGAGGGAATAACACACATATCCAATAGGGAAGAGTAATCTATTTAACCCTACAGGAAAGTAGGAAGGGAAGAGGATAACAAGGGAAGGGTGAATGAAGGGATGATGGAGCGGGTGAGGGGGCAGTCAATAGCAAAACACTTATGAGGAGGTTTAGGGCAAAATAAGATAGACAATAAAATAAATATCATTGGAAAGGAATGGGATGGAGGGAAATAGTTACGATGATTGACCACAATGTCAAAACCTATGGGCTATTGTCAAGAAAATTCTCTGTCAAGTTCATGGTATTATATAAAAATTATGATGAACAGGATGCTATCGGAAAAACCTGGAAAGACCCACATGAACTGAAGCAGAGAGAAATGTGCCGTATACAAAATAACAGCATTAGTGTAAGATGATCTGCTGGGAAACACGTGGTTATTTTCATCAAGGCAATGATGCAAGATACCTCCGAAGAACTTAGGAAAATTGTAGTCCATCTACAGAAAAAAAAAAACAAACAAAACTGATGGTATCTGAAAACAGACTGAAACACATTTTTTTTTGACAATTCCTTAATGTAAAGTTTTGTTTTTATCTGTTTTCTCTCACAACCTAGAAAAGGTAGAATTATTTGCCATGACTACTCATGTATAATTTATGTTGAATTATTTGAGTTCTTAGGGTGGGGGTGGGAGGGGAGGGAGGAAGAGAAGTTGGAACAAAAAGTTTTTTTTTTTTAAATTGATATCAAAATTTCCTTTTACATGTAATTTGGAAAAGAGAAGTCTAAAAAAAGAAAAGAAAAGAAAGAGATTTATTGCTAATCTTTTTAAAAAATTGCTATTTCTGTTTAATTTTCAGTCTGTGTTTCTAGGGTGTATTATTGAAAGTAATTTTTATTATATTATGGTCTGAAAAGGAGTCATTTATGTTTGTTATTTTGCATTTGTTTTTGAGGTTCTTATCCGCTAAATATGCTAAATTTTTGTGAAGGTGCCAAGTACAGATGAGAAAAACATACTCCTTTTCAATTTTTCATGGAGGTCTAACATAAAATTTTTCTAAGATTTTATTCATTCTCTTAACTTTTTTATTAATTATTTTGTGGTTAGATTGATCTGTTTCTGAAAGGAGACAGTTGAATTACCCATCTAGAAAAGTTTTAATGTCTAGTTCATTCTGCAACATTTATTTATTTTTTAAAATAATTTGGATGCTATGACATTTGGTGCATATATGTTTAGTATTGATTTTAATTCATTGTCTCTGATGACTTTAAGGAAAATGTAGTTTCTCTGCTTATATTTTTTTAAAGTCTATTTTTGCCTTCATTTTGAGATCATGATTGCTAGTCCCTCAACAGATGCATAATAGATTCTACTCTAGCTCCCTATTTTTTATTTGTGTATGTCTGTCTGAAAATATATTTCATGTACCCAATATATTCTTGGATTCTAAATCATTCAGCTAGCCATTTTTATGGGTGATTTTTTCCTATTCACCTTCATAATTATGATTACTAGCTGTGCATTTTCCTCTATTATATTTTTTCCTTTATATTCTTTTATTTCTCTCTTCTCCTTACCCTATCCTTCCTATCAATTCTGCTTTGCTTTTCCCTACTTCCTCCCTTAATCCAACCTCCCTTCTATAACTTCTATAACTTCCTTCTATTATCCCTCTCCCTTTCTATTTCCCAATCTGGTAAGATAGATTTCAGATACCAAATGGGTATGTATATTATTCCCTCTTTGAGCCAAGTTCAATGAGAATGAGATTTAAGTGTTTTCTGTCACTCCCCCTCCCATTTTCTCCTCCAACATATGAGTTCTTCCTTGTATGCCTTTTTTATGTGAACTAATATTCTCCATTCTTCCTTACTCTTCCCCTTTCTCCCAGTGCATCTCTTTGTTAGGCTTTCATTTTTTTTTAAATCATGCAATCATAATCAAATCACTTATTGTATATATACATCTTCTAACTATCCCCAAAATGGTAAGTTCCTTAGATGTTACAAGAATCATCTTCCCATATAAGAATATAAACAGTTTAACATTCCCTTTCAATTTTACCTTTATTTTCTTGTCTTGAGTCTTGCATTTGAATGTCAATTTTTCTATTCATTTCTGGTGTTTCATGAAGACTGAAAGTTCTCTATTTTATTAAATACAATCCCTGAAGGATTCTACATAGTTTTGCTGCATAGATTATTGATGGTTATAATCCTAGTCCTTCCAGAATATCATATTTCAAGCCTTCCATTCCCTTAATGTAGAAGCTTCTTAATCTAGTATAATCCAGACTATGGATCCACAGGATTTCTTTATTTCTGGTTATTTAAAATATTTACTCCTTGACATGGGATATGTAATTTAAAATTCTAAATGTGGGTTCTAATCTGTCCACCGCCCCCCCTCCCAGTTTTTTGGGGAAATTGACTAAAATCACTTATAAATGAGTTTAGAATTTTTTAAGGGTGTATTGAAAGATAGTAAAAGAAAGAGAAAGATTGAGAAGAGATTTCTTATAACCTGGCAATCCTAGCCTTCTTAATCTCCCGCTTAGGAAGTTCCCTGCCACCATGCTGATGTCTCACAGCCAAAGAGAAAGAACAGTTCCACCAGCATCTCCTTCCTCCTTCGTGTCCTCTTTCCAGAAATGGGAGGCTCCTCAAGTTGATTGGCTGGTAGCATTGATAGACAACAGCCACGAACAAATGTCACTTCCTGACTCAAAGGACCTTGACTGCATGGCTTGCCCTCAGAGGTCCTCTCCTCATGGTGGAGCTTTTCCACAGTAAGTCTCCAGCAGGTGGCATCATTCTAATCATTACAGGGAGCTCTGAAATTGGACTATAATATTCATGGGTGTTCTCATTTAAAAATATCTTTTAGGAAGTGGTCTATGATTTTTGCTTTACACTCTGGTTTTAGCATGTCAGAGAAGTTATTCATTATTTTTTTGAAATGTGATATCTAAAGTCTTTCTCTGATCTTGGCTTTCAAATATTGTAATAATCTTTAAGTCATATCTCCTCAATCTGTTTTCTAGGACTGTTTGTTTTAACAATGAATTTTTTCACATTTTTTTCTATTTTTTCCTTCTTTTGATTATGTGTAATTGTTTCTTTTATCTTTCTTTTTTTTTGTTTTTTGTTTTTTGTTTTTTGTTTGGTGAGGCAATTGGGATTAAGTGACTTGCCCACGGTCACACAGCTAGTAAGTGTTAAGTGTCTGAGGCTGGATTTGAATTCAGGTACTCCTGAATCCAGGGCCAGTGCTCTATCCATGTGTAATTGTTTCTTGATGATTCATGGAGTCATTAGATTGTCCTTATGCAACTCTAATTTTTAAGTTATTATTTTCTTCACTGAGCTTTTGTACCAATTTTCCATTTGTCCAATTCAATTTTATAGGGAGCTTTTTTCAGTGAATTTTCAAACCATTTGGTATTTTAGGTGTCTTCTTGTAACTAGCTGTTGACTGTCTTTTCATAGTTTTCATGCATCACTCTCATTTTTTTTCCAATTTTTCCTCTCTTTCATTTGTTTTTTTTTTTTTCAAATCCCTTTTATAATTCTTTCAACAATTTTTATTGGGCTCATGTCCAATTCATATTTTTGAGGCTTTGTTTATAGGTGTTTTGATATTATTGTCTTTTACTGCATCAGTGTTTGATTTCCCCTGTCACCATTGTAGCTTTTTATTATTAGGTTCTTTTTTTTATTCTTTTTTGCTTATTTTTCCCCAATGTATTCAATGACTTTTACCTTTAAGTTAAAGTTGGTTTCTGTTCCTGAGGTAAAGAGGGCACTGCATGATACTTCAAGGTTAGTGTGTGTGTGTATGTGTGTGTGCTGATTTCAGAACTAATTTGTGAGGTTTGTTTTCTGTCCTTACATGGTAATATAATTCAATCAAATGTTTATTCACTGTTCTCCTGGCTTGTACTCTGGTCTTTACCCAATAAAGGACAAACACTATTCTCTGTCCTGGAACTTTGACCAAGGAATCTGCTCCACTTTGGTCACAAGTGATATTGATCTTTTCATCCCTAGAACTGTGACACTGGTCTCTGATCCATTTTGAGACATTGCAAGCATTCTTCTCCACCTTGAAACTGTGAACAGGTCCTCTGTTTCCCCATGGCTGCAAGTTCTAGTACTTCTCTTTGTACTGGAATTGAGACCTATGCATAAGCAATGAAATAGGGTTCTGTACCCAGTGCCAAGAATGGGTGCCATGTAATCTCTTTATGATTAGTTGACTGACCCCCTTACCATCTGCAAGATGAGAGCCCCTGTTGCCACTGTCATAGCCACATCTTAAACCTACTGCTGGTATTAAAGCAATGGTGTTGCCATGACCTGCCCTGTGATCCCTGCCTACCTCCATGATAGGTACCTTCTTAATCATCTTGGAATGAAAAAAAAATGTCTAACCTTAACTATTTGTTTTTTGTTTTGCCACTCCTAAATTAAATTTGATGTAATTTATAAAGTTGTTTTGGGGGAAATTTGGAAGAGTTCAACTGAGTTGTTCCCTATGATCTGCCTTCTTGACTCTACCCCCAACACCTATCTGTTTCATTTGTTTTGATTATAGACTTTGTCAGGTATTTGAAAGCCTGATCATCTGCCTCTTTGTCTTATCAGTACCACCAATGTAGATATAGAACCATGGGATTCAATATACATTCATTAAACAGTCTTTCAATATTAGAAATGGACAATGTATTAAAGATCATTTAGTCTAAGCCACCTCATATTACAGATGATGAAACTCACACACAGAGGTATGAATTGCCTTACCTAATATTACATATATACTCATCAGCAAATTTAGAATGATAGTAGAACACCAGGCTCCTGAATACTTGGTCAATATTCTATCCAGTAAAATACATTGTCCTTTCAATTCATTTGTCTAAATAATCCACTTAGCTTTTTACTTTCTTTCAAAAATCATACTCAACTTATAAATTATCCATAAATCCTTTATTTTTACTCCTTATTTCTTAGACTGCTGTGTCTAAATAATTCCTATGAATTTGTGGAATTTTACATTGTATCCTATTTATTTTATATAAGCATTATGCTTCTTATTTTCTCAATGGGCTATAGGTTTACTGAGGACAGAAATAATACTATTTTTAATCTTTATGATTTTACCATCTAGCCTAATACTTTGTATATATTTAAAAAGTGGTATTTAATATATTTTAATTGATTTTAACATCCAAGTTTATCTTCCGGATCTTCCTTTTTTATCTTTTATGTATGATTTGTGTACATATTTTCTCCCTGCTAGAATGAAAGCTCCTTGAAAAAAGAGATTTTTTTAGTTTTTTTTTTTTTAACTTTTTTCCCCTAGTGTTTAACCTGGCAAATATTAGGCACTTAAAATGCCTTTCAATTAATTATATTTAATTAAATTTATCTAATATTAATGACATTGGTGATTTTTGAGCAAGTATTTGACAAAATAAAGTTAAACTTAAGAAATTTTAGTCAAAATCTTATGTGCAGAATGAATTAGAAGGTATTAAGTCCAGAGACAAATGAGAGGGCACAATCTTTGAGGGAAGAGCATATAGAATACAGTTGTGGTAGTTTGGATAGGGATATTGGATACGATATTAGATATATTGCAGAATCTATAATTTCCCGCAAAACTATCATTTTCTTGACTCAAACTGTTGTGGAATAAGCTATTTGGTGACTCAATCCACATGGTATTGGTTGATTCATTTTATCAGGCTTTTGTTCCCTTTTTCACTTCATTATGTTCTCAGGAACTTTTGATACTCATTTTGCAAGATACAGTAATGCATCAAGATCTCTAAATGTAATTTATAAATGATAAAATATTTACTGATGTCCTGGATGATTGACATTCATTTGTTTAACTAAATTATCTGTTACCCTTTAATCCCTTTCCTCCATCAAAGGGGAAAAAACCAAAAAAAAAAACAAAAACAAAACTGTTGTCTAATATAGTAGAGGGTGTGCTCAGTTTGGAGTTAGGGTTACTAGTTTTAAATACTGGTTTCACCATGTAATTACTGCATGACCTTGGATATCACTTAACTAATCTCATTTTTCCTCCTCTGATGAACAATGGAATTCTCCTAGGTGACCACATATTTTCTCTATAATTTTATGAATATCTCACCTCTGCTTCCATTTATAATATTTCTCCCCACCTCTCTTTTCTCCTATGATGTTTTCTCTCCTGAAAAAAAGAACATTTTCAAATTATCCTTTATTTATATTCATTTTCATAACCAGTATAACAAGAAGTTAGAGGCAGTGTGGCATATTGAAAGAGGCAAAAACACTGGAATTTCACTTAGAATGACCTATTTTTGAATCCTGACTCTCATGCTTAATACTTGGAGAATACGAATAAGTCAAGGAATTCTACTGAAACTCAATTTCCCCGTCTATAAAGTGCACATAATAGTAATAGGTTCTACTGCACAGGGCTATTGTCAGGATGAAATAAAATACTGTATACAAAATACTTAGATATTGGATGTTATTATATGTAATTCTGTCTTTAAGATTTTAATTTTTTTTCTACCCTACATTGTCTATTATAACTCATCTATTATGATTTCTTCCTTGAAAGTATCTCTGTCTCTATTTAGGTGGCATGTCAAATTGAACTTAAGCAGCTAATGTAAGATTTTTAAAAATTTCTTTAGCTTGATGAATAAGACACAATAATAATCTGTCTGACCTAATTTTACTCAAAAAATACTATAGCTAGGCTCAGTCAGAATGTGTTTCAGGTTCATTGTTATTATAACAGGATGGAAGAATTACTAATGATATAGAATATTATGTGGTCAACTGCAAGATCTTATCCACTTGATATGTAATGCATAATAAAATTATAAGGAGTCATTAGAGGACTTGAGCTTTTACTGCAGTAAAACATAACCAATTATTACCATACCACAGTAGAAAGTGTCTTAAAGCTAAGGACTAGGATAACCATGTCCCTTAGTGTGATTAAAACAAAAGAAAACAAGCAAACAAAACAGCAACAACAAAATATTTTATTTGGGGAAATATCTGCTTATCAACTCTTAACCCTGTGATGCCTGAGTCCCTACAATAACCACTACTCTCTACAATAATTTATATGCTCATTGAATGTTATTCTTTTCAAAGGGCTTGCTCATGAATTGTTATTTGATATTTATAATAATTTGGTGAGATAGGAATTCATAAACATGTGTATGTATACATATTTTGTGTATAGATATATAGTCTATTTTGTGAATATATGTGTGTGTAGATATGTATTTACCTATATGGGTGGATAGAGAGACAGATAGATATGAGTATAGGGGCTTTCTACAAAAATACTGCCATTTGAAATATTGGGGGGAAGCCTGTCTCTGTTCTAAATTATTGGGGAGCCAGGCTGGGGTTTCTGAGATATTGCAACTCATAAATTAGAGGCTATTGCACCAGTTTTTGCACCAAACATTTATTATTAATTTTACCAAATGTCTGAATAAATTCCCCACTTGTAATACACCCAGTTTGGAGTCCCAGGAAGTATGACTGGGGAGAACCAGCCCCAGGGTAAGAGAAGGGTGTAGGAGAGGCAAGTACAGCAAGAGGGTGAAGGGCAGCAAGAGACCATGCCTAGCTCAAACAGGTCTCTGGCACTAGAGACAAAGAGAGAGAGCACATGGCTCCAAGCAGATTTCAGAGGTCATACATTACCTACAGAGAGAGGAGAATGTATGGCTAGTTCAGTACCTACTTTGGGTCCCAGGCAGGAGGGAAGGAGGAAGAGAGAAAGAGAAAGAGAGAGAGAGAGAGAGAGAGAGAGAGAGAGAGAGAGAGAGAGAGAGAGAGAGAGAGAGAAAGAGAGAGAGAGAGAGAGAGAGAGAGAGAGAGAGAGAGAGAGAGAGAGAATTCTAGTGTCCACCTAGAATGGCCCCTTGGTCCCCCCACAAATGTCTTCATTAATAATTATTTTATCATAATATCTTTTTAAGGAAAAAAGATATTAGTCTTTGAGAAAAATATACATGAATTAGCCATCTAGGTATCTTTGTGTTCCAGGAAATAAAGAGAAATTTTGTATTAGTATGTGAACTGAGTTTACTCATTATTATTTCCCCCTAGGTAATTATCAATGATGAAAACCAAAGTGTGCATGTACACATATGTTTGCATATTAATAAATTTCTGCATTTTGTACATTTGAAAAGGAAGTCTCTCTTCCTCCTCCTCCTTCTCCTCCTCCTTTTCCTTCTTCTCTTCCTCTTCCTTACCATCACCACCACCACCATCTTCCTCCTTCTCCTGCTCCTGCTCCTGCCATTGCACCCCCTAACCCTCCCTTCCCTTGGTGCAGACAAACCTAGTGCTTCTTTTATGAAGCAGCCAAAGGAAGGAATCAAGACTGAAAACAATGACAACATTAATTTGAAGGTGGCAGGACAAAATGGTTAGGTGGTGCAATTTAAATTTAAGAGGAACATACAACTTAGTAAACTAATGAAAGCCTATTGTGAATGACAGGGTTTGTCAATGAGGCAGATCAGATTCAGATTTGAAGGGCAATCAATCAATAAAATAGACAAACCTAAACAGTTGGAAATGAAGGATGGAGATGAAATTGATGCATTCCAGCAGCAGACTTGTGATGGTTACTAAAAAGAGAACCTGCAACTCTATACCAGAACTGTGTTCCCAAGGAAAACAATACATTCACACTTAGAGAACCAAGATTTGATTCATCCACATCCTGACAACTGCAGTGTAGTTTTCTCTCTTCTTTGATTCCCTTCCCCAATTCCTGTATTATACATAAAGTAACTGGTGTATATGCACAGGCATAATGCATATATGTTTTAACTAAATGGCTGATGGTATGTTTTGATCAACATCAAATGGAGATGGGGAGGGACAAAAACAAACTGGTTCTGTGAAAATATCCCGTTTCCCCATTAGTGGCATGCTCATTCAACTTTTATCTTTATATTCCAGTAAGTTATTTTGCTCTCAATTTAACAACAACAGCAACAACAACAACAACAACAACAAAATGCTTGCATACCTTGTTTGATTGGATAATTTCAATGTTTTTCTTTTAAACTTTTTTTACATAGCTGTTACGTGTAGGGCAATCTCTGTCTCTTAGTAGGAATAAATTAATATACAGAAATTGATCCTAGATAGTTTTCCCTTCAAGACAAACATCTGGTTGTTTAAATAAACTTCTTGTTTAAAATTTTAAAACAAGGAACAGCTCATCGAGTGATGAAGTATTGTCAATGATACTTTGCCTTGAAGTGAAACAAAATTACTTTATAGTCACTCTTTTAGAGAAATCTATGAAAATAAAAATGTTCTCAAATATCCTCCAGGACAATGCCAATATCTTCACGCAATCTACCTTGAATTTAGAGAAGGAAGGACACTAGGACAACTAAATGATTCATTCCACATATCATAAACAATGAGTATCATTGAGTGATGGTGTTCTCCATTGGTATTTGGTAGCAATTGAGAAGATGGAAACAAATGACAAAATTAACCCTGTCATGAATTGCTTTAGTGGCTTTCAAAAAATACACAAACAGTTCAGCGTTTTTTTTTTTTTCCTTACTAAGCTCTCAGGTTCATACTAAGTTAGAAAAATGGTGTAGGGAATAGCTCACTCTCCTTTGGCATCTCTAGTCTTTGGGGGTACTCTAATCTTTCATTAAAATATAGTAAAAAATATCAAAAGGTGCATTTACATTAAAAAATAAAATATTTAGAAAATCATATGTAGTATTGATTAACTGAGGTATAATGATCATTTATTAGCCATCTTTTAAATCCCAGTCACTGTGATAAGCAATGGTATTTCAAATAAAGGAGTGAAAACAGTTCCTTTTCTCAAAGAGCTCAAATTTTATTTGGGGAAGGTGATAAACTAAAAATAATATTGTATTAATCATAATATTATCTAACATATATCTGTACTTTTCTATATTATAAAGTGATCAGAATTGGAATGGGGATTGGGCTATACCCCCCATTATTGTTATTTTCTCTCTGGGCATACATTTCCCATAACTAGCAGTACCTGGGGAATCTGTACTTTTTCTGCTCCAGACTACCTCCACTGGGGTCCTATAACTATTGCATACTGCTTTCTTAGGCAGGGATAACATAGTCGTATACATATGAATCTTTTTTCTACTATCTTCTAGGCAGGAATCAAAATACCTTCTGTAGATCAATGGAAAAATTCTAGAGATATCTATCTGTGCTTCCTCAAAATCTGAATTTATATTATTATAGTAGTCATAGGCACAATCTACAAAGGCAGCAGATACTTTACACCTAAAATAAATCATTTTAGAGTATTCAAGAAGGAGGCAGAAGCAAGATGGTGGAGAAAGGGCAGTGATTCCCCTGCAAATGCCCCCCAAACCCTCTGAACACTTTTAAATAATGCCCCCCCCCAAAAAAAAAACCCAATTCATTTATTGGCAGAATATACAAAAAGATGGACTGAGATGAATTTTCAGCCAGAAACAACTTAGAAGGTTGACAGGAAATATCTGTCACACCCAGATGAGTTTGGAGCACAGTATAACACAAGTTGTAGCAGTGGAGACCTGGCCCCAGCAAACAAGGAGCATGCCTTCAGAGACACTGAATTGTCAGTATCAGCTGCTGCTTTTGAAACTTTTAATCAAATAACTGATCGGGAGGTAACAGAGGTCTCTTTGCTGGCACTCAGTCAGGACCCTATAGCTTTACCCATACTCAGATCTGAGTTCAAGTCCTGGGTGCCAGTCCCAGGGCAAGGAGGAGACCTAGAACCCCAGAATTTGTGGCTGCAGGGGAATAGGAACCCTCCTCAAAGTTTCATGGTAGAAAAGGATGCTTCTGACCACTCAAAGACCAAAGCCCAGGCCAGGAGAGTAGTAAACACACTTCTTAAATCATACTACCTTAGAAGAACAGAAAACTTACAGGTCTCTAGAAGTATCTCTAAAAAGAGCTGCACAAAACCTATGAAGTTTGAGACAGTGTGCCCTCCAACCTGAAAGCAGAGTTCCACTTTAGCAAAGAATTAAACATCAAGAAATAGGCTAGAAAATGAGAAAATAAAAGAAAAAATATGATCATGGAAAATTACTATGGTGAAAAGGAAATTCAAAACACATACTTAGAAGAGGATAACAAAGTCAAAGCTTCTCACTGAATGATTTAACTATCATCACCAATTCAATCATCCAAGACAACTCTGAAAGACTTATGTTGAAAAATTCAATCCATCCCCAGAGAAGGAACTGATTATTGAATATAGATTGAATCATGCATATTTTATTTTCTTTATTTTTCTTGAATTCTTTCTTCTGTTTTCTTTCACAATATAATTAATAAAGAAATACATTTTGCAAGACTACACATGTTTAATTTATACTGAGGGTGTGGGGAGGGACTATAAGAGAGAATATTGAACTCAAAGTTTAAAAAAAGTATTAATATTGTACATGTAATTAGGGAAAATAAAATAGTAATATTAAATATTATTTAAGGTATAGAAACATAAAAAAAGAAAATTATTTTAACAAAACTAAACTGACACAGAAACTATATCTGAACATGCCCATACCCATTGTCCCCTGCCTCTCCAATGTAAAAGTAATCCTACCTTTCCTCCCAGGTATTTTTTTTAACTTTTCTTTTTCTATTGTTTATTTTTGCCTTTCCTTTTCTTTTACTTTGCATTTCCTTCCATCCAACCATCTACAAGGCAATCTTTCAGAAAAGATTGTATGATAATTATGATGTTGGCTCAGAATACTGAAGCATTGGTTAATCTGAAAGGTGGTACTACATTCTAATAAGACCATATATAAGAGTTGTGGGTTTCAGTCACTGTAACTCTTAGAAGAAAAGTGGAAAATGGGAAAATAATCATTTGTATCTTCAAAGAGGTGACTGAATTTGAATAAAAGTAATTAAAATAAATCTGAATTTCCAAAAAGACCAAACTAATTGGTTAAATTTATCTTTTTGTATGTACTCATTAAGATCTATTGTTACTGATTAACTTGTTTCAGCTGAGGATTTCATGGTTCATAAAAATAATCTATTTATGAAAGGATTATGGCTCACTTCACATTTTATCAAATCTAGTAATTGCCAGATCCTTCTGTAATATTTTGTATTAAATGAAGAGCTAATTGGATCTTTATAATAGGATTTCCCTATACACTATGTAAGAAATTCTCCCCTGCTTTTGCTAATATATATATAGAATATATCGGTAAGATTTTGTAAGTCAATATTTATGAGACCATTAATTTGACAATGCTACAAGTCTTCATCAAATAGTGTAAATAAATATACTAATGCAATGGTTACAAAATATTGTGCTTTTACTATATAAATCAGTGATCAACCTTGTATATTCCATTCTCCTAAAAAAGCTCCACAAAGGTCTGTCTACAAATTGGAACCTTAGTAATGGAACCATACTTTGAAATTAAAATGGATCTTTTGTACATAAATATATAAGTCCTATGTGTAACTAACAAAACACTATTTCTGTGTAGTTATAGCTGAATTGTAGAAAGAAATATTTGGTTTTGTATCTCTGTTTTAAAAACATATCACAATAGTGATATGAACCAACAGCCTCACCATCAGTTTTTGTATTTATATAGATAAGGACCAAAACCTTTCCCCAAAGTAAACACATATTAATCACCCAAAATTAGACTAGGTGATAAAGTTTTATCACCCTAAAAAAGAAGATTGGTGGTACAATTTATGGAGAAGCAGAATTAAAGTATGGAAGAACTGGATTCAATACTTTTTCTGTGACACATACTCACGGGAAACCAAGCAAGTCATGTAGTTCCTCAGTGCTTAAGATAATTTTCTTAGAATAAAAGTTACATTAATAAATTTCTAAAGTAAGAACCGATTAAATGGAAATAATATGTGAAAGAAAAAAATGAGTATTCTCATGAAACAGGAAAGTTGTGACAGTGGAGGTAGGGTAGTGATGCAGGACAGTGGATATTAACAGAACCTGGGAGGGACATCAAGAAGCTATTGTTTTGTTTTAATTCACTAGTTACCACAACCAGTGAGGATTTCCTCCGTGGTTGGCAAGATATGAATTGCTCTTTGACCTGGGGCTGGATTATTTTTATTGGTGGACAAACTGCCACAATGAGCCTATGACAAAGTTGAAATCAGAAAAGCAGTAATTCTGAGATTTTGAGGCTTCATAGAGAAGGCTAAAGGATCCTGAATAAAAACCCCAAGGGAACTTATCTAATAAAGGAAATAAAATTTTTCACAGAACAATGGAATAAATACAGATGAAGAAATGACAATGGAAAGGAAGCTTGATTTGGAGAGGGAGGACTGGGGTTCACATGCTAGCTCTTTTATTTACTGGTTGTGTCACCTTTGGGGAACTCAAATTCCTCAAATGTAAAATAAAAATTTTTACTAAGTAGACTCTAAAGTCCCTTCCAGCTCTAAATCACTTAATCTAAATTTACTTCTAACATTAGCTGAGACAATCTGAAATAATGAAGTGCATATAGATATGGAAATCTTTTGTTTTTTAGAGGCAATGAGGGTTAAGTGACTTGCCCAGGTGCACACAGCTAGTAAGTGTCAAGTGCCTGAAGTCCGAGCCTGGATTTGAACTCCTGAATCCAGGGCCAGTGCTTTATCCACTGTTCCACTGAGCTGCCCCAATGTGGAAATCTTTTGATCCCCTATGAGATACTCATGGAACTGTCCCCTTTGAGACTTTTTTTTTTCTTTCTTAACAGTGGTGTCTTTTAGCTTATACACTATTGCAAAGTAGAATATTGTATATAGGTTTGAGGACTGGGTTGCAATGCAACAGTAATATGGTAGAGTTATTTATTTATGCATTAATTATACAAGGCCTATGAATAGACAGCAATTATATAATCTAAGTAGGCAGCTTGTTAATATATGACCTGTCACTCTTCTTCTTTTGGTTCCCTGAATTTTTATCTCCCAAAATTTCCTATCCTTATCCTTTATACTCTGTCTTGGCTATCATCTCATCTACATTTCATTACTTCAAGTGAGATGTATATTCAGTCTCCAAGAAGGAAAACCAAATTAGTCTTTAACTTCTCTCTCTCCTTCACACCCTATCTCTTGTCATAGACAAGTCTATTATACCAATGAATTGTTTTTGTTTTAAACTCTAGTAAAGGTCCTCATTATACCTGGATGAACTAGTGCAATAATATCCTTATTTCCATTTCTTCCTTTCTAATATCCTAGACACAGACCTCAGAAAAGTCATTTTAATATATTTATTATTATATATCTTCCCTGTTATAAAAGAAATCCTTTAATGATTCCCTTCACATTGCATTACATATATTTTTTTTCACTGTATGCAGCTTGAAATCCTTCACATTCCATCCCTAAATTATCTTTTATCTTTACTATCCACTATGCCCCTTCATATAGAAGGATACTACAACCTAACTAGAAAAAAACTACACATCATGGCCTGAGAGCACCCATACTTTCTCCTTTGTTCATATAAATTCTAAAATGCCTGTCCATCCTTTCACTTATTTCCTTTGCTTTGTATTACTAGCATTTAGCATAGTGACTCATATGGTAAATGCTTACCAAATGCATATTGACTGATAACATGCCACCAATTCTTTAAGAGTCATCTCCAATTTCATCTTTAAAGATATTTTTAGTCACAGAACTTTGTACTTTTTACTTTAAATTTTGCATGATAATTATTCATATGTTTTAAGTCCTTTTTTAACTCTTAAGGCTATTAAGGTTAGAGGCCATGACTTTCCTTTTTTATAACCTTGAAAACAATTCCTTATACCTATCAGATGCTCATTAAATATTTGTAGAATCAATTCATTCAATTTATTTTCATGACCTGCCACTAAAATATGATGGTAGTAAAGATGAATGATGAAACCATTTTAAACTAAAGTGTTTTCTAGTCTATAATTCCAGTTGCCAAGAAGAAATTATGTTATGAAAAGTTTCCTGTAAATCCATCTATAATTGTTTTTTGAATAAGAGCAAATCAAAGTATGGATTTTAATTTTTCACATAACACAAATATATTCAGTATTGTTCCTCAATATTCTATTAAATCAGAATTAGTAAAATAAATATAACACTAAATTATATTAAAATAGGATAAATTAATAACAGCATATGTACATATGAATGCATACATATGCATACATATTAGCTCTTTAGATTTTGGACAATTTGAAGTTTAAGAATACATAAATACTTCTCTTGACTAAACCCAATCAACATATTGTCAACATGATATACATATGTATAAATTTATTTATAAATATATATGTATATGCAATTAGTATATTAATATTTGATCACTGACATATACACATAAAAAGCCCATAAAGAATCACTATAACATCTGAATTATAAATATTAATATAATCTAAGTAAATCTATAAATTACTGAATACTGTATATACTTCTATTTTTTTTTTTGCGGGGCGATGAAGGTTAAGTGACTTGCCCAGGGTCACACAGCTAGTAAGTGTCAAGTGTATAAGGTCGGGTTTAAATTCAGGTCCTCCTGAATACAGGGCTGGTGCTTTATCCACTGCACAATCTAGTTGCTCCTACTTCTATTCTTAATGAAGATCTATTTGTATGACATTAGCACATTTATATATTTTCTGATATAATTTCTTTAATAAAAGACATTTAAGATTTATTGAAGACAAGACATTTTCAATTCCTAACTCATACACTTAGTTGTCCTGTCAAATCAAGTCAGTCACTTAACCTCCCACAAATGTTTCCCATCTCTAAAATTAGGGATTTGGTTCTGATGACTTCTATGTTCAATTGCACATCCAAAATATACTTCTTTTATCCATGGTGATTTATATTTTTATCAGTATAGTTTGGACTGTTTTTTTTTCATGAAAATAACAATTCTCAATATGTGTTTGCATATGCAATACAATCAAATATTCATTTAATTTTTTTCTACTTATTTTACTTTGGCACATCTTAATTTATTAGGAGACATTTTATACTCCAAGTCTTTATAGATTGTTACACAAACTTTGGTGGATACCTCAGATTATCATTGAAAAAAATGAAATTCTACTACTGGAAATATTTTGACAAAAATATAACTTTTTACAACAGTATAACACCTAAATTTTTGTAACTATAGTGAAATTAATTTCAATGAATAGAATACTTGTAATAACTATGACTAGTCAGATGAAATGGATCAATTCATAGGCCATTTTTTTTAATGATGGTTTGCTCCTGTGATTAGAGTTCTCAGATCCTTCTGATTTGTTTACTCTCACATTATTACTGTAGTCATCACATGTTACCCCTCTATTTTTATAAACTTTAACTACATTAATTCATATAATCCTTGACATATTTTTTCTCAATGTGTTATATTCTTCAATTCTTTTGATGCTACATTTCATTACATTCACATGACAAAATTTCCTCTGTTATTCCCAAATTTATCAACCAAACATTTATTTCCAGATTTTGCTGTGACAGCAAGAGATTTTCTACATATTTTTTGAACATGCATGGTTTTAACCTCTGAATTCAAAGCTCCTTGGGGTATATGCCTAACAGTAGAAACATTGGGTCAATTTTGTGAATTGCTAAGTAGATTTAGAATTTGTTTTCTACAATGGTTGATCCAGAATTTACAAGGAAAACAAGAATACAAAGGTGATTTTTGTACATAATGAAAAATAATTCCAATAATTTATGTTTTTTTTCATTCACTTTACTAAGTACACTGCTATTACAAGAACTTGACTCCAGAACAAATAATATCCATGTAGAGACAGATTTATAAAAGTATGTGTCTACCCTGCACAACTCTCTTGGTAAATAATGTTATCTTGATATATAATGATATTCTCATAATATCTCATTTCTGTATAACTTTTTTCATTGTTTTTTTTGTTTGTTTTTTTGCAGGACAATGAGGGTTAAGCGACTTGCCCAGGGTCACACAGCTAGTACGTGTCAAGTGTCTGAGGCCGGATTTGAACTCAGGTACTCCTGAATCCAGGGCCGGTGCTTTACCACTGCGCCATCTAGCTGCCCCTGTATAACTTTTTTCATGCAAATTATTTGTACAAGTAGTATCCTGGTAATGTTTAAGAACTGGCTTTCTGAATAATGCATACATGACACACTTAAACTTAACATATAGGATTCATCTTTTTTATTGACTCTAGACAATCAACAAAATAATGATTTGAGCTTTGATTTGGAGCATTTTCTCATTCTCATAAAGAAAATATTCAAACTGGAAATTTATGAATTGATATGAGCTAATACCAATATATACCTGGTATGAATAAAACATAAGATACTTATCTTTTTAGAAAGAATTTGACTTGCAACTTCATCGGATGTTAATCCCACTACCACATCAATCAAGACTGTGGTTAAAGAAATAAAAAATTCAATTGTATAAATCATTTTTGCAATTATATATTTTATTGAAAATAGCATTGTATAATATTTTACCATTAAAGTTAGTGTCCATAATCAAAATACTTCAATAGTTATAGCAAGCATTTACAGTTGAGCTTGTCGCAAAAAAATTTTAAGTCCGACGGAAGAATGAAAATAACAAAGTTTCCAGGCTGAAGCAAATAGGTTTATTGAGAGAGGGCCAGTCCCTCAACAAAACTGGTCATCCAGGCTTTGGGCCTGAAAGACCCAGAAGTACAAACTACATAGGTTTATATACCCTGGGGGGGCATTATCTAAAATTAGGACATAGTCTTGAGTAATAACAAGGGATCAGCACTATGATATCAATAGGGTGGATCGTTGTTAGGCCAGTGTAAAGCAGCATGAACAGTAGGCCAGTGTAAAGCAGCGTGAACAGTATTACTGACCACCTACAGACCCTGTGACATTTCCTAGGGCAGATATCACAAGATCTACTACACTATGTCATAGGAAAATTGAGAAACATGGAAAAAGGACTTGACCTACTAACCTTATGCAATCTATATGAAGCACAATTATTTTTTGTTAATATATTGAATACTATTTTAATTAAATCACTTAAAACTATAGTAAATCTCTTATAACTAAGGAACAGGGAAAATCTCACTCACAAGCTTAAGAAATAAATACATGACCTATATGTGAAATTACTACTGGAGTCCTCTCAGCAACACTGAGAGGTTAAATCACTTGGCCAGCATCAATTAGGCATTCTTTGTCATAAGAAATACTTGAAAACTTGTATTCTTGACTACCCATTATGCTTTGCTGCCTGAAGTCTAATACGTTAATATTAATGTGAATGTATTTAATAGCTTTGAGGGATTGCAGATCTCTATGATGTAGCTAGGGAACATCAACGAAAGAGTATTGGTATAAAAAAGATTGGAGAAAAATGGAAAGTGAAAGAGTAGGTTTAATTATGCTACAACATTTAAAAATCAAAGACTAACATATTCCTTTTATGACATAAATATGGTGTTGATATCTAAACCAGGCAGAGCCAAAACAAAGAAAGAATATTACAGACCAGTTTCCCTAATGATTATTGATGCAAAAATCTTAAATAAAATATTATCAAGGAGATTACAGAAATTCATCACCAGTATAATATACTATGACCAGGTGGGTTTTATACTAGGAATGGATGGCTGATTCAACATTAGGACAACTATCAACATAATCAACCACATCTATAATAAAACTAAGCAAAATCATATGATTATCTAAATAAATGCAGAGAAAGATTTTGACAAATTATAGCACCCATTCCTAATAAAAAAACTAGAGAGTTTAGGAATAGGTGGAGCTTTCCTTAAAATAATGAACAGTATCTATCTAAAACCATCACCCAACATTATATGTAATGAGGATAAGTTGGAGGTATTCCCAACAAGATCATAGGTGAAACAGGGATGTCCATTATCACTTCTATTATTTAATATTGCATTAGAATTGTTATATTTAACAATAAGAGAAGAAAAAGGAATTAAAGGAATTAGAATAGTCAAGGTGGAGAAAAGCCACTATAACTCCTTGGAGATGATATGATGGTATACTTAGAGAATCCTAGAGAATCAACTGAAAAACTACTTGAAACAATTAACACCTTTAACTAAGTTGCAGGATATAAAATCATCAGCATTTCTATACAAGACCAACAAAGCTCAGCAGCAAGAGATAGAAAAAGAAAGTAATTGTAGATGATATAAAATACTTGGGAGTCTACCTGCCAAGACAAACACAGGAATTCAGTGAACATAATTACAAAACACTTCTCACACAAGTAAAATCAGAACTAAATAATTGAAAAAAAAATCAAGTGTTCATTGATAGGCCAAACTAATATAATAAATATGACAATTCTACTGAAATTAATTTACTTATTCAGTGCCATACCAATCAAACAACCTAAAATTTATTTTATAGAGCTGGGAAAACAAAAGGTCAAGAATATCAAAGGCAATATTGAAAAAAATGCACAGAAAGGGGGACTAACTGTACCAAATCAGAAGCTATACTATAAAGCAACAGTCATCAAAATTATTTGGCACTGACTAAGAAATAGAGTGTTGGATAAATGGAATAGGTTCGGCCCAAGAGACACAGTTGTAAATGACTTTAGTAATCTACTGTATGAAAAGCTCAAAGACTCCAGCTTCTGGAATAGGAAGTCAGTATTTGACAAAAACTGCTGGGAAAACTAGAAGATAGTGTGGCAGAAACTGGGCATAGACCAACATCTTACACCTTATACAAAAATATGGTCAATATGAGTTTAAAATTTAGACATATAGGGTGATACCATAGATACATTAGGAGAGGAAGGAATAGTCTACCTTTCAGATCTTTGGAAAGGACAACAGTTTATGACCAAACAAGAGATAGAGAATATTATGAAATGGAAAATTTTGATTATAAGAAGGAAAGTCATTCTCCAATTGAGAAATGGTCAAAGGATATGAACAGTTTTTTGATTATAAATCAAAGTTATCTATTGCCATGTGAAAGAATGCTCCAACTCACTATTGATTAGAGAAATGCAAGTTAACACACCTCTGAGCAATTTCTGGAGAGCAATTTGGAACTATGCACAAAGGGCTATGGCACTGTTCATACCCTTTGACCCAGTAATACCACTACTATGTCTGTATCCCAGAGACATCATGGAAAAGGGAAAAGGATCCACATGTACAAAAATAATTATAGCATCTCTCTTTGTTGTGGCAAAGAATTGGAAATTGATGGAATGCCCATCAATTTGGGAATGGCTGAATAAGTTGTGGTATTTAAATGTAATGAAATACTATTGTGCTGTAAGAAGTGATGATGAGGATGATTTTACAGAAACCTGGAAAGACTTACATGAACTGATGCTCACTGAGAAGAGCAGAACCAGGAAAACTTTGTACAAACTAAGAGCAATGTTTTGTGATGATCAACTGTGATAGACTTGGCTCTTTTCAGCAGTGCAATGATATAAGACAATGCCAAAGAACTCATGATGACAAATGTTCTCCACGTCCAAAAAAGGAACTGTGGATTCTAAATGAAAAATGAACTATACTTTTTCTACTTTTTTCCTTGTTGAGGTTTTTCCCTTGTGTTCTGATTCTTTTTTCACAACATGACTAATGCAGAAATATGTTTCATGTGATTGTTCGTATATAACCTATACCAGATTGCTTTCTGTCTTGTGGAGAGAGGAAGGAAGGGAGGGAGAGAAAAAATTTGAAAATAAAAATCTTATGATTACAAATATTGAAAACTATTTTACATGTAACAGGAAAATAATAAAATATGTTTATTATTAAAAAGGAAGATGGTTCTCCTTTTTATAAAAAAGGATGGTAAGTGATCCAAGTAATATGAATATTCTTATCCACTTGGAAAGAAAGGAATGGAGAAGAAGGTATTGTTCCACAACCATTGAGAAGGAGGAATTGGACCAGTAAGTTGTGGTGGAGTGAGAGTTTGGGTTTTATCACATCGGGAAGCAATTAGAGAATTTGTTTCTTCCAGTGAATGGAAAGGGCTAGGAAGTATTCATGGGAAGGTAACAAGTAAAAATCTAGAGAAAACAAGGAAGTAATTCTAGTAAATTGGGAACTTCTCTTCTCATATGATATTTTTATAGAAGGTCATGAATAACAATACTCATAATGAAGATGGTAATGAAAATAATATATAAGCTTTTACATGGTAAATGGAAATTTACAAAATATTTTACATATACTATTTTATGGAGCCTTACAATAATCCATCTGAAGCAAATGCTATTATCCCCTTTTTACAGATGAAGAAACTTATACTTGGAGATAAGTTGGGTTAAGTGACTTACCCAGACTCATACAGATAGTAAAAATATGAGGCATGATTTGAACTCTTGTATTCCTGATACCAAGTTAGGCACTCTATTCACTTCACTACCTAACCGTCGAGTCAGGTATGTAAGGGCACAATTGATATTGTTTGAAGAAATACCACTACATATGAGATCAAAAATCAATTAGTGCAGGCAGCTAGGTGGTGCAGTGGATAAAGCACTGGCCCTGGATTCAGGAGCACGTGAATTCAAATCTGGATTCAGACACATGATACTTGCTAGTTGTTTGACCCTAGGCAAGTCACTTAAACCTCATTGCCCCACAAAAAACAAACAAATAAACAAAAAACATCCATTAGTGTATGAAAATGCAGTATATAAAATAATTAAAATTTATATACAGAAATTAGTAAAAACTGAAAAGAGTCAGATTGGTGGTGCAGTGATTATAACACTGGCCCTAAATTGCAGAAGATCAGAATTCAAATATGACCTCAGGAATTATTAGTTGTATGACCTTAGGCAGGTTACTTAACCCCAATTGCCTTAAGCATCTAAGGCCATCTCCAGTCTTCCTGATACATATCTTGCCACTGGACCCAGGTGGCTCTGAAGGAGAGAATGACATTGGTGATTTTCACAACCATCTCTCACTTAAATTCAATTCACTGCAAGTCATGACATTTCCCTGATATCATGTTCCTCTTCAAGAAAAAAGAACAAACAGCAACAGGAATTGAAATGCCACATTTGGTGAGGAAATGTGTAATTGTATAAAAGTGTGTATATGAATTCATATGCATGTATATCTATATCTAAGTGTATGTGTGTATATATTAACACACATTTATCTGTGTACGTGCACATACATGCATATCACATACAGTGATATGTTTGTTTCCTGCCCAAGCTTGGGACTGTGCTAGTTACTGAAGACTATTCAGTCTCAGATGAAAGTTACACACCTCTCTCTCCTTCACCTAGTCCCTAGCAGACCTGAGAAAATAAGCTAAGAGTAGGCTTCAGGTTCTTGCCATTCATTGAAAGCAAACAAAGAATTCAGTAGCACATATCACAAAGATGCCTTGTAGCGATTGCTACCCCATTGTTTCCTTTTATTCTAATGAAACTATGGTGAAGACCATAGTTTCTGTGTCATTTCAAGGAATTGTTTACCTTGTGAGTGTAAACAAATATGTCTGATTCATTTCTACAATATAGATTCTTTTGATGCTGTAAGAATAAAAGGGTTCATGAGATGACCCAAAGAGAGCAAATTCTTATTAAATTTTAATTCAGGCTAATTAAACAATGTTTATCAAGTATTTATCAATTATTATATTGTATGTTTGCCAAGATAATTTAAAAGTCAAGTTTAGATCCTTTTTCTCATGGAATTTTCTGTCCCTATATATATGACACATAAATGATTAGAAAATAATACATGATAAATTGAAAGAAAGGTACAAACAGTAAACTACATTCTAAAGGAGGATAGGTTATTATTAATTCATTGGATTAGAGGAGTCTGCATGGAGTTAATTCCAAAGAATAAAAAAGAGATATATTTCAAAGAAGGGAGGTTGCATTGATAAAAGAAAAGAAATGCAAAATTTCTGGGTATACTCAGAGGATAAGATGAAGTCTACATTATCTGGAGTTTATTGAGGTAGGTATGACATAAGTAGTCTTACTGGAAAAATAAGGTAATACTAGATTATGGATGATCTTAAATGCTATCAGAAGAATTTAAACTTTACCCACAAATCAATAATAAGCCATGAAAGATCTATAAGGAAAGTGATATCATTATCACATCACTTCGAACATATAGATAAGAAATCCAAATAACAAAAATAAATTGGTCCCGATTAATGAGTCAGATAGTAGATCTGACTGACCTTTATTTTTCATGTGGGGTAATGAGAATTAAGTGACTTGCCCAGGTTCACACAGATAGTAAGTGTCAAATGTCTGAGGCCGGATTTGAACTCAGGTCTTCCTGAATCCAGGCCTGTTGTTTACCCACAGTGCCACCTAGCAGCCTCCCTGATGTATTTATTCTGATGGATTTGAGGGTCAAGAGAATGTAGGTAGGAAGATCTATTAGAAGTTTATTTCAATAAATCATGAAAATAGAAAGGGAATCTCTTACAACCCGTATCTTTAACTATGTATGTATGTGCACTTGTATGTCCGTGTATGAGTTGCATGAACACTTTGGGCACCTTACTGAAGTCTATGGAATGGAGCACTTCTTAGTATTTTGCTTTAAAATGTGCTATAACATATCTATATCTATATCTATATCTATATCTATATCTATATCTATATCTATATCTATATCTATATCTATATCTATATCTATATCTATATCTATATCTATATCTATATCTATATCTATAGCCATAGCCATAGCCATAGCCATAGCCATAGCCATAGCCATAGCCATAGCCATAGCCATATCTATAACTATGTCGATGTCGATGTCTATATCTATATCTATATCTATGTATATGTCTATATCTATATCTATATAGTATGTATATATAGTATTTGTATATACACACAAAACATATCTGTATATATGTATATATATGTGTGTATATATATATATATATATGTTCTTTTAAATAATTATATTGCAAAAAAATTATCAAATATATTTTGAAAGATCACAGACCTCAGAGTAAAAGCCACTGTGGAAAACTTCAGAAGATGGCGGAGAGGAATCAGCAAGCTGCCTGAGCTCTCCTTCTGTTCCCTCAAAAAGAACATTAAATCAAGCCTCTGTATGGATTCTGAAACTACAGAACCTGCAAAGAGACAGAGAGACACAGTCTTCAAACAAGAGATAATTTAGAAGACTTCAGGAAAAGGTCAGTCTGACTCGGGCAAAAGGGAGGCACAGTGCAGGGCAGCAGCCCAGCACTGAGTGGGTCGGGGCAAGTCAGCAGGAAGCTGTGGGCCACAGCTGAACAAATGAGGTCCCTGGATTCTGGCTCAAAAATCCGGTGGCCCAGCAGGAGAGTGGAAAAACCTACCTGCACCAGCCAAGAGGGCAAGTTGCCAGCTGGAGGGCCACGAATATTATAGACATGACTAGGCCCACTGATCCTAGTGTGCTCAGACAGGAAGTGCAGGGCAGTGGAACTGCACACACCATAAAAGTTTCAGTGTGTAAAAAGCCGGTGACACAGCACCTATACCCCAGCACAAGAAGCTCAAAACAGGGATCCTGGTGCCCCCAGAGCCGACCTCAACTTAAAAATAAATAAATAAGCTGCAATAATGACTAAGAAGCAAAAAAGAGCCCTCACCATTGAGAGCTTCTGTATCAACAGGGAAGAGGCAAACACAAACTCAGATGAGGACAATACCCTCAAATTGTCTACATTTGAAGCCTCACAACGGAAGGTGAATTGGTCTCAAGAACAAAAAGTTTTCCTGGAAGAGCTCAGAAAGAATTTTAAAAATCAATTGAGGGAAATGAAAGCAACACAAGAAAATTATGAAAAAAGAATCAGCAGCTTGGAAAAAGAAGCACAAAGATTGATTGCAGAAAACAATGCCTTAAAAAATTTATCTAGCCAAATAGAAAAAAACGGTGCATAATTTCACTGAAGAAAAAAATGCCTGAAAAAATTCATCTGGCCAAATGGAAAAAAAAAAGGTGCATAATCTCACTAAAGAAAACAATGCCTTACAAATTCATTTGGCCAAATGGAAAAAAAGGTGCAGAATCTCATTGAAGAAAACAATGCCTTAAAAATTAAAATTGGACAGTTGGAAGATAAGGAATCCATGAGACATAAGGAATCAGTCAAGCAGAATCAAAAGAATGAAAAAATAGAAGAAAAAATGAAATACCTCATTGGAAAGACAACTGATCTTGAAAACAGATCCAGGAGAGACAATTTAAGAATCATTGGACTGCCTGAAAGCCATGACCAGAAAAAGAATCAAGACACCATATTCCAGGAAATTATTAAGGAGAACTGCCCTGATATTATAGAATCAGAGGAAAAATCATCATTGAAAGAATCCACCAATCACCTCCTGAAAGAGACCCCAAAAGGAAAACTCCAAGGAATATTGTAGCCAAATTCCAGAATTATGAGGTGAAAGAGAAAATACTCCATGCTGCCAGAAAGAAGCAATTTAAATATCATGGAGCCACAGTCAGGATTACTCAGGATCTGGCAGCTTCAACATTAAAGGACCGCAAGGCTTGGAATATGGTATTCTGGAAGGCAAAAGAGCTTGGATTGTAGCCAAGAATCTGTTACACAGCAAAACTGATCATTCTCTTTCAGGGGAAAAGATGGAAATTCAATGACATTGGGGAATATCAATGTTTCTTGATGAAAAGACCAGAAGTGAATAGAAAATCGATCTTAACATACAAAACTCAAGAGAAGTTTAAAAAGCTAAACAGAGGGGAAAAATAAAGTTACTCAATTAGGTTGAACTGTTTACATCCCTACACAGGAAGATAATACTGATAAATCTTAAGAATTGTAAATGTATTTGGGCAGAGAGAAGGACTTTACACAGAGGGTATAAATATAAATTGTCTTTGATGTGATGATACAAAGAAAATTAAGGGGTTAAAAAGGGTGTCTATGGAGAGGACAGGAAAGGGGAGGAAGAATGGGTTGAATTACATCATATGAAGAGGTGAAAAAAACCTATTACAATAGAGGGAAAGAAAGGAGGGGTGAACATTGTTTCAACCCTACTCTCATTAGATTTGATTCAAAGAGCGAATAACATATACATTCATTATGATTAAGAAACTTAGCTCATTCTTTAGGGAAGTAAAAGGGTAAGAGAAGGGTGGGACTGATAGAAGGGAGGACAAAAGCAAGGGAGAAAGGGTAAAGAAAAGAAGGGGTTGATAAAAACAGAGGGCAAATTGGGTGAGGCAGGGGTAAGAAGCAAAACATCAGTGAGGAGAAATAAGGTGAAAGAAGGGCGAGAAAGTACAAAGGGCGTAAATAGAATGAAGGGGATTAGAAAGTTATTAATAATAACTGTGAATGTAAAAGGGAAGAGCTCTGCTACAAAATGGAAGAAAATTGCACAGTGGATTAAAAACCAGAATCCTACAATATGCTGTTTACAAGAAACACATTTGAAGCAGAGAGATGCACACAGAGTAAAGATAAAAGGCTGGAGCAGAATATATTCTGCTTCAGCTAAAGTAAAAAAGAAAAATAAAACACGGGTAGCAATCCTTATCTCAGACAAAGCACAGGCAAAATAGATCTCGATAAAAGAGATAAGGAAGGAAACTACATCTTGCTAAAAGGTACTAAAGATAATGAAGTAATATCAATATTAAATATGTATGCGCCAAGTGATATAGCATCCAAATCCTTAGAGGACAAGTTAAATGAGTTACAAGAGGAATTAGACAGTAATACTATACTAGTGGGGGATCTGAATCTCCCCCTCTCAGAATTAGATAAATCTAGCTGAAAAATAAATAAGAAAGAAGTGAACGGGGTGAATAGATTACTAGAAAAGTTAGAGATGATGGATGTCTAGAGAAAATTGAATGGGGATAGAAAAGAATATACCATGTTCTCAGGAGTACATGGCACATTTTCAAAAAGTGACCATGTATTAGGGCACTAAAACATTATAGTCAAATGTAGAAAGGCAGAAATAGCAAATGCATCCTTCTCAGATCATGATGCAATAAAAATTACATGTAAGAAAGAGCCATGGAAAAGTAGAATGAAAATCAATTGGAAACTAAATAAATTAATTCTAAACAATGAATGGGTCAAGCAACAAATCATAGAAACAATTAATAACTATATCCAAGAGAATGACAATAATGAGACAACATACCAAAATATATGGGATGCAGCCAAAGCAGTGCCTAGGGGAAAATTTATAGCTCTAAATGCTTACATGAATAAAAAAAAGAAAGAGGAGATTAGTGAATTGAGCATGGAACTTAAAAAGACAGAAAAAGACCAAATTAGAAATCCCCAATTACATACTAAACTAGAAATCCTGAAAATTAAAGGAGAAATTAATAAGATTGAAAGCAAATCTATAGAATTAATCAATAAAACTAAGAGCTGTTTTTATAAAAAAAAGAAAATAGATAAGATATTGTTTAATTTGATTTAAAAAAAAGAAAGAAGAAAACCAAATTACCAGTATCAAAAATGAAAAGGGTGATGTTATCACCAATGAAGTGGAAATTAAATCAATAATTAGGAATTATTTTTCCCAATTGTATGGTGATAAATTTGACAATCTAAATGAAATGGATGAATATTTTAAAAAATACAAACTGCCCAGGTTAACTGAAGAGGAAATAAAATCCTTAAATAAACCCATATCAGAAAAAGAAATTGAACAAGCCATTAATGAACTCCCTAAGAAAAAATCCCCAGGGCCAGATGGGTTTACGGGTGAATTTTACCAAACATTTAAAGAACAATTGATTCCAATATTATACAAATTATTTGGAAAAATAGGTGAAGAAGGAGTTCTGCCAAATTCATTTTATGATACAAATATGGTGGTGATACCAAAACCAGGGAAAGCAAAAACAGAGAAAGAAAATTATAGACCAATTTCCCTAATGAATATTGATGCTAAAATCTTAAATAAGATATTAGCAAGGTGATTACAGCAAGAGATCACCAGGATAATACACTATGACCAGGTGGGATTTATACCAGGAATGCAGGGCTGGTTCAACATTAGGAAAACTATTAACATTATCAACCACATCAATAAGAAAACCAACCAAAATCATATGATTATCTCAATAGATGCAGAGAAAGATTTTGACAAAATATAGCACCCATTCCAAATAAAAACACTAGAGAGCTTAGGAATAGGTGGAGTTTTCCTTAAAATAATAAACAGTATTTATGTAAAACCATCAGCAAGCATTATATGCAATTGAGATAAATTAGAGGCCATCCCAATAAGATCAGGGGTGAAACAGGGATGTCCATTATCACCCCTATTATTTAATATTTTACTAGAAATGTTAGCTTTAGCAATCAGAGAAGAGAAGGGAATTAAAGGAATTAGAATAGGCAAGGAGGAAACAAAACTATCACTCTTTGCAGATGATATGATGGTATACTTAAAGAATCCTAGAGAATCAAGTCAAAAATGACTTGAAACAATTAACAACTTTAGCAAAGTAGCAGGATATAAAATAAATCCACATAAATCATCAGCATTTCTATACATGACCAACCAAGTCCAGCAGCAAGAGATAGAAAGAGAAATTCCATTTAAAGTAATGGTAGATAATATAAAATACTTGGGAGTCTATTTGCCAAGAAAAACTCAGGAACTCTATGAACACAATTACCAAACACTCATCACACAAATCAAATCAGATCTAAATGATTGGAAAGATATCAATTGCTCAAGGATAGGCAGAGCTAATATAGTAAAAATTACAATTCTACCTAAATTAATTTACTTATTCAGTGCCATACCAGTCAGACTACCTAAAATTATTTTATAGAGCTAGAAAAAATAATAACAAAATTCATTTGGAAAAACAAAAATCAAGAATATCAAGGGAAATAATGAAAAAAAAAATTCAAAGGAAGGTGGGTTAGCAGTACCAAACCTGGAGCTTTACTATAAAGTGGCAGTCATAAAAACTCTGTGGTACTGGCTAAGACATAGAGTGGAGGATCAATAGAATAGGCTAGGCACAGGAAACACAATAGTAAATGACACTAGTAATGTAGTGTTTGATAAACCCAAAGTCTCCACCTTCTGGGATAGGAACTCAGTATTTGACAAAAACTGCTGGGAAAACTGGAAGATAGTATGACAGAAATTTGGCATAGACCAACATCTTACACCTTATACTAAAATAAGGTCAAAATGGATACATGATTTAGACATAAGAGGTGATACCATAGGAAAATTAGGAAAGAAAGGAATAGTCTACCTTTCAGATCTTTGGAAAGGAAAACAGTTTATGACCAAACAAGAGATAGAGAATATTATAAAATGCAAAATGGATGTTTTTGATTACATTAAATTAAAAAGTTTTTGTACAAACAGAAGCAATGCATCCAAATTTAGAAGGGAGGCAGAAAACTGAGAAACAATGTTTATGGACAGTACTTCTGATAAAGGCCTCATTTCTAAAATATATAGGGAACCAAATCAAATGTATAAGAAACCAAGTCATTCCCCAATTGAGAAATGGTCAAAGGATATGAATAGGCAGTTTTCTGATGAAGAAATCAAAGCTATCTATTCCCATATGAAAAAATGCTCTAAATCACTAATGATTAGAGAGATGCAAATTAAAACAACTCTGAGGTACCACCTGACACTTATCGGATTGGCTAAAACAAAGAAAAATGAAAAATAATAAATGTTAGAGAAGCTATGAAAAAATTGAACCACTAATGCATTGTTGGTGGAGCTGTGTACTGATCCAACCATTCTGTAGAGGGATTTGGAATTATGCCCAAAGGGCGATAAAGCTGTGCCTTTGACCCAGCAATACCACGTTTGGGTCTTTTTCTCAAAGAGATCATGGAAAGGGGAAAAGGACCCACATGCACAAAAATATTTATAGCTGCTCTTTATGTGGTGGCAAGGAATTGGAAGTTGAGGGGATGCCCATCCATTGGGGAATGGATGGACAAGTTGTGGCATATGAATGTAATGGAATACTATTTTGCTGTAAGAAATAATGAGCAGGAGGAGTTCACAGAAACTTGGAGGGTCTTGCGTGGGCTGATGATAAGTGAGATGAGCAGATGCAGAAGTACCTTGTACACAGTATCATCAGCATTGTGTGTTGATCTACTGTGATGGACTATATTCTTCTCACCAATGCAATGGTACAGAAGGGTTCCAGGGAACTCATGGTGGAGGAGGATCTCCAAATCCAGGAAAAAAAAAGAACTGTGGAGTATAGATGCTGAATGAACCATACGATTTCTTTTGTTTTTGGTGCTGTTGCTTTTCTATTTTGAGGTTTTTCCTCATTGCTCTGATTTTTCTTTTATAACATGACTAATAAAGAAATATGTTTAATGTTATTATACATATATATATATATATATATATGTATATATATGTAACCTATATCAGATTACCTGCTGTCTAGGGGAGGGGCGAGGGAAGGGAGGGAGAGAGAAAAATATGAAATTGGAAAGCTTGTATAAACAAAAGTTGAGAACTATCTTTACATGTAACAGGAAAAAATAAATAAAATATGTTATTTAAAAAAAAAGCCACTGTGATTCTAGGGAGTTATAACAATTGAAGTAGACATGAGAAGGTAGATAATAGATATATCATGAAAGAAGATCCTGTAGAATTTAATCAGAAATTGAATATAAGAGAGAAAGGAGGGGAAATATTAAAGGTTTCAATACAAAGCATTGAGTGATAATTATGTCATTGTCAGAAATAGTATACTCAGGAGGAAAAATAAGTTTTAAGAGAAAAAATTATTTGGACATGTTGAGTTTGAAACACTGGTGGAACATAAAAAGGGAAAAATAAGCAGTAATTGATGAATATTTGAAGTAGTTTTTAGGAGAATGATGAGCATAGACACCATATTGCAAGTCATTACAGAAAGAGTATGTGGTAAGGAAGGGTTAACATTGTGCATAAACAAAAAAAAATAAGTTTCTCAGTGATGAAAAGAGGAGCATGGAATAGGAATTGAATTGCTTAAAAAGAAATAAGGAGAAGATTTTCTAAGATTGACAAGGCATGATTTTTTTTAATGGAAAGATCCAGTAATGTGGGAAATTTTAAAGAGGCATAAGGTAGATTAGACCTGATATTGGAATGGGGGCAGGAGAAAACATGAGTAAGCATGCAGCTGTGATTATTGTTGAAGATGAGAGGATACAAACATTAAGTTTAAAGGCTTGAAGTTCTTATTATGATGTACGAAATTAAATGTGTGGCCACCTTATTCCTGTCCCAAGTGTTGGGAAAACTAGCTAGAGTTTCCTTATAAATTAGAAGGTTTAGCACCAGTTTTTTGCATTAAGCATTTATTAGTAAAAAAAGAGAACACCTGGGTTAGAAAGCCAAGAAAAAGTCTATCTACCCTAGAGGAGAGATAAGAGTTCAGCCTGGCCTGCTTCTTCCAAGAGTCCTCTGACATGAAGAGACTGTTTGAGCAATGAACTGAGAGAACAAGCTTCCTTTCCATCCCAAGGAGAGGTTGTCTTTCCACCCTGCTTCAAGCTAATTGGCTAGCATCACCCAAATCCATTGATTGGTTCATTGTACTTGATGGTGGTCCCTTGTTGAGGTCAGAGTCCACAGTCTCTGAGAACACACCCTCTTCAGAGTCAGGCAGGTGTGGATTCAATTGAATTAACTTTAAGTGAATTAACATTAAGTATGTTAATCTGCAATGTCTGCCAGTCTCAGTCAATCCAAACAATCCAATCAATTTGGGGCCTTAGGGCATTTGGTAAAGCCCATTATTTTCTTACATTATGAAGTTTCTATTGTGAATAAATTTTCTTAGAAAGTTGAAAATATTAATATTTTTAGTTAACTATTATTTTCTTTGGTAAAAGTATATATTTATTATCTCACACCCAAAGAAAGCTTCGGTTCCAAAAAGTAGGAACAAGAAGAAACAAAAACAAAAATTCATTTTACAAAGAAATCATATTTTAGGTACTTTCCATTTGCTTTTGTGTATACAAAGGACAAAAATAAATACACTGCTAAAATAGATTTCAGTTGCTGAGATGTCACCAGGCCTTAAGTGATGATTCAATACTTTAAAGAATTATGGATTTCCTAAATAACTCTTTATATATAGCTAGATATCTGTTGTCTTGGATGAGTTGCTAAAGTTTTGAGGATAAGGAGGGTTTCCTCCCAAGGTATGTTGCTACAATTCCAGTTTACTTTGAACTACCAGACATTGATAATATAGTGGTAAAAATACTTTGAACAAAGAAGCAACAGATCAATGAATTGATTTTACTCAATGATTAATGAAACATTACATTTGTGTATTTTACTGTAATTTTCTAAATCTCATTCCTCTTCTCTTTCAATCAAGCAGAATTTTGATGAGACACCTTTTTTAGGAGGTGGAGTTTAAACACTATGAAGTTGCAAAATTTTGAAGTGACTAGTCTACAGTATACGATTGCATACTACGTCAAAGTGTGTTGAGCTGCATTTCAGCACCTCTTTGTCTCTTGGTACACCAATTCTCTTCAAGATTCACACTACAACCACCTCTTCAAAGAGGCCTTTTCTAATATCCTAAGTCTTTAGCCTCTTCCTGCACCAAATTAAAACCTACTAATATATTATATATCCCATATTTATTTATATGGGATGTTATATACCTCCATGTGTATATAAACTCCCTATAGTTATAGATTGTCTTTTTTTTCCTTTCTATCACTAGTATCCAAGAGAATGCCTAGAAAATAGTAGGAGTTTAACAAATACCTATTGATTTATTAACATTTATATTAATATATTACACATTATACTATAAATATTGATTTATGTTTGGGGTAAATAAAATCACTTTTATTAATAAACATGTAAACAGGAATATGTATTTACAACTAAGCATCACCCAATGCAGTGCAAATTGAAAAGAAAATTTTAAATTACATTTGATTTTAACTAAACAATTATTAGGCATTCATTGTGTTTAAGGTTCTGGAGATAAAGACCAAAAAAACCCAACTATCTGGCCTCAGAGAGTTTATTCTATTGGGCAGATACAGTATATATACATACAGATAACATGTTGAGAGAAAACAGGAAATGAGTGTCCATAGTAGATTTTGAAGGGGAAGTGGCACCTGAACTGAGCCTTGAAGTATCTAAGGATTCTAATATTATGGTTACAATATTTACTAGAGACATAGATTTTGGGTAAATTTATTTTCATTTTATCAATATCTACTGGTGAGGGATTGAGAAAGTGGATCCCCAAACTATCATAAACCAAAGAGGCCAACTGGCTACTTTTTCAGGTTTATAACTATCTTTGATAAGAGGTAGCTCATGATACATCAATCAAAATGAATTGGTACGTTTAATTAAAGGTGGATTGCATGAGGTCAAAAGGACTGAACATGCCCTTGATTCTAAACAATATTTCTATGTATGGTAATCAATCCAAAGAATTCAGACCCTACCAAGAATGAGCATGAATAATTGCTCCTATCTAGGTGTTGTCTTGAGGAAGACAGCATGTCTACCTGACAACATGAAACACAAAGGGAAATATGAAGTTCCTCATGTACTGTTCACTATTTTTTCAAACCAAGGGAAAAACTAAAAAAACAAGCATGATGGAATGGGAGGAAAACCTGTACAAAGGAAGAGATATGTGAAACAGAATATAAAATTCAGAAAATACAGGACGATAAAGTACATGAAGGAGAATAACATGAATTGGGTTTGAATGAAAGTCTCTTCTACAATCTTCTTGAAAAATATACATCAAGAATCAGCATGAAAATCTAAAAAAAATGAATGAATTATGTCTTAATGTAACAGTCCACTTTGGATCAAATATATTTTAGGAAGTAATCGTTTCAAATTGTTAAAGATATCATCACCACCTTCCATCCCATGCTGTACTTATTAAACAAAACAAAACATAATGCTTGTGGCATGCTGTGTTATAATGTGATTTTTGATCAAATTATTGTCTTCTTTTTCTTTTTATGGTAGAAATTTAAGTTTCATGAATATTTCATATTGTATTCAAAATAGGATATTGAATTTTTCCATTTGATCTTTTTTATTCATTCATTTATCTATTTATTTCTCTAATCATTTATTTACTCATTTATTTATGGATTCATTTATTCACTTATTCATCCATTTGTTTATTTGTTTATCTCTTCCTGTACAGTTTTTCCACCCATTCCAACATGCTTGTTTTACAGTTTTTCCCTTGGTTTGAAAAAATAATTAATGAACAGTATATGAGGAATTATAGATTTCCCCTTGTGTTACATGTTGTCAGCTAGGCTTGATGTCCTCCTCAAGACAGTACCTAGATAGGAGCAAGTGTTTATGCTCATTCTTGGTGGGCTCTAAATTCTTTGGATTGATTACCATATATAGAGATATTGTTTAGAATCAATCCACCTTTACTTACATGGATGAATTCATTTTGATTGCTGTATCATGAGCTGCCTCTTATCAAAAATTGTTAAAAGCCCCCAAAAGAAGCCAGTTTGTCTCCTGGATTTATTTATTTATCTGCTCATTGATTCATTTATTAATTCATTCATGTATTCATTCATACATTTATTTATTTATTTGTTCTTTCATTCATTCATTCACTTATCTATTTGTTTCTTGATTTATTTATTCATTCACCTGATTATTAATTGGTAGATTGATTTTCTTGTTTGTGTGCCCGTTCATTCATGTGTTTGTTTATTCATTCATTCATTCATTCATCTATATATTGGTTCCACACAGCCCAAAATAAAACATATGGAGATAAAAAGATATCAGTTACAATCAGTGTACATTGGTACATACCTATTTTAAGCATTTATTTTTTGCTAAGAGGTACATTTCTTCCAAAATATTTCTGTAACTTGCTTTTTTACTATATAAAAATACAGCCTTCTCTTCTCCCTTCATCCAAAGAGAATATGTGTATTCTATCTTTTTTGTGACTTTCACCATCATGTATCCCATGAGTCTTCTCAAACCTAAGTATTCCTGTTCCCTTATATTTATTTTTACATGGTATGAATTTGTGTCTCTTCATCATTACTATTTAAATATCCATGGGCTTAATAATAATAATAATAATCATTATTGTTAGTATGTTAATAAAGTAATGATGATTATGATAACTATTGTTTATATAATACTTAGCATATGTCAAGAATTGTGCTAAACCTTTTATAATTATTATCTCATTTAATTATCACAACAAACTTGGGAAGTAGATGTTTTATTAACCCCAGTTCATAGATGAGGAAATTGAGGCAAACAGAGGTTGAGTGACTTGCTAAGGGTCACAAACATAGGAAGTATCATAGGATGGATTTGAATTCAGGTCTTCCTGACTCCAACCCCAGGACTCTCCATTGTGTCAGCAATGATGATGATGATGATAGATGTCTAGCATTTGTATAGTACTTTAAACCTTGTTAAGTGTTGTATGTATATTATCTTGTTTTTCCTCACAAAAAACTTTTGGTGATAGATGCTGTTTTTATCTTGATTTTAGATAAGAGGGAACCAAGGCTGACAGATTAAATGCCTTGGCCATGGTAACTCATCCAGTTAGGGTCTGAACATGGATTTCAACTCAGGTTGTGCTGATTCCTGGTTTAGCAATCTATCCCCCATTCTACCTATCTGTCCACTTTAAATGGTAGCAGTTGGAATTGAACTGAATGTTTCAGATTTTTTCAGAGACCAGTGCCAAAGGACTATTATGCTTTTGTTTCTGGAAGCTGTACCCATTTTAGTGTAACCTAATAAATACTATGCTAGCTTTATTAATTTCAATCACATTATCTTGCTGTATATTATACTTGCAGATGATTATCCCTTCTATGTATTTTGTCCATTGCAAAAAAACACTATTGTATGAATAGTTAGACAGTAACTAGATGGCCCCACAATTCAGCACTTATGAAGTTGAATTTTGGTAATCATTAAACTTTACATTTATTAGAATTATATTTCATCTTATTTCATTAAGTCATATATTTTACCCTGACGAAATATTTTTAGATCCTCATCTTTTAATATTGTGTTAGTTTGGGGGCAGCTAGGTGGTGCAGTGGATAAAGCACTGGCCCTGGATTCAGTAGTTCCTGAGTTCAAATCCGGCCTCAGACACTTGACACTTACTGGCTGTGTCACCCTGGGCAAGTCACTTAACCCCATTGCCCAGTAAAAAAAATAAATAAATAAAATAAAAATATTGTGTTAGTTTTTCCCCTCCCCCAGCTTTGTGACATGCTCCATTTGAACACTGATGATGCCATCTATACCTTCATTAACTAGGTAAGAGAAGGTTTTAAAGTATTTTTTTCATTTTTATGATAATTCATATGAAAATAAAAGAGGTCCTTCGAAATTTAAAAAAAAACAACAAAAATGAAAGTTTAAATAAAAACACACCCTTTCATAAATCCTCATTCATTTTTGAGAAGGAATTGTTAATTTTTCTATAACTTCTATGATGTGATAGAACATGTGCTTTTTGTTGTGGAGGGTGGTTATTTGGATGCTTTCTAAGTATAATATCATCCCTTTTACTATTTCAGAAATACAAGCTAAAATTGATACATGCTGGATGTGTTGATGCATTTCTGTAATCTCTGTTCCTGGGGAAACTGAAGCTGATGAGTTGCTTGAGTTCTAGAGTTTTAAGATGTAGTAAAGTAGGGGCAGCTAGATGGAGCAGTGGATACAGCACCAGCCCTGGAGTCAGGAGTATCTGAGTTCAAATCTGGCCTCAGACATTTAACACTTACTAGATGTGTGATCCTGGGCAAGTCACTTAACCCAAATTTGCCTCACTAAAAAAAAAAAAAGATGTAGTAAGGTAAATGGATCACACATATGCACTAAGTGTAGCATTAATATGTTAAGACCTTTGAAATGGAGGTCACCTAAATGCATAAGGAAGGATGAGCTGGTCCAGATCAGAAATGGAGGAAATAAAAGATAATATGTTAATTAATGAAGAGATTGGGCCTGTAACTGCAAGTGAATTTGTAGCTTGGGAGAGACAGAAAGTTCACATCTCAAGGGAAGAAAGACAAAACAAAACAAAACAAAAGAACAACAAACACCAGAATGATATATAGTAATTCCTATAAACAATTGTTCCTGTTATTGTTATTTTATTCATCTGAAATAAAAATTTCTGACTATAGCCTCCTTGAGGACATTCACAATCATAGAAGCATAAGATAAGCAAAAGGGAAGTTTATGAATATAGGGTTTTTTCTGTTTACTTGTGAGAATGGTATCAAGTAATTGGTTATTATAGGTGCTCGCTTATGAAACATTAATGATAGGTGTTGCATCAATTCATAGACTAGACACGGCTAATTAGCCAAATGGGCCAGACACAGATTTTACTAGTTTATTCACTCAGAGTGTGAAACACTCCACCAGGATTTGATGGAAATATGTGTCATCTACAGTTTGTCCGGTATTATTTATATATTACATGAGACAAAGGGAAAAAAGATGACTGCTTATTAAAATGCAGCTGGTTATATAAAGGGAAAAAGTATGTTCATTAAGGAAAAAGCATATTTCTAGTTACATAAGAAAGGGAAAGGATCTTTTCTACTTAGTAGTCTTAATTTCATAAAATCAAAAGAAACTATACATCATCTATCAGTTAGGAAATATAAAGAGAAAAAGAGAATATATCCTCCCCAAAATCCACTTTCAACATAGAGCAACAAAAAGTAGGAAGGGAATCAATCTCACTTGAGATAATTAGATCAAATAGGAGGTATGAAAGTGGCATATTATTTAAGAGTTTAAACTATTTAGAGAAGACTGAAATGAATAGGTTGGATTAAACAATAGTGGTTGATTAAGGCCAAGGATTACTCCTTGGAAGGATCACTGGGCCCTAGATAGCTTTAGATTTCCTGTAACTATTTTTTATTTGATTTTTGTACCTTTTACTTGCTTTTCAATAAACACCTATCCCTCAGAAAATCCCCTCTTAAAAATGATAAATATAACTGCATAACATGATGAATGTGACTGCTGCAAAATGTGCCTTTCAGTTTTTGTATTCTTATATTAAGAACAAATGTTATAATTTATACAAGTTGAAACTTACTTTACCCACAATGAATAGAATTACTTTTTAGTGTTTTCTTGGCTAAATAGTATAGGTAAATCAGTAAGTTTCTTTGAATAAGTCACCAAAGAGATGACATATAAGAAACAGGTCAAATTCTCACCACTTCCCCTCAGATTTCAATGGAAACACTGATCTTAAGAGCCCTGAAAAGAACTGAGATCCTTTTCTCCTTCTAGTATCTTGCTTAGTGATGTCATTAATTCCCTTTGTTTCAGCTATGATATTTGAACAAATGTTTCCCAGTCTGTGTTTTATATATCCCTGGTCTAATTTACCATATCACCAAATATGTTTTGAATATCAAACTTTATTTGGCCAAAATAGAAAATATTTTCCTCAAAACTACATACCTTTCATGAGAATTTTGCTAAAATTGACAAGGTCCATCCAATTCTCAAAGTCTGTAAGTCTGTAACCCTGATGTAATTAATCCCTTTTGATTCAAGCTCACCCCACATTTCCAAAATATTGCCAAATTAGGGAATCTCTATCTTCACAATATCTCATATATCTTCAGTTTGCTATACAGTCATGATCATCTTGTACATTCTCACCACCTGACATTTCAGATACTGTTAGAACCTTATATTTCGTTTCCTTGCCTCCAGTTTCTGCCTACTCCACTAAATCTTCTACTCAGTTGTCATACTAATTCTTATAAAGTAAAGCTCTGACAATATAATCTCAGTTCTCACTAAACTGCACTATATCCCTATTATATTTAGGATCAAATAGAGAAGCATTTATTTTACCTTTAAAGCTTAGTACAGAGTTCCAGGTGCAGAGCCAAGATGGCAGGGGAGCCAGGAAGTTGCCTGAGCTTTCCTTTGCTTCTCTCAAAAACAACATTAAAGTAAGCCTCTAAACAGATTCTGGAATTACAGAACCTACAAAAAGACAGAATGCCACAATATTTCTACTTAAGATATTTCCAGAAGAAGACTTCTGGAAAAATCTGTCTCAACTGGGTGAAAGGGGAAGGTGACTAAGCATTGCTCAACTCAGCACAGGTTAGCTCATTGGGCAGCTCAACACTGCTGCAACTTGACACATCTGAGAGTGGGGCAGCTGAGATCAGTAAGAAGCTTGAAACAGTAAACCCCGTGCCCCAGGAGCAGACTTCACCTTTATAAGTTTAAAAATAGCCTACAACATGAGCAAGAAACAAAAAAGGGCCCCTACCATTGACAGCTTCTATGGTGAAAGTGAAGACCAAAACTCAAACTTAGATGGGTTTGTCAAAATGCCTACAAGTGAAGACTCAAATGGGAAGATGATCTTGTCTCAAGACCAAAAAACCTTCTTGGAAGAGGTCAAAAAGTATTTTAAAAGCCAAATGAGAGAGGTAGAAGAAAAAAAATTGGAAAAGACATAAGAGAAATGAGAGTTAAACTGCAAAAAACACAAAAATTCACTGAGGAAAATAATTCCTTAAAATATACAATTGGCAAAATGAGAGAAAAAATGGCCAAATGGAATAAAAAATTGGCCAAATGGGAGAAAAAAATGGCCAAATGGAAAAAGAGGTAAAAAAACTTACTGAGGAAAATTATACCTTAAAAATTACAAGTGGGCAGATGGAAGGTAATAACTCCATGGGACACCAAGAATCTGTCTCCATTGCAATCTGAGGGGAAGTGGTGAGAATTTGACATGTTTGGTATATGTCATCTATGTGGTGATTTACTTAAGGAAATTGATTTATTTAGCCATACAATTTTCCCAAGAAAAAAACTAAAGTTTCAATAGGCACAATTTATAACATTTCTGTTCTTAACATAAGTATACAAAAACTGAAAAAAGAAAAAAAATGTGAAATACCACATTGGAAAAACAACTGATCTGGAAAACAGATCCAGGAGAGAGAATCTGAGAATTATTGGAATACCTGAAAGTCATGATCAAAAAAGAATCTAGACACCATATTCCAGGAAATTATCAAAGAGAAATGCCCTGAAATTATAGAATCAGAGGATAAAATCATCATTGAAAGAATCCACCAATCATCTCCTGAAAGAGACCTCAAAAGAAAACATCAAGGAATATTATAGCCAAACTCCAGAATTATCAGGTGAAGGAGAAAATACTCCAAGCAGCCAGAAAGAAACCATTTAAACATCTTAAAACCACAGTCAGGATTACACAGGACATGGTAGCTTCAACCTTAAGGAATCGCAAAGCTTGGAATATGATATTCAGTAAGGCAAAGGAGCTTGGATTACAACCAATTATCGACTACCCAGCAATAATTAGGAGTTATTTTGCCCAACTGTATTCCAATTAATTTGACAATCTAAATGAAATGGAGGGATATTTACAAAAATACAAATTGCTTAGGTTAACTGAAGAGGAAATAAAATAATTAAATAGAACCATTTTAGAAAAAGTGATTGAATAAGTCAACAATGAACTCCCTATGAAAAAAATCTTCAGGGCCAGATGGGTTTACAAGTAAATTCTACCAAACATTTAAAGAACAATTCCAATATTATACAGATTATTTGGAAAATAGGTGAAGAAGGAGTTCTAACAAATTCCTTTTATAACACAAATATGGTGTTGATACCTAAACCATGCAGAACCAAAACAGAGTAAAAATATTACAGACCAATTTCCCTAATGAATATTGATACAAAAATCTTATATAAAATATTAGGAAAGAGATTACAGTAAGTGATCACGAGGATAATCCATTATGACCAGGTGGGATTTATACCAGGAATTCAAGGCTGGTTCAACATTAGAAAAACTATTAATATAATCAACAACATCAATAAGAAAACTCATGAAAAAAAATAGGATTATCTCAATAGATGCAGAGAAAACTTTAGACAAAATACAACACTGCTTCCTATTAAAAACACTAGAGAGCATAGGAATAGGTGGAATTTTCCTTAAAATAATAAGCAGTATCTACCCCAAACCATCAGCAAACATTATGTGTAATGCAGATAAATTAGAGGCATTCCCAATAAGATCAGGGGTTAAACAGGGATATCCATTATCACCTCTATTATTTAATATAGTACTAGAAATGTTATCTAAAGCAATAAGAGAAGAAAAAGGAATTAAAGGAATTAGAATAGACTAGAAGGAAACAAAATGTTCACTCTTTGCATTTGATATGATGGCATACTTAAAGAATCATAAAGAATTGACAAAAAAAAACTGCTTTGAAAATTAACAACTTTAGCAAAGTGGCAGGATATAAAATAAATGGACAGAAATCATCAGAATTTCTATACATGACCAACAAAGTACAGCAGCAAGAGATAGAAAGAGAAATTCCCATTTAAAGTAAAAGTAGACAATATAAAATATGTTGGAGTCTACGTGCCAAGACAAACCCAGGAACTCTTTGAACACAGTTACAAAACACTTTTTACATAAATAAAATCAGATGTATGTAATTGGAAAAATATCAATTGCTCATGGATAGGCCAAGGTAATATAATAAAAATGATAATTTTATTTAGGGGGAGATAAATGCTCTGTATATCTAATTTTTAATCTCACAGTTTACAGACATACCACTGCTATATCTGTATCCCAAGGAGGTCATAGAAGAGGGTAAAGGACTGATAAACAAAATATTTTTAGCAGCTCGTTGTGTTGGCAAATACTTGGAAATGGAGAGAATGTCCATCAATTGGGAAATAGCTAAACAAGATGTGGTATATGAATGTAATTAAATACTATTGTGCTGTAAGAAATGATAAGCAGAAGAAGTTCAGAGAAACCTGGAAGGAATGAAAGAAGTAGAACCAGGAGAACAATGTACACAGTAATAGCAATGTTGTGTGATAAACAATTGTGATAGACTTGATTCTTCTCAAAGTGCAGAAATCCAAAACAGTTTCAAAGAACTCTTGATAGAAAATGTTCTCAATATCCAGAAAACATAACTGTGGATTATGAATGCAGACTGAACTTTACTGTTTCTACTTTTGTGCTGCTTCTTTCCTTCTTTTTTCAGGTTTTTCCCTTGTGCTCTGATTCTTCTTTCACAAGATGACTAATGCAGAAATATGTTTAATGTGATTGATTGTGTGTGTGTGTGTGTGTGTGTGTGTGTGTGTGTGTATAAACACCAATATCAAACTGCTTTCTGTTTTGGGGAGGAGGGAGGGAAGGGAGGGTGGGAAAAAATTTGGAACTAAAAATCCTAGGAAAACAAATCTTGAAAACTATCCTTATATGTAACTGAAAAATAATAAAATTATTTTATTTATTAAAATTTTTAGAAAACACACACAAACTTGAAGCCTTAGAGGTTACCATACTATATTTTGGAAAAAAAATGCCATATTTTTTTGTGATTCTGTTTTTCATGGAAAAAATGTGTGTCTCCCCTTTACCTTATAATGAAACCATAGTTCAAGAAATTCTCCCTCAGTCTTCCTCTGCTGTAATGAGGGGACAATTGCAAACCTTAGTTAAGTAGTTACAATTACAACTACACACCCTACAAAATGAACGGCCCTTAGCAGTGGCTAATGAATAGTCTAAAAGGATCCTGTGATTAAAATTTGTCTCTGGTACATTAATTGATACCCCTGCACTTCTCATCTGCAACTCTGGAACATTTATTATTGCCCAGAAGTATTCCATTACATTCATATACCACAACTTGTTCAGCCATTTCCCAATCGATGGTTATCCCCCCAATTTTTCAATGTTTTGCCACCATGAAAAGGGCTGCTATATATACTTTTGCACATGTAGATCCTTTCCCCTTTGTATTAATCTCTTTGGGATACAGACATAGTAGTGGCATTTCTGGATCAAAGGCACAATTTAGTGGACCTTTGAGAATACTTTAGCATTCCATTCTTCTACACCCATTCCAACATTTACAATTTTCTTTTTTTTTTTTGTCATAGTAGCCAATCTGATAGGTGTGAGGTGGTAACTCAGAATTATTTCAATTTGGATCTAATTAAATGTGATTTAGAGGGGGCAGGTAGGTGGTGCAATGGATAAAACACTGGCCCTGCATTCAGGAGGACCTGATTTCAAATCCGGACACTTGAGACTTACTACCTGTGTGAGATTGGGCAAGTCACTTAACTCCAATTGGCTCAGAAAAAATAGTGATTTAGAGTGCTTCTTGATATATAGATGCCTATGTAGAAGATATTCGATTTCTTCAACTGAAAACTGCCTGTTTATAACCTTTGACCATATATTAATTGAGGAATAACTCATATTCCTACAAATTTGATTCATTTCTCTTTTTATTTAAGAAATGAGGACTTTTGTCAGAGATGTTTGCTGTAAAGATTTCTTTTACAGCTTTCTGCTTTCCTTCTAACATTGGTTGCATTGATTATGTTCATGCAAAAGTTTTTCTTTTTTATTTTAATGTAATCAAAATTATTTATTTTACATTTTGTAATGCTCTGTATCTTTAGTTTGTTCATTAATTGTTTCTTCCCCATAGATCTGGAGGGCAGACTATTCCTTATTTTTCTGATTTGCTTAAGGTGTCATCCTTTATGTCTAAATCATGCACACATTTTGATCTTACCTTGGTGTGCAGTGTGGCATGTTATTCTATACCTGGCTTGTTTTTTATTGTTTTCCAGTTTTTCCCAGCTGCTTTGGTCAAACAGTGGGTTTTAATCCCAAACGCTGAGGTCTTTGGGTTTATCAAACTGCTTTACTATTCTTATTGACTACCATGCTTTGTGTACCTTATTGATCCCTTATTCAGTGTCAGATAATTTTATTATTACTGCTTTATAATACAATCTGAGATCTGCTATTGCTAGGCCACCTTCCTTTATATATTTTTTTTCACTAACCCCCTTCATATTTTGGATCTTTTATTCTTTCAGACGAATTTTGTTATTATTTTTTCTAGTTATATCAATTTTTTTGGTAGTTTGATTTGTATGAAACTGAAAAAGTAAACTAGTTTGGCCACAATTGTCATTTTTATTATATTGGCTTGACCTTCCCATGAATAATCAATATTTTCCCTATCATTTTGTAATTGTGTTCATTCAGCACCTGGGTTTGTCTCAGCATATAAAATACCCATGTGTCTTATGTTGTTTAATTATTTAAATGGAATTTATCTTTCTATTTCTTACATCTGTGCTTTGTTAGTCATATAACACAATACTGATAATTTATGTGGGTTTATCTTATATCATGAAATTTTGATAAAGTTGTTAACAATTTTGGTGATATTCTAGGGTCTTCTAAGTATACCATTGTATAATCTGCCAAGAGTGATAATTTTATTTCCTATTAAAATTCCTTTAATTTTTCTTTCCTCTCCTATTGTAATTTCTAACATTCCTAGTAGAATATTAAATAGTAGTTCTAATAATGGGCATTCTTGCTTTACCCTGATTATATGGGGAAGGTTTCTAGCTTATCTCCATGACAGATAATGTTTTCTAGTGGCTTTAGGTAGATAGTGCTTATGTGTGCTATATTTTTCAAAACCTTTTTCATAATTTATTTGAGATAATCATATGAAAGAATAAAGATTTTACATAAAAAACAGATCTAAAGATTAGATTTTTTTATTTCAGAGTAGATAGAAGAGACCACCATTTTATCTTGAGAAATATGCTAATATATAATTTTGTACATATTTTATATATCTATATACTTATACACATACATGTTGTACCACCCTGATTAGAATGCTAGCTGTTTCCATTCTTTCACCTTTTCCTTTATATCCCAAACACTTCTATCATCTAGTCTATCCCAAACACATCTACCAAAATAACACTCCTTAAGCTCCAAACCTGGTCATGTTTTTCCTCCCTAAAACTTAATTATATTGCCTTCCTGTTTCTTCTAGGATAAACCAAACCCTGATGTTCAGTGTTTAAAGTATTTCACAACTTGATATCAACCTGTTTTTTCCATATAAATATTTTATTATTTTCCAGTTACATTTAGAGATAATTTTCAACATTTGTTTTTATAAGATTTCTAGTTTCATTTTTTCTTCCTCTCTCATCTTCCTACCCCCTTCCTGAGACAGCAAGTAATCTGATATATGTTATATGTGTACAATCACATTAAACATATTTCTGCATTAGTCATGTTATAAGAGAAGAATCAGAGCAAAAAGGAAAAAAAAACTCAAAAAAACCCAACAACAACAAAAACAATAGAAATACTATGGCTCGATCTGCATCCAGATTCAACAGTTCTTTATTTTTATGCATTTGGAGAACATTTTCCATCATACTTTGGAACTATCTTGGATCATTGTATTGCTGAGAAGAGTCAAGTCTATCATAGTTGATCATCACACAATGTTGTTGATACTGTGTACAATGTTCTCCTGGTTGTGCTCGACTCACTCAACATCAGTTCCTGCAAGTCCTTCCAGGTTTCTCTGAAATCTGCCTGCTAATCATTTCTTACAGCACAATAGAATTCCATTACATTCATATACCACAACTTTTTCAGCCATTCCCCAACTAATGGGCAGCCCCTCAATTTCCAATTCCTTGCCACCACAAAAAGAGCAGTATTTTTGTACTTGTGGATCCTTTCCCCCCTTTTTTTTATGATTTCTTTGGAAAAAGACACAATAGTGGTATTGCTGGGTCAATGGATATGCACGGCTTTATACCTCTTTGGGGATAATTCCAAAATACTTTCCAGAATGGTTGGATCAGTTCACAGCTCCAACAACAATGCATTAGTGTTTCAATTTTTCCACAGCTTCTCCAACATTTATTATTTTTCTTTTTTGTCATATTAGCCAATCTGATAGATGTCAGGTAGTACTTCAGATCAACCTGTTTTTTTTTCCTGCTTCATTAAAAATTACCCCATAATACACTATGATCCAATGAAAATGATATTCCCTCTGTTTGTCAGACATGCAACTCCAGCTCCCATCTATATGCTATGAACTCATTTTCATCTATATCTAAAATGTACTTTCTCCCCTTTTGTGCTTCAAATAAATCCTATCTTCCTTCAAGACACAACTTAAACCCTACTTTTAAATGAAAATTTATTGATTTCCTCAAATGCTAATGCCCTTCCTTTCCCCATTTCCTTAGATTCAATAGTCTTGCTTTTTTTTTTCTTTTTCTATTTATTCTGCATCTTCTTCTGTGATCCTGAGTTAAAGTCTGGTCCAATTCCATAGGACTTAAAAATTGGTAGAAAGAATGATTACTTTATATTACTTGTGTATTTTGTGGCTGGAGTTGGTGAGAGAATATGAGAAAAGATACACTTATACAATTAATCTATTCATATTTGCTTCCAGCTTCAAGAGGGTATATAAATGGTACCAGGCTCTATTAAAAAGTGGCCTATGTGAATAAATAAATTACTTTGGGAAACAATAGAAGGGTAGAAGAGTTGCACCTGAACAAATCATTTCCAAATTTCCTCTCCAGGAAGATGTGGGAATTTCTCCTCATGGGATATTAGATTTTTCTGTTCTGTTCTGTTCTGTTCTTTTCCCCTCCCTTCTCTTTTGTCTTTGACTGTCTCTGTCTCTGTCTGTCTCTGCCTCTGTGTGTGTGTGTGTGTGTGTGTGTGTGTGTGTGTGTGTGTGTCTGGTTTCTCAGTCTCTGTCTGTCTGTTTCTCTTTTGTGTCTATGTCTCTCTAACTCTGTGTCTGTGTATCTCTACCTATGTCTTTGTCTCTTTATGTTTCTGTCTGTTTCTCTGTCTCTCTGTTATCTCTATCTTGTCTATATCTCTCTGTCTCTCTCTGCCTCTCTCCCCACCAAATGCTACATGTTTATCTACATGATTCTCTCTAAATATCCAGTTACAGTCTCCTGCCTAAGCTTCAATTCCAAATCAACAATTGTCTATTGAAGTTTTCCAACTGGACATTCTAGAGACATGTAAACTTGCCTGAAATTTAGCTCATTATGCCTTTTTAATCCACACTCTGCTCCATGATTTCCAAACTTCATCATTTATTTTAAAGTTACCACCATTCTTCCAGTCTTTCACATTTGTAGTCTTGGCATGTTAAATGACTTCTCACTTTCCCTTACCCTTTATATCCAATCAATTCCCAAATCTTGAATTTCTACTTTTATAACATATCTCACATTTTACTTTCTCTCTCTCTCTAGATAACTATTACTATATTTCAGGCCATATAACCTAATTCCTAAAATATTATCTCAAACTTTTAATTTGTTTCCTATTCTTAAGGATTTCAATACTCCAGTTCAATCTAATTTGTGCTGCCAAAGTATTTTCCTTATTCATAGTTTTGATTACATAACTACCCTACACAATTAACTCTTGGGGCTTCCTATCATCTCTAGCATGATATGTACATAATTTTGTTTAGCTTTCAAAGAATCACGAAGTGTACTCTTATCCTATCTTGCCAGCATTATGGGAAAATATCTCTACTCTTGTTTTCTATGATTCTGTCAAATTGGCCTTTACTCTGTTTCTCACATACTATACTCTAAGTCTTAGCTTGATGCCTTTGTGCTGCTGATCCATATATTTGGAATAAACTCTGTCTTTACCTCCACCTTGTAGTCCCTCATTTCCTTTAAAATGAAACTCATAGGGGCAGCTAGGTGGCACAGTGGATAAAGTGTTGGCCCCAGATTCAGAAGGACCTGAGTTCAAATCTGGCCTCAGACACTTGACATGTACTAGCTGTGTGACCCTGGGCAAGTCACTTAACCCCTCAGTGCCCTCCAAAAAAAATTAAAAAATAAATGAAAGTCACTGATCCTCTTCAAAAATGAAGGATTAATAACAAATAGTCACCATGAAGCCTTTTTTCATATCCTCTCAGACAATTGTACCTACCCTTCCTCTTCTCAGGATCCCCATGTCAAGATATCTCCTTTCTTTTTACTAATAGGAGATACTCTTTTCCAGAGCTAAGACCACAAAAATAATCTGTGCTCTAAGCTTGGCATAAAAATAATCATTTGTTTTCACCCTCTGGATGATTTCAGCCATAGCAAAATCCCAGAATTGTTTCACACCATCATTAGGTGGTCCCTGAGCTTGGACAAGCACCTGGTGTACCTGTGTTCTGATGAACATGAAGTCCTGCTATGAATCAAAATAGTCCCATTATTTCTATTACCCCTAGTGTATACAGCAAGACTACAGCTCACTGTAAAGCCATTAATAAAAGTATTGATATTTACACATACTAATCCAAGTCTCCTACTTGGGGGAGGGGGTCAGGACTGAGGGCCATATATATGTGTCTAGTCTCCTTCCTCCAATGGAATAAAAAAAGCTTTTTGCTTATAACTATTGATAGATCTTTGATAATTTTTTGTTGTTTTATTTTATTTTATTTTTAGAGTTAATTGGTTTTGAAAACCTGTGTGAACTCTGTTTTTTTTTTTAATTTGTTTTATAGCTATTAGCAGTTGTAGAGCTTCTGTGGTACTTTGGTCATTTGGTTACATTTGACACCCTCAAATTCTCTTGTCCTTAAATCGTTTCCATGTATTTCCATTTATTTACTTAATATGCATCTTATACAGGTATGTATGTAATAGAATAAATGCAAGCACATAAACATATGTATTGATATATGTGTACATACATATATTCATACTATTTTCTCAATCAAAAATAATCCCTTTGAAATAGGAACTATTGCATTCATTATATTTTTATACACAATGCCTACTCTAGTGCCTGCTATCTAATTGGTATTTTAATAAATAGTTGTTAATTGGTTTTGCAACCTTGGGCCATTTAATTTGTCACCTTTGATGTCTGTTTCCTTAAATCTAAAATAAGAAGTTAGGAATATATCATTTTTAAGGGACCTTTGAAGTCCAAATATATGATGTTATGATCCTTTCTCCATTCAGGGTTAATTACTTTATTTTCTTGTGAATTCTTCATAATATTCCTCTAGGATTTTTATTTCTGTATGCAATTTTTAAAAAATCAAGTAACATGTTTTTATTAAATAATGGCCATCAATACATATTTTTCACTATTGAAGTAGCATATATTCTGTCAACATTGGCAGACTGACAAGTGGAGCATGGTTTATTTTTATTAGAACTAGAGGATATTTGCCATTGATTTGGGTGGAAAGAAGAGAAAAAGTCCTCTTATAGAAATGTGCCTTGCCTTTCTACCTTCATTCTTATGCCTGTCCCTTTTTCATGCTCTTCTTGGTGGGTGAAAGTTTTCCTATAATCCAAAGTTTCTTCAGTTGTCTGGTTAGAAGCTAGCAAGAAATTTCTGTTGTGTCATCTGTCAGGTCTTTTTTCTACTTTTCTAAGAAACTTGGGTAAAACCTGAAACTTGAATAGGAAAGAAATCTATTTTTCACTCAAATCTAATAATGTCATCAACCTTTCTTAAAAACATTTTTTATCCCAGCTTATATACAAATTGCTTAAAGGAAGATGTCATTTTATCTAGTTTATGGTTTTTATTAATGTGTATCCTATAATATATATTTTTTTATTTTTTTTATTACATTATTTTTTTATTTTTTAAAATTATTACAATTAATCCCATCAGGGATTACCTACCTTAGGAAATGGAGGGCAAGTGACTTTCCCAGGATTATACTATTATTAATTATATATGGTGAGTTTTGCATTCAATTTATATTAACTCCAACATTTCCCTGTAATGGATATTAGCTAGGTGCTGCCCCCCCCCATTATAAAAAATCTTATTGAGTGAGCATAATAAGATTTTAAGTAGGAAGTAGGAGGAAAGTAACACTGAAAGGAAGGAGTAGTACAGGAAAAAATATGCTGAAAATATGGAAAGAGACTTCCTTCAAGTTACATAGACCTTCTTTTGACCAACGTTATCCATTCTAATAGTTTAGAATTGAATTATCGGGATGAAAATGGATAGGGAGGAGATAAATGATGGGAAAATCAAATGGGAGATGATGACAATGATAGTACATAATTAAACTACTCAACAAAAGGAGGCATATTATTGAACTCTTTGGGGTGGGGCAATGAGGGTTAAAGTGACTCACTCAGGGTCACACAACTAGTAGGTATGAAGTTTCTGAGGCCATATTTGAACTCAGGTCCTCCTGAATCCAGGGCTCCTGCTCTATCAACTGTGCCACCTAGCTGCCCCCAAAAGCATGCATATTATGAAATGTTGTAGTTCAAGAAAATGCAGTCAAAAAGAAATTATACAAGTGAATTATACCATAGTTAGATATCACATGATTAAATTGAGTAAAATTTACTAACTAGACTTTTTTTTAACCTTCAAATTTATTCCACTATTCCTGTTGATTATTTCTCATTCAAGAAATAGTTGTGTTGTTGTTGTTTTTTCTTTTCATTTGTATCCTTTTCTTTAATTTAAATGACATTTCTTCTCTGTTCTGAAAATTTCTAAGTCACAGTGTTAGATCCTATCTCACAATAAATTCACTCTCAGTTCTAGGAGCCAAAGACCTTGAGCCTCAGGATCCATGGATATTTATACACAATGATACCTTCCATTTTTGAACACAATACAAGTGGTACAAATAAAATAAATATAAAATAGGAAGAAAAAAAACTTTCCTCAGATACCAGCATAGTCACTTAAAATTTTATATACCATACTTAAAATAGCCCTGTTACTTATTAACAGGCTCATAACATAGGAAGCCATCTATTGGAATGCATCTTTGTCATCTCAGATGAAGTCTCTCTTGCCTGTATTTCTCTGAGTTGTTTTCTGTTATCAAGAATTTCCACCATATTGGTTAAGCATGGCTTTCCATCTTCTCACTGGCTCTGACTGACCCCTTATAGCTCAGAAGTTACTATTTTCGGTATCTGACCTTTAAGCTGATTGGTAGCTATACATAATCACAAGTAGAAGTTGGATAGTTAGATTCTAGGTAATTTGTAGAGTACACAAGTTGACAATATAGTATTTGTATTTGCTTCATTCAATATCTATCTTACTTTATTATCATTTGCTTAAGCTACTAATGAATATCTAAATATTTTAAATAATAGTTTGTAATCCATAAACTGATTAATACTATTGTTATATCACTAATATCTAAGCGATGGGGAAAGTCTCACTCACACCTCTCACTTTAGAGATGGTCTTCCAAAGTGGCCATGATTAAAAATCATTCTGTACTAAACCTGGGAATGTACTTTTCCTCCCTCATATACGATGGTTTTTCAGAGAATAGACAGTCCACTAGGATTTTCTAACTACCTAAGAACTGGAAGCATGTGAAGTCAACTTACAAGAAATAAGTGTGTGGGGGCAGCTAGATGGTGCAGTGGTTAAAGCACTGGCCCTGGATTCAGGAGTACCTGAGTTCAAATCCGACCTCAGACACTTGACACTTAATAGCTGTGTGACCCTGGGCAAGTCACTTAACCCCCTTTGCCTGCAAAAAAAAAAAAAAAGAAAAGAAAAGAAAAAAGAAATGTGTGTGAATGCATGTGAACATGTGTTTGTGTTTATACATACATATATACATATATATTTACACATACATATACACACACACACACACACACACACATATATATATATACCAGATAAATACCCCCTTCTCTTATTTTCCAAGTGTGATGCATAAAAAGTTCTAGACATAATTTCTGGTTAATTAATCATTTTATTAATCATGCTATCAACACTTAATAAAAGGGGTCAGTGAAACTCTCAAATGCCAAAGACTCCTCATAGAACCAACTGAATACTTATATAGTTGTGAAAGAGAATGTTCCTGAAGGTGGAAATCAACTCTGATTATTCAAAAATTAATGAGAAAATGAATATTATAGTGAAAGTTGGGTCTATTTTAATGAGGGTCTGCATCTCACTTATCTTATGATATCTTCATATAACTACATCTTACAAAAGGAAGCATCCACACTTTTCAAAACCGAAAACACAATGGGCCAAAGTCCATTAATTCACTTAAGCTAAAATTCCTTTACCTTTCAGTTTTCCTTCTCAAAGCTTCCTGAATAACCTACAGAGGCTAATTTCTGAATGAAAAAGTATAAAGGGGGAAAAACCTTGTTCTTAGTTCAATAATTTATTATTAATACAAAAGAGAAATAATTTCTCTCACAAGATTGTTACTAAGTAATTGAAGGAAATTAACTCTTTTAGTGAATCACTGCTCAAATTTCCTAGAAAAATATTAGGGAAATGGTATTTGTATAAAAAAATAAATTTGGAAACATTAATATTAAATAAAACATATATCCAACATCAGATCTTTCATGTTCTTCTCATGTCCACAAACATGAAATAATGAATACCAAGGATTGAATATATCTGAATGTGCTAATATCCCCAAAAGACATCATAGTTCTTTTGGAGGGATATTTGGGAAATTATCTGCTTCTCATACATTGAACTTGATCAGACTTTACTCACTATACCTTAAGCATTTTCTTTCCACAACAGTTCCCCCAACAGACACATACACAAACCTTACAATACTCCTTGCATTTGAGGATGCTCTGGCATATCTCTACTACCTTGGTCTCAAGAGTTGCCATGTGGCACCCAAGTTCATCTCTTTCCCTCCAGTATGAAAAGTCAATTGGTTTTTTTTGCCACTCATTTGAAGATACTTATTCCTGAACCTAGGAACATTACTGTCTAAACAACAAAACAACAAAAACTTTGCATTTTACCCCAAATCCCAACTTTAATAGTACATCTATCATTTATGTAGCATCAAAATGCATTTATTACATTTCAGCTGTCAATGTGGAAATTAATACAACAGTCAATATAACAAAATTAAAGTCTTTAATGGGCCAGATGACTTATAACTAATAATAATGCCACAGCAATCTAGGAATATCCCAAAAGATAGGACCGAAACAGTTTATATAGGGTACAAACAATAATAAACAAACAACCAAAGGAATGACCAAACAAATATCAAAATAAATGAAAAGATAGATGAATAAACAAATGAGTAAATAAATGATAGATATATAGGTGGATAAACAAATAAATAGATAGATAAACAAACATGAATGAATAAATTAGTGAGCACTGAATAAAACAAACAGAAACAAATAAACAAATAAATAAATAAATTGGTGGGCAAGCAGATGAGTAAATAAATAAATAAATAAAAGGACAAAAACAAACAAAAACTAATTTATTTATTGAAGGCTACATGATGGAATGGATAGATAGGTAGATAGATAAATAGATAGATAGATAGATAGATAGATAGATAGATAGATAGATAGATAGATAGATAGATAGATAGATAGATAGATAGATAGATAGATGAGTAAATACATAAATAAACAACAGGGGAAAGGGCAGCCTTTGGTTGATTACCTTTTTCTTCACCTGTCAAATTCTTTTACATAAGCTAAGAGTAAAAGATTCTTTGGGAGATTTACAAAGTAATCAGAAGCTGGAATTGACAAAATTTGGTCACCCTCAGGTCAATCACTGGCCTGGTGAAAGAAACTGAATGAAATCAATTAATTTTCAGTAAATTATCTTTGTCACAAATATCTCCTCATTTTTAAATTGAAGCAGTAGCACTGTCAGTTACTCTCTACCCCTAAATATAGGATAATGTGATCCTATATCCATGTGCGTTTGGCACATCCTTGGCATATCTTGGTCAGACAGGATCACCAACACATAAGTGCTCCAACAGGCGCAACTTCTGAGCATCTACACCCTACTGAAACAAAGACGGTTGCGCTGGTTCGGTCATTTGCACTGCATGCAAGACTGGTGCATTCCTTAAGACCTACTCTATGGCGAGTTAGCCTCAGGCCAAAGACCTGCTGGATGACCCCAGCTTTGCTACAGAGATATACGCAAGTGAGACTTGAGGGCTCTGGGAATAGACATCAGCAGCTGGGAGGAGATGACCAAGGACCTTGCCCAATGGAGTTCAGCACTCAGGAGCAGCTTGCGCTCAGCTGAGATGGGCCTTCAAGCTCGGGAGGAAGAAAAACTGATGGGCAACAGAGAGCGTAGTTTTCTGATGTCCTTGTAGAGGCCCGAGCTGTGGCTCCCTTATCAGACTGCACAGCCACACTTTGGCCTGTGGCTCTTCAAGGTGCTGATCCATGGTCATCCGCTACTGGTGTAAGCCTACTACTATATCTAGAAAAGCATAAATAATATTAGATTTGGAATTACTGGGCTCCCTATTTCTGCTACTTACTAACTTTATGACATGAAACTCATTTCTCTTATCTTTAAAGTGAGAGATGTTACATTAGATAATCTCTAAAGCTGCTTCTTTTTGAAGTCTTTGTGAGTCCCTTGAAGGAAGGCATTTTTCTTTTTTTTTTTTTTTTGCATTTCTTTGACCCTACTTAGTTTTTAGCACAGTGTTTGGCACATAGGAGACACTTAATAGCTATTTATTGAATAAACCTATGATATAACAGCCTTATTAATATTCCTATTCTGTGTCCCATCATGCAGCTCAGGGTCTTCACATTTCTGCATTAAATGGGACAAGAAAATAAAATCATATGTAATTTAAAAAACCTTAATATTTAACCTATAGTTTTGATCTTTCTCTTAAAGTTTAAAAAATACTATTCTCTCTCTCTCTCTTTCTCTCGCTCAAAAAAAAAAAAAGCAGAGCTAACAAGTAACAAAATGAATTTGTTTGAGAGTTTCAATTCTTTTTATTTCCTCTCACTACCCTTTGGCAAAGGTGCTAATGAGCACTGAAATGGCCCAAAGGCGTATAACTAAAAAGGAGGAGGAGGAGTAGGAATAGGAGGAAGAAAAAAAGGGCTTGAATAAAACACAAACTGAATAATTAGTTCTTGCACAATTGAGGGTTGGCTGTACAAAGTAGATGGAATCCCACTGACAAAGAACAGAACATTTTCCCCCAAATCAAATGTGCATTTATCCTCTTGCATGTAATATTGTCTTCATTATTCTATAATCAAAAGAACTTAAACTGTATTAAGACTAATGAGAGTGAAAGTAATTACTCATAATGCTGGGACACCTCATTAAATTTGGGGGCTTTTTTAACCCTGGGAACTGAGTGATTTGCCATTAGAAAAATTAAAGCCCTAGTGACTTGTGTGCATATAACTGAAACCTCCTTTTACTGATAGATAGATCAGGTCATTCCAGCTCATTTTTCTTTTTCTGTCCTTGCTACACCTCTTAGGACTGTTCAGGTTTGACTTAATTAACTTAATTAACTGAAACTTTATTTTTAGGCCTCAATAGTTCCTCTATAATGGGCATACCAGAATGTATTTAATCTGTTCTTCTTTCATTCATCCTAATTAAAATGCACTTATTTCTTTTTCTCAGAGGGTGCTTTTTCATCCCTCATGTACAGTCGAATAGAACAATATTCTTATGCCACACAGGCACAGGTTTTAATGACTTGACACAATTTGAAAGAGCTATTCATGTGCACTTTCAGAGTAATCAAATGTGTCATGAGTTTCAGATTGACTACTGACTATTAGAAATGTCAGGACAAAATAATTGTATCAAATTGACTTGGACTTTAACTGAGGTTTTAAATGCCAGTATGACTTAGATTTGGGGGTATTTTTGCCAAGTGTCTTTTACTATAATTTAAGAATGCTAATGACATGTTTGATAATCAAGTGCTTCATATTTGTCAAATGCTTTCAGAAAAAAAAGAAAATCAGTAGAGTCTATGACTAAAATGTGAATTGAGATTTAAATGATGGTGCTTCATTCTTATTAGTTATGACAACATTGTATAGCAACCTTTTAAAAATATTCTCTTCTATTCCATCTAGACATCTAAGTCATCACATATGTGGGTCCCCTCAAAGTTATCTTTGGTTTAAAGCATAGTATAGATGCAGATACAATTAAAAGCTCTTAAAATCTGCTCCTATAGCTATGTTTCTTTTATACACCAATCATAAGAATTTCAGTTCAAAGCAAAATCCATTTAATTAACTAGTATAGAAAAAAAGTCATAAGAAAGCTTACTCCCATACACACTTCAGTAGACTAACAAACCACAAGTGGGAGAGGGGTCATATGAAGGAATCAAAAGTGTCCAGGAAATTTGTGTAGCCAGGGTAACTCATGTTCCTAATGGTATGTTACCAATAAAGTCTATCTCTGCCTCTGAGGTATCATCTTAATAGATTTCCCACATGAATTTATCCTATTCACTGGTAATGTCATCAAGCTACAAGATAATTCCTACACTGAATAATTTGATAATTTGCTCTATGTCTACTATTATCTTTTTATTACTGTTTTTGTTTCCTTTTGGTGATATATGTAAGTGTGTTTTGTGAATTAAGCTACAACCCAACATTATAAAAGAGCCTCAATAGTGAGGTTGCATATGGTCTGGAGTTCTCCAAAGCTGTGGTTGCTTTCCCAGTCTCTAGGGATCTTGGGTTGCTGCAGTTGGCCTTAGTGTTGCCTGTTTCCTTACTCTTAACATTGAGATACTCTCTGCACAGCTGCCTTAACTGATTGCCACACAATACAGGGCCACAGGAATCTCATGCTTCTCTATGATGACTGTGGCCATCTGTATACAGTGTTCTCTTGTTTCTAATTCCTTCACTTTGGATAAGTTCATATGAGTTTTTAAGCTTTTCATGAAAACACCCTGCTCCTTATTTCCTATAGCACCATAGTATTCCATCACAACATATGCCACAAATTGTTCAACACTTCCCCAATTGATGAGCATTCCCATGATTTTCAATCTTGACACCACAAAATGATCTGCTATAAATATTTTTGTACAAATATATACTTTTTCTTTTTCTTTGACCTCTTTAGGGATACAGATGTAGGAGTGGAATTGCTGCATCAAAGGGTATGCAGTTTTATAAACCTTTGGGTATACTACCAAATCATTTTATGGAATGTTTAGACTAGTTTACAACTACACTTAACATTTATAATTTTCCTGTTCTGTCATGTCAGCCAATCTGATAAATGTAAACTAATATCCCAGAATTGTTTTCATTTGCATTTATCCAATCAGTAGTCATTTAAAACATTTTTGTGTGACTAATAATAGATTTGATTTCTTCTTCTGAAAAAGTTCCTGTTCATATACTTTGCAAATTTATGAACTGGGGAATGGCTATTGTTTTATATATATTTGACTAAGTTTCCTACTTTTTAGAAATGAGGCCGTTATCAGAGAAACCTTTGTAATCCCCACCCCCAGATTCATGATTTTCTTCTAATTTTCTACATTAATTATTGTTTGTACAAAACCTTTTTAGTTGTTTTTTTAATCAAAATTGTCTATTTCACTTCCTATAGTCCTCTCTTTCTCCTGTTTTCTTATAAAATTTTTCCATGCACTCCTAATTTTCTTATGATATTACCCTTTAAGTATAAATAATTTATCCATTTTTAAGCTGTCTTGGTAAAATGTTTGCGATATTAGTCAATGCTTATTTTGTGACAAATTCTTATCCACTTTTCCTAGCAATATTTGTCAAGTAGTGAGTTCATACCCCAAAAGCTTAACTCTATGGGTTTATCAAATATTAAATTTCTATAATCATTTACTTCTGTGTATTATGTACTTAATGTATTTCATGGATTTACTACTCCATTTCTTGGTCAGTACAAGATTGTTTTTCTTTGTTTTTTGTTTTTGTTTTTGTTTTTGTTTTTTAGTGAGACAATTGGGGTTAAGTGACTTGCCCAAGGTCACACAGCTAGTAAGTGTTAAGTGTCTGAGGCGGGATTTGAACTCAGGTACTCCTGACTCCAAGGCCAGTGCTCTATCCACTGCGCCACTTAGCTGCCCCACAAGATTGTTTTGATGATTACCACTTTGTAATATAGTGTAAAATCTGGAACTTCTAGGCTACCTTCCATCACATTTATTTTCATTGCTTCTCTTAATATGGTTGACCATTTGTTCTTCCCAATGAATTTTGTTTCTATTTTTTCTGGCTCTAAAAAATAATTCTTGGTATCAATTGAATAGGTAAATGAATTTTTTGGAATTATATTTGTATTATATTGGATCAGCTTACTCATGAGCAAATTATTTAGATTTGTCTTTATTTGTGTGAAAATTGTTTTGCAGTTGTGCTCACATAATCCTTGGGCTTTCTTGGCAGGTATATTCTCAAGCATTTGATATTGTTTTATTTATTTTAAAGGGAACTTCTCTATCTCTTCCTTTGAGTTTTGTTAATACTGTATAATGATGTTGATTTAAGTGCATTTAGTTAATATTATACAACTCTGCTGAAGTTGCTTATTATTTTAACTATTTTTTTAGTTGATTCTCTAGGGTTCTCTAAGAATACCATCATATCATCTGCAAACACTAATGATATTTTTCTTCTTTGCCTGTGTTTATTCCTTTAATTTCTTTTTGTTTTCTCCTTACTATATCTAGTATTTATAGTAAAACATGAATAATAGTGTTGATAATGGGCATCTTTGCTTCACTTCTGATATTATTAAGGAGGCTTTAAGTTAATACTTTCCCTTGGTTTTAGAGAGAGGTGGCATACCTTTTTAAGAAAGACTCCACTGGTTGCTATTCTTTCTAATTATTTTTATTTGTTTATTTGTTTGTTTTTTGCAGGGCAATGAGGGTTAAGTGGTTTTCCCAGGGTCACACAGCTAGTAAGTGTAAGGTGTCTGAGGCCTGATTTGAACTCAGGTCCTCCTGAATACAGGGCCAGTGCTTTTATCCACTATGCTACCTAGCTGCCCCTAATGTTTTTTGTTTGTTTGTTTGTTTGTTTTATGTAGGAATGGGTGTCATATTTTGTTAATAGCATTTTCTGCATCTATTGTTAGAATTATATCATTTTTTTACTGTTATTGATTTTCTATGGCTGATTATGCTGATAGTTTTTCTAATATTGAACAAGCCCTACTAACCTGTTCGTATTATATTATCTTTGTAATATATTGCTATAATTTCCTTGCTTGTATTTTATTAAAACTTTTGCATTGTAAAGAATTAATTGTTATTTGAGGTTTTTATGCCTCAGCAGGCACTGGCCTGGGGCTCCGCAAACCGCACAGTGCTCCACTGGCACCTCACTTCATCACCACTAGCTGATGCCTACATGGGCCTGACAAAATTATAATTATTTGAAGCCTAGTGAGGGCAGTCATGTGACTGTCAGAGCAACCATCCCATTGGCTGGGGCTGTGTGGGGTTTTTCTGGGATTGGGGGAGGAGAATTGGAGATTCTAGCTGGACATGGAAGGTGAAAGGAGTTTGCTGTGTATTCTCAGCTAATTCCTGGGTGGTTTTATTTTTTCAGGTTGTATAATTTCCCTTTCCCCATTTTATGTCCATTCCCTTGATCCTACTGATCCTGCTTGTGTTTTTTTTTTTTTTAAGTTCGTTCTTGTTAAAATAAATCCTGTTCTGTTTCAAGGGAGGCTGCTGGTCTCCTTCCTTGCCCCAATATTGCGACAAGCCACTTAGCTAACACTCCCCAATTAAAAATTGGTCACCACAGCATTAATATGCATTGAGTTAGTTGGTCTATAATTGTATTTGTTTATTTTTGTTCTGACTAGTTTAAATATTAAAATCATGTTTGTGTCGTAAAAGAAATTTGATAAGACTCCTTTACTTATTTTTTTCAAATAGTTCATATAGTATTAGGATTAATTTTACTTTAAATATTTGTTATAATTCACTTGTAAGTCCATTTGTTCCTGGGCAGTCTTTCTTCAGGAACTAATTAAAATATTTTTCAATTTATTTTTCTAAGACAGAGTTATTCAAGTATTCTTTTTCTGTTAATAGGGGCATCTTATATTATTGTAAATATTCATCCATTTTACTTAGATTACCAGTGTTACTACATATAATTGGGCAAAATTATTCCTAAGTTGTAAAACTTCATGTAGTCTATATGGTATGGGTTTAGTTATACTAAATATAATGTGGGGGGGTCAGCTAGGTGGCACAGTGGATAAAGCACCGGCCCTGGATTCAGGAGGACCTGAGTTCAAATCTGGCCTCAGACAATTGACATTTACTAGCTGTGTGACCCTGGGCAAGTCACTTAACCGTCATTGTCCTGCTAAACAAACACACAAAATCTTTAAAAAAAATGAATGAATAAATAAATAAATAAGCAGATAAATGAATGAATGACATATATGTATATGTGTATATCTATCTCTATCTCTAGAAAGAGAGATAGAGATAGAGACAGAGATAGAGATAGAGATAGAGATAGAGATAGAGATAGAGATAGAGATAGAGATAGAGAGGGAGGGAGAGGGAGAGGTAGATAGATATAGATATAGACATAGACATAGACAAGACACAGACACAGACACAGACACAGACACAGACACAGCTGTAGCCGTAGCCGTAGCCGTAGCCGTAGCCATACACATAGACATAGACATGGATATAGATATAGATACAGATATATATTTTGAGGCAGAGCCAAGATGGCAGAGTAAAGGCAGGGACTTGCCTATGTTCTTTCAAATTCACCTTCAAGTAACTTCAAAATGGCACTTCAAAAATTCTGGAGTACCAGACATTACCCCCAAAAAAGTATAATATAAAACAATTTTCTAGCCCAAGACAACTTATAAGGTCAACAGGAAAGATCTGTTTCAATTGGGTGAGATTGGAGTATAGTGCAGGAATGTCCAATAATATCAGTAATAGACTTTGTGAGTGACTCAATTAACAGAGATGCCTTCTAGATCTTTTTGCCCAAAGTTGAGAATGGGTCTGACAACTGGTCAGAAAAAAAGATAAAAAGGGATTCTTTTCTGGCACTTGATGTAGAACTGTTATATAGCCCATATGTGGTTTCTATTCACAGTCCCAGTGTGAAAAGAAAGACTAGCACACTAAAGCAGGGACCCTAGTTCCAGTTCATGGGTAGAAAACAGTGTATTTACTCACAAAACAGAGCAAAGGTCAGAAGAGCAATGATCATACATACCTCTCTTCAGACCACACCATTTTGGAAGAGCTGAAAACTACAGACCCCCAGAAGATCCTGTAAACACAGCAGCACAAAAAAAAATACTGAAGCTTAAACAATGCCTCCTACATCTCAGGAGCAGAGGTCAACTTAAAAAAAATCCAAAGTCAAGAAACACTTTGGAAAAAAGAGCAAACAACAAAAACCAAAATAACCTGACCAGGCAGCTGGGTGGCACAGTGGATAAAGCACTGGCCCTGGATTCAGGAGGTCCTGAGTTCAAATCCAGCCTCAGACACTTGACACTTACTAGCTGTGTGACCCTGGGCAAGTCACTTAACCCTCATTGCCCCACAAAAAACAAAAAACAAACAAACAAAAAAGAACCTGACAACAGGAAGTTACTATGGTGACAGGTAAAGTGAAAACACAAACTCTGAAGAAGAAAATAAAGTCAAACCAGTGACATCCTAAGCCTCAAAGTAAAATGTGAATTGTTATTAGGCCCCAAAAGAAATGTTTTAATAATTTTAAAAGGATTTTAAAAATCAAATAAGAAAGAGAAGAAAAATATGAAAATGAATAAGAGTGATGCAAAAAAAATGAAAAAAGTGTCAATAACTTTGTATAGGAACCATGAAAAATCATTGAAGAATAGAACTTGAAAAAAGTAGAATTTCTCAAATGGGAAATTAGGTAAAAATGCTCACTAAAATAAATAATTCATTAAAAATTAGAATTTGACAAGTGGAACCTAATGACTTCTCAATAAAGTATACTTAAAAGATTAAAAAATTAAAGAAAATGTGGTATTTCCCCTTAGTAAAATGACTGACTTGGAAAATAGATATAATAGAGATAATTTAAGAATTATTGGACAACCTGGAAGACAGGATCAAAAAAAGAGCCTGGACATCATATTTCAAGACAGTAATAAGGAAAATTACCCCGATATTCTAGTACCATAGGGAAAAATAGTAATTGAAAAAAATTTATCTACAGATCACCTTTTGAAAAAGAACCCCAAATCAACACTGCCAGGGATAATATAGGCAAATTCCAGAGCCACCAGGTCAAGAAGAAAATGTTGCAAGCAGACAGAAAGAAATTATTCAAATATCATGAAGCCATTTGCAGGGAAACACAGATTTAGCAGTTTCTACATTAAAGGGTCAGAGTGTTTAAAATATAATATTATGGAGATCAAAGGAATTAGGATTAGAACCTAGAATTACCTACCAAGTAAAACTGATTATAATCTTTGAGGGAAAAAAATGAAGGAATAGGTGAGGAAGGAAGAGAATTTGGATTTTTTTACATGAATATGAAAAAATTGTTTTATATGCAATCGGATAAAATAAAATATTAAAAACACTAAATACAATGAAGTGAATTTAACATATATAGCCTTGGATTTAGCCTTCAGGTTTTGTAAACCTGCATTTTTTTGTTTAATAATCATGATATTAGACTGACACTTGGGGCGGGGGATCTTATAACAGATCAACAAACAAAAAAAGTTAACTTTTAAAATGTTCCTGACAAATATATTCTCATAAATTAAGGTACTCCACCAATGGACTGTAAGAGTATCACTCATGAATTTTTTTTCTCCCTGGGACAATGGGGGTTAAGTGACTTACCCAAGGCCACACAGCTAGTAAGTGTCAAAGTGTCTAAGGCTGGATTTGAACTCAGGTCCTCCTGAATCCAGGGCCAGTGCTTTATCCACTGCACCACCTCACTGCCCCCACTCATAGATTTCTTTTTTAAGTGAGGCAATTGGGGTTAAGTGACTTGCCTAAGGGTCACACAGCTAGTAGGTGTTAAGTGTCTGAGGCTGGATTTTAACTCAGGTCCTCCTGACTCCAGGGCTGGTGCTCTATCCAATGCACCACCTAGCTGCCCCACCTACTCATAAATTTTTAAGATTAAATCCAAATCCCAACCTCTCATAATATTTTCACAAATCTTCCTTTCTCTTCTAAAGTTCTTAACTATAATCAGTAGCAATGCTGAAAACACCAGCTGTGGCCCTCAGAGTTTCAGTTTTCAGGTATGACTCTAATATTTTTCAATGCTTTCCAAGTTTCTTTGTGTAGTTTCATTTGTGGTTGTGTGAATCATCAGAAACTGGTTTAACAAAAGTCACGGGAGTTTTTCTTTGCTTCCACATAGCAATTTCCTTTATAGGGGAAACAAGGAAACCATGGCTTTCCCTTTTATCAGCTGAAAAAATACAACAACAAACAACTGGTTCAGTACTTCTCAAAAAGAATTCAAGTTACTACTGAATCTATTTTCTTTCTTTGCCTCCTACTAGAGAATAGCCACCTTAAAAGAATTTTAGATACATATCAGTTGCTTCTATATAATATTCATCTTCCACATATTTGGGTAAAATCTTATTTCAATTTATTAGTTCTGAAAGTTTAGGGATGGGGGCAGGTAGATGGTGCATTGTCCCAAAAATAAAATAATAATAATAATAAAGAAAGTTTAGGGTTCTTTCAACACTACTGCAGTTATACCTTTAACATTCTGACAAATCAAAGTTTGCCTCTTAGCTAGTCAGAAGAGTTTACTGCTTTGTTAGTATATCAAGCTTCTTCCTTTATTTTTAACTAACACTTCATTATCCCTCATAACTTGGCAAATTGAGAGAAATTCCTAGGGTTCCCTTACTTTTTTTGTTCCATTGAGATCAATATTAATTTTTTTGATTACTGAATTATCTTGATAACTGTATTTTACTAATTTATCAATTTCTTTCTCTTCCTTTTCTTCCTTCACATTGAATATGTCTCCATATCCTCCAAATTTTTGCTCAAATCATATTCCTTTGTGTAAAGAATTAATTGTTATTTGAGGTTTTTATGCCTTGGTGCACACTGGCCTGGGGCTCTGCAAACCACACGGTGCTCCACCCACTGGTTTTAGCCATTGCCAGGGCTCTGACACCTCACCTCATCACCACTCGCCAAAGCCTACATGGGCCTGGCAAAATTATAATGACTGGAAGCCCAGTGAGGGCAGTCATGTGACTGTCAGAGCGGCCATCCCATTGACTGGGACTGTGTGGGGTGTTTCTAGGTTTGGGGGAGAAGAATTGGGCATTCTAGATGGAAGCTGGAAAGCAACAGGCATTCTGCTGCATATTTTCAGCTGATTCCTGGACGGTGGTATTTTTTTAGGTATTATAATTTCCCTTTCCCCATTTTATTTCCTTTCCCTTGATCCTACTGATCCTGTTTGTGCTTTTCTTTTTTTTTTTTTTAAGTTTGTTCTTGTTAAATAAATCCTGCTCTGTTTTGAGGTAGGCTGCTGGTCTCCTTCCTTGCCCCAATATTGCGGTGAGCCGCTTAGCTAGCAATCCCCAATTAAAAATTGGTCCCCACATTTGTAACTTGAGTACTTCTGATACCTGCAAATTTCTCTGTGTCTCTCTGACTCTGACTCTGACTCTGTCTCTCTGTCTTGCTCTCTTTCATGCTCTGTCTTTTTGTCTCTGACTCTGTCTTTCTGTCTCTTTGCCTCTGTCTCTGTGCAGCTCTTTTTTGTCTCTGTTTGACTTTCTGTCTTTTTATTTCTGCCTCTCTGTCTCTGTCTGTCTGTCTCCCTCTTAGGATGTGCATCAAGTAATATCTATGATTCCCTCTCAGTTTTAATTCTATGCATTTAAGAATGAATAATAATAAAAAAACAACTAACAACATTGATTGGAATTATACTAAATAATCTAAGACAAGGGTTGAAAACCCTAGATTCAGAAACTCCAAAATCTCTATGTAGAGATTTCAAGAAGTGTGTGAAAGTAATGGGAGATAGGGGAAAATTATATCTGAATTTTCACCGTCTAAGAGAAATTTAGCCTTTCATTTAATACCTCACATTATTCTTATAAATTCATAGACTTAAACGTACTGCCAAATGACTCAATTACACACACACATTCTCTCACACATATACTCACTGAATTAAGAACACTAATTTAAGAGGATTCATGAAAACACCTACAATGAATTCCTAAAATTCCATTATGAAAGATGTTTATTTTGATTATTTAAAAAAAATATTTAAAACTCATAACTTTGAGATTCTTTAATGGTAATGTGACTCTTGAATAACTTACTCGTATTAGCAGTAAAATGGACTCAGAAAATATTTTTAAGGAATTTAACTTCTAAGAAGCTAAAAGCTAAACTCATAAAACTAATCCCTGGTTTAAAATGAGATTATCAAGACTTAGATTTAAAAAAAAAAAAAAGGTTCCGTTCTTCCCAATGCCTTTCTAATCTATTGCCACTTTTATCAACATGGTCATCATTTTAATCATTATCACCATCATTTCCATCAATATTTTGCTTATTGATCCTCAAGACAGAAACACAGTCACTTAACTAAGTACAGAGAACAAGAACCATGGTTTAAGCAGTTACAGCGCAAAGCCAAGTACAGGAAAACTAAATCTATTAATTGTAAAGAAATTAGTTCTTCTTTTTCAGAGAAGCACTGAATTTTAGAAATCAGCAAAAAATGACATTATCTCATCCAATTCATGTGTATTCGTATTGAAGGTACTGAGGTCTAAGAAGGTTAACTGCCTTGCTCACATACCAACATCTAGAAAGTACCAGATCTGGGACTCAGTTGAAGCCTTTTACATCCAAACTTGGTGTGTCAGAAACTTTTTGTTTCTGTATTCTCATGATACTTTTGGAATCTTAAAAGTTGATGATGGAGTTTTTTACCCCCCAAAGTTTCCTCTACATGTGTTGGCTTTAAATAATCCCTCATATTTTACAAAATACCTAATGAATTGTCTGCTTAAGTCTTACTTTATTTCATTAAGATTGTTCTGGATTCAATAAAGGCTATTTTAGTTACAAGCAAATAGATCTTAGGCAAAAAGGCTTTGAAGTGACCCCAGAGATGGGCTTTATGTTATAATTTGAAGGACAAACTAAGAATGGAGAGGTTCAATAGTAAAAGTTGCAATTTAAATATAAATCTCACAAAGAGATTTATTTAATAGGAATAGTACTTGATCAAGAGTCAGAGCACTTCAGTTTAATTACAACTTTTGCAACTCACTATGTGTCTAACTTTAGTAAAGTCACTTAGCCTAGCTGATCTACAGTTTACAATTCTTTAAAAATGAGGGGGTTGTTCTAGATAACCTTTGGGGTTACTTCCAATTTTTGACCTTTGATTTTATAGGATAAGCAAGTCAGGCTTGATGAAGCAGGAAGGTTCTCTTTTTGAATGACTTGAGGAAGGTCAACCTACTATCCCCTCCCTTTAGACCCCATAAAGATAGCCCAAGACCCTGAACACAAGAGCCTAGGAAACAGTGTTGGTTTTTTTCATAACAATGGTACAGCATCCAGTGTGGGAACTACAGCCATCATTGAGGGAAGAAATCACCATAGAGAAGGGGTCCACCTTAAAACATTTCTACAAACTATGGAACAAGTACCACTCATAAATATATGTTTATATATTTAACCAAGAGACCTGAAATGGCAGGACCATCTCCTCTCACTCCACCCAGAACTGGTAGTGCTTCTAGCTGAGTCCCAGGAGCCATTAGCCCTAGAAGAAAAACCCTTAAAAATAAGTGTCTGAGGGTAGGGAGGGAGAAAAAATTGAAACTACAAATCTTATAAAAACAAATTTTGCAAACTATCTCTATATGTAACTGGAAAATAATAAAATTCTTTTATGGAAATAAAAAAAAAGATAAAAAAATTAAAGAAAAGAGATGTCATCATAGGTTAGCTAGATGACACAGTGGACAAAGCAATAGCCCAGGGGTCCAAAGTCCACATCCGGGCCCCAGACATAAGAAACCCCATCCTGTTTGCCCCACAAAGAACAAGGATAAAAGAAAAATAAATGTTTTTACAAATATCATCCCTTCAAAATAATGTGTTGGAAAGGATTTTTTGTTTGTTTGTTTATCTCTGCCTGTGCTACAATTGGAGCTACTGAAGATTCAGAAAACAAAGTTCTTGCCACAATGTCTATGAAAAAAAGGTACTTTATCAGTGGAAATAATGTTAAGGATCATATATTAATATCTCCTTTGCTACTGCTACCTAATAATCATAAGACTTTCCTATTGGACTTTTTTCAGAAAATTATGTCCCATTTTAAAATGTGAGCTCTTGGAGATAAAGGACTTCCTTACATTTCTCTTTATAACCCTAGAGCTTAATATTTACTATTTTGCCATAAGATTTTGCTTTACTCATATTCTTACCATTACTGTCAACTCATCTGAGGCCATAAGTTTTATAATTGCATTGTCTCTTGTTAATTATATATCTTCTGTACTGATATTAATTTTCCTATTTATTGATTTAGTTTGTTTCCTATTCATTTATGACATATTTAATGGTATCAGACTTGGTACATACATCTCTCTTGCCTTCATCATTAATTTAAAGTACTCCCTACATATGTCTATTATATTCAAATAAATTTGGTAGATGTTGTTATAAAAAAAAAGGAAAAATATAACCTTCATATATTTATTTGAATATATATGTATATGTATATATATATATATATATATTTATATATGTATATATATATACACACACACACACACAAACACATATATACATTATATAAGGATAAACTAAATTTAAATAAATTCAAATCAAAATAAATAAAAAGTAGATAAATACAAGATAGTCTGGAAAGAAGGACTCTAGTATTAGGGGAAACAAGGAAAATCTTTACATAGAAAATTCTACATGAGATATATTTTAAAGGAATAAAGGGACTCTATAAGGTAGAAAAAAGTACAGAGTATAATCTTTAATACTTCTATACATCTATTATCTCACTGATGTGAAAACTAAATTCTTCTCAACTTTGCTTCTAACAGGATAGATCATAACTCATTGGCATCTTCATATCCTGGCAAATGTTTATCTATGATCTCCTTTAAATGCTTTTTGGGAGATCTAGTCATCTTTGAGATTTTTTCTATTAGGGCTTATTAACCTAGGGTTATTTAGAATTTTTTATAAATGTATTTCAACATAATTTATTTATTTTGAATTTTTGTGGATTTTATGTTAGGAATTTAAATATCATCCTGAGAGGATACACATTAGATTTGTGGTAAAAGTTATCTGTGATAAAGATTAATATCGGAAGTTTTAGCTGAATCATTTGAGAGATTGCACATGCTACTGAAGCAGCTTTTGAAGGACCTCCCTTTTGGGGAGGAGAATGTGAGCAACTTCTGGGATGCCAAATTAAAAGTTAGGGCAGGAACACAACTTAGGACCTACAGAGCAGGGTTGAAAGGAGTGCACGTGGTTTGGTGTTCAGTCTTTTCAGGGGTTCGTGGTCTGGCGGGCAGTTTGGGATTCGGTGAGTTTTATAAAGGAATAGATTAAGCTTAGATCTAAGATTATTTGTTTGTATTTCTCCTTCCTTATTTCCCTAATTGGTTTCAGTTCTTGTTGTCCAATTAATTCCCAAGCAATAAAAACAAAACAAAACAGATTCCTCACAGATTAAAGCTCAGTGGCTCCTTTCTCTTATTGGTCTGTGATATATATAAAAGGGAAAGTTTAAAGGGGAAGAGTAATGCTCTATATATCCAATTTGGCTCTCATAGTTTCACAAAACTTTTAAGGAAGGAAGACAGTAAAAAAAAATGATGTTGTTTTTTAAAGGAAAACATAGAAGATTTATAAAGCAAATTAATTAGTTTGTTAGTAATGGTGGAGATAAATCTTATAATGCACAACTAGCTCAGGTATAAAATTTTAAGGTATCATAAAGAATGAAGGGTATGTGTGTGTGTTTGTGGGTGTGCATGTTCATTAGCACATGTGTATGTGCATTAGTCCTTATAGAATCTCTCTGTATCTTACTCCTCTTCAAAAGATATTGCTCCACAACCTAAAATTAGACTCCTAGTGGTCTTTTTCCAAACATTTAACATATACATTTAGGTTGTTTGCATGTACAATGAAATTGTTTTTAAAAATATTTCTGCCATGTGAAGCATGCACCTCCCCAAAATCCATAATATTCTTTAATTTTCCTCTAAAGGTGAATTTATATTGGGGTAAAATGTCCTTTGATATTCTGTTTTTGTATATATGTCTTCAGAAGTGAACAGATTAATTTTTTCTAGTAGCTTTTTCTAGTCATTGTACAAGAATGCAATCAATAAGTCCTGTTTTATGTTTTAAAATGGTAGGATTTCTCTTTAGAATCACTGGAGTACTATCATATGTAAAATGGATGTTTATTCCTGTTTATCTATATAGGTGCCACATATTCTTATATGTTACTAATTTTCCCATATTTATATATTTCAATATTCAGCAATGTAAAATCTTATTATTATACAACCTATAGTTTTTTTTAAGATTATCATTAAATATTGACTGAATGAGTCTCTGGAAATGGTAAATTGGAAAAATTGATGCAAAAGAAAAGATGGACTCATTTAAACTCCTCTACTCTGATTATCTTTAATCATGATAAATTATCTATTTTTCCATATTTGATAAAAAGTCTAGATTAAATATGGAATAACAAAACAGGAATAATAGTAACAAATATTACACATTTTTAAGTTTCCAAAGCATTTTACAATTATATTTTATCCTCACAACTTTCTTATGATGGGTGTATTTTGTTTTAAAACCCCTTTCTTATAAGATTTTAAACAAGGAGTTTATATTCAAGTTATCTACCTCCCCTACGTCATGAACTTGTGTTGAAAGCTGAATCAGTTAAAATATGATCACTGATAAACACTATATAAATAACTTGTTACAACTGTCATTATTATCATCAGATAGGGTATCTCATTTTCATCCTATCACTTTTGGGGGTTTGGGGGAAGTGAAATACTGTCATTGAAAGATTAATGTTTCTTATTATCTATTCAATGGCAAGAAAATAAAGATTTGTTTAAAGGAAGAAATAAAAAGTAGACATATCTTTAGGGAAGACAGAGGAAAATGTAGCAAATAGAGCTGATTTTTTGCATGCTATCGATATCATAATGTAGCTGAGCACCAAAACATGTTAATCAAAGGAGAAAGAAATATATAGAGAGGTATTGCACAGAAAATAAATTATTTATGTCATTTACAAAATCCCCATGATACCCTACAATATTAAGCACTGGAGGCTAGTTATGTAATATGCATGCATATAATAATTCATCAATACATGCAGACACTATGCTGCAATGACAATGTCATACATCATCATGATTATTCTGAGTCTCTCAGCAAATTTACTTAATGAAGAAGTGCATCTCCAGGTATTCAGGATTAAATATTAGAACAAGGAGCAAGAATAAACAGATTTAACAGAAACAAAAATAGCTGACCTGAATTTAGACAAAAATATGGTTTTCCTGATAATCTAATTTATTCAACTTTTAAATTTGTTTTAGCTAAAATGACTTGTTTTTTACATTTGTTTTGCTCAACTAATCTCCCCTTTGTGGTGTCATTAAAATAGAGATAATTTCTTAAGTAATTTCTAGGATTTCCAGTTACCTTCTTAAAACTCAGAGCAGAAAAGATCATTTCTCCACAAGCTAACTATTCTACTGAACTTCCTTATCATTGTTGAGGGTATCATGACTTTTTCAGTCACCAAGTTTCAAAACCTGAGACATATTTGTAATGTGTGACTATATAATCTGTTCAGTTGCCATATCTTGTAAGTTTTACCTTTGCATTTTTTGTTGGTCTACTTCTTTATACCCACACACTTTATACTTATATTCATATCCTTCTTTTTACTCACAAAAATCACCATTCTAATTCAGGCTCTGATTACCTCTCTCCAGGACTAATTCAACTGCTTGTCAATTATTCTATCTGCCTGAATTCTATTCCCTACACAGATGCCAAAACCAGGTTTGAAAATATTGCCCTCCACAACAATTTGAAGTAGATCCCAATGATCTCTATGACAAAACAACAACAACAAACGAACAAATAACAACAACAGAACACCAATCCTACCATTGGCAGTTAAAGCCCTTAACAATATAACTCTACCCTGACTTTACTGATTTATCTTTACCCCTTCACACATTCTTTGGTTGAGGCAAAAGAGCCTTCTGACTTTTACCACATATCACATTCCATCTCCTTCCTTTATTCTTTTCATAGACTGTTTCCTAAGTCTGAATGTACTCCTTCACAACTTTCTCTCATAACTCCTGGGTCATATCTCAGACACCTGTCATATCTCTTTACATAGTGTGGGGACCAAATGGGGAAAGGGAAATTATACAACCTGGATAACACCACAGCTCAGGAATCAGCTGAGAATACACAGCAGTGTCTTCCCGCACCTTCCAGCTTCCAGCTAGAATGCCAGAAAAAACTCCCTTCTTCCCAGCACACCCCACACCCCCACCCCAGCCAATTGGCTGGCTGCTCTGACAGTCACATGACTGCTCTCACTAGGCTTCCAATCATTATAATTTTGCCAGGCCCATGTAGGTGTTGGAGAGTGGTGATGACATGAGGTGCCAGCACCATGGCAACAGTTAAAACCAGTGGGTGCAGCACCCTGTGGTTTGTAGAGCCTCAGGCCAGTGCAAGCCGAGGTTTTTTTTAAAATTCTAGCCACAAGATGGGGTCATAAAAACCTCAAATAACAATTAATTCTTTACAATGTGAAGAGATCAATTATTTACTGGCTGAAAACGTTTTGTGATGCATTTTTGGTGGCAATTTACTAACATATCTTTTAAACAGTGAATCAGCAATCATTCAATAATATGTCAGAACCTGTGTTAATTTCTGGGGATATAAAAACAAAAATGAAAGAGTTCCTAATTTCAAAGAGTTTACCTTGTATAAAAAGGAAAGAACATACATATGTAATATGCATACAATATAACAAACAAAATATATGTAAAAATAAATTCTTTTTTTTTTAATTTGGAAGAAATAACAGTCATATTGATGGGGAAGGAATTGTAATGTATAAGGTGATGATTGACTTGAGATAATGAAAATTTACATGAATTATATTTTCTTTATTTCCCCTGCCCTTTTTATTATCAAGATTTTATTGGAATATAGCAGACTGGAGCTACTGCCATTTTGATGTATATCTTCTTTTAATTTTATCTTTTGTCCACTATATTTAAGCTATAAGGATATTCTTGTACATAGATTTGAAAATCGCTATGTTTTTAGTAGAAAATGATATCTGTTCATTATGATGTATTTAATTTCATTCCCATTTTTTAAAAAATGATACTACCTGATCTTTTCTATGGCCTGTTCCTATCAACTTTTCCTTGAGAAAGTATTTGTGATATATAGACAAGGTGCTTCTATGGAATATATAAACCTTTGATTTCATTTGTTTCTGATATGGAATCTTTTCCAACATTTTTTCCATTCTCCCCATCCTCACATTTTAATTCAACATGTGATTTTCCAAAAAAATCTTTCAGAGAATGAAGAGATAGAACATTCTATAGAGAATAAAATAATGTCTTTCAAAGAAAGTTACAGGATATTTGCCTGTATTGAATCTTACAGAAACTTGGCTTTAAGTAGTTTCTTGAATTCTACATTTTAAAAATGTATTTATTTATTTAGAATTTCCCAAGTTGCATGTATAAAGAAATTTTCACAATTTAAAAAGCTTTATGTTCCAAATTTTCTTCATCCCTCCCTCCTTATACTCCCCCCTTAAGAACTCAAGGAATTCAATATGTTATAAATGTGGAGTCATGTAAAGCATTTCTACATTACTCAAATTGTGAAAGAAAACAGACAAAAAACTTTAGAAAGAGGAACTAACAAAAATATACTTCACTCTGTATTCAGATACCATCAGTTCTTTCTCTGTAGATGGACTGCATTTTTGTTAACTCCTTCTGATAGCATCCTGCTAATCATTTCTTATAGCACAATAGTGTTGCATCCTAATCACATCCCACACTTTGTTCAGCCTTTCTCCAAGTGATGGCCAACCCCCCAATTTTGAATTCAACTTTTTTTAATGTCTTTTAGGATACCAACCTAATAGTGCCATTGCTAGGTTGAAGAGTATGAATGGTTTTATAGCCCCTCGGCCACAGTGCCAAATTGCTCTACAGGATGTTTAGCATGTTTTGTTTTGGTTTTTTTCTGTTTGTTTGTTGTTTTTCATATAGTTATAGGTGGCTTTAATTATTTTATCTGAAAATTTCGTGTCCTTTGATCATCTATCAATTACAGAGTGGCTATCCTTTTAATAAATTTGATACAGTTCTCTATGTGTTTGAGAACTGAAACCTATCAGACAAACTTGCTTTAAGTTTTTTTTTTTTACAGCTACTATTATTTTTCATAAAATTATTTTATTATTTCCAAGTTACACATAGAGATAGTTTTCAACATTTGTTTTTATAAGATTTCTAGTTTCAAATTTTTATCCCTCCCTCCCATCCCTGATCCCTCCCCAAGACAGAAAGCAATCTGATATGTTATATATGTACAATCACATTAAATATATTTCTGCATTAATCATGAGGTGTAAGAAAAATCAGAGCAAAAAGGAAAAACCCTCAAAAAAGAAAAAACAAAAACAATAGAAATAGTATGGTTCCATTTGCATCTAGATTACATAGTTCTTTTTTTCACAATTTGGAGAGCATTTTCAATTATGAGAGCTTTGGAACTATCTTGGACCATTGTATTGCTCAGAAGAGCCAAATCTTTCACAGTTAATCAACACACAATGCTGTCAATATTGTGTACAATGTTCTCCTGGCTCTGCTCATCTCACTCCCAACAGTTCATGTAAGTCCTTCCAGGTTTCTCTGAAATCTACCTGCTCATTGTTTCTTACAGCACAATGGTATTCTATTACAATCATATACCACAACTTGTTCAGCCATTCCCCAATTGATGGGCAGCCCCTCAATTTCCAATTTCTTGCCACCACAAAGAGAGCTGCTATAAATATTTTTGTACATGTGCACCCTTTTCCCTTTTTTAATGATCTCTTTGTGTTAGAGACCTAATAGTGGTATTGCTGGGGCAAAGGGTATGCACAGCTTTATAGCCCTTTGGGCATAGTTACAAACTGTTCTCCAGAATAGTTGGATCAGTTCACAGTTCCACCAACAATGCATTAGTGTTCCAATTTTTCCATAGATTCTCCAACATTTCTTATTTTCCTTTTTTTCTTATATTAGCCAATCTGATAGGTGGGGAGTGGTACCTAAGAATTGTTTTAATTTGCATCTCTCTAATCAATAGTGATTTAGAGCATTTTTTCATATGGCAATAAATAACTTTGATTTCTTCATCAGAAAACTACCCGTTCATATCCTTTGACCATTTCTCAATTGTGAAACAACTTGGATTATTTTAAATTTGATTTAGTTCCCAATATATTTTAGAAATGAGGCCTTTATCAGAAATACTGGCTATAAAATTGTTTTCCAACTTTCTGCCTGTCTTCTAATTTTGGCTGTTTGTACAAAACCTTTTTAATTTAACGTAATCAAAATCATCCATTTTGGATTTCATACTATTCTCTATCTCTTGTTTGGTCATAAACTGTTTACCTTTCCATAATTCTAAGGGGTAAACTACTCCTTCCTCTCCTAATTTTCCTATAGTATCAACTTTTATGTCTAAATCATGTACCCATTTTTACCTTATTTTAGTATAAGGTGTAAGATATTGGTCTGTACATAGTTTCTGCTATACTATCTTCTAGTTTTCCCAGCAGTTTTTGTTAAATATTAAATGTTTGGTTTGATTTAATGTTGTATTTGAAAGAAACTTTGGAGAGTTCAGGCAACTTCCTGGCTTCTCTCTGCCATATTGGCTCTGCCTCCCACAGTTACTCTTGCTAACTGTATTACCCTCCATCCTATTCCCTCCATTTGATATTTACTTGATTTTCTGCCTTCTTTTACCTTATTGCTCCTTAAAAGTGTTTTGCTTTGTACTGCTCCATCCCCTAATTTGCCCTACTTTTCTTTTACCCCTCCCCCTTATCCCCTTACCTTCTCACTTTACCAAAAGGCTACTATATAACTATACCCAAATGAGTATGTATGTTATTCCCTCATTGAGCCAAGTTTGAGGAGAGTAAGGCTCACTCAATCCCCTTCACCTCCCCCATCTTCCCCTCCACTCTGTACACTTTTTCTTGCTTCTTTTATGTGATACTCCCCATTCCACCTCTTCCTTTCCCTGTATACCAGTGCATTCCTCTCACCCATTTATTTTATTTTATTAAATTTTTTTTGGGGGGGTGGGGCAATGAAGGGTTAAGTGACTTGGCCAGGGTCACACAGCTAGTTAGTGTCAAGTGACTAAGGCCAGATTTAAACTCAGGTTGTCCTGAATCCAGGAATGGTGCTTTATCCACTGTGCCACCTAGCTGCCCCCTATTTTATTTTTTAAAATATATCAACATGGGGCAGTAACGTGGCTGAGTGGAGAAAGCACTAGTCCTTGTCCCAGGACCAGAGACCAATCTGGTGCCAGACAACTGACACTCACCAGCTACACTACTCTAGGCAAGCCATCCAAACCCTGGCCACACCACAGGGGAAAAAATAAAAAGAATAAATACTATAAAGATATTATCCCTTCATATTCAAATCACACCTGTGCCCACTGTCTAAGTATACTCCATTCAGCTGCACTAATAATGAGAAAGGTCTTATGAGTTAGAAGTATCATCTTCCCATGTAGGAATGTAACAGTTTACCCTTTTAGTATCCCTCATGATTTCTTTTTTTTCCTTTTTACCTCTTTATGCCTCTCCAGGGTCTCGTATTTTAAAGTGAAATTTTCTATTCAGTTCAGATCATTTCATTACCAATGCCTGCAATACTTCTCTTTCATTGAATTTCCATTTCCCCCCCCCCCTGTGTGATTGTACTAAGTTTTGGGGCAGAGGCAAAATGGCAGACAGAATCCAGCAAGTTGCTAGAGCTCTCCTTTGGTTCCATCAAAAAGAACATAAAATCAAGCCTCTGGATGGATTCTGAACTTGCAAAGAGACAGAGAGACACAGTCTTCCAACCAGAGAGAATTTAGAAGACTTCAGTTAAGGTTGTACTCACTCAGGCAAAAGGGAGGCACAGTGTAGAGGGTGTCAGGACAAGTCAGCAGGAAGCTGTAGGCTATAGCCAAGCAACTGAGGGCCCTGGATCCTGGCTCAACAAGCTTATGGAACATCAGGCCAGTGGTGAACCCCACCAGTACCAGCTTAAAGGACAGACTGCTAGCTCAAGTGCAGGCAGAGGACAGGCACAACCAGGCCTGGCCATCCCGGTGTGCTGGGGAGCAAGCCCAGGATGGTGAGAAATCCACAAGCCATAGAGGACTCAGTGTAGAAAGCCAGTGACACAGTCCCAACATAAGAAGCTTGAAACAGGGACCCTGGTGCCCCCAGAGCAGACCTCAACTTTAAAAAAAATAAGATGCAATATGAGTAAGAAACAAAAAAGAGCTCTTACCATTGAGAGCTTCTGTGTAGAGAGGGAAGAGGCAAACACAGACTCAGATGAGAACATTACTCTCAAATTGCCTACATATGAAGCCTCAAGAAGGAAGATGAATTGGTCTAAAGAACAAAAAGCCTTCTTGCAAGAGCTCAAAAAGGATTTTCAAAATCAATTGAGAGAGATAGAAGAAAAAATGAGGAGCAAAATGAAAGCAAGACAAGAAAATTATGAAAAAAGAATCAGCAGCTTGGAAAAGGAAGAACAAAGATTGACTGAAGAAAACAATTCCTTAAAAAATTCACCTGGCCAAATGGAAAAAAAAAGGTGCATAATCTCACTGAGAAGATAATGACTTCATGAGACACCAGGAATCAATCAAACAGAATCCAAAAAATGAAAAAAAAAATTTTAAAAAATGTGAAATACCTCATTGGAAAGATGACAGACCTAGAAAATGTCTCTAGGAGAGATAATTTGACAATTATTGGACTGCCTGAAAGCCATGATCAGAAATAGAGTCTAGACACCATATTCCAGGAAATTATCAAGTAGAACTACCCTAATATTATAGAATCAGAGGATAAGATCATCATTGAAAGAATCCACTGATCACCTCTGGAAAGAGAACCCAAAAGGAAAAGTCCAAGGAATATTGTAACCAAATTTGAGAATTATCAGGTGAAGGAGAAAATACTCTAAGCAGCAAGAAAGAAGCATTTTAAGTATCATGGATGGGACAGATAGGTGGCACAGTGGAGAGAGCACTGGCTCTGAATTCAGGAGGACCTGAGTTCAAATCCAACCTCAGACATTTGACACTTAATAGCTGTGTTACCCTGGGCAATTAAAGTAATAATAAGGAACCATTTTGCCCAACTGTATGCCAATAAATTTGACAATATAAATGAAATGGATAAATATTTACAAAAATACAAACTTCCCAGGTTAACTGAAGAGGAAATAAAATCCTTAAATAAGCCCAGAGTAGAAAAAGAAATTGAACAAGACATTAATGAACTCTCTAAGAAAAAAAACAAAACAAAACAAAACCCAGGAGCAGATGGAGTTACAAATTAATTCTACCAAACATATAAAGAACAATTAATTCCAATATTATTTAAATTATTTGGAAAAATAGGTGAAGAAGTAGTTCTACCAAATTCTTTTTATGACACAAATACGGTGATGATACCAAAACTAGGCAGAGCCAAGACAGAGAAAGAAAATTATAGACCACTTTCCCTAATGAATATTGATACAAAAATCTTAATTAAGATATTAGCAATTGGATTACAGCAAGTGACCACCTGGATAATACACTATGACCAGGAATGCAGGACTGGTTCAACATCAGGAAAACTATCAAAATAATCAAACACATCAATAACAAAACTAACCAAAATCATATGATCATTTCAAGCTGTTGAAAACATACAACATTCATTCCTATTAAAAATATTACATAGTGGGGCAGCTAGATGGCTCAGTGGTTAAAGTACTGGCCCTGGATTCAGGAGTATCTGAGTTCAAATATGGCCTCAGATACTTGACACTTACTAGCTGTATGACCCTGGGCAAGTCACTTAACCCCCATTGCCTGCAAAAATAAAATGTTACACAGCATAGGAATAGGTGGAGCTTTCCCAAATAAGCAGTATCTACCTAAAACCATCAGCAAGCATTATATGTAATGGGGATAAGTTAGAAGCATTCCTAATAAGATTAGGGGTGAAACAAGGATATTGATTATCATCTCTATTATTTAATATTGTACTATAAATGCTAGCTTTATCAAAAAGAGAAGAAAAAGGAAATTAAGGAATTAAAATAGGCAGGGAGGAAACAAAACTATCACTTTTTGCTGATGATGTGATGGTATACTTAGAGAATCCTAAAGAATCAACTCAAAAATTACTTGAAACAATTAACAACTTTAGCAAAGTTGCAGGATATAAAATACATTCACATGAATCATTAGCATTTCTATACATGGCCAACAAAGTCCAGCAGCAAGAGATAGAAAGAGAAATTCCATTTAAAGTAATGGTAGACAATATAAAAAAAAAAACTTGGGAGTCTACTTTCCAAGACAAACCCAGGCACTTTATGAACACAGTTCTAAAACACTTTTCACACAAATTAAATCAGATCTAAATAATTGGAAAAAATATTAACTGCTCATGGATAAGCTGAGATAATATAATAAAAATGACAATTCTACCTAAATTAATTTATTTACACAGTGCCATACCAATCAGACTACCTAAAATTACTTTATACAGTTATAAAAATAATAACAAAATTCATCTGGAAAAACAAAAGGTCAAGAATATCAAGGGAACTAATGAAAAAAATATGCACAGAAAAGTGGGTTAGCTGTACCAAATATGAAACTCTACTCTAAAGCAGCAGTCATCAAAATTATTTGGTACTAGCTAAGAAGTAGAGTGCAGGATCAATGGAATAGGCTACACAGAGGAGACACAGAAGTAAATGACTTTAGTCATGTACTGTTTGATAAACCCAAAGACTCCAGCTTCTGGGATAGGAATTCAGTATTTGAAAAAAACTGCTGGGAAAACTGGAAGATAGTATGGCAGAAATTAGGCATAGACCAACATCTTACACCTTATATTAAAATAAGGTCAAAATGGGTACATCATTTAAAAATAAAAGGTGATACCATAGGTAAATTAAGAGAGCAAGGAATAGTTTACCTCTCAGATCTTTGGAAAGGAGAACAGTTTCTGACCAAACAAGAGATAGAGAATATTATGAAATGCAAAATGAATGATTTTGATCATATTAAGTTAAAAAGTTTTTGTACAAACAAAAACAATGCATCCAAAATTAGAAAGGAGGCAGAAACCTGGGAAACAATTTTTCTAGCCAGTACTTGTGATAATGGCGTCATTTCTAAAATATATACGGAACTAAATCAAATTTATAAGACTCCAAGTCATTACCCAATTGTGAAATGGTCAATAGATGTGAACTGTCAGTTTTCTGATGAAGAAATCAAAGCTATCTATTACCATATGAAAAAATGCTCTAAATCACTATTGACTAGAGAAATACAAATTAAAACAACTCTGAGGTACCACCTCCCACCTATCAGATTGCCTAATATCATTAAAAAGGAAAATAAGAAATGTTGGAGAAGCTGTGGAAAAATTGGAACACTAATGCATTAGTGGTGGAGCTAATGAACATCAGTTCACCCATTCTGGTGAGCAATTTGGAATTATGCCCAAAGGACTATAAAGTTGTGCATACCCTTTGACCCAGAAATACTACTTTTGGGTCTTTTTTCCCAAAGAGATCATAAAAAAGCAAAAAAGGACCCACATGTACAGAAATATTCATAGGTGTTCTTTTTTGGTGGCAAGGAATTGGAAATTGATGGGCTGCCCATCAGTTGCGGAATGGCTGAGCAAGTTGTGGTATATGAATGTAATGGAATTCTATTTTGCTGTAAGAAACAATGAGCAGGTGGATTTCAGAGAAATCTGGAAGGACTTGCATGAACTGATGCTGAGTGAGATGAGCAGAACCAGAAGTACATTATACACAGTATCATCAATATTATGCATTGATCAACTCTGATAAACTTGATTCTTCTCAGCAATACAATGGTACAAGATAGTTCCCAAGGATTCATGATGGAAAATACTCTCCAAATCCAGAAAAAAAGAACTGTGGAATATGGATGCAGATTGAACCATACTATTTCTTGTGGTTTTGGTGCTGTTATTTTTCTTTTTTAAGGTTTTCCTTTTTGCTCTGATTCTTCTCTTACAACATGACAAATGCAGAAATATGTTTAATGTTATTGTACATATATAACCTATATCAGATTACTTGTTCTCTTGGGAGGTCAAGGGAGGGAGGGAAACAGTAAAATTTATAACTGGAAATCTTATAAAAACAAATGTTGAAAACTATCTTTACATGTAACTGGAAAATAATAAATTACTTTTATAACTAAAATATATATACTCAGTTTTGCTGTGTAGGTGATTCTTGGTTGTAATCCCAATTCTTTTGCCCTGCAGAATATCATATTCTTTAATAGAGAATCTAGTAAATCTTGCATTATCCAGACTGTGGCTCCATGGTACTTGAATTGTTTCTTTCTGGCTGCTTGCAATATTTTTTCCTTGACCTGGGAACTCTAGAATTTGGCTTAAACATTCTTGGAAGTTTGAATTTTGTGATCTCCTTCAAGAGGTGATTGGTGGATTCTTTCAATTTCTATTTTATTTTCTGGTTATTGAATATCAGGGCAATTTTCACTGACAATTTCTTGGAAGATGATATGTATGCTATTGGTTTGATCATGGCTTTCAGATAGTCCAATAATTTTCAAATTATCTCACCTCGATCGATTTTCAAGGTCAGTTGTTTTTCTAAGGAGATATTTCACATTGCTCTCTATTTTTTTCATTCATTTCCATTTGCTTTATTGTATCTTGATTTCTTGTAGTCATTAGCTTCCATTTACTCAATCTTAATTATTAAACAATTATTTTCTTCAGAAAATTTTTGTATCTCCTTTTCCTCTTGGTTTTTTAAGCTGTTGACTTTTTTCATGACTTTTCTGCATCACTTTTGTTTATCTTTCTATTTTTCCCTCTATCTCTCTTATCTTCAAAGTCCTTTTTGAGCCCTTCTATGACCTGAGACCATTCCATATTTTTCTTGGAAGCTTGGGATGTAGGAGCTCTGACTTTGTTATCTTCTTCTGAGAGTATATTTTCATCTTCCTTGTCACCAAAGAAACTTTATAGGATTAGCATCTTTTTTTCTGTCTATTCATTTTGCCAACCTATTTCTTGACTTTTAACTCATTCTTAAAGTGGGGCACTCCTTCCTGGGCACAGTATCCCAAGTTTCAGGGGATCCCAGCTGATATAATTTAAGGCAAACCACATTCTACACTCCTCTGACCTGTGCTCTGGTCTTTAAGTAACCATGGGACTGCTTGCTCTTTAACCCTGGAATAGAATTCTGTTTCACTGTGGTTGCAACCTCCTGCATGCCTGTGCCCCTACCCTACGTGGGCTGCCACTCAAGACTGCTTCCTGGTTCTGAGCTCAGGCAACATGACAGATTTCTACCTCAGTGCCAGCAGAGATCTCTGCCATCTACCCCCATCCAACCACTCTACCATTTCACTCAACTGTGAGCTGAGTTCAGTGGTGCCCACTGGCATAGCTAGCTTGGGGCTACATCTGTGTCTCTTTCATCTGGGGCTGCATCTGTTTCAGTGTGGTCTGGATCTGGATTCCACTCTCACCTTGTTACAACAGACCTTTCCTCCCAACCTTCTAAGTCATCTTTGACTGGAAAATGTTCTCACCCCATTTTTTCTGGGTTCTGCTGCTCCTGGAATTTTCTTATGTCATAATTTGGACCTATTTGGAGGCATCATATGGAGAAGTCTGAAAATTTATTGCCCTTCCTCTGCAATCTGGGCTTGGCCCCCTTTACTGAAATTTATTGAATTCTTCAAAGACGTCTCTACCTCTTAATCCTCTGCAATTGAAAGAGATGAAGAGGCCACTATTTTGAAAATAAAATGACAAAGAAAAAATGAAAACATTTGACTCAAGGATTTAAATGCTCCCATCTAAGAAGGTGTATTCCATTCATACGTTAGTATTATACAAGGTGATATATATCAAATGCGGTATAAAATATGGAGATGTAGATCATGGTAATTGCCAATGACATGAAGACTGTCCTTTGTAGAATTAAAAAAAAATATATAGATTTTCTATAGATTGTGATGTTGAGGGGCTTTAGGTGCTGCTGTTAGTGAATTACATTTTGTTGATTCAATCAAGTCACAAATTACTATGTTATTTTTATTCAATTCATGACTGTTCAAAAGAGAATGGTTAATTTACACAGGGTGAAATAAAAACAATGATTTAACTAACAAACATTCATTAAATACTTACTGTGTACCAGGAACTGAGCTATATCCTGTAGAATTAAAAACATAACAACAATAAAATAGTCTTTCTCCTCCATGAATTTATTTTGTAGTCTGAGAGACAAGTTGTTCTTAATTAGGTATTTTTTAAAAAGAGTAAAAATGTCTTTTGTCCAGATTGTAATAAACAGCAAGATGAGAGAAACTAATCACTAACTGGAGTTTGTTTTTTTTTTTACTTATATTTACATGACTACAGCTTATTTAATACTATTTATAATATTGTAGTGTTTCCTCTTGAATTATGTCTGCTTATTGAAATTCTAACCTTTTCTCAGGGCCTAATATAAACAGTAGAGATTTTAGGAAATCTTTCCTGATTTTACTAACTAAAATTAATTCCTCCTTCACTGGACTTCTTAAAGTTTTCTATTCTTATGCACTTTTGGGGTGGGGACGGAGGACAGAAGGAGTATTTAAAACTGAATTAATCATTAATATGAAATCATTGATAATAAATTTAGTCTCAGTCCTTTAGAACTTCCATGGAGAATGTAGATTTTAGTTTACTTGTCCATGGTGACTTAGTTAGATGTTGAGTACAGATCTTAAAGATTCCCAGGCTAGCTAAGTCATGACACCAGACCATTTGCATTGATCATATTCTAAATTATATTTACTTTCTACAAACATCTTTATTCTTCAATAATAATTTGCAAATTCAGAGCAAGTACTGTGATTTTGATATCTTTCATACTGGGTAGATTATATTACTATGTCCCTTGATCTCAACATATTGCTTCAGCAACTCCATTATTAAATTTAAGTTCATCAGCAAATAAAATTCTTAAATTTTATCTTCATTACTTTTATAATAATTATTTACCATTATGCATATGTTTCTTTATTGTAAGACAAGTGTTCTAGCATATTGAGTTGATTTTGAATGGAAGCTGAATAATTCTGCCTTGTTTCTATCATCTTTTAATATTTACAATTTATCAAACATAATGAGCATATCTACATTTATTTTCCTCTTGTGAATGTAGCTCTAAAATAGTTCATTTATACACACACACACACACATATATATGCATATATATATATATATATATACATATATATATAGTTGGTTGTTTTCAAAAAGATTAGTTCATTCTGCTTATATATTTTTCTAAACTTATTTTTTCCTTTCCTCTTGAAGCATATTTATTTATATCACTAGGTTGTGTCTTAGGAATAAAGGCTCTTTTATTTAACTTTGTTTTTTCTAGTTCTTAAAATTAATAATTTTTGTATGAAAAGATAAATGAATGAGCTTATATTCCTTAGTCTGTCACTTTATCTAAAAAATAGATGTCTGATGGAATGGCAGATAAGATCAAACATATGTGTGATTGATATGTATACACCCTCTCAATGTATATATCTGTGTTGGTATTCATGTGTACATAAAGCATGTGTGTATATATATATGTAAAAAGCAAAATGTTTATTCCTATAAGTATGTATACACATGTATGCACATTATGCATTTGTGCATATAAACACATCTGTATGTATACATGTGCATATCTGTGTCAGTATTTATAGATAATTATCTATCATTTGGGGTATGGTTTTATATTTGTATTCATTTATGTATTTATATGAGTACATTTATACTTATGTATGTGTATTACAAGTGTATATATATTTCTATATATTTCTATATTTATAGTTCTATTAGTAGATTATGTCTAACAAGATGTTATGTTAAATAAAATTAAATAACATTATGATATAAAAATGATGAATATGAGGCATATAGAAAAATCATAATAAGAACTGTATGAACATATAATCAGAAAAAACCCTTTATACACATTAGCAAGTTGCACAGAAGAACAATAAAACAAAATGATTTAAGTTTACCATTAGAAAAGTGAAAAAAGAAATGTACTTCATTTTCTTGAGAACTGAAGGACAATGGGGATGACATATGTGTATTTTGTCTATATATGAGATGATTTTACCTGATATTTGTATTTTTTATTTATTTTATTTATTCATGTATTTATTTATTCAGTCATTCATTCTCATTTATTTACATATTTATTTATTTATCCACTCATTGATTTATTTTTTTCTTTGTTTTGCTAAAAGGGCATATACATGGAGTTGGTGAAAGGTTGGAGTAAGTAGGAAAGAAATCTGTCAATGACTGTAAAAATGAAATTCCTATTTCTATGCCCCATTTTGATATGAAGGTGACCATTTTTTTTTTATCCTTTGTTATGTGGCCCTGATTTCAACTTTCTCCCAAGTACTTTTTTTTTTTTTTTGGTGAGACAATTGGGGTTAAGTGACTTGCCCAGAGTCACACAGCTAGTAAGTGTCAAGGGCCTGAGGCTGGATTTGAACTCAGGTCATCCTGAATCCAGGACCTGTGCTCTATCCACTATGACACCTAGCTGCCCCATCTTGCAAGTACTTTTAAAGTATATACATGGGCCACTACATGGTGAAGTGGATAAAGCACCTGCACTGGGTTCAGGAAGACCTGAGTTCAAATCAGGCCTCAGACCCTTGACACTTACTAGCTCTTTGAACCTGGGCAAGTCTCTTAACCCCCATTGCCCTGCAAACACCCACACACACACACACACACACACACAAACACACACACACACACACACCAAAAACAAAAATAAATAAAAAAATAAAGTATACTCATCACCTACCATACTCCCTTCCCCCAAATTCCTAGTTCCATTTTGAAGATAGGCATTTTTTGTTTTGTTTTTAATCTGTATCCCCATTGAATAACAAAGTTCCTGGAAAATAATAAACATTAAATGAATGTGTGTTTCTTTTTTTCCTTCTTTCTTTATTTGCTTCCTCTATTCATTCATTCCTTTATTCCTCCCTCTCTTCTTCTTTTCCTTCTTCCCTTCCTGCCAACCTCCCTCCCCCTTCCTCCTTCCCTGACAATTTTTCTCTCTCCCTCTCTCCCTTTACTTTCTCTTTTCATTACTCCCTCCTTCCCTTCCTCCCTCTATCTCTTCTTTCCTTCCTTCCTTCATACCTTCCTTCCTTCCTTTCTTCTTTCCTCCCTTCCTTCCTTCCATTTTGTCCCTGTTAAACCTCATTAGTTTTCTGGTATACCTATCTGTTTTCTTTTCCATCTAAAATATTCAGAATCATACTTTCAGAATTTAGTTAACTAGGATTTGTCTGCAGTTTTAGGCTAAAGGAGGTAAAGGACTCTTAATTTCCTTTAGAAATAATGCCAACATTTTTGTTGAAATATGTGAAAACTATATCATCATTGAAGAGAATACTTTTTCCCCCTTTTTCAGATCTTTGTGACCATTGAAACAGTCAGTTGTGAAATATTTACTATTCTATCTGATGTTGCCACAACCTCAGTCCTTTTGGGGGGTAAGCTTAATTATTTCTTCTTGCCATTTCTTACTATATAAATCGATATTAAGAAATGAAATGCAAATGTATTATTAGCAGAATATACTTATGTTAGCTTTCTTATTAGTATCTTTAATTGAAGGTTAATTACTTGTAAATATATCAAAACAGACTATTTTGAGTGACAATGCTACTTAAACAATTATATATATATATATATATATAGTTTAGATTTAGTCAAGATTCATTGCTTTATGGATATCTGTCTATTTATAGTTCTAATTTATGCCTCCATTGATTTATAATTTTGATTTATTTGTGCATATTTTAATAAATTTGTACAAACATCCAAGTCAAAGATGCATTTAAAGTACAATATTTGAATTTAAATTTTAACTGATTAGAACCATTCTAATTGTTATCAAGTTTACATGTGTTGTGCTATTTAGTTAAATATAAATGTGTTTTTGGACTATGAAAATGGGCTTCTAAGGGAAACCTCACAGTATGAATGGCCATTAACATTTATAGTATGTTTTAAAGTGTTACAAGCAACTAAGGACTAGGCTTATCTTCCACAACAATGTTTCTAATTATGCAATAATCCCAAATAACAATTTATTCTTCAAATGGAGTAATAATAGATCAGTTCTTTAGTTTCCTACACTCACCACAAACACTTTTATTTAACAATTACATATTTCAATGATTCTTTTGTATCACCTTATCCCAAATATTTCTATAAAAGAAAACAAAAGTTATATCTCCAAATAGAAAATAAAGATAGCAACCTACAAAGAAAATTATAATGGAACTCTAAAATATTTTAATGTTAGGGAATATATTACACAAATAAGAAAATTTATATTTTAAACAATGTACATCATTGCTTAGTAGGCAGGTGCTGAAATTGGAGACAGGAAGGCCTAGGTTCAAATCTTTCCTCAGACAGTTCTGTGACATTTGTCAATAAAGATATATATATATATATATATATATATATATATATATATATATATATATATGTATGTGTGTGTGTATGTGTATATTTAACAGAATACTAAAACAGAATATGCTGAGAAATGTATTGGCATCTTGATATCAAAATTGAATTGGTAAAATGTATATAAAGCAGGCAATGCGACATACCAGCCATAACAGACCCCTTTGAGAACATAAAATTGAACATAACAGATTTGGAAATCATGCTAACAAATCCCTTACAATATTAGTAAATCACAGGATCTATCACCTTAATACAGCTATAGGAATACTAGAATTTCCTTCTCTAAAAAGAGGGAGGGGATTAATAGACTTCCTCAGAGAACTTTATATATAAAAAATATATTAAAATAATTTTGGAACAATTAGGTTTTGTTTCACTGGGAAATAATAAGGGCTGATAATAATTACAGGCCATAGAAATATATTAATGCAAGTTTCTAAAAGATTTTCTTTTTAATGTACTGTTGTCATAGGAACCGAATTTGTGATTATATTGACATAAGGAAATTCTAGGGGAGAGAATTCCATCAAACAATTCAGATGTGCATAGGCTTGATAAATTCAACATATTCTATTTTAGCATTCTGCTTCGTAATATTATAATTGGTCTGTTTTGCCTGGAGCAAAAGTCTTTGGTCACTGATTATGTTTGACTTCCAAATTCAAGATCTAAATTTTCAGTTCTTGTTCTTGTTCTTGTTCTTGTTCTTCTTGTTTATCACCACCACCACCACCACCACCACCACCACCACCAACAACAACAACAAAATCATCATTGCTCAAATATTATTCATTTGTCATTATGTCATTTGGATAGATTTTGAGTAAAAGACATCCTAGCATAAATCTCTACCTATACACAAATATATATATATATATATATAAAATATTTACACATGCACACATATATTATCCACAATATATATGTATATATTTATGTCTGAACATATGTGTGTAAGCAAACTTACACATATATGTATGTAGATAAAGACATATACATGTATGCATAAATACACATGCTACATATATGCATACAAATATGTATATACATACATGTGTGTATATTTTTATTTCTTAAAAATCCATAGATTATTGCAAAGGAAAAGACAAAATTACTGCTTTTTCTGATGGAATAAGAGTTTTGGAATGTAATATCCACTTCTGTTGATCCACTAAATACATAGTTGTTACAACTTTAATACTAGACACAATGAAAAAGTTGATGTGAAACTTGTCTTGTGACCCCATAATTTTAAATTATTTTGCTAGGTTTACTTATATATTGAATCTATTTGATTTATGTAATTTTGAAATTATGAAGGCATAATGTTAATATCTACTAAAAGCATTAATATCAAGGTTTTTGCTTATTTTTATGGATCTTAATTAAATGCAAGCAGTAATGGGGAAACAACTCTTTGTAATGGGGCTCCAGTTCTGATACCATGTATCTATTCAATTTCAAATTATTATTTTAAAGATCATATTTGTAGTACAAATTTGTTTAATGTTAGTTTATAAAACACAATGAATTGCTGTTATTTGTCTTTCCACTTAATTGTATCTTTCTAAATATCTCATAATCTTATTCACTTTACCCAAGATATTGCTTTCTTAAAAGGACATAGAGATTTTCTTTTAATGTTTCAAGCTACAAATACTTTTAAACACATACTTGGCATACATTGAGAGGAGTTCACTTTATTCTCATTTTGCGGTTAGACACTATTGATGTCTTCTGTTTAGAAAGATCAAATTAAGGTCAAAGAAGTTGGCAAAGTGCATTTTTAGTAATCTGTGAACTACTGTGAAAGAATTCAGTCCATAGCTTTTGATCTCACCTGACAATGACACTTTCCAGTTTGTTCAGAGAAGCTAGAAATTATCATCTGCTTTGATAAAATCATTGTGTTTTTACTTGTTTTAGTATCTTTGTGTTCACATTAAATCTAACTTTTGTTTTTGTTCTGCTTTACTTTTGCCAAATAAATAGATGATCAATTTTTCCACACTCACTTTGAGGGGTTTCATCTCTATTATTTCTTTATTAATCAAGTCTATGAAGAATAATTTTGATTCATTTTTAATTGTTTATCTTTATTTTTGAGTTGTTTTAATTCTATGTGTTCTTTTTTTTTAAATTTGGCACTCAGTAGTTGATTAAGAGAATAAAAAATTTTGGATACATTGTTGCTTTCCAGATTATCCAAGATTCCTTTTAAATTGTCTATAATAAAAAGATATGATGTACAATTTTCCAATGTTATGTATCGGCTAAATAATGATTAACCTTCCAGTGTCTTCCCATATGTCTTCAAATATTTTCAAAATTCTCTTCTACCATGACAGTTTCTTTATTATTATTATTATTATTATTAATTCCCTTTTCTAAGCATTATTTCAAGGTACCTTAACCTTTCCTGTCATGTTTCTTATTGAGGAAATGGCTACAACATTTATTACTCTATTCAAATATGATACAAATTTATACTTTTTAAAATATTTTGGGGGAATTCTTTCATTACTGATGGTTAGCATAGATGCTAGACTTGTAAAAAATATATTTTAAGAATTATTCTATTAGATGAATTTATCTTGTCACACTCATAAACGTCTTTTACAATTTCCCTTTTAAATATGCCAATGGAGACAGCTTGGACAAGGCAGGGACTCTCCTGAGCTCTACCCCCAAACTCTGCAAATTAAGACTCAAAACAAATTATTGAGTGGTAGAACCCACAAAATGATGGAATGAAACAATTTTCCTGCCCAAGACAACTTAGAAGGTCAGCAAGAAAATTCTGTTGCATCAGGGTTAGAGTGTAGTGCAGCCCAGAGCAGTCCATGTCCAGTACAAACCAGGCCCAAGCAAACCAGGAGCAGGCCTTTGGAGTGACTGAATCAGTAGCAGCAGTGGAAGTTACCAGACCTCTCAGCCCATAGATAGTAAGGGGGTAGGACAACTGGTTAGAAGGAGATTATAAGTGTCCATTTATTGTCACAAGGACAATACATAGATCCGAGTTGCCCATACATAGATCTGAGTTGCAGTCCTATGTCTCAGTATCAGGGAAAGGAGGAGTACTAGCACATGAGAACTTGCAGCTTCAAGGGAGCCAAGACCATCATTGTAGTTCCAGGACAGAAAAGACTGCTTGTAGTTTCTCACAGATCAGGGAACAGAATAGGAGAGTAGTAAACACACTTTTCCCTAGATCTTACCAGCTTGGAAGAACTGAAAATGTACAGGTTCCAATAATTACCTTTGAAAATAGCTGAACAAAAAAACCTGAAGCTTGAGACAGTTCCCCTTCCATTCTAGAAGCAGAGCCTCAGTTTAGCAATGAATTAAAAGTTAAGAAATAGGCTAAACATGAGCAAACAGCAGAAAAAGATCCTGACTTTAGCTACTATGATGACAAGGAAGATCAAAATACAACCTCACAAGAAGACAACAAAGTCAAAGCTACTTCATTCAAAACCTCAAAGAAAAATATGAATTTGTCTCAGGCCATGGAAGAAGAGCTCAAAAAGGAATTGAGAGGTAGAGAAAACAATTTAGAAAAGAAATGAGAATGATGCAAGAAAATAATGAAAAACAGAGTCCAAAGCTTGGTAAAGAAGGCACAAAAATACTGAAGAAAACACCTTAAAAACAGAATAGGCTAAATGGTGAAAGATGCACAAAATTCCAATGAAGAGACAAATGCCTTGAAAAGTAAATACATTGATATCCTTTTCAAACGTCTTCAAGATATATTATTTTGCCATCAATTCTATTTTAGAAAGTATTTCTAAAGCTGACTTGGTGAATTTCTTCAGGTTATATAGCTTTTTTGAGCTCAAGTAAAACCTCAATTTATGTATTTATGTCATCTAATCAGAATTTAGGAATGAAATAATATCTTATGATTTTACTATATTGATCTACAGTAAACTTTTGTATAACATAAACATCAGGATAGATATGCCAAAAATCTTTTGCCAACAACAAGTTACATATGTTTGGGTTTTATTATGATGCATCTGTGCACAATGAAAACTTTTATTTCATGACTATATTATATGGCCAGTTATAGCTTCTCCACACTAGTGGTCAGTAAGTTACACAATAATTTCTAAGAGCTAGGTTATGGGTACAAATAACTTGTTTTGCTATATTTTACCTTCTTGAGTAGAAAACAAAAATAGCATAATATGTTTTACTGTCTTCGGTGCCAAGATGATCATCACAATAGGATTTGCCTGCTGCTCTATGCAAACTACTTTTATTCTTAAATTGGTAGGAACAGTTGCATCCTACTGAATTGGCTGGCAACCCAATAAGTAGTACTACTAGAGCCAAAATGAAAAGGTAAAAGGATGGTTTTAAGGTTTTTATAGTGAATGCGGCAGTCTCAGGCCACAGATTCCTGAATTAATAGGGCCATAGCTTAGATTCTACAACTTGGTCATAGACCCTATCCAATTATAATATCGAAAATGGTAAAGAATTGAGGTTATCTTCCTCCTCCTTTTCCTCCTCCTCCTTCTATTCATTTTCCTTCTGTTACTTCCACTTCCACTTCCCCTTCTCCTTTTTTTCCTCTTCTCTTCCTCCTTCTCCTCATAGAAACTGTTCAACAATGCATAGTTATTATATAACATCATATAAGTTATTTGTTATTGGAGAAATAACCTTGAAATCAAGGATGGGTAGAAAATGGATTTAGGTTTTGCATCTGACATTTATTGAGCCTTGGGCAAATCATTTAAACTCTCAGGGCTTTAAAAGTATTTAATTTGATCATCACAACTACTCTGTGAGTTATGTACTATTACCATATGAACTGAATTTGTGATTATATTGACATAAGGAAGTTCTAGGAATGGAAACTTCTTCACTAGCATTCTTCAGCCTTTCAGATTACAACAAAAACCCCACATAGTATATATAGTATATAAATATTTACTGAGTTGGGAAACCTGGAGCTTAAAAGACCTTATTTGATTTTTGGAAGCCCTAATTCATATTGGGGATGAAGTCATTTCTCTTCATAAAACTGATGATTAGTTGAAGGGGATCAAACTGAGCAAATTATAAACCAGGAATTTTTTTTAAAACAAACCAAGGGCAATTCTTCCCACCCACACCACATTTCTCATGGTAAGAAATGATTAAAAGGGTAAATTTCCCTTGAATAATGTAATTATTATTCCAAAGAGGTGATGTCAGTGGATAGCAAAAATACCTATTGCTCAATATGACCAAATTGTTATGTATAATTTTAAGATTAATGTAGAAATAAACTTCTAAGAGACAACTTACGCTTAATTAAATGCATAGAAATAAATACAAAATTACAAGAAACAAGCTTTAGATGACAACATATACACCTTGTACTCTTACACATTATTGCAGAAATAGTCAGGCAACATTGGTATTCAATTAAAAGATTAAACCGAATACCTGATGTTTAGTACTCACAAACACACACACATACACACACAAGAGAATACACACATACACTATGAATGGGTACATAAACCAAAGTGTTTATTTGGATTGGGAGAATTCTTTGTTATCATTTGTATACTAGTGAAAGCAATAGCACCTAACTCTCTTGGTTGTTATGTAGATCAAGTTTGTTAGTATTTGTGAAGAATTTAGTAGAGTTCCTGGCACTTACTAAGAACTATATAAACACTAGTTATTGTAATTGTGGTTGCAATTTTTACTATTGTTTTTACTATTGATTTCAGAAAGAAAATTAAATATAATTTTCCTACAAGGACTTCTCCCAAAAAACCCAAAATATTGAAAGAAAGAATTTACAACTCTTAGTAGTTTAATTGTTAAGAATAAAATTTTATGCCTTCACACAAATTTATATATACAAATACATGCATATACATATTTATAAAATTATTGCAAAATAGAGCTAAATATTAAATATTAAGTACACATATTTTGTAGAGTATTTTCTTATTACATGTAAATGTGTATGTGTGTATACATGTACACACATAGAGTGCTAATATTTAAGACAAAAAATGTGCAGCTACAACAAAAAAAATATTACTTCCTTTCAAGCTTTAGTTTAGGGAGAAGCCCTTGTAGGGAAGTGAAAACTATATTTATTTCTTCCTGATAAGTAAAGAGTTTTTTACAAACAAAACAACTGGAATTTTAATTTTTTATGCAGCATAAATATTCATTATTACATCATGGTAAGGAATAGAATTTGAGTAGTTTAAGTATGAATTGTTCTCTAGAGAAAGCAAATAGTTTTGTAAGAGAGGGTGTAGTGTGTTTGGCAGATCTACTGTGGAGAATATCTTGGAATGTTTGGACAAGGATTGTAACAAGTGAGAAGACATGTTTGAATTGTGATTGGCACTATTGGGAATCCTCATATCAATTTGATTGCATGACATAATAATTAATTGTCCAACTTTGGGTCAAGAAATTTGGGTTTGAATCTTGTATCAACTACTCACTTACCTAGAAAGTATGATTAAAAAAGAGCCAGAACCAAGATGTTATATAGAAGATAGGAAATTACCTGAGCTTCCCCAAGTTTCCCTCAGAAACATTAAATAAAGTTTCAAAGCATATTATTTTCTTTGTTTTTTCTTGCTCAATGTTTTCCCCTTTTATTCTGATTCTTCTTTCACCACATGACTAATGTGGAAATATGTTAACATGATTGTACATATATCAGTTTGGTTACTGTCTTGGGGAGGGAGGGAGGAAAGAAGGAGGGAAGGAAGGAAGAGGGAAGAATTTGGAACTCAAAATCTTATAAATTCAAATGTTGAAAACTATGTTTACATGTAACTTGAAAGAATAAAATACCACTACAATTGGGGGGGAAAACAGAAATTTAAAAAGAGTGTGGTTAAGTTGAAGCATTAAAGAATTTAATTTTACTTCAACTATAAAACAAATATAATTATCTTGTATTACCCTGCTTACAGGGTATTTGTAAAGATGACAAAATTACAAATAATGTTATGGATTTTTAATGTCAGTCATTACAATTAGGTGATGTCTCTCAAATAAGTACTTTATAGCCTTCCTAATTTTACTCATAACTATTGTCCCAACAAAATCACGACTAAGAATATATTAAAAATAAATAAACACTTGGAAGTTAAGTTCCATATAGACACAAATAAATGTAGCAGATATTTTCTGGAAGTGAAAAATACTTCAAATTGCATCTAAGGTTCATCAGATGTCTCTCTGTGAGTGGATAGCATTTTTTTTTAAATCATGAGTACTTCAAAATTGTCTTGGATCACTGTATCAATCAGAGTAGCTAAGTATTTCATAGTTGATCATCATTATCATAATGCTGTTATTGTATGCAATGATGTCCTGATTATGTTCTCTTTCATCTTTAAGTTCAGATAGGTCTTCCTAGCTGTTTTTTGTTGTTGTTGTTTTTACCTGAAACCATCCTGCTAATCATTTCTTTTTTTTGGGGGGGGGGGGATGGGGGTTAAGTGACTTGCCCAGGCCCACACAGCTAGTAAGTGTCAAGTGTCTGAGGTCGGATTTGAACTCAGGTACTCCTGAATCCAGGGCCGGTGCTTTATCCACTGCGCCACCTAGCTGCCCCCCTGCTAGTCATTCCTTATAGAAAATAAGTATTCTATTACAATACTGCACTGAAAGTTTTTTTCTTCTATTCCCCAGTTGATATAAATTCCTTCCATTCTGAATTATTTGCCACTACCCCAAAAAAAGATAGATAACTTTTTAAACATGTAAGTCCTTTGCTTTCTCCTTTGATCACTTTGGTATGTAGATCTAGTATTGGCATTTCTGGGTCAATGATTGTGCAGTTTTATAGCCCTTTGGGGATAGTTCCAAATTGTTCTCTAGAATGATTGTACCATTTATAACTTCATCAACGATCATGGCAGAAATTTTTTTGGGTGACAGAACTAGAAATAATGGTGCCTAACAATTTCAATTGAATATTGTTGTGTCACAAGAAATGATGACTATGAGGAATACAGAGGAACATAGAAAAAGCTCATATAAACTTACAGACAACAAAGAATCAAGATAGTAGAAAAATATATGGAACTTCAAAAAATATAAATAAAACTAATAGAAAAAATGGATAAGAACTCAGATCAAATGAAATGCCTAATTTTGCTTGCAGAAAATAGACATTGAAACATTCTTATTTACTGTTGGTGGCAAGACAATATACTATAAATGAAGTATTTTCCAAATGATTTTTTTTATTTTGCAGGGAAATGAGGGTTAAGTGACAAATGACTTGTCCAGGGTCACACAGCTAGTAAGTATCAAGTGTCTAATGCCAGATTTGTATTCACGTCCTCCTGAATACAGGGCCAGTGCTTTATCCACTGTTCCATCTAGCTGCCCCCCAAATCATTTTAAACACCATGATAGTGTGATTTGTTTATGCTTAACTGTTTGGTCATAAATGAGGACATAATGGAGGTAATACGGGAATTGTATTTCTATGTAAGTTCTTTCACTGAAAGGAATATAAATTAAAATTTATACCAGATCATATTATGTTTGAAGTATTCAAATATATAAATAGATCTGTAATTGTAAGTGTGGGTATTTATTCTAAACTAGAGATCATAAAACTCCCTTGCCTAGATATTGTGGGTGTCTCTTACTCATATACTCCCATAAATATTCTATACAGTATAAATTCAATCTGACAAGGGTCTTTATTCCTTTCACTTTATATTGACAGAAAGTTAAGGGGGCACCAGAGTTAACAGTTCTATCTCATTCTCACCACATGCCCAACTTAATCTTATTTTGTGATCATGCACTGCCTTAAAAACAAATTGTATAACTTTTCCTTATATAATACTTTGAAATATGTTGCAGACTCCTCAAGCCTACCATGAAATATTTTGTTGTGTGCTGAATAGTTGTTAATAAAAGTTATTTCAAAAATTAATGTTACATTGTATTTAGTTTTTTTTAATTTACTAAGAACATTGACAATATAAAGATAAATATGAATTTTTGAAAAATCTTAGCATCCTTAAAATAAATTCATAATTTTTAAGAAACAAGTAAAAACATTTACCTCCTCCTGATATTTGAACCAAATTTATTATCTATTTAGAATTTCTAATATATGTCTAAAAGGGAAGGGAAAAGAAGGGACTGAATTAATAATTTAATTGGTATAGTTAACTTTTTCATGTTTTTATTATGTTTTTTCCATTTTTACCAGGCGTAAAATTTTTTTCAAATTATATGTTAAGATAATTTTAAACAGGGGCACAGCCAAGATGGTGGAGAGGAGGCAGCAAGCTGCATGAGCTCTCCTTCTGTTTCCTCAAAAAGAACATTAAATCCAGCCTCTGGAGGGATTCTGAAACTACAGAACCTGCAAAGAGACAGAGAGACACAGTCTTCCAACCAGAGATAATTTAGAAGACTTCAGGAAAAGGTCAGTCTGACTCAGGCAAAAGGGAGGCCCTGCGCAGGGCAGCAGCCCAGCGCCAAGGGGGTCAGGGCAAGTGAGCAGGAGCTGCGGGCCACAGCTGAACAACTGAGGCCCCTGGAACCTGGCTCAAAAATCTGGTGGCCAAGAAGGACAGAGAAAAAACCTACCGGCACTGCCCGGGAAGGCTACGAACGGGTCGGCAGGATCGGACACCGGGACTGGGCGCCTGGCCAAATGCTCAGACATGAAGTGCAAGGGGGTGAACTGCACACACTATAAAAGCCTCAGAGTAAAAAGCCAGTCACACAGCACCTATACCCCTGCACAAGAAGCCCAAAACAGGGACCCTAGTGCCCCCAGAGCAGACCTCAACTTATATATCTTCCTAAAAGGTACTATAGATAATGAAGTAATATCAATATTAAATATGTATTAAATATGTATGTGCCAAGTGGTATAGTATCCAAGTTCTTGGAGAAGTTAAATGAGTTACAAGAGGAATTAGACAGTAATACTATACTAGTGGGGGATCTGAATCTCCCCCTCTCAGAATTAGATAAATCTAGCCAAAAAATAAATAAGAAAGAAGTGAAAGAGGTGAATAGATTACTAGAAAAGTTAGACATGATAGATGTCTGGAGAAAATTGAATGGGCATAGAAAGGAAAATACCTTTTTCTCAGCAGTACATGGCACATTTTCAAAAATTGACCATGTATTAGGGCAGAAAAACATCATAGTAAAATGTAGAAAGGCAGAAATAGTAAATGCATCCTTCTCAGATCATGATGAAATAAAAATTACATGTAAGAAAGAGCCAGGGAAAAGTAGAATGAAAATCAACTGGAAACTAAATAATTTCATTCTAAAGAATGAATGGGCCAAACAACAAATCATAGAAAAAATCAATAACTATATCCAAGAGAATGACAATAATGAGACAACATGCCAAAATCTATGGGATTCAGCCAAAGCAGTGCTTAGGGGAAAATTTATAGCTCTAAATGCTTACATGAATAAAAAAGAGAAAGAGGAGATTAATGAATTGGGCATGCAACTTAAAAAGCTAGAAAAAGAACAAATTAGAAATCCCCAATTAAATACTAAACTAGAGATCCTGAAAATTAAAGGAGAAATTGATAAGATTGAGAGCAAAAAAATCCTATAGAATTAATCAATAAAACTAAGAGCTGGTTTTATGAGAAAACCAATAAAATAGATAAAATATTGGTTAATTTGATTAAAAAAAAGAAAGAAGAAAACCAAATCACCAGTATTAAAAATGAAAAGGGTGATGTTGCCACCAATAAAGTGGAAATTAAATCAATAATTAGGAATTATTTTGCCCAACTGTATGCCAATAAATTTGACAATCTAAATGAAAAGGATGAATATTTTAAAAAATACAAACTGCCCAGGTTAACTGAAGAAGAAATAAAATCCTTAAATAAACCCATATTAGAAAAAGAAATTGAACAGCCATTAATGAACTCCCTAAGAAAAAATCCCCAGTGCCAGATGGGTTTACGGGTGAATTTTACCAAACATTTAAAGAACAATTGATTCCAATATTATACAAATTATTTGGGAAAATATTTGAAGAAGGAGTTCTACCAAATTCATTTTATGACACAAATATGGTGGTGATACCAAAACCAGGGAAAGCAAAAACAGAGAAAGAAAATTATAGACCAATTTCCCTAATGAATATTGATGCTAAAATCTTAAATAAGATATCAGCAAGGAGATTACAGCAAGTGATCACCAGGATAATACACTATGACCAGGTGGGATTTATACCAGGAATGCAGGGCTGGTTCAACATTAGGAAAACTATTAACATAATAAACCACATCAGTAAGAAAACCAACCAAAATCATATGATTATCTCAATAGATGCAGAGAAAGCTTTTGACAAAATACAGCACCCATTCCTAATAAAAACACTAGAGAGTTTAGGAATAGGTGGAGATTTCCTTAGAATAATAAATAGTATCTACCTAAAGCCATCAGCAAGTATTATATGCATTGGAGATAAATTAGAGGCCTTCCCAATGAGATCAGGGGTGAAACAGGGATGTCCATTATCACCCCTATTATTTAATATTGTCCTAGAAATGATAACTTCAGCAATCAGAGAAGAGAAAGGAATTAAGGAATTAGAGTAGGCAAGGAGGAAACAAAACTATCACTCTTCGAAGATGATATGATGGTATACTTAAAGAATCCTAGAGAATCAACTCCAAAATGACTTGAAACAATTAACAACTTTAGCAAAGGAGCAGGATATAAAATAAATCCACATAAATCATCAGCATTTGTATACATGACCAACCAAGTCCAGCAGCAAGAGATAGAAAGAGAAATTCCATTTAAAGTAATGGTAGATAATATAAAATACTTGGGAGTCTACTTCCCAAGACAAACCCAGGAACTCACTACCAAACACTCTTCACACAAATCAAATCAGATCTAAATAATTGGAAAGATATCAATTGCTCATGGTTAGGCAGAACTAATATAGCAAAAATGACAATACTGCCTAAATTAATTTACTTATTCAGTGCCATATCAATCAGACTACATAAAAATTATTTTATAGAGCTATACAAAATAATAACAAAATTCATCTGGAAAAACAAAAAATCAAGACTATCCAGGGAAATAATGAAAAAAAAATTCAAAGGAAGGTGGGTTAGCAGTACCAAACCTGGAGCTTTACTATAACGCTGCAGTCATTGAAACTATCTGGTACTGGCTAAAAAATAGAGTGGTAGATCAGTGGAATAGGCTAGTCACAGGAAATGCAGTAGTAAATGACACTAGTAATGTAGTGTTTGATAAACCCAAAGACTTCAGCTTCTGGGATAGGAACTTAGTATTTGACAAAAACTGCTGGGAAAACTGGAAGATAGTATGGCAGAAATTAGGCATAGACCAACATGTGACACCTTATACTAAAATAAGGTCAAAATGGATACACAATTTAGACATAAGAGGTGATACCATAGGTAAATTAGGAGAGAAAGGAATAGTCTACCTATCAGATCTTTGGAAAGGAAAACAGTTTATGACCAAACAAGAGATACAGTATATTATAAAATGCAAAATGGATGATTTTTATTACATTAAATTAAAAAAAAATTTTGTAGAAACAGAAGCAATGCATCCAAAATTAGAAGGGAGGCAGAAAGCTGGGAAACAATTTTTGTGGCCAGTACTTCTGATAAAGGCCTCATCTCTAAAATATATAGGGAACTAAATCAAATTTATAAGTATCCTAGTCATTCCCCAATTGAGAAATGGTCAAGGGGTATCAACAGGCAGTTTTCTGATGAAGAAACCAAAGCTATCTATTCCCATATGAAAAAATGCTCTAAATCACTATTGATTAGAGAAAGGCAAATTAAAACAACTCTGAGGTACCACCTGACACCTATCAGACTGGCTAAAATGATAAAAAAAGGAAAATAATAAATGTTGGAGAAGCTGTGGGAAAATTGGAACATTGTTGGTGGAGCTGTGAACTGATCCAACCATTCTGGAGAGCAATTTGGAATTATGAACAAAGGGCTATAAAGCTGTGCATGCCCTTTGACCCAGCAATACCACTTTTGGGTCTTTTTCCCAAAGAAATCATGGAAAGGGGAAAGGGACCCACATGTACAAAAATATTTATAGCTGCTCTTTATGTGATAGCAAGGAATTGGAAGTTGAGGGGATGCCCATCAATTGGGGAATGGCTGGACAATTTGTGGTATATGAATACAATGGAATACTATTGTGCTATAAGAAACGATGAGCAGGCAGATTTCAGAGAAACCTGGAGGGTCTTGCATGGGCTGATGATGAGTGACATGAGCAGAACCAGAAGAATATTGTGGGGCAGCTAGGTAGCACAGTGGATAGAGCACCGGCCCTGGAGTCAGGAGTGCCTGAGTTCAAATCCGGCCTCAGACACTTAACACTTACTAGCTGTGTGACCCTGGGCAAGTCACTTAACTCCAATTGCCTCACTAAAAAAAAAAAAAAAAAAAAAAGAAGAAGAACACTGTACACAGTATCATCAACATTGAGTGTTGATCTACTGTGATATACTATATTCTTCTCACCAATGCAATGGTACAGAAGAGCTCCAGGGAACTCATGATAGAAGAGGATCTCCAATTTCAGGAAAAAAAAAAAAAGAACTGTGGAGTATAGATGCTGAATAAACCACACTATTTCTTTTGTTTTTGGTACTGTTGTTTTTTTCTATTTTGAGGTTTTTTGTCATTGCTCTGATTTTTCTCTTATTACATGACTAATGCATAAATAGGATTAATGTTATTATGTGTGTGTGTATATATAAATATTTATATTTATAAAACCTATATCAGATTACCTGCTGTCTAGGGGAGGGTGGAGGGAGGGGAGGGAGGGAGAAAAATCTGAAATTGGAAAGCTTGTATAAACAAAAGTTGAGAACTATCTTTACATGTAACGGAAAAAAAATAATTTTTTTAAAAAAAGATAATTTTAAACTTTCACTGTTCTTTTGTAAGCTTTTCATTTCCAAATTTTTCTCCCACCTTCCTTTCTCTGCCCCTTCCCAAGGCCAACCAGCAATCTGATATAGGTTATACATTAAAATCATGTTAAATGAATTTCCGCATTAGTCATAATATAAGAGTACAAACAACAACAAAATACACACAAGAAAGAAGAAACAACAACAACAAAGAGCAACAAAAAAGTGAAAATAGTAGGTTTCAATCTGTTTTCGGAGTCCATAATTCTTTTTCTGTATGTGGAGAGCATTTTCCTTCATGATCATTTTATTGTTGAGAAGACCTAAGTCTATTACAGTTGGTCATCACAAAATGTTTTGATACTTTTTACTGTGTTTTCTTGATTCTGCTCATTTCACTCAACATCAATGCATATAAGTCTTTCCAGGTTTTCCTGAAATCTGCCTGCTTATTGTTTCTTATATCATAATAATATTACATAACATTCATATACCCCAGCTTGTATAGCCATTCCCCAATTGATGGTCATTCCCTTAATGTCCAGTTCTTTGCACCAAAAAAAGAGCAGCTATACATATTTTTGTACATGTGGATCCTTTTCCCTTTTTTATGAATTCTTTGGGATATAGACCTAGTAGTAGTATTGCTTGGTAAGTGGGAATGCATAGTTTTATACCCTTTTGGACATGCTTTCAAATTGTTCTCAAGAATGGTTAGATCAGTTCACGGCTCCACCAACAGTCCATTAGAATTTCAATTTTCCCACATCTCCTTCAACATTTATAATTTTCCTTTGTTGTTATATTATCAATTTAGATAGATGTGAAGTGGTATCTCAGAGTAGTTTTAATTTGCATTTCTCTAATCAGTAGTGATTGAGAACATTTTTTCATAAGGCTAGCAATAGCTCTAATTTCTTCATCTGAAAATTGCCTGTTCATGTCCTTTAACCATTTCTTAATTGGGGAATGACATGTATTCTTATTTATTTGATTCAATTCTTTATATATATTTAGATATGAGGCCTTTTCTCAGAAATACAGTCTGAAAATCATTTCCCAGCTTTTTGCTTTCTTTATATTCTTATTTGTATTGTTTTTGTTTGTACAATTTTATTTAATTTAATGGAAGCAAAATAATTAATTTTGCATTTCATAATGTTCTCTACAAAAAACAAAACAAAACCTCTAATGTCCTTTGTCCTATAAATCTGGCCTCAGACACTTAACACTTACTAGCTGTGTGACCCTGGGCAAGTCACTTAATCCCAATTGCCTCACCAAAAAAAAAAAAACAAGAAGCAAACAAACAAATAATGTTCTCTAGCTTATCTTTAGTGAAAAATGTTTCCCCTTTCCATAGATATGACAAGGAAACTATTCCATCCTTTTTTAATTTGCCAATAGCATTACTTTTAATGTCTAGATCATGTAACCATTTTGACTTTATTTTGGTGTATGGTATAAGATGTTGGTATCTGCCTAGTTTCTGTCATACTCTTTTCCAGTTTTCCCACTAATTTTTGTCAAATAGTGAGTTCTTTTGTTGGAGGCTAGATTCTTTGGGTTTATCAAACAAGAGATTGCTATATTCATTTACTACTGTGTTTTTTGTTCCTAGCCTATTCCACTGATCCAACATTCTGTTTCTTAGCACAAAATAGTTTTGATGGTTGCTGCTTTATAATACAATTTTAGATTTGGTACACCTAGGCCACCTTCCTTTGCAATTTTTTTCATTTATTTCCTTGATATTATTGACATTTGCTTCTTCCAGATAAGTTTTGTTATTATCTATTTTCCAGGTCTGTTGTTTTTGTGAAGAGGTATTTTACATGTTTTTCTACTTTGATTTTTTTTTTATTCTGTTTTACTTCTTCCTGTTGTCTCATTGAGCCATTAGCTTTTATCTGTCCAGTGCTTTTTCTTAAGGAATTATCTTCCCCATGCAGCATTTGCACCTACTTTTCCATTAGTCCAATAATATTTTAAAACATTATTTTCTTTTGCAATGTTATTGAATTTCTCTTACATAACTCTCATTTATTTTCCCAATTTTGCTCCTACTTCTCTAATTTGGTTTATAAAATCCTTTTTGAGCTTTTCTGATAGGGCTTTTTTTGTTTTGAGTCCAATTCCTCTTCCCCTTTAAGGCTTCATGTTTAGGAATTTTGACATCGTTGTCTTCCTCTGAGTTTATGTTTTGATCCTCTCTGTCACCATAATTTCTTTGGTGAAGTTTCTTTTCTGTTTCTTATTCATATTTCAGCCATTTTCATGACTTTTAAAGTTGAGTTCTGCTCCGGGGTTACAGTGTGCACTATGTGAATGCTCTTTTGCTAAGTCTCAGAGACTTGGTTACTGACTTTCTTCTCTGAGGCCTCAGCTACTTGCAGCTTACTCTTTGCACTGGAGTGACCAAGCCTAGTTGGGCCTGTTGGGTAGCAGGTGTCCCAGCTGGCAGATTGCCTTCTGTGTTGTGGCTGGGTGCTTCACAACTGGGCTGCTGCCACTAGTTTGCTGAGCTAGGACAAAGGGTCTTTTGGTGCTGGTCTATGCTGTGGCTAAGAGCTTTTTGCTGGCTTGCCCGGACACCCTCTACACTTAGCTGTGCTCCCCTTTTACCCAGGTTAGACAGACCTTTCCTGAAGACCTTCTAGGATTATCTTAAGCCAGAAGACTATTTAACTACATTTTTGGCAGCTCTAGAATTCAATGAGAGGCTTAATTTAACATTGTTAATGAGGGAAATTTGGGAGAGCTCAGGCAGCTTCCTGGCTTCAATCCACCAACTTGGCTCCACCTCCTATAGTTAACTTTTAATGATAAAACTCTGTCTATCAATGGAAAGAACACTAAAAGTTTAAGGATCTTGGCAATGTCACATAGGGAAGTAAATGACTAAACATATATATTTCTTAATCTAATATTGGATGTCTATCCATTACATCTTGTTGCCTCTATATAAAGATCAATATAACTCTATGGATGTAGATCTATATCAATCTCTAAATATTTATACCCTTTCATATCTATATTTATAGTATGTATATATATATACACATATACATCCATAAGCATACATATACATATTTCTGCATATGTATATGTGCAAAACCACATGTGCATATTCATATGATGAATGATTTTAAATGTTAGTGATTCAACTCAATATGATAGGCTGGAAAGAAGTCATTTTTAAAAAAATATTTTGTTAATATGAATTATTGTGAGTCATTATTATAATCATGCAACAAGTTCTGCAGTGGTTCAGGATTTGAGGTAATGAGTACATTCTCAAAGAGTAATATTTAGAGAACTTGATTTTCTATTGAAAGCCCTTAGTCTTGAACTCTGTAATGAATATTCCCCATATCAGTGAGAAATTCCCTTGTGTGAGAAAATAATTATTAATAATGGATTTCTTGGGAGGACCTAGAGATCAGTTCCTCAGTCCTTTCTCCTCCCCATTCCAGAAAGTTCAGATCTTGTCTGGGAAAATCGGAAGGGAACAATTGAAATGGAGATCAACTCTTTTGTCTAAATTACTGAAGGACCATGCCTAGGTAATAGACTTTGCCTTAAGCAAATTGAGTGAGGGTATCTGTAGAGTTCATTTTAATTTAGACCACCCCACCATCAGATCATGTCAACCAATGTAATTGTATGATGCTAACCAATTAGCATAAATCAAAATAAAACAACCTGCTTCTATCAAAAGAGGATAAAACACTTGACTATGGGAATGTGGAGGCTCTTGGCTCTCTCTTGGCTGATGCTTGGCTCTGCGTCACTCTGGACTCACTCTTTGGGCAGTGTAAGTTTTGTAGGTCTTCTGGACTTTACTTGAGACCACATGTTGAGACAACATTGGTCTCAGGCTTTTCACCTGCTTGTGCGAACTGCCACATGGTCAGTTCTTTATTGGTATATATAATATTGATTGCTTAATACTAAAACTGGTGCAATAGCAATCAATAATTTTGAAAAAAACACAATTTTAGCTAATTATTAAAAAACACATTTGGCAAGAATTCATTTTCTCATTTTTAGCCTCAATTAATATTAGTGATCAGAGCATCATTAAGATTCATTCTATTGTTATAATGGACATTTGTATGAGAGACAGCATGTTAAAGGAAAACATTTAGTATGGCACTTTGCTCTTATGAATTGAATATTATCTAATTTTTGATCCCATTTTAATTGTATTTTTTATTAAACAAGCCCAATGAGATTACCTCTCCAGTACCTACTTCTTTTAATAGTTAAATGATAAAGATACAGCATATTGTAAAATATCAACTGTGAAAACTTGTTTTTTCTTTTCTAATACACACACACACACACACACACACACACACACACACACATATATATATATATATATGTATGTATGTATGTATGTATGTATTTTAAGCAGGCATAGTTCAGTTTATTCATTGTTTATAAAAAAAACACATCTCATGTGGTTGCCACAGCAGCTGCCTTGGTCCTCTGGACATATATCTGAGTGTGAATCTTCAAAAAATGGTAGGCAAATTCCTGATAGGGGGACTTAGTAAACATAGTCTCCTCTCACAGGTATGGGTTTAGGTAGCTATATGTTTTGGAGATGAAATTGAAGGTAGCTTTAGTAAATTTGCCCAGAGTGGCAGTACAGCCCTTGCAGAAGTGTAGCAGTCAATCAATTCCAACGATTATCAGGAACTTCTTAGGCATAGGAGCTGAGACAATGTCAATACCTCGAGGGATGGGGATGATATCATGAAAACTGATCCGCAGCACCCAGTGACCTTGTAGGGCACTGTGTGAGGCTTGCCAATCTTGTTCCCCTAGTAGCTATGCCTCACAGGAATGATAGACAGCTTGGCCAGAATTATAGCACCATGAATAGATGTTTCTTCTTCCTTGGAGCACTTGACACCCAAGGCAACATAGCCATTGTAGTCACCAATGGCCACAAAAGCCTTGAACCTGGTACATTGTCCAGCTCTAGTTTGTTTCTGAACAGGCATGATCTTCAGAACCTCATCCTTCAATGAAGACCTGAGGAAGAAATCTATGATCTCAGATTCCTTAATAGGAAGGAAGAAAAGATAAATCTCCTCCAAAGACTTGATCTTCATGTCCTTGACTAGCAGGCTCAGCTTGGTGACAGGAACCCATTACTTATCTTTGGCCTTTTCTCCTCCAGCCCCATAGCCATGACTCTAGCCTCAACCTTGGCAGTCACTGCCTAAGCCACAATGGAAGCCCCTTAGCATCTGATTCCAGGGTCCTGGGGCCTCCAGCTCCTCCTGCAGCACCATCATCATTTGCCATCTGGTGTTTGTTAGAAGTAGAAGCCCAATAATATTTTAATAAATATAAAAATTATCCCAGTAAAAGTTTACACAAATTGGAAAGGTGATATAAAGTTGTGGGAAGCCAAGTGGCCTAATGGATAGAGCACCAGTCCTACAGTCAGATATACTTCTCTTCCCAAGTTCAAAACTGACCTCAGAAAATTACTATCTGTTTGACTTTGCTCAAGTCACTTAACACTGCTTACCTCTCTTTCCTCATCTGTAAAGTGAGCCAGAAAAGGAAATGGCAAACCATTCCAGTATATTTGCCAAGAAAACCTGAAATAGGGTCACAGTTTTCCAGACATGGCTGAAAAATGACTGAACAGCAACGACTAGAAGAATACATGAAGGTTAATAGATATTGATATACTTCTAAGTCACCATTTGAAGTAATAATGCTTTAGTCTTCCAAAATAACTTTTATTTTCCCATCATTGTGCTCCACTGGAATTGGATAGGAGAACTGAATGACATTTCCATTTCTTGGTTAAGAATTAGATCATACTCACTGGCAATATTTTTTTAATAAACTCTGGATTATAATTTCATAGGAAGTGGCCAAAATATTTTGTGCAAAGTGCTTAGAGATATCCCTACATGACTTTGTACTCCATTAGATTAATAGTGGTTATATCTGTTGTATACATTCTATAATGTAAATTGGGTATTGGGAGAAATATTTTTGAATTTTGACACTACCTATCAAATAAATTATGTATACAGATGACAATGGTAATAATGATTTTAATAAAAATGAGAAAAAACCTCTAGAATATAAGGGGTAAGTGGAAGAGGCATGAGTTCTAATTACATGGGTAGCCAAGAATTTGAATTTCTTTTGACTGCTTTACTATATTTCATCTACAATAGTTAATGAATCTGAACTTACTGGACAATTCTAGAAGTAGTAAACTGCCCTCTGATGACTGCTACTGTAAATGATGTGATGGGGCTGGTTTCTAATAAGTCCGGAATGACATTCAACAGAATAGAACATTTGAAATGAGATGCTCTATGGTGAAAAAAATGAACCTGATGCCCAGCTGAAGTTGCTTGTCATCTTTTAAAAGAAGTTTGGCAGAACAGTGGTCAGTGGAGACACACTGATACCTTGGCATTAGTTGGGGAGATAGACTCATCTGACAGATTTAATAGGTTGTAATCAGGTCTGTTACATTAAAGTCACCATTACCTTGAATGTTATATCACTCTTGCCATGGCAATTTCAATAAAAAACAGACTTAAATATCCTCCTTTTGTGCTACCTAGTGTATCATTTAGAAGGTCAAGTTCAGGAAATCAGTTTCTAATTTTAAAACAGTTGGTAAATAACATGCTAAGCACAAAAAATGTGTTCTTTTCAGAAAAATAAAACACTTCTAATGCTTCCCTATCACAATCTTGTGTTTCTTCTATATATAATAGTGTACCTTTTATTTATTTTGACTGTGACCTTTTCCCCATCTTTTCATAACATATGACATTTTAAATGTTTTAATGCATTTGCTCAGGTGACTGACACCAAAGAATTCACTGTTTAAAGCTAGTCTATTTAAAAATCTTCATTTTAGTCTTGAAAGAATGGTAAAATAATATTAATATTTGTTCAAGATGATACAAGACATTTTTAACAAAGTGTTATAGAAAACAAAGGTTACATTTTCTTAATGAATCCCTTTTTTCTGGATAAGTGCAGTCTACTATGTTAAGAGCAACAGGGAAATATCTTCACACACCATTTCTTCATAAGAAGCTTCTCTTACTTACATATTTTAAAACTACTATATGATTTATTATACCAAGAAATGTCAGGCAATGATACTTGTTATATTTTGCTTAGGTACACATTAAAAGAGTGAGATTAAGAAAATCAATCAACAGGTATTTTATTTATTTTTATTTGGCTTACCTCTATACAAAGGGAGTGAGTTTAAAGGACTAAAAAAAAACAATCCTACTCTCGTGGAACTATTATTGTATCAAGAGAAGGAAGAGGGAAAAAAATATGAATGAAGAGAGAAAAGGAAGAAGACAGATAACTTTTATTCACTTTTGCTTATTTCCTCTGGATGTGACAGGACATGAGCACAATATGGTCACTGAATTTTCACCCCAGAGAATAAAAGACAAAAATAAGAACTTATTTTGCTGAGCTTTTTGTCAATCTAGAGATCTCTAGTACTCAAGAAGACAATAAGCACACACAGGCAATCATTCCAACAACAAACATAAGCAACATGAATCGAATTATTTTTCCATTTTTAATACTGTTTTATTTATTACTTCTTGTTTATGTACACATATTTGCACACATGCATGAAGATGTTTTTATTCACTTGCATTTTCAATGACTCTTCTTTAGTTATACTATTATAAAATTATTTTAAAGGAAGAAAAACCTAGCATGAAATGTTAAAGTATCGCATTTTTCTGCAATGAGATGGACACATATTTGTTATTTTTGTAGTGTTTTTTTTAACCTTTTGGAAGCCAGATATTTTTATAAATATAATTTTGTTTCCCTTTGAGACCAATAGCATAATTTAAATTATAACTAGCCAAAAAATGCCCTGAAAGTTTTGAACATGGAATGCAGTAGTTAGGTATTAGAATTATATAAAATATAAGAATTTACCCTGTAGCTCTAATTACATTAATGGAAGTTAGTGAGAACAAAACCAGTTCACAATATAAGCAGCATTTTCATAATACATTTAACAAAAAATGCATATTTAATTTATTTTTATTTGTTTGTTTTTTTGGTTGGGCAATAAGGGTTAAGTGACTTGCCCAAGGTCACACAGTTAGTAAGTGTCAAGTGTCTGAGGTCAGATTTGAGCTCAGTTCCTCCTAACTCCAGGGCCTGTGCTCTATCCACTGTGCCACCTAGCTGCCACCTTAATCAATCAATCAATCAATCAATTTATTTATTTATTTATTTATTTTCAGTGAGACAATTGGAGTTAAGTGTACTCCGGATTCCAGGGCCAGTGCTCTGTGCCACATAGCTGCCCCCCTTAATTTATTTTTAAAGTAAAAATTCCCTTAACTTATTTCAATTAGTTATAACAGCTTTATATATTTTTAAGTTCTTACTATAGGCAAGTAGAGGGGTACCTAAGGCAATAAATAAATAAATAAATAGATAGATAAATAAATAAATAAACAACCCCTTCCCTCAAGTGGCTTACATTCTAGTGAAACAATGCATAAATATAATTAAAAATATCAATATTGTAAAGGCAACCTTAAAAATTATAAAGATTTTTTTAGCTACTAGTTTATCCTAATCACAGTTTTCTTATAGCATTAAATTTTTCAGGATAATTTATTTCCTGTATTTTAGATCAAATTTCATTATTTTTAAAAATTTATTTGATTAAACCATCCTGTTCTGTTGTATTGCACTGAAATATATGGTTAGGCAAATGGGGAAAGGGAAATAGGGAAAGGAAGATGAAGTTTGTACATATTTGAGCCATAAGAGTTTCATGTTATAATGAATATTCCAGAAATCAATGAAGTTTGGTCAAACTGTGTATAATAGAGGAAAAATAAAAAATAAGATAGTGGGAGAGAAGGAAGTGATAAAGGGATAAGGAAAATGCTGACTGGAGTAATATAGTAAGTCTTGTAGTTAATAAAGACAGAAATGACTTGTTAAATGCCTAGAAAGCAAATAACAATTCAGATCTATAGTAACTTTCACACACACGTGTGTGTGTGTGTGTGTGTGTGTGTGTGTGTATGTATATGCATATAGAGCTTAGGCCAAATGGTAATAGAGATCCACAAAACCAATGAGAAAAATAATATCTTGCAAATCCAAATTAGCAAAATGGAAAAGGAGGCATAAAATCTCACTGAAGAAAATAACTCCTTAAAAATTAGGATTAAGCAAATGGAAGCTAATGGCTTTATGAGAAATCAAGAAACAATAAAACAAAATCAAAAGAATTAAAAAATATAAGGCAAAATGGCATATCTCATTGGAAAAACTGACCTGGAAAATAGATAATTTGAAAATTATTGGACTACCTTAAAAAGCCATGATAAAAAAAAGAAAAAGAAAAAAAGAAAGAAAAAAAAAACCTAGACATCACCTTCCAAGTAATTGTTGAGGTAAATTGCCCTGATATTCTAGAACCAGAGAATAAAATAGAAATTGAAAGAATCCACTTATCACCTCCTGAAATAGATCCCAAAATGAAAACTCCCTGGTATAATTCCATAGGTCCCAGTTCAAGGAGAAAATATTGCAAGCAGTCAGGCAGAAACAATTCCAGTATTGTGGAGAAATACTCAGGTTAAAACAAGATTTACCACCTTCTTTATTAAAGCATCAGAGGGCTTAAATATGATATAATGGAGGACAAATGTCTGGGGATTACAATCAAGAATCACATATCTAGCAAAATTGAGTACAATCTTTCAGGGGAAAAGGGGATATCCAAAGAAAGAAAGGACTTTCAGGTATTCTTGATGAAATAACCTAAGTTGAATAAAAAAATCTGACCTTCAAATACAAAACTTAAGAGAAGCATAACAAGATAAACACGAAAAAGAAATCATAAGGAATTTTTAAAAAGTTTAAGCTTTCTATATTCCTACATGGGAAGATGATATTTGTAACTTGCAAAAATTTTTTTCAGTATTAGGGCAGTTTGTTGGAGTATATGTAAACAGAGGGCACAGGAGTGAGTTGAATATGAAGGAATGATATGTAAAAATATAAAATTAAGTGATGAGAGAAGAATGCACTGGAAGAAAAGGAAAAAGTAAGGTGCAATGGGGTAAATTATCTCACATAAAAGAAACATCTTATAGAGTGGAGGGGAAGATGGGAGGATATAAGGGAAGTGAATGAACCTTATTCTCATCAGAACTGGCTCAAAGAAGGAATAACATCTGTACTCATTAGGTATAGAAATCTATCATACTAGAACCATACTATTTTTACTTTTTATGTTTTTTTTCTTTTTTTAATGTTTTCCCTTTGTTCTGATTCTTCTTTCACAACATCAGTAATGTGCAAATATGTTTAATGTGATTATACACATATAACCTATATAAGATTGCTTGCCATCTGGGGGATGAAGGGAGAAAAATTTGGAACTCAAAATCTTATAAAAATGAATGTTGAAAACAATCTTTACGTGTTATTGGAAAATATAATATTATTAAGACTAAAAAATATCTATCTCACCCTGAAGGAAAGTAGGAGGGTAAGGGGATAAGGAACAGGGGTTATAAAAGGGAGGGAAGATTAGGGAAGGTGATAGTCAGAAGCAAAACAATTTAGAAAAGGGAAAGGGTTTAAGGAGAAAGAGAATAAAATAAATGATATGGAGAGGGAAAATAATGGAGGCAAATACAGTTAGAGTAACTGTAAAATTTTTTGAAGCAAGTTTGTCTGATAAAGGCCTCATTTCTCAAACAAATAGAGAATTGAGTACAATTTTTTTTAAAGAGCCATTCCCCATTGAAAAATGATCAAAATATATGAACAATTGTCCTATGAAGTAATCAAAGCAATCTGTATTCATATAAAAAAATGCTCTAACTCACTATTGATTGGAGAGATGAAAATCAAAACATTTCTGGTGTATGACTTCATACCCATTTGATTGACTAATAGGACAGAAAAATAAAATTACAAATGTTGGAGGGGGTGTCAGGAAAAGGAAAGATTAATGAACTGTTGGTGGATTTATAAACTGATTTGCCCTTTCTGTAGATCAATTTCCAACTATGCCTCAAAGGCTATAAGACCATACATATTCTTTGACCTGGGTATAGCATTACTAGTTCTGTATCCAAGCAATATAAAAATCCGAAAGATATAGTACCTATATGAATAAAAATATTTATTGCTGATCTTTCCAGGTAGAAAAGAATTGGAAATTGAAAGGATGGTTATCAATTGTAAAGTGGCTGAACAAATTGTGGTATGTGATTATGATGGAATACTATTGTGCTACAAGAAATGATGAGCAAGATGCTCTCAGAAAAAAAACTAGGCAAGATTTACATGAGCTGAGACAAAGTGAAATGTACCTTTTACAATGTAACAGCAATATTTTAAGATTATCACTGACTTAACTATTCTCAGCAATATAATGACTCAAGAGAATTCTGAAGTACTTAAGATAAAAATGCTGTCCATCCCCAGAGAAAAAACTGGTGGCATATGAGTGGAGATTGTAGCATATTTTTTAACTTTATTTTTTTTTTGAGTTTTTTAAATCTATATTTTCTTTCACAACATGACTAATCTGGAAAATGTTTTGCATGACTACTCATGTATAACATATTGAATGTCTTCCTGTCTTAAAGGTGGGAGGAAAGAATTTGGAACACAAAGTATTAAAAAATGGATGTCAAAATGTGTTTACATATAATTGGGAAAAATAAAATGCTAAATAAAGGGGAAGATGTTTAAAAGTTGACACACTATGGATATAATAAAATTAGCTTTTTCAGATAAATTATACTTAAGTGTAGAGAAAGTTTAATCTTAGGAAAGTATCTGATATTGGAAGACAGAGATCAGGACACCACAAAGCAGGATCAGCTAGTACTTGAGTGGGGCTGAGTTGAGAAGAAACACACTTTGTTGTTTGGCATCAGAGAAAGGAAATCTCAATTTATTAGCACGGAATTCAATTATTTCTACTGATTGAAGAAGCATTATTAATTCCCTTTAAATTTTAGCATGCTAGGAGAAATCTCTTGTTACAGATTTAGAAATATGATTTAGCTAAGGTTTTATATCTTTATTTTGGGTTTTGAAATGCATATTGTGTTAAACCTTCCTTAGCCCTCAGAATACAGTTATATTCATAAATTTTAGGATATGCATGATACTTATTATTTAGCATGACAGTGTATTGCAGGCATCTGCTAAGTTGACATGTTTGTCAGTAGAAATGAGTATTTTAGCAGTTTTGATTTAATGTCACCCAGAGTTTGTCCTGAATTGTTCATGTCCTTGAGAAGCCAGATGATTTCTATTTTTGTCTATGTGCTCAAGTACCCTGGGGTACTATTCTAACATTAGTGTTTTTTTTTCCTTTTTTGTAGATTGCCGTATAATGCCATTAGCTGAAAACTATGCATCTAAAAATTGCTACAACTAAGAGTACTGCATTATATCACAGTATAACAAAGTGGTTTTGGACTTTTTTTCATGATTAGACTGATTCAGTTTTCTTAAACAAAATTTAAAAAAAGACAAAACAAAAAAAGCATGAACATACATACAGAACAACAACAATTTCTATTGAGGTTAATGCTTAATAGGGACAAACATAATTGTTCCTGTTCAAAATCAAAATTTTACCTAAGTCACCGTCTTGATAACTCATATATTGCTTTTAAACTTAAAATTTGTCAATGGCCCACTATGTGCTAGAAAGCATTCTAAGTATTGGAGAGACAAAAACCAAAGTAAAAGAATCCCATGGTTATGTACAAATACATGAAAAATAACTTTGGAGGAAAAGATAAAATGACAGTTCAACAAGTGACTGAATGTAATGTCTGATGCATTTCCAACAACCACATAAAATAATTATAGAACACCAAATAGAATGAGTTATTTGGCATAGATGCACAGATTCTTAGCTAGCTATCTCACCTTATTCTTATTAAATAAAGTGGAAACATGACTCATTACAAACGTAAAAAAGGGTCTTTAAAAGTCATTTAATGTTATTTGTGAATTCAATTTAATAAAAATGTCAGCATGCTTTTATGTGGAGGGAGCATCATGAGCTTTGTTTTAAGTTATGATCTGATTGACAATAACTTAAACTGTCTGAACTGTGACAAAATATTATCAGAATGAACATTACAATGTATTTGTGAACTCTTCATGAATATAGAAGATGAAATCATAGTTTTGATGCAGAATAATTTTATAACACTAGTAAGATTATTTTGTAAAAAAGTAGAAAAAAAAAAGAATATACCAGCAACACTTAAATTTCTACACCCAAAACATATGAGCCTCTAATCATAGTCACATTCATCTGGGGAAAAAATAAAACTTTTTTTCTTCTATAACCAAGAGAGTGAGCTAAGATAATTACCAACACACATATACACATGAACAAACACACACAAACACACACAGACACACACAGAGGACAGGTCCCCATACTAATATCAGAAAGTTTTTGTTGGGGGCTGAATTTAATTTACATTTATATAGTACTAAAATTCCTGAATGATTACCTCAGTCTTCCATTTTATATTTACTATTCAGACTCAGTATTTCTTAAGAAGAATATACAATATATGCCTACATCTAGATGCATTGTGTGGGGAAGGATATATACATATATACATACATGTGTATACATATATAATTTAAAATTTCATTCAATATTTTCAAATGCTGTGTAATAATGTAACAATCTTTTTTTTTAAATCATGAGATACAAATTATTTCCTGTGCTGCCACTTCTTACCCCTTTTGGAGAAGGCAAGCAATTTGATATTCATTATACATGTGTTTACACATGGCCAGTTGAGTGGCACAGAATAGAGGGCCAGATTTAGAGTCAAAGAAAACATGTATTCCTGAGTTCAAATTTGGCCTCAGATATTTACTGCTGATGTGACTCTTAGGAAGTCACTTAATGCTGCTTGTCTCAGGTTCCACATCTCTAAAACAAGCTGGAAAAGGAAATGGCATATTTTGGTAATATAGCCAAGAAAATCCCAAATGGAGTCAGTAAGAATTGGACATGGCTGAAATGACTCAACAACAATATATAAGCGAAGATGTACAAAATTTATTTTTCATACTAGCCATGTTGCAAAAGAAAACAGACAGAAAAGCTTAAAAATAAAGAAAAATGTATTCTGCAAACTCTAATCAGAGTTCCTGGTATCTTCTTTGAGGTCGATAGCATTTTTGATCATGAATCTTTCAGAATTGTCTTGAATCATTATCTCTCACACTTGACCATCATAAAATATTAGTGTTGTTATATTAAATATTTAAGTGAGTTTTCCCAGATTTTTCTGAAACCTTCCTGTTTGTAATGTCTCTTAGCAAAATATCATTTCAGCAATATCATATACTACATACACTTATTCAACCCTTTCCTGATTGATGTGCGTTCCTACAATTTAAAGTTTTTTGTGGCCACAAAAAATGCTATAAACATTTTGTATGCATCATTTACTCATTTTTCTGATCTATTTGGGATACAGACCTAGTAATGGTTTTGATTAGTCAAAGGGTATGCACAGTTTTATAGTTCTTTGAGCATAGTCCCCAATTGTTCTACAGAATGGCTGGACTAATTCACAACTTGACCAACAATACGTTAATGTCCCAATTGTTTTTTGCTTCAACCACAACATTTGTTGTTTTCTTTTTCTATCATGCTAGTCAATCTGATAGTCTTGAGATGGTATTACAGAATTATTTTAATGTGTATTTCTTTTTATCAATGGTGTTAATATACTTCATGTAATTTAAATTTTAATTTTTTTTGGAAATTGAATGTTTATATTCTTTGACCAATTAACAGTTGGGGAATAACACTTATTTTTTTTTAATGAATTTGACTCAGTTCCTTATATTTATGTGAGGAATTTCTCACATAAGCTTGTAATTTCCCCCTACTTCCTACTTTCCTTTTAATTTTGGCTTCATTAGTTTTGTTTATGGAAAGGATTTTTATGTAGGCTGAATTCCTAGTGTTAAGTAACAATAAAGAATCATGCCTGCAGAGGGCAAAAGCATGGCATAACCCATGTGCCAAACCATATTAAGACCCTGCTCATGGGACAGGGCAGAATCAAGGCCCAATCAACAGAATAAATCAGCATCAAACAGCCTCCCCTCCCTGTAGTACAAGGCAGCAGCTAAGCCTTGAGGCCTAATGTAAATCAGCAGCAAGGCCTTGGACTCTAACACAAGAAGTTTGAGGCAGTGTACTCCAAGAACACTCCAAGAACTGAATGAAACTTTTACATGAAAGAAAAAGTCTTGAAACAGACAGAAAAATTAACAAAAAAATCCCCATTTTAACTTTAAAAACATTACAATGGTGACAAAATGGCTCAAGATACAAATGGGGAAGATGATAATATAAAAATGGGTAAAGGGCAAATCTCAAAGAAAAAAAATGTGAATTGATCTCAGTTTCAAAAAGAACACCAGAAAGAATTCAAAAAATATTATTTTTAATTAAATAAGAGAGCTATAATTAAAAGTGGTGGAGAAAAGGAATGAGAGTAATGCAAAGAAATAATGAAAAAAATATTAACAACCTGGGGAAAGAAGCACAACAATGAGAGGGGGGCAGATATACAACAATTCACAGAAGACATCTCTTTTAAAATTAGAAATGATCAAATGGGGTAGGGGGAAGGCACAAAAGCTCAATGAAGAAAATAATTCCTTAAAAATTAGAACTGGGCAAGAGACATTATGAGACATCAAGAAACAACACAACAGATTTATTTTAAAGTAGGAAAAAAATAGAATTTATTGAAAAAGAATTCACTTGGAAAATATATTGAGGAGAAATAATTCAAGACTTATTGGGTAACTGAATGCCAGGATCAAAATAAAAGTCAGTGTACTATCTTTCAAGAAATTATCAAAGAAAAGTGCCCTGATATCCTAGAAACAGTGGGTAAAATATAACTTTAAAAGGTCTACTAGTCACCTTTTAAAAGAGAGCCAAAAAAGAAAACTCCCAGGAACAAAAGACAAGTTCTAGAGCTCCCAAGAAAAGTGGAAAATACAGCAAACATCCAAAAAGAAATGATGCAAATATCATAGAGCCACAATCAGGCTTAGGTAGGGTATTGAAGGACAAGGGGGCATAGAATATGAAATTCCAGAAGGCAAAAGAATTAGGATTTCCAACAAGAATAGCCTACTCTTTAATCTGAGTATAATACTTCAGGATAAAAGATATTTAATGAAATAGAGGACATTCAAGTACTGCTAATTAAAAAACAAGAGCTTTGCAGAGCAAAAATGGTGGAGAAAAGCCAGGAAGTTGCTTGAGCTCTCCTGAGTTTCTTTCAAAAACAAGATTGAGTCAAGATTCTAAATGGATTCTGTAATGACAGAACATACAAAAAGACAAAGAGAAACAATCTTCCAACTTAAAATAATTCAGAAGACTTCAGGAATGTCTGGTCTCACTTGGGCAAAAGGCGAGCACAGTGCATCTCAGTGCAGCATGGAGGGAGTCTGTTCAAGTCAGCAAAAGCTCTTGTACACAGCACAGGTCAGGAGCTTAGACTGGTCTGGTCTCAGAAACTTGGAGGTGCAGCAGGCTTGTCAGTCCTGGATGAGAGGGCAAATTTCCAGCTACAGAACCACCCACAGGACAGGTGTTATTAGGCCAAGTCAATCCGCTCACTGAGAGCAAACTACACGTGATGCAGAATCCACAAGCCACAGAGGCTTCAGAGAAGAAAGCCAGTTACAAGACCCCTATCCCCCAGGACAAGAAGCTTGCAATATTGGATCCTGTGCTCCAGGAGCAGACCTCAACTTTATAAGTCAAAAAGTAGGGTAATACATGAGTAAGAAGCAGAAAAGGGCCCTTATGATTGACAGCTTCTATGGCAACAGGGAAGAAAAAAAAATAAATGCAGACAAGGATAATACTATCAAGGGAAAAGATGAATTGGTCTCAAGACCAAAAAGCCTTCTTGGAAGAACTCAAAAAGAATTTTTAAAGTCAAATGAGAGAGGTAGAAGAAAAATACTTGGGAAAGAAATGAGAGAAATGATAGTTATACAAGAAAATTATGAAAAATGGGTCAACAAGGGGGCAGCTAGGTGGAACAGTGGATAAAGCACTGACCCTGGATTCAGGAAGACTTGAGTTCAAATCCGGCCTCAGATACTTGACACTTACTAGCTGTGTGACCCTGGGCAAGTCACTTAACCCCCCATTGCCCTGAAAAAAAAGAGTCAACAACTTGTAAAAGGAAGCATAAAAATAAACTGAAGAAAAAAATTTCTTACAAAAATACAATTTGCTAAATGGGGAAAATGGTCAAATGGAAAAGGAGGTGGAAAAGCTTACTAAAGAAAATAATGCCTTAAAAATTAGAATTGGGCAGATGGAAACTAATTACTCTGTGAGACATCAATAATCAAACACAATCAAAAGAATGAAAAAATAGAAGAAAATATAAAATACTTCATTAGGAAGACAACTGACCTGGAAAATTGATGCAGGGGTGATAATGTGTGAATTATTCAACTACCTGAAAGCCATGATTAATAAAATAAAATAAAATAAAAAAGCCTAGACACCACATTCCAGGAAATAATCAAGGAGCACAGCCCTGATGTTGGAGAATTGGAGGATAAAATAGTCATTGAAAGAATCCACTGAACACCACCTGAAAGAGATCCCAAAAAGAAAACACCAAGAAATATTGTAGCCAAATTCAAGAATTATCAGGCAAAATAGAAAACACTACAGGCAGCCAGAAAGAAATAAATTTCATTAAACCACATTAAGGATTGTACAAGACCTGGAAGCTTCAACATTAAAGGATCAGAAGGCTTGGAATATGATATTCTGGAAGGCAAAGGAGTTTGTATTGCAACCAAAAATCAAATACCTGGCAATACTGAGCATTAGCTTTCAGGAGAAAAGATAGACATTCAATGAAATAGGGGATTTTCAAGATTTCCTGATGAAAAGACAGGAACTGAACAGAAAATTTGATCTTCAAGAACAAGACTCAAGAGAAATATAAAAAGGTAAATTGGAAAAGGTTAAACTGTTTACATCTCTACAGGGGATTACTACTTGAAACAAGAAAAAACTTTAGCAAAATTACAGGATATAAAATAAATTCACATAAATCATCAGCATTTCTATAGATGAAGAACAAACTCAGCAGCAAGAGGTAGAAAGAAAAATTCCATTTTAAGTAACTATAGTAAATAGAAAATATTTGGAAGCCTACCTGCCAAGGCAAACCCAGGAAATATATGAACACAATTAAACAATATTTTTCACATACATAAAATTAAATCTATGTAATTGGAAAAATACCAATTGCTAATGGATAGGCCATGTTAATATAATAAAAAAGACAATTTTACCTAAACTAACTTATCTATGCAGTGCCATCAGAATCCCTAAAAACTATCTTATAGAGGTATTAAAAATAATAACAAAATTCATATGTCTAAAATATATAGGGAACTAAATCAAATGTATATGAATCCAAGTCATTACCCAACTGAGAAATGGTCAAATGATATGAATAGGCAGTTTTCTGATGAGGAAATCAAAGCTATCTATTCCTATATGAAAAAAATGCTCTAAATCACTATTGATTAGAGAGATCCAAATTAAAACAACTCCGTGGTACCACCTAACACCTATCAGATTGGCTAATATGACAAAAAAGGAAAATAATTGAAATGATTGGAATGATGCCACCTACTGGAGACTTGCTGTGGGAAAGCTCCACCATGAGGAAAATGCCTCAGAGGCATTGTGGCTTTTCCTTGGTGTCAGGAAATGATGTTTGCTCATGGGGGCTGTCTATCAAGGCTACCAGCCAATCAACTTGGGGAGCCTCCTATGGTCTGGGAGGAGACAGGAAGGAGGAAAGGGAGCCTGTGCAGAGAGCTCTTGGGCTTTTTGGGTTCCTGACTGGATGGTGGTGGTGGCAGAGGACTTCACAGGAAATTTGAGGAAAGATAGGAATGCCAGGCTGTTGGAATTCTGTTCTCAATCTTTTTCCTTCTATTTTCCAATAAACCCTTAAAAACCTAAACTCGTTTTATCAGTGATTTTAGTCAGTTTTCCCCAAAACTGGGGGAACAGATTAGAATCCACATTTAGAATCTTAAATTACACAGTTTGCCTGACCACGAAGAGGAAAACCAAACGTTCATCTTCTGATCTTCTGATTGGGTAAGATTTTCCCTCCCCTGTCCCCTTAAATTGGAAAGAACTACCAAGTATAGGCTGTTTAAAATTTCAAATGGATCTTTTAAACATCCTAAGTACCCTTTTTCTAGCTTTACCTTCACTAATCAGAGATGTTGGCCAGTTTGAATTTGAATATATTTTTATTACTCTTTTTGGTTTTGTGGGGCTTTGTGGTGTGGTATGGAGAATTTGACATGCCCTAGATAATATTAGAATAAAGATGATTCCCCGGGATTCCCCATTAGGAAAGCTACTTATGGATTGGAATGAGGGAAAACTTAGACTAAATAGAACCATGACCAGAGGAGAGCTTATCAGACTGTGTTTTATGTGGCATGAGAAATTACAGGAAGAATGGCCCAAATATGGGTCATTTGATCCCCAAACATTGAGGCATTTACAAAGAACCCTAATTAGATGTCCACCTGAACATTTACGTTATTGGAAAATCTGGGCCAGAGCAAGCGAAAATTATCATACTAAAAATATAAGACGAAGAAAATCCAGGCCCCAGTTTACATCTGAGTCTGCCTCCCAAACTGAAACAATAAACTGGCAGAAAGACATGGCCTCCCAAACTGAAACACCCAATAATACAACTCAATCCAAGGCCGTTGAGACTGAAATTCCAAATGACCCAACTCTTATTCCCTCGCCCTCTACTTCCTCCATGCCAAACAAACAAATAAAGAAATAAATAAATTATTCCCCTGTAGAGGAGGCAGAGAAAGTAAAAATTTTTCCCCTTCAAGAGATCCTCGCCCATGGTCAAAAAGGTACTATACGTAAGCTCAGACAATACACACCTTTTACACCCAAGGATTTGGCTTTATGGGGACAAAGCACTCCTAAATTTGATGAAGATCCCACAGCAGTTATCGTGCAGTTTAGAGCAATTTTTAGAGCATATCAGCCCACTTGGAATGATGTTACTGACCTTATGGAAACAATATTGTCCCCAGGAGAAAGAGCAGATATAGTGGCTGCAGCAAACAGCCGGGAAGCCACGGGAAAGGTTGATATTGGGTGGCCTATTCAAGACCCTGACTGGGACCCCAATAACCCTAAGCATTTTGATATGTTGAAAGATGCAAGGGAAACATTGATGAAGGCAATGGAATCCTGTATTAGAAAGTGATAACTGGCAAAAATTTATAGATACAGTTCAGGGACCTGATGAGAGACCTAATAGATTTTATGACAGGCTGTGTAAGTATGCCAGGCAATATGCTATACTAGACCCATTAGTCAGTAGAGATGCCCATATTATCTGCTCTCATTTTGTAAACCAGTCCTTACCAGAAATTCGGGAATATTTTAAAAAGCAATGTCCTGGGTGGAATAGTTTGAGTCCTGACAGACTTAAAGAAATAGCAACATATATTTATGAAGGAAATAAGAGAGAGAAGAAAGGAACAGACAGGACATTTTAGCTCCAGTACAGGAAACAACAGGGCAGAGAAACTAGAAAATTGAAAATCGTTATCAACACCCTAAATTTTGCGAGTACTGCAAAAAACAAGGACACTTCTTGAGGGAATGTAGAACTAGAAAACAAGACCTTAAGAGGACAATGACCGAGAGCCTTGAGGAATTCTTTGGGGGAAATTGAAATAATTTTGGAAACTTTGATCAGAAAGGAAACAACCGGAGTAATCATAGGCTTTATTACAGGCAGAATCAAAATGGATATAAATCTTTTCAGGGGGATACAAAGAGACAGTATCAGAATAACCGTAGACCCTATCAGGGAGGAACAGAAGGACAGAACCAGAATCAGGGTAACCATGGACTCCCTCAAAGGGGGGCACAGGATTGACAAGAGGAAGGGGAGGAATGGAACATAGATAATGAAAGCAACATATTCCCAGATCCGGATTTTTTGAATGCACTTATGCCAGTCCATTCACCTCCCCAGAGTAATGAACCTCATGTGACCCTCAAAGTAGGGGACACGTATTATGACTGTTTGCTAGACACAGGAGCTTCTAAATCAGTTTTAGTAAGCAAACCAGATGCTGGGTGTAGATCTGTAGGATTTTTGAATGTAGTAGGAGTCTCAGGAAAGAGCCAGAGAGTGGCAAAATTGAATCCTTGCATGGTATCTATGGGGCCCTTAACAGTGGAACATTCGTTCTTACTCATGCCTGATGCCCCTCTAAATTTACTAGGTCGTGATCTCCTTTGCAAGCTTAGAGCAACCATATCTTGTGCTCCAGATGGGGCTGTCTCCCTACAATTGCCAGAAGATACTGTTCATTTATTACCGATTTTACTTACAGAAGCTCAAGGAACAGTAGGGGAAGTATCCAAAATTCCCTCTGACATTCCTGAGTCTTTATGGGCCTCATCCCCTAATGAGGTGGGGCTCCTTAAGTCTGCCATGCCTGTTACCTTTAAAGTTAAGGGGGGACCACCCCCCTCCATTCCACAGTATCCATTGTCTAGGGAAGCAATAGAAGGGATCACCCCTATAATTGAGACTTTGAAAAGCCAGGGTATTATTATTCCATGTCATCACTCTCCATGCAATACTCCCATTTTGCCAGTTAAAAAACCCAAGCCTGGGCCAGATGGTAAACCTGTTTATCATTTTGTGCAAGATCTTAGAGCAATTAATAATTATGTTATCCCTAGACATGCTATAGTGGCTTCCCCTTCTACCGTAATTTCTTCCATTCCCTATGAATCTACATGTTTCACAGTGGTAGACCTCTGCTCTGCCTTTTTCTCCATACCAGTACATGAGGACTTCGAATATTTATTTGCTTTTACCTGGAAAAATAGACAGTGGACCTGGACTAGACTCCCACAGGGATTTGTAGACAGTCCCACATTATTTTCCCAAATTTTACAGCAGGATCTGGCCTCCATTACCTTTTTTTTTTTTTTTTTTTTTTTTAGTGAGGCAATTGGGGTTAAGTGATTCACCCAGGGTCACACAGCTAGTAAGTGTTAAGTGTCTGAGGCCAGATTTAAACTCAGGTACTCCTGACTCCAGGGCTGGTGCTCTATCCACTGCACCACCTAGCTGCCCCTCCTCCATTACCTTTAAAGGCGCCACACTAGTACGATATGTTGATGACTTACTTTTAGCCTCCCCTAATGCTGAAATTTGTCAAGAAGATAGCCGTTACTTACTACCAGAGCTGCACAAGAGAGGACACAAGGTTTCCAAGTCAAAGGTACAATGGTGTTTGCCCCAGGTAGAATATTTAGGATTTATTCTGGCTGCTGGAACTCGCTCTGTCTCTTCTAAGCGAGTCCAGGCCATTCAACAACTTTCTGCCCCCTCTACTAAGAAGCAATTAAGAGCCATTCTGGGAGCAGCTGGGTACTGTAGACAATGGATACCCTCTTTTGGTGAAATTACTAAACCTCTCATAGCTCTAACAAAAAGTTCTGTCCCAGACATTTTACAGTTGGATCCCCAGCATCTCTCAGCCATAAAAGAATTAAAACGGGCCTTGTTATCAGCACCTGCCCTAGGACAACCAGATTATAGTAAGCCTTTCACTCTCTTTGTGCATGAACAAAGGTGGGTGGCTTCTGGAGTTCTGACTCAATCACTGGGGCCTAACCAATGCCCTATAGCCTACTATTCAACTCAGCTGGACCCTGTAGCAGCTGGAGCGCCACCTTGCCTTAGAGCAGTGGCGGCCACAGCCCTTTTGGTAGAAAAAGCCTCTGATTTGGTCCTAGGTAACCCTCTAACTGTGCAATGCCCTCACGCAGTGGAGACTCTCTTACTACGTCACAGGACACAAGCCTTTTCAGATCAAAGGCTGGCTAAGTAAGAAATAACCCTGTTAGGTAATGAGAATATCACTTTAAAATGCTGCACAGTTCTTAATCCAGCAACGCTACTCCCTAATTTACCATTCTTGGGGGAACCGTTGCATGACTGTGCTTCTTTAGTTGATATGACTGAAAAACCCCATGAAGATCTTTTTGATACACCTTTAGAAAATCCTGATCTTGTCCTCTATACAGATGGTTCCTCATTTATGAGAGAGGGAACCCGTTTTACTGGAGCTGCTGTAGTTTCTGATTATGACACCCTCTGGGCAGCTTCTCTGCCTTCCCATTTTAGTGCACAGGCTGATGAACTTGTGGCTCTTACACAGGCCTGTAATACAGCCAAAGATAAGAGTGCCACCATTTTTACTGACTCGAAATATGGCTTTGGCATATGCCACTTTATTGGTATGATTTGGCGTCAACGAGGCTTCATAACATCCTCGGGCAAGGCTATTGCCAATGGGGACCTTATCAAGGACCTCTTAGATGCCCTGAAACTGCCTTCTTCCCTAGCCGTTGTACATTGCCCTGCCCACACAGGGAATAGTGGTCCTGTTTCAAAGGGAAATGCACGAGCCGATTCTGCAGCCAAGCTTGCTGCATTAGAAGCTCCTGAACATGTATTTAACCTTTCACCTTCTGAGGATATTCCTTCCAACCTAACCTATGACGATTCTGAAGTAGAAAAGTGGAAAAAGAAATTTAAGGCAAAACAGATCAACGGTGTCTGGGTGTCTCCGGAAGGTAAGCCATTTCTTCCCCAGAAATTCTACCACCAGGTATGCCTCTCTGTTCACAGAAAAGGCCATTTTGGTACACAAGGCATTGTAGACTCTATTAAGAGAACCTGGATAGCACCAGGTGTGACTAATACAGCATCTTGAATCTGCTGGGCTGCTCCACATGTCAGTCTTATAATCAGTATGCTTTTAAGGCCAAAGCTTATGGAGGGCATCCTCTAGCATATACAACTTTTGAGCACTTACAAATTGATTATATTACGATGCCAAAAGCAGGACATTATAAATTTTGCCTTGTTATAGTTGATCAGCTCACTCAGTGGGTGGAGGCCTTTCCCAGCCCCAGGGCCACAGCTGCCTTCATTGCCAAAATTCTTCTTAAAGAGATAGTACCTCGTTTTGGCCCACCAGCCCACATCGATTCTGACAAAGGCACACATTTCACTGATTCGATTTTATCCCAAATCTACTCTTTCTTGGGAATGACTCCAAAATTCCATACGCACTACCATCCACAAAGTTCAGGCCAAGTTGAACATATGAATAAAGAGCTTAAGAGTATGATTGGCACATTATGTACTGAAACCCATTTGAAATGGCCTGATGTTCTACCATTGGCATTATTCTATCTACGCAGTAGACCAAGAGGAGAACTTCATATATCTCCTTATGAAATGCTTTTTGGTCACCCTCCTATCCAAGCTAAAACTTTTTCCCCAGTTTATACATCACTGGTGGGAGGTGATACTTCTGTTGCCTCCTATATACAGGAATTACAGACCAGACTACATGAATTCCATGAGGCAGGAGCTGTGGTCCAGGCAGGCCCATTAGACTTTTCATTGCACAGCCTCAACCCAGGAGATAAAATATATGTAAAGAATTTTCAGAGAACCAGTGGAACCCAACCTGCCTAGGAAGGACCTTTTCAGGTATTATTGACAACTCCTACTGCCATTAATATTGGTGAAAAAGACTCATGGATTCATTGCTCTCATGTAAAGCTTGCACCATTCATAGGTGAAGAGATTTCAGATAGACCTGAGGTAGGCGCTAAAGAGGTAAAAACCCTAATGATAGCAACTGTTAAAGAGCAAAGAGAGTTGAGAGGAAATAGGCAGTTCCCATTTGATAATCCCACTGATCAGTTAAATGCTTTGGGACTCAGTCTTCGTAAAGTATCAGGAAATTGCCTTTTTAGGGCTTTAGCAGACCAACTAGAAGGTCACTTTAGAAATCATCTCAGACACAGACAAGAAGCTGTTTCTTATATGATTAACGATAGTCAAGAGTTTGAGTCTTTTAGACTAAATGACTCCCCTTTTGAAGACTATGTTGACGAATTAAAGAAATTTAGAAAGTGGGGAGGAAATGATACAATTGTAGCATTTGCTAAGCAGCATCAGCTGAATGTGGTAGTTCATCAGTTAAATCAGCCCTTATTGAAAATCAGTGGCACAGAAAAAAACTGATGCTATAGAACTACACATTTTCTACCATAAAGAACATTATGACAGCATTAGAAAGATCAATGACAATTCAGAAACCCCTGCCACTTTGGCATGCAGAGAATTGGGGAACCAGTTAAAACAATGTGGTATACCCCAAACTCTAGCAGCTTAAATACCTTAAAATTTAACAAGCATTTACTTCTACAGGCAAAAGCACTTGAAGCACATGGCCTAGTTTTCTGGCCCACCTCAATTTCCCCCACCCTTTCCCTACCCTATACCTATTTTTTTTAATCCTTTTTGTTTTTTTGTTTTGACTTTTGAAAGTCACTGAAAAGACCTGGAATTCACCACACCTTTAAGTTCTTTAAGAGCACAAAAGGGTGCTTAGCGAATCTTTTGCTTTTTATTTTTGGTTTTTGGTTTTGCTTTGTTTTTTGACTTTTGTTTCTTTCGCTTTTCTTTAAAACTAAATTTTGTAAACTAAGTGACTTTTCAAAGACATTTTAAGTATATGCTGTGGGTGAGGCCATCGGGCCTCAGAAACTACCAGAATTCTTTATTTTTACACTTTCTTTTTGAGAGAACCATGAGTTCTAATGAGTTTTTTTTTTCTCCTTTCTCTTTTATGTTGTTCTGTTTAACTAAAAAAGACCAGAAAGGGTTATTGAACCCTATTGCTTGATACCTCACTGAAAACATTGAATATTGAATCTTGCTAATTGAAGTCATTTCTTTTTGATAAATTAATCACCACTTTAAGTATCTGCTACTGTTATACTAGAGAATTCATGTATAAGATGATGTGGTTTACTTGCTAAAAGAAGATTATGTAATAATGTCTAATATAATCAGCTATTTACATTCATTTATTATTTATATGTCATTATACTCTGGGTATGGTTTGGAATTATTATATATATATCACTAATATATTCTCAGTTATGCAGCATAGCATGCATTTTTACCATAATACTGTCTTTGGTGAAATTAATGAGATTTCGGAAGTATGGAAACTTATCATTTCAGAGACTAACTTACTGTGAACTCTGTTGCAGGCCCTGGAGAGAATATATGTGCAACAAAAGGAGAGACAGGTATACATAAGTCCATGGTTTGCTTATGATGGTGACTATGTAGAGCACAATTACTAGGCACAGTCCAGTATTCATCCTCTCTCCCTCCTAATTTAACCTAATTTAAATGAACTTATTTCTCTTTTTTATCTCACTCAGTTGAACTCACCTGTGGCCTAGCACAATCACTGGCTGTCTCGGAACCATGAGATATGGTATGATAACCTTTCCATAACATTTTCAGGTGTCATGAATACATACTAAATTTGACTTTGATCCAGATACATGGTGGTTAAAAGTGTTACCGATTGCATAACTACCTCAACCCTTTATTAGAAGTCTAAGGATATAAAGGAGGGAATGTAATGGAATTTATTAATTTGATCATTGACAATGATATGCTAAGGTTTAGTAAAAATACAGCAATTCAAATAGTTAAAGAAGATAATCCAGCTTTCCAGACCAGAGTCCAGAATCCAGAATCCAGACCAGAGTCCAGAATCCAGTTTTCCAGACCAGAATCCAGCTTCCTCCTGATGACATCTTACCACTTCAAGAAGACAAGAGAAATCAGAGACTCTATATGAACTGTTTTGTTTTGTTAGTTTTTACTATCTCCTTTCTGTTATAATATACATCATCTGTAACATGTACCCTCTGCAGAGGCTCTCCCTTTGCAAGACTAATGTCAAAGCATTGGTTCATGAGGACAAAAAAAAAAAGATCGCCCCACTGGACAAAACTTTCCTCTCTTACTTTTCTATATTGTTGTTCACATATTATTAGTTAGCAATAGTTATTATATTCCTTTTACTGTTCCGTCAAGGAAACATTTTGTTTCTTGAGGAACAAAAGGGGGAACTGTAATGATTGGAATGATGCCACCTACTGGAGACTTGCTTTGGGAAGGAAAATGCCTCAGAGGCATTGTGGCTTTTCCTTGGCGTCAGGAAATGACGTTTGCTCATGGGGGCTATCTATCAAGGCTACCAGCCAATTAACTTGAGGAGCCTCCTATGGTCTGGGAGGAGACAGGAAGGAGGAAAGGGAGCCTGCGCAGAGAGCTCTCGGGCTTTTTGGGTTCCTGACTGGATGGTGGTGGTGGCAGAGGACTTCACAGGAAATTTGAGGAAAGATAGGAATGCCAGGCTGTTGGAATTCTGTTCTCAATCTTTTTCCTTCTATTTTCCAATAAACCCTTAAAAACCTAAACTCATTTTATCAGTGATTTTAGTCAGTTTCCCCCAAAACTGGGGGGAACATATTAGAATCCACATTTAAAATCTTAAATTACACATAATATATGTTGGAGAAGTTGTGGGAAAATTGGAACATTAATGCATTGTTGGTGGACCTGTGAACTGATCCAAACATTCTGGAGAGCAAAAGGGCTATAAAGCTGTGCATACCCTTTACCCAGCAATACCACTTTTGGGTCTTTTTCCCAAGGAGATCATAGAAAAGGGAAAAGAACCGACATGTTCAAAAATATTTATAGCTTCTCTTTTTTTGGTGCAAGGAATTGGAAATTGAGGAGTTGCCCATTAATTGGGGAATGGCTGAACAAATTGTGGTATATGAATATAATGGAATTCTATTGTCCTCTAAGAAGTGATGAGCAGGAGGAGTTCATAGAAACCTGGAAGGACTTGCATGAACTGATGATGAGTGAGATGAGCAGAACCCAAAGAACATTGTACACAGTATCATCAACATTGTGTGTTGATCAACTGTGATGGACTAGTTTCTTCTCACCAATGCAATGGTACGGGAGAGTTCCAGGGAACTCATGATGGAAGGGAATCTCCAAATCCAGAAAAAAAAAAAAAAAGAACTGTAGACTATAGATGCGGATTGAACCATACTATTTCTTTTGTTTTTGGTGCTATTGTGTTTCTATGTTGAGATTTCTCCTCATTGCTCTTATTCTTCTCTTATAACATGCCTAATGCAGATATATGTTTAATGTTATTATATATATATATATATGTAAAACCTATATCAGATTACCTGCTATCTAGGGGAGGGAAGGATAAAATTCTGAAATTGGAAAGCTTGTATAAACAAATGTTGAGAACTGTCTTTACGTGTAACTGGAAAAAAATAAAATACTTTTATCAGAAAAAATAACAAAAATTTAAAAAAGTAAAAAAAAAAATTCATATGGAAGAAAAGATTCATAATAGCAAAGGATCTAATGGAAAAAATGCACTGAAAGTTGGGCTAGCCATACCAAAGACGAAGTTCTACTATGAAGCAGAAATCGACAAAATTATTTGGTACTGGCTAAGAAATAGAGTGGTGTATCAATGGAATACTTTAGGCACAGGAGACATAGTAGTAAATGACTTCAGTAATGTATTGCTTGATAAATCCAAAGACTCCAACTTCTGGCATAGGAACTCAATATTTGACAAAAACTGCTGGGAAAACTGGAAGATCATGTGCCAGAAACTAGGCTTAGACCAATATCTTACATCATATACCAAAATAAGGTGAAAATGTATTCATGATTTAGGCATAAAGGGTGATACCATAGGAAAAATTGGAGAGAAAAGAATAGCTTGCATCTCCAGTCTATTGAGAGGAGAAGAATATATGACCAAATAAGAGATAGAGAATATTATGAAATGCAAAATGGATGATTTTGATGATATTAAATTTAAAAGTTTTTATACATACAGAAGTAATGCATCCAAAATAATGAGGGAGGCAGAAATCTGGGAAATAATTTTTACAGCCAGCATTTCTGATAAAGGCCTCATTACTAAAATATATAGGGAATTAAATCAAATTTATAAGAATGCCAGTCATTCCCCAATTGAGAAATGGTCAAAGGATATGAACAGGCACTTTTTAGATGAAGAAATCAAAGCTATCTCTTGACATTTGAAAAAAATACTCTCAATCACTATTGATTAGAGAAATGCACATTATAACACATCAGATTGGCTAATAGGGCAAAAAAAGAAAATAATAAATTTTGGAGAAATTTTGGAAAAATTGGAACACTAATGTTCCACTAATGTTGGTAGAGTTGTGAACTGATGCAACCATTCTGGAGATTAATTTGGAACTATGCCCAAAGGGCTATGAGACTGTGCATACCCTTTGTCCCAGTAATATCACAATTAGATCTGTATCCCAAAGAGACCATAGAAAGGGGAAAGGATCCACATGTAGCTCTGTTTGTGGTGGCAAAGAATTGGAAATTGAGGGAATCCCCATCAACAAGGGACTGGCTGAACAAATTGTGCAATTTGAATGTAATGGAATACTATTATGCTGTAAGAAATGATGAGGAGGCAGATTTAAGAAAAACCTGTAAAGACTTGAGTGCACTGATGCTGAGTGAAATGAGCAGAACCAGGAGAAAATTGTATACAGTATCAGCAACATTGTGTGATGAACAACTGTGATAGACATAACTCTTCTCAGCAATACAATGTTTTCTTTCTTAGAGAAGGGGAAGGGAAGGAAGAAAAGGAGGGAAAAAATTGGAACTAAAAATCTTATAAAAATAAATGATGAAAGAAGAGGAGGTATAGCCAAGATGGCAGAGGAAAGGCAGTAAGTGCTCAGAGCTCTTGACAAAATTACTCCAAAAAAACTTCAAACAGAGACATATTACAACTTCTGGAGTAGCAGAGCTCACAAAAATATGGGCTGAGATCATTTTCCTGCCAAAGATGGATTAGAAGTTAGGTAGGATGTGGCTGTTGTGTTGGGCTAGGAGTGGAGTACAGCCCTCCATTCCTACCAACACAGATCCATCCCCAAGCAGGATGCACCAAGGAAATTTACCCCTGAGCCTCCAAAGCAGCTGCATTTCTGGTGTCTTCTGGAAGTAAGCGCATGGTCTGGTGAGAGGGCTGGGGGGAGACTACAGAGGTTTCTGCAGGTGCTAAGGGGAAATTAGATTGTCCTACCCCAAGGGGGAACCAGTAAGAAATTTTCAGTGGCTTAGACCAAGGTGGGGAATGGGTACAGGTGCATAAGAATTAACAACCACAGAAAACAAAATTTTGTTGCCTAGTTAATTAGTAAGTTGGCTTGGGGTTATTTACAGACAAGAGCATAGGCCAGGCAAGTGAAAAACCAGTCCCTCCTTAAATTGCATGACCTGGGACCCCTGAAACTTGGAACAGTGCAGCCTGGAAGCAGGGCCCCTCTTTAACAAAGAGATAAAAGTCAAGGAAAAGAAAGGAAAGATAAGCAGGCAGAGAAAGGTGCAAACCATAGAAAGTGTCTTTAGTGACAAGGAAGATCATGGTGCACACTCAAAAGAGGAAAGCAACATCAAGGCTCATACATCCAAAGCTTACAAGCAAAATTTGAATTGGTCTCAGGCCACAGAGGTACTCAAAAAGCACTTTGAGGATAAAGTAAGAGGGTTAGAGGAAAAATGGAAAGAGAAATGAGAGTAATGAAGAAAAGTCATAAGAAAAAAGTCAACAGCTTGAAAAGCCAAATGGGAAAGGAGATTCAAAAGTATCTGAAGAAAATAATTGCCTAAGAATTAGGATTGAACAAATGGAAGCTAGTTACTTTAAGAGAAACCTAAACACAGTAAAGCAAATCCAAATTAATACAAAATGTAGGGCAATGTAAAATATATGGTTTGGGAAAACAGCTGACCTGGAAAATAGATCCAGGAGATACAATTTGTAAAATGAATGGAATACCTGAAAACCCATATCAAAATAAGAGCTTAGACATCATCTTCCAAGAGATTTTCAAGGAAACTTGTCCTGATATTCTAGAAGCAGAAAACAAAGTAGAAACCGGAAGAGCCCAGTGATCACCTACTAGAAGAGGTCCCAAAGTGAAAAGTGCCAGGAATATTATAGACAAGTTCCAGAGCTCTCATGTCAAGGAGAAAATATTGTAAGCAGCCAGAAAGAAGCAATTCAAATACTATGAAGTGGCAGTCAGGATATCACAGGATCTAGCAGCTTCTACATTAAAGGACTGGACGGCATGGAATATGATATCCTGGAGGGCAAAGGGATTAGGTTGACACCTACCAGAACTGCATATAATCTTTCAGGGGAAAAATGGGACTTCGATGAAAAAGAAGACTTTCATATATTTGTGATGAAAAGACCTGAACTGAATAGAAAATTTGACATTCAAATGCAAGATACCAGAGAAGCATAAAAAGGTAAACAAGAAAAAGAAATCATGAGAGATGTTAAAAGATTAAACTGCTTACATTCCTACATGGGAAAATGATACATCTGAATAATAAGAGCTTTCTGAGTATTTGGGCAGATGATAGGAATAGCTTTAGACAGAGGCACAGGTGGGAATAGATTATGAAAGGATGATATCTGTGAAGCATTCATTTTTTTGTTAATTTTTTGGGAGAGCAATCAGGGGTAGAATGGCAAACTTGGGGTCATGGGGTTGGTGAGTATCTTGTGTCTGAGTCTGGATTTGGGCTCTGGATCTCATGGGACCATGGTATGTACTTTGTCCACTGTGTCACTTAGCTGTCCAATGATGAGATATTTAGGGTGAAATTGAGGGGGGGAGGTTTGCAATTGGGGAGAGGGAAGTGGAAAGAATGGGTTGAAATCTCACATGGAGGAAGCATGAAAGGGCTTATGGAGTGGGCACAGAGATAGGGAAGGAGTGGGGCTGGGAATGAGCCTTACATTCATCAGAATTGGTTCAGAGACTATAATCTTATCAAAATTGGCTCAAGGAGGAAATAACATACACACTCAATTGGTTGGATAATCTATCTAAACATGCAGGAAAGGAAGAGGGGAAGGGGATAAGGAGGTAGGGGAGAAAGAAGGGAGGGCAGAGCAGGGGAGGGGTAGTGAGAAGCAAAACACTTTTGAGGAGGGATAGGGTAAAAGAAGATTGAAAATAAAGTAAATATAATTGGAATAGAATAAGATGGAGGGAAATAGTTAACAACAGTAACACTGAAAAAAAAATTGAAGCAGAGCCAAGAGTAATGTAAGATGGTGGTGATGATGATGATGGTGGATTTATTGATGGATGGAGTGGTGATGATTGGAGGAAGATAAAGATTGATTTATGAGGATTTATGGATGAGGAGGATTTAATGAAGAAGATGAGGAATGATCTGAAATAATGAGGATTGACTGAGGGTAATGATGAGGATTGATGGATGATGATTGATTGATGATTGCTTTATGATGATGATGGCAAAACATATAGTAGTTACTTTGCTGGGCTATTGTGAAGAAAATTCTTTGTCAAATTTTAGGTAATGTATAAATGTTATCTATGTCTATTGTTGCAATCATCAACCTCATAGGTTTATTGTAAGGAAATATCTCTTTACTATTTAATAAAATGATGAGCAAGATACTAGCAGAAAGACCTGGAGGGACCTGCATGAACTGAAGCAAAGTGAAATGTATTCTATACAAAATAACGTTAGTATTTTGAGATGATCTGCTGTGAATGACTTGGTTGTTTTCAGCAATGCAATGATCCAAGAAAACTCTGAAGATCTTTTGAAAAATGCAATCCATCTGCAGAGAGATAATTGATGGTACTTGAATAAAGATTATAGCATATATTTTTGTTTGTTCTTTTTTTGGAAACAAACAAACGAACAAACAAACAAAATGATGAGCAGGATGCTATCAGAAAAACCTGGAAAGACCTAAATAAACTGATGCAGAGTGAAATGTACTGTATACAAATTAACAAACGTATTATGGGATGATCTGCTGTGAATGACTTGGTGATTTTCAGCAATGCAATAATCCAAGATAACTCTGAAGGACTTGTGAAAATTGTGATCCATCTACAGAGAAAGAACTGACGGTATCTGAAAAGAGTGAAGCATAATTTTTTTTGATAGTTCCTTAATCTGACATTATGTTTTGGTCTGTTTTTTTCACAACCTGGCTATTGTGGAGATGTTTTTCATCACTACTCGTGTATAACCTATATTGAATTGTTTGCATTCTTGGGGAAGGGGTTGGAGGGAGGGAGGAAGAGAAGTTGGAAAACAAAGTTTTAAAAAACTGATTTCAAAAATTTTTTTACATGTAATTTGGAAAAAGAAAATTCTAAATAAATAGTGAGTTATCAAAAAAGGAAACAAATGTTGAATACTATCTTTACATGCAACTGGACAATATTAAAATACTTTCAAGATCTAAATAAATAAGCAAACAAACAATTAAATAAATAAATGAATGGATACATAAATAAATAAAAAATAAAATAATTAAATCAATAAATAAATGTCCAGGATAAATAAATAGATGAATGGATGGATGGACAAATAAATAGATAAATAAATGAATAAATAAATGAATGAACTAACAATGGCTCAGTTTCAAAATCCTTGATTTTCAGACTTAATACTCAAGAGAATTCTTTAAAAAGTAAATAGGAAAGTGAAAAGAAAAGATTAAATATGATTAAATTTTATTTCTACATGAGATGTTACATGTAAATTTTAAGAACTTTATCACTATAAATGTAATTAAAAGGAAAATACATAGCCAAAGGATGAGGGTGTGACTTAGCTATAATGAGATCACATTTTTAAAAAGCCAAAAATTAATTGTTGAGAAAGAAGATTGCTATAGGAGAAGAGCGAAGTGAGAGATAAATCATCTTACATAAAATTTGTCAGGAAAGAGTTATTACAGTGGAGTGGAAGATAGGTAATTTCAAGCAGTAAGCAATGCTTGAACCTTACTCTCAATAGAATTGGCTCAAAAAGGTTATGACATGCACAACTCACTTGTATATGGGAATTTATCTTTCCATAGGGAAGTAGAAATGGATGAGAATAATAGTAGGAAGAGAACTGATAGAAAGAAGGTCAAATTGGGAGAGGCAGTATTCAGAAATAAAACACTGTGAGGAAAAACATGTAATGTATGTTTGGGTGGGTGGGTATATGGGTGTGTTAGAGAGAGAGAGAGAGAGAGAGAGAGAGAGAGAGAGAGAGAGAGAGAGAGAGAGAGAGAGAGAGAGAGAAAAGAAAGGGAGAAGAATTGTTATCCCTTTCTTTCTCCCTAGCTCTTGGTCCCTATCCCTTAATAATTTACTATTTAGGTAGCAATTAAGTTTGCTTTGGGAGATTTTCCCCTACAATCATTTTAAGAAAAGATTAGAGATTTGACTAGAGGTTAAGGACTGGATATCTTCCCTAGAAATCATGGGATTTTGGAATATTTTAAGGTAATTGTAGGTATGTCTATTTATGATGTATTTCAGGAAAATAAAAGGTTAAAGGTATGTCAAGTTAAAATAATTTACTCTTATGAACAAAAATTCACCATATATATGTTTCTGTTTACTCTGATTCTCAATACCTTTTATGAAAATTAGTATTTCTTAAACGTTAAATAAATTGAGGGAAAAAAAGCCAAACATTTTCCTCCTGGTGTGATATGGTATGATATATGGTATGATAAGTGAAACACGCAGCTCTGGATATTTACTGGACATAAAAAACAGACAGCAAATAAGTTAGGAAAAAATGTAGACAGAATTTCTAAACTCTTAGTTATTTTCCCATCTTCCCTTGAATATAAGATTTTTTATCATCCTGTTCATCTAAAAGGATGATAAAAGCAAATCCTGCTTTTTGATAATTCAGCTCACTCCTTGCTGATATTGAGCCTCCAGTTTTATTTCCTGTGTACTCTATCATTTCTAACTGGAGGACAATTGCTTCCTTAAACCAGCCTTAATAATTAGGGTACTCACTATAAGGATATTTAAGTTTCCTTGTGGGCTCTGACATTATTTTTTAAAGAAAGGCAGAAAGGAAATCAATGGAAAAATAAAGTTGCTTCCCCAAAGACAGTCAGTAACTTGACAGTGTTTAACATTTATTCATATGGAATAATGACTAGGCATAACAATGTTACCTACTCTATCTGAGTCTTTCTGAGTGCTTTCTAATAGTCATATGAGGTATGTTATAATTCATCAGAAGATAATAGGATCATAACTCTAGTGTTGGAAGACACCTGAGTGGTGAATCACTTATACATTATGAAGCAAAGATTATTTAGTCTTACTAGTTGCATTTAGTTTGCCAGGCTAAATTTTTTCAATTAATTATTACTTATAACAACCATTTTTGTCAAGATGCAATTAATCTTTTTTATATTAATAATCAAAATTCCAAGGAATTCTTGACCACATTCCTGCTATTCTAAAATGTGGTTTACAGTACATTTCTAAATCAGAATAATTTTTTGTTATATTTTGGTTTTTTCAAACTAAATCAATTCTGGAAGAATTCTGATTATCAGTATATATATATATATATATATATATATACACACACACATGTATATATATACATGTATACATATACATATAATGCATTATGTGTATGTGTGTATAATGCATAATTCCTCTATATGCACCAAATTTCAATGGCATTTGAAATCACTAGCAACTCGCAAACAATTTTATAAGCTTGCACCATGGGAAGATGGTGGAGTAGGTTAGAAATCTCCAGGCTCTCCAGATTTCTTCCTCCAACAGACAGAAAATTGCCACAAAATGAATTTAGAGTAGCAAAAATGAAAAGCCCAAGAAGTTATCCTCCTTATACACCTTGAAAGACCTGAGAGAAGATTCCAGGGATTGAAATATGGTTTAATGGAATTATAAAAATATCTGAATAAAAAAAAGTTCCAAAGGGAAGCAGGCTAGGCTATGAGAAATTTCACCCAAACTTTCACATCATTCATGGTCTCAAGAAATTTGCCAGGGCAGCTAGATGGCACAGTGGATAGAGCACTGGCCCTGAAGTCAGGAGTACCTGAGTTCAAATCCAGCCTCAGACACTAGTTGTGTGACCGTGGGCAAGTCACTTAACCCCAACTGTCTCACTAAAAAAAAAAGAAAGAAATTTGACCTCATGAACTTTTATTTCACAAACCTTCATATAAAGAATAGCTGATAGCTGAGTGAGGAGGTAGCACATGTGCCCAGTGAGTGCTGCAAGAACATTTTTGGAAGAGTTTGTCTGGGGTATAGGGGTGGAAGAGAGTAGTTCCTGAGGTTAAGTCCCAAGGCAGATACAGGGGAAAAAAAGAATTTGAGTCCTATGGCACCATTACCCACAACTTGGGATTAACACTTGATAATAATAGTAATATTAATCTGCTAAAAATAAGACAAATTAAAAATAAAAATGAGCAAGAAAAAGAAAAAAAATGGAAAAAAATCCCCTGACCATTCATAAATATTTTAGTCTAAAAGAAGATCCAGGTTCATATTCAGAGTAACAAACCAAACAAACAAAAATGTAACTCCTACCCTAAGGGGAAACATACAATGTTCATAAGCCCAAAAAGAAATCTTGGAAGAACTTCAAAAGTAATAGAAAAAAAAATGAAATAAGAAGGAATGAGGGAAAATGATGGATGGAAGTAATCCATAAAATTATGAAAAGAAAGTTAAGCAGGAAGAAAATAACTCCTTGAAAACTCAAATTGGGTAAGTGGAATTGAATTATATTAAGAGACACCAAGATATATTATAACTCAAAAAATAAATAAATAAAAGAGAATCTGAAATATCTCATTAGAAACACAAAATCAACTAATCTGGAGAATAGATTGAGTTGAGAGAATAAAAGAACAGTTGGACTACCTGAAAGTTATGATTTAAAAAAAAAGAATTTGGGTACAATACTATAAGAAAATTTTAAGGAAAATTGCCTTGATATTCTAGAATAAGAAGGAGTAGTAGAAATAGAAAGAATGCACTGATCACTACCTGAAAGAGATCCTAGGAAGAAAACATAGAGGAATGACAAAGCCAAGTTTCAAAATTCCCAGGTTAAAGACAAAATATTTTAAGCAATTAGAAAAAAATATTTAAATACAGAAGTAAATCAATCACACTTACACAATATCTAGCAGCTTATGCACATTGTATTTCAAAGAGCTGTGATGTTTAAAATCTAAATTGTAGTCGCCTTAAATTAGAAGCGTTAGCACCAGTCCTTGGGCATTAAACATTTATTAAAGCATACAGATATTCTCATGGAGCTCAGTAAGTTAAAAAAAAAGCCTATTTAGCCCAGAGTTCCAGCATGGTCTGGGTCTTCCTCAAGTGCTCTGCCACAAGCCTGCTTCAATCAGGAACTCTCTCCAGCAAACTGATTGTGGAAGCATTTTATAGGTTTGGAATAGAAGCGGTCCTTACACATTGCTTCAAGCTGATTGGCTGGTGTCATCCAAATCCATTGGTTCTGAAGGTGTTCTCAATGTGTGATTACAATCCAGTTAACCTGAAGTAGTTTAATCAGCAGTTAATCACTCTCACTTGATTCAATCAGTCTAGATTAATCAGCAGGTGGGTCTTTGAGTATCTACTAAATCTCATTATTTCATCACATTCTCCCCTTTGTTTCTTCTAGGAACAGGTGTTCCTTGATGAAACAATAAAAAATAGCTTTGCCAGTAATCAAATCAAACAATGAAAGTTCTTAAAAACATGAATTGAGAAGACAAGAATTTTTTTTAATTCTTCATTTCATCACCTTTTGTATCATCTGCCTAATTATCCTCAGGCCATTATGAGAAATTTTAAAATCTAATATAATTGGTAACAGATGTCAAGGCCAAATCCAACACTGTATTTATCATGACATCTGAGATAATTATGGGGATTACCATTGAGCAATATATACAGCACATGCAGTATACCAGGCTTAAAAAAGGTGGATGGCATATATGTCCAAGCCACCGAACATATTGGAGGTAACTGAGTCAGGCTTAATCAGATGCATGGGATTAAGACATCCATGGCGTGAGGCATATTGTAGGGGAATAGAAGCCAGGTGTAGAATGAGATGGGTGGGATGAAAACTTCCAGCCATCTGTGCAGTACCTGAATTTCATAAGTGTCTCCCCTTCTGTGAGAGTTCAATGCCTGCTCTTGTATGTATTCCTCTCATGGGTAAAGGCAATTAATGTCTTAAATGGTAAATTCCCATAATCCAAGTCTAATATGAATTTAAAAATTTGAGGATAATAATGATAGCAAAAACTGTGAATTTGCTTCGAGTCAGAATATGTTACAATGTACAATGATTCCAAATAATTTTTTTGGCAAAAATAGTATTTCTAGAATTAATTTGCACTTGTCATAGTAATCAATTTACCAAGGAAATACTTTATATAATTTGATCAAATAATTAGTTGGAAAAACAAAATGCAATCTTAAAAGAATGAAAATCTCTATAAAAACAAACTCATTATTTTCAAAATGTAGATACAATGGCATAAAAGGGAAACCTTTATGTAAAATTTGAACTGACATTATTTCTCTAAGTGAATTTAGAGCATTTTTGATTTCACTATCCAAAATCTCCACATCTCATATTAATATCTTGCTGTCTACTTCTGCATTTTGGCAAAATATGTTCCAGTTTATGGCAATAGAAGCAGATTCTTGAAATATGATGATGACAAAGTTTCTCTTGTTTTTCTTCAACCCCTTTATTTTCTCTTTCATAATACCAATGCTTTATAAAGTTATTAGTTAAAGGCAAAAGCAGGTAAAGATAAATCAAAACAGAAAGTCCACAAAAATGAAGCATTAACATACTTACAAACATAAAATTTCTTACCCAGTGTGAAGATCAGAACATTGAGGGGTTCAGCAATCCCTTTGTATTGAGTTGTATTGATGGAGTGATTCTAAAAAAAAATAGGAAAAGGTACAAAGAAGAAATGATCTCATAAAAACAGGTTAATCCAGGAAGAACTAATACAGAGGAAACAGCTAGAGATAAGTGAACATGGGGTAGAAAGTTGGTAACATAGGAAATTTATTCTCATCTGGGTTGAAGAGGGAACAGAATGTATATTTCCGAGGTTTACAAATCTTTTGAATTTTAGAGAAAGAGAAAAGAGGAATAGGGTGGGGGAAAAACTTAAAATGGTTTATAGAATAAAATTAGGAGGTTGGGAAGAGAAGATAAGAGCAGGAGTTTTAAAGGAGTGGGGAAAAAAGGAATAAAAACATCAGAGGAAAAGATAAGGTAACAGGGATAGGATAAAGAGAATCAGAGAAAGAAAATGAGTAAAAATAAGATAGAGAGAGAAATTTAAAACAGAAATTTAAAAACATTAATTATAATTGAATGTGAATAGGATGAACTCATGCATAAAATGGAAATAGCACAATGGGTTAAAATATATTATTTACAAGAAAAACTCTTAAAAATGATAGATACATGCATAGTTAAAATAAATGTTTGGAGTAGAGTTTATCATGTCCGCTGATGCAAAGAAGGGAGGAGAAGCAATTATGATCTCAAACAAAGGTATGGCTAAAATTCATTTAATTAAAAGAGATAAAAAGAGTGACTACATTTGGCTAAACAATGAACAATGAAGCAATATCAATACTAAATCTATATGTACCAAATCCTATAGCATCTAATTTTTTTAAAGAAATATTAAATGAATTACAAGTGGAAATAGATAGTCATAAAGAAAGTAACTAAGAATTGGAGAGAGTTTAATAGAAATAGAAAAGAATACTCTTTTCTCAGTGGATCATGGTACCTTTACAGAGATTGGGCATATATTAGTACACAAAAAGTTTATAGTTGAAAGCAGACATATTAAAAACATCATCTTAAAATCATAATGCAATAAAATTATATGTAACAAAGGACCAAAGAAACATAGATGAAAAACTAATTGGAAATTAAGCATCCTAATCTTAAAGAATGAGTAGATTAAAGAAAAAGAAATTTGAAAAATAATTTCATTAAAAAGAATGACAATATGGGGTCAGCTAGGTGGCATAGTGGATAAAGCACTGGCCCTGGTTGCAGGAGGACCTGAGTTCAAATCCGATCTCAGACACTTGCCTTACTAGCTGTGTGACGCTGGTCAAGTCACTTAACCATAATTTCCCTGCCCCCCCCAAATTATAATAATGAGAAAATATACCAAAACCTATGGGATGCAGCAATAGCATTTATTAGAGAAAAAATATATCTCTAAATGCTTATTTCAATAAAGTATAGAAAGAGCAGAAAAAGAATTGGGTATATAACTAAAAAAACCTAGAAATATAACAAATTAATAATCCCCAATTTAACACTAAATTGAAAATCATAAAAATTAAAGGTGTGATAAATAAAATCAAGAGTAAAAACTTTAATTTGATGAATAAAACAAGGAGTTGGTTTTATGAAAAAAATACAAAAAATAATTGGTTAACTTCTGTTTTTTTTTTAAAGAGAATGGCAATTCACTAGTATCAACAATGAAAAGGACCACTAATTAAAATGAAATTATAAGGGGTTATTTTGCATAATTACATGCTGATACATTTAACAATTTAAATGAAATGGAAGAATACTTACAAAATTATAAATTTCCTAGATTAGCAGAAGAGGAAATAGAATGGCTAAATAGACCAATTTTAAAAAATGAACAGATTATTAATAAGCTTCCTAAGAGAAAAGCACCAAGACCAGATGGATTTACAACTGAACTCTATTAAACATTTAAAGGTCAACTAATTCCCATATTAAATAAATTGTTTGGAATAATAGAGAAGGGATCCTACTAAGTTCTTATTTATAAAACAAATATGAAACTGATATATAAACCAGGAAAATTAAAAACAAAAAAGAATACTATAGATTAATTTCATTGATGAATATGGATTCAAAAATTCTAAATAAAATATTAATTAAAATATTACAATATATTACAAATATTTTACATTATATTTAGGTGAAATTTATACCTGAAATGCGGGGATGGTTTACCAAAAGTAAGCTTATTAACATAATCAATTAAATCAATTATAAGGTATATATAATACTGTGCCTGTCTTTTATTAGCAGTTAAAATAGGTATATTTCAAGTCACTTCTACAAATGTTATGAGTATAAAACATAAATTATATCAGGAAGCTAGAGATAAGTGAACATGGAATGAGGGTACGGAGCAATATAAGACATTGTCATGTAATGACATCCACTTGCAAATAACTTTCTGAAGTTTACAATGTTATTTAAAAGAAAGTATGGCCTTTACATAAATGTATTCTGCTTATATTTTCACATTTACAATCCTCTGCGACTGTTTGATTCTTTAGTGAGAAATTAAATAAAGGAATATCAGTGTCCAAAATTGATGAAGGAATGCCAAAAATCTTCTTTATTTTAGCACATAGCATAATACCATATGAACTGGTATAAAGTTCTGTTAGAAATCTGAGGCACTTTCCAGACTAATTTCTATTTTGTCTCATTAAAGTTCTACTGAAGATTTTCAACATATGTGGAAAGTATTTATGATTTTTTCTGCATAAGATACCATCATGAATTGTAGTTCTCCACTTAATTGAAGTTGGGTGAAAATTAAAAAAGGAAAAATTTGAGTTTGATGTAAGGATAACATTTTAATTATAAAAGTTGTCCAAAGGTGAAATGGGATTCCTTGGGAAATACTGATTCCTGCTCATTGGGGTTGTATAAGTAAATATTTTAAACCCAGCTGACTTGTGTTTTGAAGTAGAAATTTTGTTTTAATCATGGTTTAGATGATATTTTTCTTGAATGTTAATGCAAATCTGAAATGCTCTGAAGTTGTGTGGGCAAGTCTCTGTGTTAATTTCTTGGAAAAGTGATGTGTTGGGCATTGAATATTACACTCTGTAGGGTAAATTATTGCCTTTCTACTGAAGGAAGATTTGAAAAGTTGAACTTTTTTTGTTATAATGTGGAAGAATTTTGCATACCCAAGAGAGGAAGGGCTTTAAGGATTGGATTTATGATTATAAAAATAAAATTAGAAAAATACAAAAGAAGGCAGATTAGAGGAAGCATTCAGCCAACCTTTAATCATTCCACTACAAATAGGTCAGAAAAAGGTTACAAGGGACCTCTGTACTAAGCTCTGAAGACAGAGACAGTTGTTATTTGGCAACACAATTGCCTATATCCTTTTCTGGGTCACAGATGAAGGATAGAGAGGCACTTTCAGTAGGGGCAGGAACTCTAAAAAGGATCATTGATTCTGATCCCAATGGATCAGGGACTTTGAGTGGTGGTATCAAAAGCAATTCACAGGGATCAGGGGCCCTTCCTGGATGAGGACCATAGCCCAATAAAGGAGAGCTGTGACCTCATGTCTTTCCAGATCACACCAAACCAACAGAATGAGGTGTTGAAACAACAGTGAAAAAAGGGGATGAGGAGGGAAATTATATCTTGTTAAAAGGCCCCATAGAGAAAACTGGGATGGTGATGTACTGTTGATGGAACTGTGAAAAGATACAACCATTCTGGAGGGCAATTTGGAACTATGCCCAAAGGGCTATAGAACTGTGTATACCCTTTGATTCAGCAATACCACTGTTAAGACATCCACCAAAAGAGAAAAAAAAAAGACCTATTTGTACAAAATTATTTATAGCAGCTCTGTTTGTGTTGGCTAAGAATTGGAAATCAAACAAATGCCCATCAATTGAGGAATGACTAAACAAATTGTGGTATATAATGGTGATGGGATATTACTGGGCTACAAGAAATGACAAGCAGGATGATTTCAGAAAGGCCTGGCAAGACTTGTATGAACTGATGTATACTGAAGTGAGCAGAATAAAGAGAATTTTGTGCACAGAGACAGCAATATTGGTTGATGAGAACTGTGAATGACAAATATTCTCAGCAATACAATGATTCAAGATAATTCCAAAGGACTAATGATGAAATATACTATCCACCTCCCAAAGAAGAACTGATATTAATGGAACACAGACTGAAGTGTGCTATTTTTCACTTTCTTTCGTTTTTTCGTTTTATTCAAGTTTTATTTTACAAAATGACTTCTAATGTTTCACATAACTGCACATGTATAACCCATATCTGACTGCTTACTGCTTCAGGGATGGGGGAGGGGAGGGAAGGAAGGAGGGATAAAATTTGGAAGTCAAAACTATAAATAAAAATCCTTATTATTTTTAAAAGGCACTATAGAAAATGAAGTGATATCAATACTAAACATATATGTACCAACTGGAAGGGAACCCATAGTCTTAAAGGAAATGTTAAATGAATTACAGGAAGAAATAGAAAATAAAACTATACTAGTGGGTAATATCAACTTTCTCCTATCTGTGCTAGATAAATCCAACCATAAAATAAATAATAAAAATAAGGAAATTAATGGACTCTTAGAAAAGTTAGAAATGACAAACCACTGGAGAAAATTGAATGGGAATTGAAAGGAATATACCTTTATTTTTTCCTAGCCATACATGGTGCCTTCACAATGATTTATTAGGGCATAATAACCGCAGAAACAAATGCCAAAAAAGTAAATCACTCTTTTAAAATAAAATTGCAATAAAAATTACATTCAACAAAAGGTTGTGGGATTTATATTAGTAATGCATGAATGGTTTAACATAAAGAAAACTCAACATAATTGATTACATCATTGATTTAAAAATCAGCATTATATCAATAGATGCAGAAAAACAGTTTTGATAAAGTTTAATACTCATTTTAAATAAAAAAGTATTGGTATGGGGAAGCTAGTTGGCATAGTGGATAGAGCACCAGCCCTGGAGTCAGGAGTACCTGAGTTCAAATCTGGCCTCAGACACTTAACACTTACTAGCTATGTGACCCTGGGCAAGTCACTTAACCCCCATTGCCTCACTAAAAAAAAAGTATTGGTATAAATAGATTTTCCCTTCAAATTATAAAATTTATCTAAAAAATTAACAAGAATCATATATAATAGGGATACACTTTTAGAGGCCTTCCTAATAAGATCAGGTATAAAATAATGATTCTCATTGCCACCAGTATTATTCAATATTGTATCAAATGTCTTAGGAATTAGAGAATAAGGGGCAGCTAGGTGGCACAGTGGATAGAGTACTGGCCCTGGATTCAGGAGGACCTGAGTTCAAATCCAGATTCAGACACTTAACACTTACTAGCTGTGTGACCCTTGGCAAGTCATTTAACCCCAATTGCCCAGCGGTGGAAAAAAAAAGGAATAAAAGAAGAAGAAGAAGTTGAAGCAATCAGCATGGGAAATGAGGTAATAAAACTATATATCTTCTTTATGAAATGATGATATTCATGGAAAATCTACAAAGCAACTAAAAACTTAGTTGAGACAATTAGTTTAGCAAAGTAATAGGAAATAAAGTCCACATAAATCTTCAGCATTCTTAATATATCACAAACAAATCTCTCCAAGAGGAGAAAGCAAAAGGCAACACATTTAAAATAACTCTTAACATCATTGTATACTTGAGAGGATACCTGACAAAACAAAACCATTAACTTACGTAAACAAAATTATTTTTTTTAAATATACACAAAAAATAAGATTTAAATCATTGAAGATATATAAATTTTTAATGAGTGAAGAGGGCCAGTTGAATTAATAATGACACTTTAAACCAAACTTATTTATATATTTAATGTTGTAACAATTAAATTACTATATATATATTTATATATTTATATTACATATACACACATATATATTATACACACATATTTTTATATATACATAAATACATGCACATGCATATATGTATATATACATATGTATGCACATACATATACATATAGACATATACATAATGAATTAGAGAAGAAAATAAAATTCATTTAAAAAAAGAAAGTAAATAATATCAAAGAAAAAATGTATAAAGGAAGGTGTAAACAGAATCATAAAGTATTATAAGGTAGTAATTATAAAAAACTATTTCATACTAGTTAAGAAATAGAAAAGGGAGATTAATGGAGTAGAGTAGACAGAATTTTCAGCAGCAAATAAAAATATTAACATTGTATTTAGCAAGTGCAAAGAAGATTTGTGGATAAAAATTTGGTAAAAATCTGTTGAGAAGGGACAGCTAGGTGACCAGTGGATGGAGCACAGACCCTGGAGTCAGGAGGACCTGAGTTCAAATCTGGCCTCAGACACTTGACACTTACTAGGTGTCTGACCCTGGGCAAGTCACTTAACCCCAATTGCCTCACCAAAAAAAAAAAAAAATTGTTCAGAAAACTGGAAAACAGTATGGCAGAAACTGGGCATGGACTTAGTTCACATGATTTTTCAAGTTAAGGTCAAAATGTATGTGTGACCTAGATATAAAGATAGATTTTTACAAGGAAATTATAACATGGATCATATTACTTACCAGACTGATGGATAGGTGAACAATTTATGAATAAAGAAGAGACAGAAAACAACATTAGATAAAATGTATAATTTAATTACACTAAATTAAATAGTTTTGTACAAATAAAATAAATGCATCAAGGAATACAGGAAATGTAGGGGAAATTTGAAGATATTTTATGAGATAAAGGTTTCATCTCTCTCTCTATCTATTCATGTATCTATCTAAACTTTGTCCTATATTATAAAAATATAAGTTATCCCACAATCAATAAATGGGCAAAAAGTCATGAATAGGAAGTTTTCCAATGAAAAAATCAAAATAATTTATAGTTACATAAAATGTTCTAAATCATTATTAATTATAGAAGTCCAGATTAAAACAACCTGTTGATATAATTTTAGACCTACCATATCGACTAAAATAATTGAAGGGGAAAGTGACAGATGTTAGAGAGGATGTCAAAAAATGGGGCACCAATTCATTTTTGGTGGAATTATAAAATGATTCAATAATTTTTGAAAGCAATCTGGAATAATGTTCACTGATTTATTAAGATGCCTATATCCTTTTACACAGCAATGTAACAACTTGTTCTATTTCCAAAGATAATTAGGGAAAACGAAAAAAGAACCTATATGTTTCAGAATGTTTATAGCATCCCTTGCTATGAGGTGGCAAAAAACTGGAAATTGAAGAGATGCTCATTAATTGGGGGATGGCTGAAGAAGTTGTAATATATGATTGTGATGCAATACTATTTTACTCTAAGAAATGATGATCATTATGATGATGATCCAAGGAATACCTGGAAATACTTAAATGAGTGTTTGCAAAGTGATGTAAATAAAATCAGGAAAACATGATACATAGTAACACAAATTTTATAAGATGATCAATTTTGAATAGCTAAGGTATTCTCAGCAATGCAATGATTCAAGACAATTCTAAAGGACTTATGATGAAAAATACCCATTCACAGAAAAAGAACTGATGAAGTCTGAATACAAATCAAAACACTTTTTAACCTTTCTTTACTTTTCTTCTGTTTTTGTTTGGGGGGGGTATCTGTTTTCTTTCACAAAATTACTAATATTTTGCATAAATATACATGAATAACCAATATCAAATTACTTGCCTTCTCAGGGAGGACACTGGAGAGGGAAAGCTGAAGGATGAGACTTTGGATCTCAAAATTTAAAAAATTATATTAAAAATGTTTTGCATGTAAATGGAAAAAATGTTAATTAAATTAAAAAGAAAATAAATTTTAAAGCACATGATTAATCAGTTTTAAGATGAAAAAATCAAAATTATCAATGTTCATATTAAACAGTATTCTTAATCACTATTGATTAGAGAAATGCAAATTAAAACAATTGTGAGTGGCTACATATCAGATAACCAACATGACAGAAAAGGAAAATGACATTGATGGAGGGGATATATATATATATATATATATATATATATATATATATATATATATATATATAAAGGGATACTAATAAACTGTTGTGGAGTAGTGTCCTAGACCAAACAATCTGGAGAACATTTTGGAACTATTAACAAATAACAAAAACTCTGCATGTACTTTTGCCCATAAATATCACTACTGGATTTACAACCCCAAAAGATCAAAGTAAAGGGACCAGTCTATATATACAAAATATTTATATAGTAAGATTTATATTTATAGTAAACTTTAGCACCTCCTTTTCCATTTTGCCAAATGATTTTTTTAAGGAATGTGCTTCCTTTTCCAAGCTGCTGATTCTTTTTGCATAATTTTTCTTGTGTTGCTTTAATTTCTCTCCCCATTTTTTCTTCCACCTCTCTCAATTGATTTTTAAAATCCTTTTTGACCTCTTCCAAGAAGACTTTTTGGTCTTGAGACCAATTCATTTTCCCTCTTGAGGCTTCAGATGTAGGCGATTTGAGAGTATTGTCCTCATCTGAGTTTCTGTTTTGCTCTTCCCTGTCCACACAGAAACTCTCAGTGATAAGAGCTTTCTTCTGTTTCTTATTCATATGGCAACTTTTTTTTTTTAAGTTGAGATCTGCTCCTGGGGTACAAGGCTCACTGTTTCAAGCTTCATGTGCTGGGGGATAGAGGCTGTGTCACTGGTTTTCTACTCTGAGGCCTCTATGGCTTGTGGATTTCTCACCACCCTGGGTTTGTACCCTTGAGCTTGCTCCAGGTGCTGCAATGGCCAGGCCTGGTCACACCTTTCCTGTGGGTGGCCCTCCATTTGGCAGCTTACACTTTCCACTGGTGCTGGTATGCCTGCTGTGCCACCAGCTTGCTGAGCCAGGATCAGGGGGCTTCTGTTGCTGTGCTGTGGCAAGAGCTTCCTGCTGACTTGCCCAGAGCCCCTCTGTGTTGCAGCACTGTGAGGTGCTCTGTGCTCCCATTTTGCCCAAGTGAGTCTGACATTTCCCAAAGTCTTCTAAATTATCTTAAGTTGAAGATTGTATCTCTCTGTCTTTTTGTAGCTTCTGTAGTTTCAGAATCTATTTAGAGGCTTGATTTTATGTTGTTTTTGAGAAAAACTTGGGAGAGCTCAGGCAACTTCCTGCTTCTCTCTGACATCTTGGCTCCACCTCTCTCTGGACCTGTGATTTCAATAGTCTGTTTTTGTTTTTCTGACCTTGATTACTACTAAATGAAAAAATAAAATTTGATGAATAACAAAAGAATAAGACACCAGTTCCTTTATCTTGGGATTTGAAGTGATCAATTTTTTTTGATTGGTTTGTTTTATTATTCTGAATAATATATTCAACTTTTTTATCATCAATCATGACTCTAAAAATGAAATTAGTAACAATTTGCAGTCTTTCACACTGATTAATTGTCTGTTTGACATACCTTGGATGAAGCTCCTTATTGCTGTCTGGCCTCTCAATAAATATTTGACTTTTTGAAATTTTTTTTTAATTCCACAAACAGAAGTCTGCACTATTAAAGAATAAAAAAGTTTCATGAATAAATTTAAAAAAAAGATTTCTAGGTATATATATCATCAATTTTCACACTATACTAATCATTCTTTTGTTCACATTGACTCATTATGATTGAATAATAGAAGAATTCCTAGAATTTGATTTTGCTCAATTTATCTTCAAAGTAAAAGAAATGTCATATGAAAGCCACTTTATCAGTTACCTGTTTACTGGCACATGCCACGTCTCTTCTGCTAATGAGGATTCTTAAACTGGACAATTATAAGAGTTGTAATTCCTCTGAATTTTTATTATCTATCAATTATGACCTCTACCTGGGAAACTACAATAAGCCAGGCCCCAAATTGTTTTTTCTGATGCATTCAGAAGAGTTCGTTTTCAGTCAGACTAGAACATAAGAATATTGCTTAAGCAGAACAAATCTCAGCAGAACATTTTTCAGTATGTCTGATTGAATGAACCGGAAAATAAATATTTTATTAGATTTTTTTTTCAGAGCAATAAGGGTTAAGTGATTTGTCTAGGGTCACACAGCTAGTAAGTGTTAAGTGTCTGAGGCTGGATTTGAACTCAGGTCCTCCTCAAAACAGGGCCGGTGTTTTATCCACTGCACCACCTAGCTGCCTCCTAGGCTTATTTTGTGTGTGTGAAAGCTCAACTATTATTAATAACATTAAGCACTGAATTTTATAAATATACAACATATTTATGTTATATAGGGAGTATGATGTATGAATATAATATTCTTTTATATATAGACCTTCATACATACAGACTATACACTAGATCTAGATCTAGATTTATAATCATCTCTCCATATATCTCTGTATCTATAGGTTGCTGTTGTTCAATGATTCAGCTTTGTCTAACACTTTATGACCTCATCGACCATAGCACAATAAGTCCTCCTATCTTCTACTATTTCTCAAAGTCTATCCAACTTCATTTTCATTGTTTCAATGATAGTCTCTCTGGTTCTCATCTTCTTCTGCCCCCTTTTTCTTTTGCAATTGCCCAACATCAGAATCTTTTCCAAAGAGCCCCATCTTCTCATTATATGGTCAGTATTTGACCTTCCATCAAATAGTGTGAATTAATTTCTTTAAGTATTGACTGATTTGGTCTCCTTGCTGCCTATGGGACTCTCAATAATCTCCAGCACCAAAATTCAAAAGTGTAGATTCTGTGGGTGCTCAGTTTTCCTTTTAGTCCAAATTTCATAGGCATACATCAATACTGGAAAAACAACAACAACAACATAGTGTTGGCTATAAAGTCCTTTGACAACAAGGTGATATCTCTTCTTTTTAGTATGTTGTCCATATTTGTCATAGCTTTCCTTTCAAGGGGCAAGTATCTTTTAATTTCATGGTTGCAGTCACTATCTTTAACGATCTTCGAGACCAAGAATATAAAGTCTGAAACTGCTTCCATTACTTCTCCCTCTATTTGCCAGAAAGTATTGGGACAAGCTAATAGGTGTTTGAGACACATTTGAACTTGGGTCTTTCTGACTCCAGGCCTAGTGATGTATCCTTTGAACAACCTGGCTGACCTTGAGAATATGTTAATCCCAGCTAGAATCCCACTTATTAGAGGGAGACTTTTCAAATACCATTTAATTCTAGAGCTTTTTGCTCTAGAATTGTTTTCTAATGCTTCCCATATATAATATAAATGTGCATATCTCCTCCATCAGATAGGACGCTTCTTGAGATCACAGACTAACTTTGACTTTGCTTTGTATTCAAATAATTTTTCACAGAGTTATGCTATAGGTAAAATTAAAAAAATACCTAAGATATGGGCACTGGGATATAGGTGATGTTATATATATATATATATATATATATATATATATATATATATATATATATATATATAAAACTAAAAACTCAATACTTGTGGAATAGTTAAGGATAAGTAGGAACAAAATACTTTGGGAAGTTCAAATTAGAAAAGAGAATAACTTAAAAGGTAGTTCAGAGAAGATAAGAACAGGAGTTGTGTCTGCTTTTAATATAATAAGGGCTGTTGCCACCTCTTGCCTTAGGGTATGCGCCAGCTTTCTCTTTTTCTCCTTCACTCCAGCTTCCCTGCTTCCCTTTCACTTTTAACTCCAAACTCCTTTTACTTTGTTGACCCCCCTGAAAAGCCTCTTAGCATCCTCACCTCTGTTGCCAACCACCTGGCATCTCTAGCATCCCTTTCTCACCGACCTCTCCACATCTCTAGACTTCTGGCATTATTCTTCCTTGCTCTTAGCCTTTTCTCCGTCTCCATCAACCCCTCTCTTTACACGGCCCCAGACTCCTTAGGGTCCTTGTAGCAGCCCCCTTCTGTCTGTCTTCTCCTTGTTGTCTTCTTAATCTTCTGGCCTCCTTTCATCCTTCTAGTTCTCCAGCACCCCCCCTTCCTTGTCTCGCTTGCTCTATATATCTGTCTCTTGCTCTCCCCTCAACCCTCAGGCTCTCTGTGTCCCCTCACATACCAAGCTAATCCACCAGCCGCACTAAGGCTGTGCCCAGTGGGGCTCAAGGGGCCCATGGCCCCTGCTGCATGCCTGGGACCTCTGCACAGCCTATACTAGGGCCTGGCAGGACAAGCCTGGGATCTCTTGGGAAACTCCCCTCAGGGCGTAAGGAGCTGGGGCTTCTTTATTTCCCCTAGATGTCAGACCTGGGCATCCTGAAAAGCCCACAGGGCTTTTTTGGCTCAGGGGAAGTGGAGGGGGAGGGAAACCATCCCCTCACACAGAAAAAACCCCTGAGAGCCTAAGGTTTTTAATGTCAGCCCAAAGGCAGGGTCTCCGAATCAAAATAAATTTCCACAGACCAAGAATGAGAAAATGAATCCTAAACATCTACAAAGAGAGAATAAAAAAAAAAAAAACCCAAAAAAAATTGGGAATAATTTCAAATAAGAAGAGTTAAAATATTTTCATAAGTAAAGTAAAAACACTGAAGAAAAATGGAAAATAAATGAGATGTATGGAAGAATAAATTGGAAATGAAATTAAGATCTTGAAAAATGAGATACACAATTTTAACAAAGCAAAGAATGTCCTGAAATCTAGAATGAAACATAATTAACCTCTCCATGATACAAGAAAGAATAAAACTAAGTCAATTAAAAAATAGGAATTCTCACAGCAAAAAAAAATAAAGAAGCAAACAAACAAAAACTTGGAAAGTGATAAGGGGGGAAAATCAGTGGACAACTTTCAAGTTCTATGACTGAAAATTTAGCTGAGCTTAATAGCTTAAGACATTTTTTTAAAACTTAATCTCATCTGAGCAGAACCAGAAGAACATTATACACAGTATTATCAACATTATGTGTTAATCAATTATTGTGGACTAGATTCTTATCACCAATCCAACAGAACAAGAATGTTTCAAAGGACTCATGATGGAAAAGGCTCTCCAAATCCAGAAAAAAAAAAAAGGAACTGTGGAATATGGATGCTGATTGGACCATACTATTTCTTATGTTTTTGATGCTGCTTGTTTTCTGATTTGAGGTTTTTCCTTTGTGCTCTGATTCTTCTCATATAACATGACTAATGCAGAAATGTTTAATGTTATTATATATATTTGCATAACTTATATCAGATTGCCTGTTGTATAGGGTAGGGTGGAGGGAGGGAGAAAAATTTGAAATTGGAAATCTTATATAAACAAATGTTGAAAACTATTTCTACATGTAACTGGAAAATAATAAAATACTTTTATTTTTTAAAAAAGTGGATAAAACCCTTGGTCATGCCAGGGTTGCTTCTCTTGACTTGCTCCCTTGGCTTGAAATGCTGTCTCTTGGTGCCTTGGTGTGTGATCTTCCTCTTTGGACTATGTAAGGATGAAGGCCTGAGACTATGAGAAGTTAGGGAGATGTGGTCAATACTTTACTGATATCCAATATTAATTAATAATAAATGCTTACTACCCCTCAAAAATAATCTCTTCTAAGTTCAATTTGCCCACTTACTTTCATAGAAGCAAAAAGGCAAAGTAGACATAAAAAGAATTAGCTGGTCAACTCCTAAAAAGAATCTCAAAATGTCAGCTTCTAGGGATTTTATGGCTAAAATTCAGTTTCCAGGTAGTAGAAAAACTCCTTAAAGCAGCCAGAAATAAATAATAAAAATACTCATGAGACACAAACAGGATCACAGAAAATGTAAAAGCCACCAATATGAAGAGGTTAATAACTTCGAATACAATATTTCAGGAATTTGGCAAACAACCACAAATTTGCCCAGCAAAATGGAGTATAATTTTCTGGGGTGTGAGTGTGTTCATTTAATGAAATAGAGGACTTCCAAGCATTTATGATGAAAAAGAAGTTTGATAATAATTTTGCTATATAAATATAAAAATTAAAAAGAAATATAAACAAGGGAAAATGACAATTATAAAAGACTAATTTAGGATATGGGAAATACTCTAATATGGGGAGATGATACCTGGGACATCTCTGAAATCTGTTATCATGAGAGGTCATAGATGCAATGTAACTAAACCTGATGTCATTAACAATTCTGTTATGTCCTAATGATCAATAAAAATCAATGAAAAGGGTAGGGACGAGGAAATGAAGGTTAGGAAAATTATCTAACGTATTTGGAGTGCATAAGTAAAAATCTATACAAAATAGGACATTGAGTGGTAGGGATAGGTTAACTTTAAACCCTATTGTAATTTGAACTAATCAAAGATGATAACAATACATACAAAGTTAGGAAAATGACAGGAAAAGTTGGGGCATCTTGGTGGTGCAGTGGATAGAGCACTTGCCCTCAAGTTAGGAGGCCATTAGTTCAAATATGACTTAATAGGTGTGTGAGTCTAGGTAAATCACTTAACCACAATTTTCTTAAAAACAAAAAAATAACAACAGCAAAACATATGGGGCCATCTCCAGTAGTCTTGATATATAAATTGCCACTGGACTGAGATGGCTTTGGTGTAGAGAGTGAGGCTGGTGATTTGGCACAGTCCTTCCTTAGTTAAATATATATATATATATATATATATATGCACACACACACACACATTATATATATATTAGTTTAGAAGCATGCATTTGTATCTGAACTTGGATATACATATGCAAGGTTTTATATATTTGCATATTTATATTCTTTTGGATATGGGTAATGTAAAAATAGAGACACAGTTCTCAAGACTTACAAGTATTATATTCCCATTTACGAATGTAAACAGTTTACCCTTATTAAATAACATTTTTTTCTTCTTCTTACCTTTTTATATCTCTCTTCAGTCTTGTTTTTGAAGATCAAATTTTCTGTTCAGTTCTGGTCTTTTCATCAGGAAAGTTTGAAAATCCCAATTTCATTGAATGTCCACTTATTCCCCTGAAAGGTAATGCTAATTTTTTCTGTGTAGTTCATTCTTGGTTGCAGTCCAAGATCCTTTGCCTTCTGGAATATTATTCCAAATCTTTTGATCCTTTAACGTTGAGCCTGCCAGGTCTGTAGCTACATGATTTTTAAATTGTTTCTTTCTGGCTGCTTGTAGTATTTTCTCCTTCACCTGAGAATTCTAGAATTTGGCCACAATATTCCTTGGAGTTTTCCTTTGGGGATCTCTGTGGATTCTTTCAATGATTATTTTATCCCCTGGTTCTAGGATATCAGGGCAGTTCTAGAAAATTTCCTGGAATATTTTGTCTACACTCTTTTTTGATCATGGCTTTGAGGTGGTCCAATAATTCTTAAATGATCTCTACTAGACCTATTTTCTAGATCAGTTGTCATTATATTCTATGTTTTTATTCTTTGGATTTTATTTGACTGATTCTAGGTGTCTCATGGAGTCATTAGCTTCCATCTGCCAAATTACAATTTTTAGGGCATTATTTTCTTCAGTAAGCTTTTGCAACTCCTTTTCCATTTGGCCAATTTTACTTTTGAATGAGTTGATTTCTTCAGTGGATTTTCCCCTATTTAACCAATTGTATTTCTTAAGAAATTGTTTTATTCAGTCATTTTTTTTAGGCTTCCTTTTCCAAGCTATCGACTCTTTTTTTATATAATTTTCTTGTGTAATTCTCTTTTCTGCCATTCCATTTCCCATTTTTCTTCTACCTCTCTTATTTGATTTGGCCACTTTTTTGAGCAATTCCAAGAAGACTTTTTGGTCTTGAAACCAATTCATCTTCCCCCTTGACAGTGTTGTCCTCATCTAAGTTTGTGTTTTTGGTCTTCCCTGTCACCATAGAAGCTATGTATGGCAAGGGTCCTTTTGTGTTTCTTACTCATATTTTAGCCTATTTTGTGACTTATTTTTTTGGGGGTGGGACACAGGGGGTTAAGTGATTTGCCCAGTCTCACACAGCTAGTAAGTGCCAAGTTTCTGAGGCCAGATTTGAACTCAGGTCCTCCTGAATCCAGGGCCAGTGCTTTATCCACTGTACTATCTAGCTGCCCTTATTTTGTGACTTTTAAAGTTGAGGTCTACTCCTGGGGCACAGGGACCATTGTTGCAAGCTTCTTGTGCTTGGGGATAGGAGAGCATTACTGGCTTTCTGCTTTGCGGGCTCTATGACTTGTGGATTCTTCATAACTAGGGACTTGCTCTCAGTGATGGGATTGACTTGGCCTAATCACACCTTTCCTGTGGGTGATTATTTAGCTGTCAGTTTGACCTCTCAGCCTGGGCTAGGGGGGTGGGGTGTCTCACAATTGGCCTGCTGTGTGACCAGCCTGCTCAGCCAGAACAAAGAGGCCTCAGCTGCTAAACTGTTTTGTGGCCAAGAGCCTCCTACTGACTTGCCCAGATACCCTCCAATGCTGTGCTGAGCTGCTCTGAGCTCCCCTTTAGCCTAAGTAAGGTTGACCTTTCCTGAAGTCTTCTAAATTACCTCAAGTTGGGAGATTGTGTCTCTTTGTCATTTTGTAGGTTTTATAGCTCCAGAATCCTCTTAGAAGCTTGAGTTAATGTTGGTTCTGAGGGAAACTCAGGAGAGTTCAGCCAACTTCCTGGCTTCTCTTGGCTATCTTGGATCTGTTTCTTGTTGTCATTCTCTTTAAGGAATTTTTGATTATTTCTATGATTTATTCTGTTGGATTAGATTATTTAGTTTCTAATTACTAGTTAATCAATCTTTCCATTTCCCTTTATTGCATGTAATTTCCATTGCATTATGATCTGAAAAGGATACATTTAATATCTTTGCTGCTCTACATTTTTTTTGAGATTTTTATGCCCTTGTCATTTGTATGTGTATGTGTGTTTATGTGTCATGTATCACTGAGAAAAAGTTTATTCTTTTCTATTCACATTCAATTTTCTCCCTACATCTGTCATAATCTATCTTTTCTAAAACTCTTTTCTCTTTAATTCTTTCTTACTAATTTTTGTTCAGATTTATCTAGGACTGAGATAGGAAATTTGGGGTCTTCTACTAGTATAATTTTACTGTTGATTTATTCATATAACTCATTTAAATTCCCCTTTAAAAATTAGAAGCTGTACCATTTCCTGCTTATATGTTTTGTATTGCTACTATTTTATGGCTATGGTACCTCTTCTCTTAGGAAGATATAGTTTAATTATATATATATTTTCCTTTATATTTGTCTAATGTCATGATTGGTATTTCTCCTTTTTTTATTCAGTTGAAGCGTGATAGATTACCTTCCACACCCTTACCTTTACTTAGTTTGTGTCTCTTTGCTACAATGTGTGGTTTCTTGCAAACAGCATACTTTGATATTCTATTTTTTAACCCATTTATCTATGTCCTTCCATTTTGTGGCTGAGTTCATCCCATAAGCATTTTTAGTTCTGATAATTCTATATTTCCCTTCATACTATTTCCTCCTATTTATCCTCCCTCTCCCCCCCCCTCTCTCTCTCCCCCTCTCTCCCACTCTCTCTCTCTCTCTCCATATTTGAAAATATTCAGGCATATATACATATTCACATGTTCATGTATTTAATATTTTAGCATGTCTTTGGATGTGTAGCTTTCCCTTCAAGGATAGTAAAATCATCCTCCTTTGAGAGATCTTGAATATAATAGTGATGGCCCAATTGTACTTTGGGGCTGGATCCAAGGAATAGCATACCGTTTTATTCCATTGAAATAATAAAAAAATATTCTTTAGTTTATTTTGAAAAATAGGAATTACAAAAATGCATCTGGAGAATGTCCTCATATGCAGAGATTTATTAATTTTCATATTTTGATGCTTTACAATTCATCCTCCATGATATTGAAAAATCTTAACATAGAAATATTTCCCTATATTATAGAATGTTGGTCTTTATTATTGTTTCAATCAAGCTATTTTGAATAGTTATATAATACACATCTTAGAGGCTCTATTTTGTTCTACTGAGACAAATATTTTGTTATTATAAGGAAATGGAGGCTTTTTACTGGACAAAAATGTTGTTCCAAAATGATCAGTCTTCTTTATCTTTGCATCTTAAGTCCAAAAGGTGTCCCAAAAAGGAGGAGCTTAATAAACATGTCTTGAATTGAATTCAATTAAAGTGATTTAATTTGACTGTATTGAAACATACACTAAACCCTTAGGTATAAATGAGAAAATAAGGCTAAGGTCCGGTTGTATTCTTGCCACCCTTCTTCTTATTTGAGGTATGGGGGGTAACAATGTTGTCTTTGAAGGAAAAACATATGATAGCACTCAATAGATTATGTAATATTGTCAAAAATGATTTACTCAAGAGTGGTACATTTGGAAGACCAGATGAGTTGGTTCAGGGATAAGATATGCATGGCCAGTGTGTTAGACTGGTATGCAAAGATTGCTAAAAAGAAAATCTAGAAAATGAATTCTATCTTATGCTTCAGTTTCTACCTACATATTTAGGGACAATAGCACCAGAGACGGAAGATTCCAGAAAATGTGGGTACTATTATACACGTATTCTAGAAAGTTCTAATATTCTAATGAATATGTTAAATAGTGGCTTCTAAATTTTTCTCCCTTGCCTTTTGGATCCCACAGGTTTTCAGTGTTAACTAGCTCCTTTTTGATGTTTTTTGTTTGTTTTATTGTTGCTTCTAAAAGAATGTCATCAGCTAAAGGGATTTCAATTACATAATTATATGTTGTTGGTGATGGTCCTTTAATTCAAATATAGTTATGATTGAATTTTCGTAGCCATATAAAATGACAAAGATATTATTATCCTATTTAAGTGGAGTGGAAATTTTAATTAAGTTCTAATACTGTTTTACTCCTATCACCCTAAAGTATGTGATATTTAAAAATAAATATTCTTTTTTAATGCACAAGTGTTCTCACTTTGATATTATAATGTCTGATGTTATGTAGACTTAAATGGCTTAAGGGAAAGCAAATATTATAAAATTAGCTTCTAAATTTTTAACAATATAGATATAAAAACATTCTTAAAGTCTGGCTATTTTTAAATGATTTATTGTAGATGTTCATAATGGTATAAAATCAGAAAACTATTATTAAACCCTCTGTTTCATTCCTCAATACAGACCTACCTATGTTGTTAGTTTTTGCTTTTATGGTTTTAAATTTTGTACTCAATTCAAATAATGAATGCAAATTTTTAAATTGGAAGTCTTATTGACTATAGGAATCTTTCTAACATAGCATAACTGCCCTTTGATTGTAATATATATGTATGTGTGTATGTTTTTAATCTGAATCAAGAAAAACATACACACATACACCCAGAAAATAATTCATCCAACCAGAAAGAAACCATTCAAATATTGTAGAGTATTGTAGAGCAACAATCACACAAGTTGTAGCAGCTTCCATATATGGATTGGAGGGCTTATAATAATTATATTTTGGAAGACAAAGGATCTAGGGTTATGGCCAAGATTAGCCTACCTAATAAAATTGAACATTGTCATTCAGGAGGGAAAATGGACCTTTTAAAAATAGAGTAATTTCAAGCATTCTTGTTGAAAACAACAGCTGAATATTGAATTTGACATCAAACTTAAAACTCAAGGGAGGCATATAATTGAAACATGAAAAATAATTTAAAAGGGTCTCAATAAATTTATACTTTTTTCCATAGCTATATGGGAAGTTGATATAAGTAACTCCTAAGAACTTTATCATTATTAGGATATCTGCAATAAATTATCTTAGAGGGGATGGGAGTGAGTGAAATATGTTGGGATAACTTTATAAATAAATAAATAAATAAATAAATAAATATATATATATATATATATATATATATATATATATATATATATATATATATACACACACATGCGTATGTATGTATTTATATAGATTGTGTACATATATTTGTGTGCATGTATATATGTATGTATATAGTATATATGTATGTGACAGCCTATATCTCTGTATGTATTCATGTGTATATGTAGATTCATTCATTCACAAATATAGGTACTTATACACATATTTGTATGTGTCTTATGTATATGTATGTATATATGTGTATTTGTGTATATATACACATACACATATGTATGAAAGGTATAGAAAATTATTTTATATAAATGGGATTTGCTAGTAAGCTCATGCACAGTGCAAGGGAAAATAAGGAGGTGGGCAATGTGTGAACCCTACTCTTATCTAAATTGGTTCAATAGTCAAGGAAAAAATAATACAAACAAACATAAATGCATACACACAATTAGTTTAGTATAGAATATATAACTTACCTTATAGGCAAGTAGTAGGAAAAGGGGATAGTAAAGAGTGTTGATGAAATGTAGGCATATTAGAGTAGGCAATTATAAAAAGGAAAATAGGCTTTTGAGGAGGGACAGGGAAGAATGAGAGAGAGACAGAGAGACAGAGAGAGACAGATAGGGACAGAGACAGAGACACAAAGAGAGAGAAAGAGAGAGACAGAGACACAGAGACAAAGAAAGAGTAGGAGAGAGAAGTATTAACAGAAGAAAATAGCATAGAAGAAAATGCAGAGTTAGTTATCATATCTATGAATGTGAATAGGACGAACTTGCCTATAATAGAAGGGACTAGAAGACTGGATTATAAACAAGATTATAAACAGCAATATGTTATTTATGAAACATGTTTAAACAGTCACTGAAAAAGAGTTAAAATAATGGGGTGGAGCAGAATCTAATCTGTTTTAGCTAAAGTTAAAACAAAAAACAAAAACAAAAACAGTAGTAGCAATCTTATACAGCACAAAAGCAAAAATAGACCTACTTGAAAGAGACGAGCTGAAAAATTACATTTTGCTGAAAGGTACCAGACATAATGAGGTAATATAATTTTTTTACAGCAAGTTTCTTTGATAAAGGCTTTGTTTCTCATGTATATAGGGGATTTAGTAAAATTTATAAAAATAAGAGCCATTCTCCAATTTATAAATGATCAAAGCTTATGAACAGGCAGCTTCAAAAGAAGAAATGGAAGTTTTCTATAATATTCTAAATTTCTATTGATTAGAGAAATTCAAATTAAAACAACTCTGAGGTATCACCTCAAACATATAAGAAAAGAAAATTACTGGAGAGCATATGGAAAAGTAAATATACTATTGAATTGTTGCTGGAGTTGTGAACTGGTCCATACATTCTGGAAAACAATTAGGAACTATGTTCAAGGGATTATAAAACTGTGCTTACCCTTTGACCTAGCAATACCACTAGTAACATGTCAAAGAAAAAGGGAAAAGCCTAATATGTACAAAAATTATTTGTTGAAATTCTTTTTGTGGTGGCACAGAATTGGAAATTATAGGATTGCCAGTCCACTGGGGTAATGGCTGATCAAGTTGTGGCACATTATTGCAATAGAATAGAAATTTCTCTATTTAAAACAAACAAAAAAAATTAATGAACAAAAGAAACAAGCAAACAAACAAAAATTTCAAAAGAATTCCAGGGCCAGAGTCAAGAAATTGAAATGGAGAAACACTCTGCCAAGCTCTCTCATCATTTCCCTCCAAACAACTTTATTTTTTTCTGTTTTTCTTTACATTTTTTGTTCAGTATTTTATTATTTTCCAGTTACATGTAAGGATAGTTTTCACCATAGGATTTTTAGTTCCAAATTTTTCTCCCACCCTCCATTCCCTCCCTCTTCCCCAAGAGAGAAAGCAATTTAATATAGGTTATGTATATGCAATTACATTAAACATATTTCTGCATTAGTCACATTATGAAAGAAGAGTCAGAGAACAACAGAAAAACCTCAAAAAAGAAGGAAAAAACCAGCCCAAAAGTAGAAACAGTATGGTTCAATCTGCATTCATAAACCACAGTTCTTTTTCCTGGATATTGAGAACATTTTCTATCATAAAGTACTTTGAAATTGTTTTAGACCATTGCATTGCTAAAAAGAGCCAAATCTACCACCATTGTTCATCATACAATGTTGCTGTTACTGTATATAATGTTATCCTGGTTCTGCTCCTCTCAGTCAGCATCAGTTCATGCAAGTCCTTCCAGGTTTCTCTGAACTCCTGCTCATCTTTACTTTTCACATTGATTTTTTAAAAACTTTGTGTTCTAAATTATCTTCTTCCCTCCCTCCTCATCCCTCCCTAAGAAATCCAGCAATTCAATATAAGTCATACATGTGCAATTATACAAAACATCTTGTCATTAGTTAGGTTGTAAGAGAAATTGGAAAAAAAATACCTTTGGAAAGAGGAGCTAACAAATAAAAGTATACTTCAATCTGTATTCAGATACCATCAGATCTAACTCTGTTGATGGTTTGCATTTTTCATACAGTCTTCTGATAGCATCCTGCTCATAATTTCTTTCACAGTTACTATTGTTAACTGTATGACTCTCCATCTTATTCCCTCCCCTTGATATAAACTCTATTTTCCATCTTCCTTCACCCTATCCCTCCTCAATAGTGTTTTGCTTTTTACAGCTCCCGTCCCCAATCTGTCCTTCCTTCCATTGCCTCTGCTTCCACCTTATCCCTTTCCCCTCCCACTTTCCCATAAGGAAATATATATTACTGTACCCTCTTGAGTTTGTATGTTATTCCCTCTTTGAGCCAATTCTAATGAGAATAAGGCTCACTCATTCCCCTGTTCATTCCCCCAAATCCCCTCTAATCCATAAGCTTTTTCTTGTTTCTTTTGTGAAATACTTTCCCCAATCCACCTCTCACTTTCCCTTTTTTTCAGTGTATTTTTCTTACTCATTAGCTTTATTTTGAAGATGTCATAATGGGTCACCAAGGTGACACAGTGAACAAAGTACCAGCCCTGGATCCGGGAGACCCCAAGCCCAAATCTGGCCCCAGACATAAGCCACCCTACAAAAAACAAAACAAAACAAAATAAAACAAAAATATAAACAAAAATAAATGCTTCACAGACAAACTAAATCCCTTCAGATGCAATTCACACCTGGGCCCTCTAAGTATACTCCTTTCAGCAGCTCTAATACTGATAAAGATCTTAGGAAGAATTAGACATATTATCTTCCCATATAGGAATGTAAACGGTTTAATCTTTTAATATCCCTCATGATTTCTTTTTCCTGTTTACCTTTTTATTCTTCTCTAGGGTCTTGTATTTGAAAGTCAAATTTTCTATTAAGTTCAGTTCTTTCCATCATGAATGCCTGAAAGTCCTTTTTTCATTGAAGTAATATTTTTTCCTCTGAAAATTTATACTCAGTTTTACTGGGAGGTGATTCTTGGCTATAGTCCCTGTTCCTTTGCCCTCCTGACTATCATATTCCATGCCCTCTGGTCCTTTAATGTAGATGCTTCTAGATCTTGTTTTAACCTTACTGTAGTTCCACAGTATTTGAATTCCTTTTTTATAGTTGCTTGTAATATTTTCTCCTTTACCTGGGATCTCTGGAATTTGGCTATAATATTCCTGGAAGTTTTCTTTTTGGCATCTCTTTTAGGAGGTGTTTGATGGATTCTTTCAATTTCTATTCTACCTTCTCCTTCTAGAACATCAGGGAAATTTTCACTGATAATTTCTTGGAAGATGTTGTCTAGGCTCTTTTTTTTGATCATGGCTTTCAGGTAGTCCAATGATTTTCAAATTACCTCTTCTGAATCTATTTTACAGGTCAGCTGTTTTTCCAAGGAGATATTTCATATCCCCCTCTATGTTTTTATTCAATTGGATCTGCTTTACTGTGTCTTGGTTTCTCATAAAATCACTAGCTTCCATTTGTTCAATCCTAATTCTTAGGCAATTGTTTTCTACAGAGAGCTTTTGTATTTACTTTTCCATTTTGCTTTTCACACTGTTGACTTTCTTCTTATGACTCTCCTGCATTGCTCTCATTTCTCTTTCTATTTTTTCCTCCATCTCTCTAACTCTTCCTTCTTTCTCTCCTATTTTCTCATCAAAGTCCTTTTTTTTTTCTTGGAAGCTTTGGATGTTGGAGATTTGACTTTGTATTATCTTGTTCTGAGGGTATATTCTGGTTTACCCTTCCCCCAAAGAAGCTGTCTATTGTCCACTCTTTTTTGTGTACTCATCTCAGCCAAGAAACATATGCCTTATTGAAATGTGATTCTCGCTCTCTTTGGTCCCAGCAGCAGGAGGAAGATGATGAAGGAAACATCTTCATTTGGTAAGCACCAGATTAAGACATACTCTTTGTGGCTCTAAGGTATATCATCTTCAGAAGTCAACCTCTGGCAAATGCGGGTATCCTGCCAAATGCAAGAGAAAGTGTAATTGGAGTGCAAAGGCTAAGCAATGGAACAATCCTAGTACTGCTTGAATGAGACAGCTAAAAATGTCTACTGCCAATTCAGAAATGTATTCCATGTAGGAACAACAACTAAACCCAAGAGAGCAGCTATTATGGTATCTACTTCATCTTGAGGATTCAAGTGTTTGTTAAAATAAATGTCCTGAATCAAAAAAGTAACAAACAAAAGAAAACAAAATAAAAGAAAAAGAAATGTGATTCTCTATGGTCAGAAACTTTGTGTGCCTGTGCCCCTCCCACACTGGGCCACCACCACTTGATGTGACCCACTGGTTAAAAACCAGGGTGCTTCACCCCAACTACATCAGAGACTGCAGCCACTTCACCCCGGCCAACTGCTGAACCCTCTAACCGGCCTACAAGTCAAGCTTCAGAAGAAGCCACTGGCACTGAAGACCCTGAGGCACTGGAAGCACTTTCTGTTCCTGGCTGGGTCCAAACCATGCACTGAGCTCCTCTCTGAGCCTGATCAGCAGGTGATCCCAATTGCCATCATTGGCTGGAAAATATTCTCACTCTGTTCTTATGTGTGTTAGGCTTCTCTTTTTTTTTGTTTGTTTGTTTGTTTGATTGATTTGGTTTTGTTTTGTTTTGTTTTGTTTTATGGCATTATTTGGGAGTGTGTGGATGGGTTTATCTGGAGCTTGGAGGAGTCACTGCCTCTCCTCCTCCATCTTAGCTCTACACCCCAAACAACTTTACATAATGCCTCAGTTTGAATTCTGAAATGAAAGAGTCAACAAAAGGTCAGAATGAGCCCAAGAAAACATAGGAGGCTAGAAAGAAAATCCTTTGCCACAGGGATGAGACTGGCCTGGAATCCATGTGCAGGAAAGACCAGTGCTGGGATGAGGTCGTGGTGGTGATAAGAAAATCAATAGTTTTTTGAATTCTCAATCCATAGATGATAAGGGGACCTGAGAAGGGTCAGAGAGAAATTACAGGCATTTCTTATGCTACCACTGGATATAGCCATTGTTTGGAAACTTCATTGTCTATTTCACTTCTGGGTCATGGTTCATAGGTAGAGCAATTTCAGTGAAGACAGAATGGAAGCCTTGAGGGGAACTATTTTTCAACTTCATTGCCCTTGTATACTTCTGGGCCATGATTCTGGGGTAGAAAGCAGCACTTTCAATCAAGAAAGTGTATCTGATGGGTATATCAATATTAGCTCAAAAGATCAGTGACCCTAAGGAACTATGGTTCCTTATGATATGTCATTTTCAGTATGAAGGGAGAATAGACTTTGAATAACAGCAATTTCAATCACAAGGGATGTGAGGCCTTTCCTGGGTAAGGATGAGAATGCATACCAAGAGAACAGTGACCATACCTATTATTGAACCACACCAACTTGAAAGCAATAAAAACTTCCAAACACCCAAAGTCCTGAAAACAAGAGTAGGAAAAAACCTGAAACTTGACACAGTCCCCCTCCAACCTCCTGTATTACTGGAACTGAGAAAACCATTAGCATGAAGTTCAATGTGAAGCAATAGGGTCAAAAAATGATAAAACAATAAAAAATAATCCAGACCATAAACTCTCTTATGGCAACGGGGAAGACAAACACCAAAACCCAAAATACAATGAATTCAAAATAGAAATAAAGTCTTAAAGAAAAAAATAGTTTAACACAAACCCAACAATAATTCATGGAAGAGCAAAAAAAAATCAAAATTATATAAGATTGGTAGGGGGAAAATAAGGGAAAGAAATGAAAACAATTAAAGGCAATTATGAGAAGGCAATTCGCAGCTTGGTAAAATACTGAAGAAAATACCTTAAAATTAGTGAAGAAAACAATGTCTTAAAAATGGTCAAATGGAAAAGTAGGTACAAAATGCCACTAAAGAAAATAAGTTCTTAATATCAGTGTTGGCAGCTACTTCTGGAACTTGGCTAACAGACAGGTGAAGGGGTCCAACTGTTGGGGGGGCAGTAGTGGTAGCAGGGGTCTCTACTGGAGCTGAGGTGGAACACTCTTGTGTTGGCCATGCTTAGAACCAGTAAGCAGAATTGAGTGGCAGTGGCTCAGGGTGGGGAGGGGTACAGGCACACATGAGCTTGCAACCACAGTGATTCAGATTTATGTTTCTGAGTTAAAGAGCAATCATGTCTGTGGTTATTTATATACCAGAGCACAGGCCAGGTGAGCTGAGAATGTACCTCTACTTAAATCATACTACCTGGAACCCCCTGAAGGTTGGGACAGTGCATCCTGGAAGCAGTGACCCCCTTTAAGAAGGAGGTAAAAGTCAAGAAATAGGCTGGGAAAATGAAGAAACAGAAAAATATGTGTACCCAAAAATTTTCTTTGGCAACAAGGAAGATCAAAATACATCTTCAGAAGATAACAAAGTGGGGAAAAAAAGGAGATAACAAAGTCAAAGCTCCGACATCCAAAACTTCCAAGAAAAATATTAATTGGTCTCGGGTCATGGAAGTGCTCAAGAAGGACTTTGAATATAAAGTAACAGAGGTAGAGGAAAAATAGAAAGAGAAATGAGAGTGGTGCCGGAAAGTCATGGGAAAAAAGAAGTCAGCAGTTAAAAAAGCCAAAAGCTCTCTGAAGAAAATAATTGCTTAAGAATTAAGATTGAGGAAATGGAAGCTAATGACTTTTTTGAGAAATCACGACACAATAAAGCAAAACCCAAATAATTAAATTATAGAAGGCAATGGGAAATATCTTCTTGGAAAAACAGCTGACTTGGAAAATAGATCTGGCAGTAAAAAGCAAAACACTTTTGAGGAGGGATAGGATGAATGTAGATGTAAATTAGAGTAAGGGTCAACTGAATGGAGGGAATAGGATGGAGTGAAATGCAGTTAGAAATAATAACTGTGAGAGAAAGCAGGATGCTATCAGAAGGACTTATGAAAGATGCAATACATCTACAGAGAAAGAACTGATGGTATATGAATATAGAGGGGATTATATATATTTTTTAGTTGTTAGTTCCTCTTTCTAAAGAGTTTTTGCCTGCTTTCTTTCACAACCTTACTAATAAGGACATATTTTGTATGACTGCACGTGTATGTATAACTTATATTGAATTGTTTGACTTCATAGGGAGGGGTGGGGAGGGAGGGAGGGAGGAAGAAAATTTGGAACACAAAGTTAAAAAATAGATGAGAAAATTTGTTTTTACATGTAACTAGGAGGAAAGTTTAAATAAATAAATTTATTATGGAAAGAAAAAAAAAGAAAAAAAGAAAGTCTTTAAAAAACAAAATTGGTCACATGGTAAAAGAGGTACAACTTCTCACTGAAGAAAATCATTCCTTAAAAATTATAATTGGGTGGGGCTTCTAGATGGTACAGTAGATACAGCATGGATGTGAGTATGGCAGAACAATAGAGCCCTGCCTCAGTGCTGGCAAAAAGAGCCCTGTAAATTCCTTCTGGCCAATGGTTCAACCCCCTTATTATCTGTGGGCTTAGAGTTCCAGAAGCAATTGCTGCTGCTTTTGATTAAGAGGCTTCTGAAGCTTGTTCCCAGTTTACTGGGGCTGGGTTTATCTTGATGGGGCTTGCTTGGGACCGCTTTTCATTCTTACCCTGGTACAACAGGCCTGGCTTGCCAACCTTCTAAGTTGTCTTTGGCTGAAAACTTATTTCACCCTCTCCTTTTGTGGGTTCTGTTGATCCAAGAATTGTCTTATGGAATTATTTGAAGGTATTTGGAGGAGTATTGGTGAGAGCTCAAGCAAGTATCTTCCTCAGATGAAGTGCAAGCTTTATTTATAATGAAGAAAAGCAGCTAGAAGTCTTTGCAATAAGATCAGGAATGAAGAAAGGATGTTTATTATCATGATGACTGTTCAATATTATAAAAGAATACTATTTATAACAATAATGTAAAAATTGAAGAAATAAAAATAGGCAATAAGGAAAAAAATAATCATTTTGTGAAAATGTTATGTTAAATTTTGAGAAATATAGAGATAAACTAAATACTAGTTGAAACAATTAACCTTCTCAACAAAGTTGTAGAATATAAATAAAATCCACATAAGTCATCAAACTTTATAAAAACTACCAAAAGCAGACAGAAGGAAGAAATAGAGAAAATCCATTTACAACTTCAGACAAAGCAAAATTCTTTTAAATCTACCTGCTAAGTGATTATCTAAATATAACTACAAAATATTCATCACACAAATAAAGATAAATTTAAAGAATTGGAGAAATACTAATTGTTCATGAGCAGGTTGTCAATAAAATAAAAAATGACATGGATCAGCTTGGTGGCATTGTGGATAAAGCACCAGCCCTGGATTCAGGAGGACCTAAGTTCAAATCTGACCTCAGACATTTGACACTTGCTAGCTGTGTGATCCTGGGCAAGTCACTTAACCTCATTGTCCCCCCCCCACACACACACACACAAAATGAAAAATCTACCTTAATTATTTTATTTATTCAAAGCCATGCAAAAGTTTCAAAGAATTATTTTATATACCTAGAAAAAATAGTAAAAAAAATTCATACGAATGGAAAAAAATTCTAGAATATGAAAGGAATCTATGAAAAAAAATTGAAGGAAGGCAACCTAGCAGTTCTATATTTCAAATAATATTAAAAAGTTCTTATAATCAAAACAGTGTGGTCCTGGCTAAGAAACAGATTTGTAAAACAGTGGAATAAATTAAGTAATCAATACACAGTAGTAAACGACCTATAGTAATCTAGTGTTTGATATACTCCAAGATATAGGCCCTTGGGATAGGAATTCAATTTTTGACTAGAATTACTGAAGATACAGGAAAAGAGTTTGGCAGAAACTATACTTAGACCACTATTTCATACTATAAACCAAAATAAGAGGAAAATGGATGTGACTTAGATTTAACGAGTGATATCTTTAGTAAATAATAAAAGCTTGGGAAAAAATTTACCTGTCAGATCAATGGATAGGAAAAAATGCTCATAACCAAACAATTGATAGAAGGAATTATACAAAGCAAAATAAATTATTGTTATTTCAAGAATTTTTTGAAAATGACAATTAAAAAGGACCAATGGTGAAAATTCATATCTATCTCCAGAAAGAGAACAGAAAAATTTTGAATGCAGATCGAGACATGCTTTGAAACATTATTTTATTATGTCATTTTGTATTTTCTTGTGCAAAATGCCTAATTTGGAAAAAAAAAGTGCTTCATGACCTAAAAAAGAAACTTATCTTGACCTATAAACATTTTCCTTCCTTAAGACTTGTGAATTTATATTTTTAAAGAGAAATGATTGACACCTTTTAGAGTGTTAATAGATTACTAGTGTTTCTAGATCACTTTAATGGGAAGTAATAAGTTAGTGAAGTTGAATTCTCTAAAATATACTAGTCTCTTTATGTTTGGATTTTTATTTATACCATATGAAAACCTGGCATTTCTATGAACCAAGGACTATTTGTCCAATACATTTTTCACAAAATATTATAATAGTATAAAAAATAGGAGGATTATATTTTATTATCTGAAGCTAAATAATTTACATTTACATACTCAAACTTCATAACTTTTTCACAAAAGTTTTATGCCTATATCATCCTCATTCTTCATCAAACTGCTTATATGTTCAGACTCCTGAATTTGGGGGGGTATGCAAATTTTGACTTTGAAATAATTATAGGATAGCCTGGAATCCAGGCTTTAGGGAAAAAAATATTCCCTCAAGAACGAGATTTCACTACAGAAGTGAAATTACAGGATGTTAGTTCTAGAGACATTATAAATAGGTAGGCAACTAAGTGAAAATCTTATAGTTATATAAAATAAGTATCTACTAATGAGAACTAAGGTCCATTGTTGGAACTTCTCTACAAAGAAGAGAACTAAGACACAAATTGATGAAAGTTCATATAATGAGATATCTATGAATATTAGAGTCCAATTAGTCCAAGCCCCTTATTTTACAGATGAAGAACCTAAGAGCTCAGGAAATTAAGTAATTGGTCTAAGATTGAATAGTTAATAAAGATTAGACATGGGAGTAGAACAGAACCTACTCTTTGTTTATTACATGATACTAGTGAGAGAGAAAATATCTGCAAGACTTACAGGACTGATACACACATATATGTATGTATACACACATACATACATACTGTATATAAACTATATATATAAATACTGTATATACTATATATAAATTGTATATATACTGAATATAAACACATATGTGTGTAATATATAATTATTTTATTATAATTATAGCACATACACAACAGATAATATATTATCCATGTATATACACATACATGTTTATGTGTACATATATCTATGTATGTGTGTGATTGAGAATAAAGGTAGCATGACCATGATGTGAAAACGAGTAATGGATGAACAAACTAAGTGCTGCATTGATAGTCAAGCAATGCCAAGGATGATAGGCAAATGCTTTTGACATTTTATGGAGGCCTATGGACAGAAATTACATGAGATGAAATGGCATTGTTAGCAGTGTCTACCAAAGGACATTCAACCAATGTCCACCAATACTAACAATGATAAGGTTAACAATCATCTTTATATATTGAAGTAGAGCATATGGAGGCAGCTAGGTGGTGCAGTGGATAAAGCACCAGCCCTGGGATCAAGAGGACCTAAGTTCAAATCCAGCCTCAGATACTTGACAGTTAATAGCAGTGTGACACTAGGCAAGACACTTAACCCTCATTGCCCTGCAAAAAAAGAAAGAAAGAAAGAAAGAAAGAAAGAAAGAAAGAAAGAAAGAAAGAAAGAAAGAAAGAAAGAAAGAAAGAAAGAAAGAACAACAAAAAACAAACCAAATAAAAAAACAAAAAAATGAGATCTTTGAAGTAAAGCATAATATTCTGAGATTGGTGAGATTTCATTATTAAATACATCTCTATTATATTCCCATTTTATTATTCATTCTTTTGTATTAGAGTATTTATCACCAACATTTTTACCATAATCTGTTCAACTGTAAGCAATCCTTTCACATATGTTTTGAATAAATAGCTATTGATTTTTTTTCTGATTCTCAAATTCTTTGGTTGTTTGATTCCTTTACACTGCAGCATAATGAGAGTAAACTTGAATTGTCTAATAAATACCATAATAATAGTTACGTGAAAAGTTATGTGTCATTTAAAATATTGGGGTATTAGCCTGTATTTCCTAAATTATTGGGGAACTAGGCTGGGGTTTTCTAAAATATTGCTACTTATATAAAATAATGGCTATTGCACCATTTTGCACAGTAAGCATTTGTTATTAACTGAGATAACATATTGCAAAAGTATTGACCACATGTCTGAATAACTTTCTCACTAATTACAGGCCTAAGTAATTATATAACCAGTATGGAGTAAGAGATCCAGGTCAGAGAGAGGAGAGTGTACATGACTAGTTCAAGAGTGTCTCCAGCACAAGAGAACATTGACCACATTTAACACAAGCCAAAAACCCCCATCACCATATTGTCTCTGAAAGCAAGCACAGTGCCTCAAGAAGAGTTCAGTAATCCTACATTACCTAGAGAGAGAGCTACCAGATAGCCTTCCTAACCTATCATGCCACCCAGAAAGGCATTCACCTCATGATCTCAGTCTCTTTTCCTCTCCTGAAATAGGTGGCTCTTACATATTGATCAAAGCTAATTGGCTAGCATCATTGAATTCCATTGGTTATGGGGGAAAAAAATAAACTTATTAATGTCTGGCTGAACCTTTGCAGACACAGCAAATTGTGTTCCAGGAAACTAATGTTTTATAAGTTTATTTTATTTTATTAGACTATTTTTATTTTGTTAAATATATCTCAATTAAAAGTAAAATAAGGGGGCAGGTAGGTGGCACAGTGGATAAAGCACCGGCCTTGGGTTCAGGAGGATCTGAGTTCAAGTCCTACCTCAGACACTTGACACTTACTAGCTGTGTGACCCTGGGCAAGTCACTTAACCCCCAGTGCCCGACCACAAAAAAAAGTAAAAAGAAAAAAACATTAAGGGTAATTTTTTAACTTTCTGAACCAAATTCTCTCCTTTTCCCTACCCCAACCACTTCCTTTAAAATGTAATTTTATTGTGATTATACATGTGAAGTCATTCAGAAATACTTCCATATTAGCCTTGTTGCAAAAGAAAACATAACCAAAATAAAACAACAAAATAATTTAAAAAATATGCTTCAGTCTTCATTCAGAGTTCATCACATCTTTCTGTGGAGGAGAATAACATTTTTCCTCATTTTTTTGAACTATTAAGGATCATTACCTTGATCAGAATCACTGAATCTTTCAGACTTGATCATCCTTACAATATTATTTTCATTTTGTACAATGTCCCTTTGGTTCTGCTCACCTCACATCATGAATAAATATGTTTTGCCAGGTTTTTTTTTTTTCTGAAACCATCCTAATAATTATAAAAAAAGCCCCAGCATTCCTCACAACCATATATCATAACATATTCAGCTATTCCCCAATTGATGGACCTTCCCTCCATTTCTAATTCTTTACCACCACAAAAAAAGCTGCTAGAAAATTTTCTACAAATAAATACTTTTCCCCTTCTTTTTGATATCTTTATGATACACACATAGCAGTGATATTACTTAGGTTAATTGCTAAGCACAGTTTGATATCTTTTGGTTACAGTTCCAAATTATTCACTTGAATGCTTGGACTAAATAATTTCAAAAATAGTGCTTTAGTATCTTATTTTTTGACATTTTAAATGATACATTTATTGAATAAACAGGTATATTTTTTCTCAATTTCCTATTTCCTCACTAATTGCAATTGTAATCATTTTGTTGTGCATTTTTAAAATTTCATGTAATCAAAATTATCTATTTAACTTCCTACAATATTTTCTATATCTTATTTTGTCACAAGTTCTTCCCTTATCAATAATTCTCACAGGTACATTTTTCCATGCTCACCTAATTTACTTATTTTATCACCCTTTATGTGTAAATCATGTTCCCATTTAACCTTATATTGGAATATGGTTTGAAATATTGTCCTATATATAGTTGTTGCCAAACTGCTTTACAGTTTTCTAAGTCATTATTGTTAATTGTTGAGTTCTTATCCCCAAATCTTGGAACTTTGGGTTTATCAAAGAATAGATTACTGTGGATATTTACTTCTCTGTATTCTGTACCTTTCCTACTATACAAATCTTTCATTCTATTTCTTAACCAGTACCAGATTGTTTTGGTGATTAACCACTTTTTAATAGTGCTTTAAATTTGGAACTGTAGGTTGCTTACATTTTTATTTTAATTTTTCTTAATCTCTTTGATTTTCAGGATTTCCATTTTGGTGTTTAATTGTGGATTATTAATTTGTACTTTTTTATAATTTTCTTAGTTTCATGTCTAATTGAGTAATCTGCTCTTTCTCGCTTTTAGTGACATAAATATTAGTGATATAGGATTTTCTGCTAAGTACTGTTTTGACTGCATTCTAAAAGTTTTGTTACATTGTCTCATTGCTGCAGTTCACTTTGATGAAATTGTTGATTTTTAAAAATTATTTGTTCTTGGAACAACTTATTCTTTAGCATTATATTGATTCATTTTCCAATTAGTTTTTAATCTATGTAGCCAAGGCTGTTTAGTGTATATATATATATATATATATATATATATATATATATATATATATATATATATATATACATATACATACATATACATATATATATATATATACATATATATATACACACATATATATATACATATATATATATATGTCAGGAATGGGTACACTTAGTATTTACTCATTTCTGAATGTGTTTGTGAAGGTTTTATGCCCTAAAATATGATGAAATTTTGTGGTGGTGTCAAAGCAGCTAAGAAAAAGGATTTTTCTTTCTATTCCCATTGAATTTTCTCCAGAGGTCTATAATATCTATCTTTTCTAAGGTCCTATTCATGTACTAGATTTCTTTTTCATTCATTTTATAGTCAAATTTATCTAGATGTGAGATAGGAAAGTTTTGTGCCCACACTAATATAGTTTTCTATTTCCTTCTGTACTTCATTTAAATTTTACTTTAAATATTTGTTGCATACATGATTAGTATTGCTATTATTTCATTATCTACAGTACTTTTTAGCAACATATAGTCCCCCTGGCTATTACTTTTAATTAAATTTATTTTTGCTTTTATTTTATCTATCATGACTATTGTTGCTGTCTTTTATTACTAAAGCTTAATCATAATAAATACTACTCTAAACCCTTATTTTAATGACATATGTATCTCCTGGTTTCAAGGGAATTTCCTATAAAAAAATTGATGTTGGATTCTTGTCTCTAATCCTTTCTGCTATTTTCATTCATTTTATGGGTGAGCTCATACCATTCACACTCCCAGTTAAGATTACTAACTGAATTTTCCTCCATCCTATTTTCTTCTTACTTTTAACTCTCTCTCTCTCTCTCTCTCTCTCTCTCTCTCTCTCTCTCTCTCTCTCTCTCTCTCGCTCTCTCACTCTCTCGCTCTCTCTCGCTCTCTCTCGCTCTCTCACTCTCTTGCTCTCTCTCTCTCTTTCTCTCTCTCTCTCACACACAAACACACACATTTTGTACTGTGATCCTAAAGTCTGTGTTATATCTTACTAATTACTTGTTTTCTCTGCCCTTCTTTTCCCACCCTTTTTTTGTGTTATCCCTTCCCCCTCCTATTTCCCTATTTGGTAAGAGTGGTTTTTATTCTATCCTCACCTACAATTTCCTCCTCCACTCTATTATCTTTGTTTATTTACATGTTAGTTGTATTGTGAAAGAAAATACACACATCCCAAAAAACAGAAAAATAATGAAAATACAGTAAATATATGTTTTGATCTGCATTCAGATTCCACCAGTTCATTAGAAATGGATAACATTTTTAATAAGTCCTTCAGAATTTTCTCAGATCATTATATTTCTGAGAATAGCTGTCATTCACAGTTGATCATCCAATATTGCTGATACTGTGCACTATATTCTACTGGTTCTATTCATTTCAATTTGCATCAGTTCATGCAAATGCACCTTTACAATCATATATCACAACATGTTCAATTATTTCCCAATTGGTTGACATTTGTTCAATTTCCAATTCATTGCCACCACTAAAAGAGCTGCTATAAATATTTTTGAACATATAGGTCCTTTTTCCTTTTTGTTTTTAATTTCTTTGGGATACAGAGATAATAGTTATATGATTTGGTCAAAGGGTATGCATGGTTTTATAACACTTTGGGCATAGTTTCAAATTGCTCTATAGAATGAATGAATTAGTATACAACTTCGCCAATAGTGCATTACTGTCTCACTTTTCTCACATCCCTCCAACACTTATCATTTTCTTTTTCAGCTATATTTTTCAGTCTAATACATTTGAAATGATAACTTGGAGTTTTTGGAATTTGCATTTATTTAATCAATAGTGATTGTGAACATTTTATATGACTACAGATTGTTTTGATTACTTTATCTGAAAACTACACATTCATATTCTTTGATGATTTATCATGTTGGGAATGACTCATATTCTCAGAAATTTGATTCAATTCACCACATATTTAAGAAAAGAGGCTGTTTACAGAGAAACTTGTTGTAATTTTCCCCATTTTTCTGTTTCTTTCAATTTTGACTGCTTTGGTTTTGTTTGTAAAAACCCTTTTCTAATTTGATATAATTAAAACTAACCATAATGCTTATTTTCTCTCCATTAATAAATTATTAACTTAATCATACATCTTACAGGTAAAATACTCCATTCTCCCATAATTTATATCACCCTTTATGTCTAAATCATGTGCCCATCTAGACATTATCTCAGTATAGAGTATGAGATGTTTGTCTATATCTAGTTTGTGCCAAACTGCTTTCAATTTTTTTCAAGTTTTTTTCAAATAATGATTTCTTGTCCCATACCATGGATCTTTGGATTTCTCATGCAGTGCATCACTATCATCATTTACTACTATTTATTGTGGATTTAATCTATAATATTCATCCACTCTATTTCTTTGCCAACACAATATTGTTTTGATGATTATCACTTTGTAATTCAGTTTGACATGTAATATTGCAAATCCACCTTCCTTCAAAATTTTTCATTGATTCCCTTGATATTCTTTTATTTTTCCAGATGAATTGTATTTTTATATTTTCTAATACCATAAATTAATTTCAGTAGTTTGATTTGTATGGTTCTAAATAATTAAGTTAGCTTAAAGTTGAATTGTCATTGCACATGATCTCAGCCGACCCATGTAAAATTAATATTACTCATATTGTTTAGATATGACTTTATTTGTCTGAAAAATTGTTTTGTAATAGCCTTCATATAGTTCCTGGATTTGTTTTAGCAGGTAGTCTCCCAAGCATTTTATATTCTCTTCAGTTATTTTAAATGGAAATTTTCTTTGTATCTCTTGCTGCTAGATGTCATTGATAATATATGGAAATGTTTATGATTTATGTGAATTTATTTATATCATGCAATTGCTAAAGTGATTAAGTATTTAAACTATTGTCATTTGATTCTCTAGGATTCTCTAAGTGTACTATCATGTAATCCACAAAGAGTAATAGTTTTGTTTCCCTCATTACCTACTATAATTCCTTCCATTTCTTTTTTCTTTTCATTTCTAGCATTTCAAGAAATATATTCAATAAACTGCTGATACTGGGCATCCCTATTTAACCCCAATATTTTTTGGAAGGACTCTAGCTTATCCCTAATAATTATCATGTTTTCTGATTGTTTTAGATAGATATTGCTTATCATTTTAAAAAATAAAGAAAATTCCATTTATTTCTATGCTTCCTAGTGTTGTGGGTTTTTTTCAATAGGAATGGCCATTGTAATTTGTAAAAAGTTTTTTTTGTTCCTCTAACCAATCATATGATTTTTGTTGTTTTTATTGATTTGTGGGTTATGTGCTAGTTAGCCTATTGCATCAGCCCTTTATTCCTGGTAAAAATCCCATCTTTTCCTAGATTATGACCTTTGTAATATATTGCTATAATTTCCTTGCTATTATTTTATTTAAAAATTTTAATGATACACTTCTTAAATGATACATGTCTTCTCTTCCCATCAAGAAACAGGGAAAAAAATTTAACTTTATTCAGTGTCCTATTATTCTTCCTGTTTGTTTATCATTCTATGCTGCTATTGAGTTTTATGTATTAAAATCAAGCTTACAATTCAGCTCTAGTCTTTCAATTAGGAAAGTTTGAAATTCTGCAAGTGCATTAAATGTCCATTTTACCCTAAAAGGATTATAAAGAATTTTGGGGGTCTTTTATTCCTAGTTAGAATTCTGGCCATTTTGTCCTCTAGAATATATTATTTGAAGCCATCCACTCCTTTAAAATGTTAGTTGCACAATCTTGTTTGTTCCTGACAGTGGCTCCAAGGTATTTGATTTTTTTTCTGACTCATTTTGACCAATTATTTGCCAATAAAACTGACAATGTAAATAAAATGAAATAATAAATACCAAATAGAAATTGTCCATATAATCAGAAAAGTAAATAGATATATAAATACCCCTATCATAGACAATGAAATTGAAGAAGTTAAAAATTAGCTCCCTGTGGGGGGAAAATCCAATAAGAACAACTCAAGATCAGATTGACTTATAAGCAAAATCTACCAAATATGACAAGAACAATTACTTTCAATAATATATGAACTATTAAGAAAAAATAGGTAAGGAGTCTTAACAAATTTAAAACTGTAAAACAATTATTATTTTGTTACCTAAGTCAAAGGTAAGAAAAAACAGAGGCGAAGAAATATAGACCAATTTCCTTAATGACTATTGATGTAAAAAAAAAAATTACATAAAATACTTGTGAGGATACAATCCAAAGATAACACAAAGATTCCTTAATGAATATTGAGGTAAAAAAAAATTACATAAAATACTTGTGAGGATACAATCCAAAGATAACAAAAAGATCATGAACTATGACTCAGTGCAATTTACACCAGGACTATGTTAGGAAAACTATAAGCATGATCAACTATAATATTAATATTGGCAAAATTATGTGATTATATCACGAAATTTTAAAAATGATGAAATATAGTTATCGTTATTATTTTAGAACTTTAGAAAGCAGAGGGGTAAATGGGATTTTTCTTAAAATTATAAGTAGTTTGGATCTAAAACCTCAAGGAGGCATTATCTGTCAAAAGGATATATTAGAAATTTCCCCAAAAACATCAAAGGTGAAGCAAGATTGAACATTATCACCACTATTAGCCAATATTATATTACAAAAGCTAAATATAGTGAAAAGACAGGAAAGGAGACAATAAAAAATCAAGGGAGGAGCCAAGATGGCGTGGAGTAGCCAGAAAATCGCATGAGCTCTCCTTCTCTTCCCTCAAAAAGAACATAAAATCAAGCGTCTAGGAAGATACTGAAACTATAGAACCCGCAAAGAGACAGAGAGACACAGTCTTCCAACCAGAGATAATTTAGAAGACTTCAGGAAAGGTTGGTCTCACTCAGGCAAAAAGGAGGCTCAGCTCACCACAGTGCAGTGTGCGGGAGAGGGTCATAGCAAATCATCAGGAAGCTGTGGGTCACAGCCGAGCAAATGAGGCCCTTGGATCCTGGCACAACAAGCTGGTGGTGTAGCAGAACTTTGGCAAAACCCACCTGAACCAGTTGAGAGAGCAGGTTGCAGGATGGAGGGCCACCCACAGGACTGACATGACCAAAACTACTGATCCCAGTGTGATCTGACAGGAAGTCCAGCGTCAGGCCTACTCATCCCAGCGCACTCTTACAGGAAGTCCCGGGTGGTGAAACCCTACTTTTCAACCCTACTGTCATTAGATTTGATTCAAAGAGGGAATAACATATATGTTCATTTAGATATAGAAACTTAGCTTAATCTTTAGGGAAGTAAAAGGGGAAGGGGAAGGGGGGACTGATAGAAGAGAGGGCAAAAGCAAGGGAGAAAAGGGTAAAGAAAAGGGAGGGGGTGATAAAAAGGGAAGGCAGATTGGGAGAGGCAGGGGTACAAAGCAAAATGTTGTTAAGGAGGAATAAGGTAAAAGAAGGGGGAGAAAGTACAAAGGGGGTAAATAGAATGAAGTGGAATAGACTAATAATAATTTTGAATATGAAAGGGATGAAATCTACTATAAAATGGAAGCAAATTGCACAAAAAAACAGAATCCTACAATATGCTGTTTAAAAGAAACATATCTGAAACAGAGAGGTACAAACAAAGTAAAGGTAAAATGCTAGGGGAGAATATATTTTGCTTCAGCTAAAGTAAAAAAAAAAAAAAGCAGGGGTAGTAATCCCTATCTCAGACAAAGCACAAAAAAAAAAAAATAGATCTCATTAAAAGAGATAAGGAAGGAAACGACATCTTGCTAAAAGGTACTATAGATAATGAAGCATTATCAATATTAAATATGTATGTACCAAGTGGTATAGCATCCAAATTCTTAGAGGAAAAGTTAAATGAGTTACAAGAGGAATTAGACAATAATACTATATTGGTAGGGCATCTGAATCTCCCCCTCTCAGAATTAGATAAATCTAGCCAAAAACTAAATGAGAAAGAAGAGAAAGAGGTGAATGGAATACTAGAAAAGTTAGACATGATAAATGTCTTGAGAAAATTGAATGGGGTTGGAATGGATTATACCATTTTCTCAGCAGTACATGGCACATTTTCAAGAATTGACCATGTATTAGGGTACAAAAACATCATAGTCTAATGTAGAAAGGCAGAAATAGTGAATGCATCCTTCTCAGATCATGATGCAATAAAAATTACATGTAAGAAAGAGCCAGGGAAAAGTAGAATGAAAATCAATTGGAAACTAAATAATTTCATTCTAAAGAATGAATGGGTCAAACAACAAATCATACTCTAACTGCTTACATGAAAAAAAGAGAAAGAAGAGTTTAATGAATTGGGAATGCAATTTAAAAAACTAGAAAAAGAATGAATAAGAAATCCCCAATTAGATGTTATGAGATTCAAAATTGGATATACAGAGCATTGAACTACCCCTTTCAACTTTTCCCTTTTATATATATATATATAAATATATAAATATATAAATATATATATATATAAATATATAAATATATATATATATATATATATATATATATATATATATATATATATATATATATATATATATATATATATATCCCAAACCACTAAGAAAAAGAAACCTCTGAGCTTTAATCTGTGAGGGATTAGGTTTTATTGCTTGGGAATTAATTAGACAACAAAAGGTGATACCAATTAAGGAAATAGGGAAGTAGAATTCGGATGAATGACCTTAGGTCTAAACTTAGTCTATTTTCCTTTATAAAACTCACTGAATCCCAAACTGCCCACCAGGCCGAGAACCAGCACACCCAAAGCTGAACAGCAATGGCATGTTTCTCAACTCCTCTCACCCGTGCGTGGCGCCACGGCTACATTTAGCAGCCAGAGAATGCCAACTTCCATTTCTGCCCTCACTTTTAAGTACGCATACCAGAAGTTCCTCACATTCTCCTCTCCCAAAAAGGAGGTCCTTCAAAAGCCGCTTCAGTAGCATTTGCAATCACTCAAATGATTCAGCTAAAACTTCTGATATATATCTTTACCACAAATAATTTTTGCCACAATACTAAACTAGAAATCCTGAAAATTAAAGGAAAAATTAACAAAATTGAAAGCAAGAAAATTATAGAATTAATCAATAAAACCAAGAGCTGGTTTTATGAAAAAAAACAATAAAATAAATAAAATATTGGTTAATTTAAATTAAAAAAAGAAAGAAGAAAACCAAATTACCAGTATCAAAAATGAAAAGGGTGATGTTACCACCAATGACGTGGAAATTAAATCAATAATTAGGAATTATTTTGCCCAACTGTATGCCAATAAATTTGACAACCTGAATTAAATGGATAAATATTTACAAAAATGCAAACCGCCAGGGTTAACTGAAGAGGAAATAAAATTCTTAAATAAACCCAGATTAGAAAAAGAAATTTAACAAGCCATTAATGAACTCCCTAAGAAAAAATCCCCAGGGCCAGATGGGTTTACGGGTGAATTCTACCAAACATTTAAAGACCAATTAATTCCAATATTATACAATTTTTTTTGAAAAATAAGTGAAGAAGGAGTATTACCAAATGCATTTTATGACACAAATTTGATGGTGATACCAAAACCAGGCAGAGCAAAAACAGAGAAAGAAAATTATAGACCAATTTCCCTAATGAATATTGATGCTAAAATCTTAAATAAGATATTAGCAAGGCGATTACAACACGTGAACAGCAGGATAATACACTATAACCAGGTGGGATTTATACCAGGAATGCAGGTATGGTTCAACATTAGGAAAACTATTAACATTATCAACCACATCAATAAGAAAACTAACTAAAATCATATGATTATCTCAATAGATGCAGAGAAAGGTTTTGACAAAGTACAGCACCCATTCCTAATAAAAATACTAGAGAGCTTAGGAATAGGTGGAACTTTCCTTAAAATAATAAACAGTATCTACCTAAAACCAATAGCAAGCATTATATGCAATGGAGATAAATTAAAGGCCTTCTCCATAAGATCAGGGGTGAAACAGGGATGTCCATTATCATTCCTATTATTTAATATTGTACTAGAAATGTTAGCTTTAGCAATCAGAGAAGAAAACGGAATTAAAGGAATTAGGATAGGCAAGGAAACAAAACTATCACTCTTTGCTGATGATATGATGGTATACTTAAAGAATCCTAGAGAATCAACTCAAAAATGACTTGAAACAATTAACAACTTTAGCAAAGTAGCAGGATATAAAATAAATCCACATAAATCATCAGTGTTTCTATCCATGACCAACCAAGTCCAGCAGCAAGAGCTAGAAAGAGAAATTCCATTTAAAGTAATGGTAGATAATATAAAATACTTGGGAGTCTACTTGCCAAGATAAACCCAGGAACTCTATGAACACAATTACCAAACACTCATCACACAAATCAAATCAGATCTAAATAATTTGAAAGATATCAATTGCTCATGGATAGGCAGAGCTAATATAGTAAAAATGACAGTACTACCTCAATTAATTTACTTACTCAGTGCCATACCAATCAGACTACCTAAAAATTATTTTATAGAGCTAGAAAAAATAATAACAAAATTCATCTGGAAAAAAAATCAAGAATATCTAGGGAAATAATGAAAAAAAAATGCACAGGAAAGTGGCTTAGCTGTACCAAACCTGGAGCTTTACCATAAAGTGGCAGTCATCAAAACTATCTGGTACTGGCTAAGACATAGAGTGGAGGATCAATTGAATAGGCTAGGAACAGGGAACACAGTTGTAAATGACACTAGTAATGTAGTGTTTGATAAACCCAAAGACTCCAGCTTCTGGGATAGGAACTCAGTATTTGACAAAAACTGCTGGGAAAACTGGAAGATAGTATGGCAGAAATTAGGCATAGACCAACATCTGACACCTTATACTAAAATAAGGTCAAAATAGATATATGATTTAGACATAAGAGGTGATACCATAGGAAAATTAGGAAAGAAAGGAATAGTCTGCCTTTCAGATCTTTGGAAAGTAAAAGAGTTTATGACCAAACAAGAGATAGAGAATATAGTGAAATGCAAAATGGATGATTTTGATTACATTAAATTTAAAAAAAAATGTAAAAACAGAAGCAATGCATCCAAAATTAGAAGGGATGCAGAAAGCTAGGAAACAATTTTTATGGCCAGTACTTCTCATAAAGGCATCATTTCTAAAATATATAGGGAACTAAATCAAATTTATAAGAATCCAAGTCATTCTCCAATTGAGAAATGGTCAAAGGATATGAACAGGCAGTTTTCTGATGAAGAAACCAAAGCTATCTATTCCCATATGAAAAAATGCTCTAAATCTCTAATGCTTAGAGAGATACAAATTAAAACAACTCTGAGGTACCACCTGACACCTATCAGATTGGCTAAAATTACAAAAAAGGAAAATAATAGATGTTGGAGAAGCTGTGGGAAAATTGGAACACTAATACATTGTTGGTGGAGCTGTGAACTGATCCAACCATTCTGGAGAGGAATTTGGAATTATGCCCAAAAGGCTATAAAGCTGTGCATACCCTTTGACCCAGCCGTACCACTTTTGGATCTTTTTCCCAAAGAGAACATGGAAAGGGGAAAAGGACCCACATGTACAAAAATATTTATAGCTGCTCTTTATGTGGTGGCAAGGAATAGAAATTTGAGGAGATGCCCATCAATTGGGGAATTGCTGGACAAGTTGTGGTATATGAATGTAATTGAATACTATTGTGCTGTAAGAAAGGATGAGCAGGAGGACTTCAGAGAAATCTGGAGGGTCTTGGGTGAACTGTTGATGAGTGAGATGAGCAGAACCAGAAGAACATTGTACACAGTATCATGAACATTGTGTGTTGACCTACAGTGATGGACTATATTCTTCTCACCAATGCAATGGTACAGAAGAGTTCCAGGGAACTCATATTGGAAGAGGATCTCCAAATACAGGGGGAAAAAAAGAACTGTGGAGTATAGATGCTGAATGAACCATTCTATTTCTTTTGTTTTGGGTGCTTTTATTTTTTTCCTATTTTGAGGCTTTTCGTCATTGCTCTGATTTTTCTCTTATAACATGAGTAATGCAGAAATATGTTTAATGTTATTATGTTTATATATATTAATATAATATATATTAATATAATATATTTATATATAAATATAATAACATATATATATATATATATCAGATTACCTGCTGTCTGGGGTGGGGGAGGGAGGGGAGGGACGGAAAAAATCTGAAACTGGAACAACTCAACAAAAGTCAAGAGCTATCATTACATGTAACAGGGAAAAAATACTTTATTAAAAAAAAAGAGAAAATGGTGAAAAGCAATTTACCAGAAAGTAGACATAGACGCACACCTCATTGTATATTAAGGTAAACTCAAAATAGGGAAATTATTTAGATATTAAAGGGTGATATCACTTAGAAATTAGGAGCCCACAGGAAAAAATAATACCTGCCAGATCTTTGAATAACAGAAAATGTTATAATCAAGCTTGAAATAGGGAGGATCATTGGAGGTAAAATGGAGAATGTTGATTATTGAAGTTAAAAATAATTTGCAGAAATAATTCCAATGCAGCCAAAATTAGACATAAAGCAAAATCTGTGAAAATCATACATTTGATATACACATCATTTCTCAAGTTTTTCTAGAAATAATCTGAACTTGTAAATATAAAAAACATTTTCCAACTAATAAATCATCACAGGATGGGAACAGTTTTCAGGATCTGAAATCAAATATCAATACTTTTGGAAAAAATGTTTTAAGAAAGAGGGTAAATAAAACAACTCTGAGATAAAAGCTCGTAGCTATAAGAGTGACCAACATGATTGAAAAGGAAATGAAAAATGTAGAGAGGATTTAAAAAATAGATACATTAATGTACCATTGGAGTTTTGGACTGTTCCAACTATTTTGGACAACTCTGCACATACAAATTGACCCATCAATACCACTACTAAATTTGTTTCCTCATGAAATTAAATAAAAAGAGAAAAAAATATATACAAATCTATTAATAGGAACACTTTTATGGTTCAAAGAATTGTACACTGAGGACATGCACTTTAACTAGGAAATAGCTGAACAAATTTTGATGTATGATTTTCATGTAATATTACTGTGCTATAAGAAATGATGGATGGCTTATAAACCTTGGGGAGACATTAATTGATGGAAAGAGAAGAGAAAAAAAATCAGGAAAACTATATGAATATTTTTAAACATTAAAATAATGAAAATCAAGAAAGACTTTGCTTCTGTAATCAATACATTGATGTACTTCTAATTTTCTTATAATAACACATTTTATATCTAGAAAATATATCCAATTTGACCTTATTTTGGTAAAAGGTCTAAAATAGTTATCTATGACCAGTTTCTGCCATACCACTTTGCAGTTTTGTCAACAATATTTTTTTAACCAAATAATGAATTCTTATCTTCAAATTTTGTCTTGACACTTATTAAATAAAAGGATTACTATCATTATTTTCTGCTGTAAATTTTATCTCAACTCTGTTCCATTCATCTCCTTTTCTATTTCATAGCCAGTAGCACATAGTTTTTAAAATTATTGCCTTATAATCAAGATTAAGATCTTGTACTGATCAACCTTCTTCTTTAACATTTTTCTTTAAGTCATTTCATATTCTTGATTTTCTGCTCTTCCAAGTGAATTTTATTATATTTTTTCTAATTCAGGAAAATATTTTTGGTAGGCCCTACTAATTCCAAAGGACCCATGATTTAAAATTGTATTCACCACCAGAGAGGAAACCAATGAACTCTGATTCCAATTCAAAGTATATTTTTTATTATCTTTATTTTCTTGTTTTATGCAACATGACTTATAGGGAAATAAGCTTTTCATCATTTTGCATGTATAATGAGCATCATATCATTGTCTTCAAAATGGGTGTGAGTGAGGGGTGCTACTGAGAAGGAGAGAATTTGGAACTCAAATTGTCCTTCCTAATGAATTATGCTGTAATTTATTTCTAGCTCTACAGAACATTTTGGTGAATTGATTGGTATGGCACTGAATAACTAAATTATTTATGGTAGAATTATCATTTTTATTATATTGGAGTGACCTACCCATGAGCATTTTTTCTTCAATTATTTTTTATATCTGACTTTATTTGTATGGAAAAGTGACTTATAATTGTGTCCATATATTTCCTGTATTTGGCAGTTAGATTTCCAAGGATTTTTATTGTCTATGGGCATTTTAAATTAAATTTCTCTTTTACTCTCTTCTTGCTGGTCTATGCTGGTGATATGCAAAATCTTAATGAATGAGGTGGATATAGTCTGTAATATGAAACATTGCCATAGTTTCAGTCATATCATTTAGTTTTTAATTGATTCTTTAGGATTCCCTAAATATACCATAATATACCATAAATATACCATCTGCAAAGAGAAATAATTTTGTTTCTTATTGACATTCTAATTCCTTTAATTTTCTTCTTTTATTGCTATAGTTAGCATCTCTAGTATAATTTCAAATAGAAGCAGTCATAATTGGCATCCTAAATAGTTCTCTGACTCTATTAGAAAAATTTCTCCTTTATTCCCATTTCAGATTCTGCTTGCTGATGGTTTTCAATATATGCTAATCATTATTATTAGGGTATATCCATTTATTCCTATGCTTCATAGTGTTTTAAATAGGAAGGTGTGTTGTATTTGTTCAAAATTTTTTGTGCATTGAGATAATAACATGAAACTGTTGGCTTTCTTATTGATATTTTCAATTATTCTAAGTAACTTCCTAATATTGAAACAACTTTGTATTCGTAGCAGAAATCTGATGCAATCAGAGTATTTGATTTTTGTGACATATTGCTCTAATTTGCTTACTAGCATTTTATTTCAAATATTCACCTTGATATTCTTTAGGAAAAATTATCCATAGTTTTATTTCTGTTTTTTTCTTCCTCATTTATATGATATCTCTGTATTTATATTATAAACAAAATTTGATAAAATTTCTAATAAGTAGTTCATATTATATATGAATTAATTGTTCTTAAATGTTTTGTTGACTTTAATTGTGAATCTGTCTGGCCTTGCTGATTCATACTTTAGGAGATCATTTATGGTTTGTTCAATATCTTTTTCATCAATAATGATATTTAAGTATTATATTACCTCTTCTGTTAAACTGATATATATAGAGAGATATATAAACATATATGCATACATATACATGGCCTTTTATTAAATGTAATATTTATTTGTATTATGCTCAAAAAGATCTAGCTAATATTTCTGCTTTTTTAAAATTGGTTGGTGAGGTTTAATTGAACTAACACATCATTAACATTTTTCCTCTATATTTTGTATTTTTTATATGTATACATGTTCTTTTGTTGTTTGGAATAGAAATAAGTTTGAAGGTAAAAACAGGTTTTTTTACATATTTCAATCTCCTCAGCCCTCCCTCCTGCCAGAACCCAGCATGTATCTTCCTCATCAGAAATATTTAGTAAATGGTTCTTGACTGATTTATTGGCTGAAGTTATCAGTAAAAAGTAGATGAAAAATTTTAAATGGATATAGAGTGAACAGGGAGAAAATGATATTAGAATTATTCATTCCCTCCATCTATCAGGCCTTGGTCTTTCAAAAATTTTAGTAAACATTTTTATTAAAGTTTTGAGTTCCACATTCTTTCCCTCCCACCTCCCTCTCTGAGGCAGTAAGTTATCAGATATAGGTTATACATGTACAATTATGTAAAACATTTCCCACATAGTCAATTTTTGTGAAAGTGCCAATACAACTGAGAAAAAATAAATATTTCCTTTTATATTCCCATTCAATTTTCTCCAGAGTTCTACTATATCTAACTTTTCTAAGATTATATTCATCATTTTAACTTTTGTCTTGTTTATTTCATTGTTAGATTTAATGAAATTCTGAGAGGGGAAAGATGAGGGCTCCAGTATTATAGTTTTCCTTTCTATTTCCTCCTGTAACTCATTTAAGTTTTCCTTTGAGAATTTGAATGTTGTATTATTTAGTTCATATATGTTTAATAATGAGATTACCTCATGGTCTATTATTGTTATTGTTTAGCTAGATGGTTAGGTGGCATGGTGCATAGATTTCTGGGCTTGCAGTCAATAAGACTCATCTTCCTGAATTCACTTCTGATCTCACTTACTTAATAGCTGTGTAAACCTGGCCAAGTCATTGTTTGCTTCTGTCCCTAATCAGTAAAATTAATTAGAGTAGGAAATGGCAAAGCACTCTAATATTATAGCTACAGAAACCCTAAATCAGATCAGAGAGAGTTGAACATAACTGAAATGACAAAACAACACCTACAACAAATTGAATCACCTTATTGCCTGATAATTTTTAGCAAAATGTAGTTTCCCTACTTATCTCTTTTAATTACATCTAGTTAAGCTTTTTAAAAATGTCAGATTATGATTGCCACACATCTTTTTTTTTAATTTAGCTGAATAATATTAATGATGGTGATAAAACAACAAGTGATACCTTTCCTTAAGATAAATTGTTATAACTATGGCTCATTTACATAGAAAATGTAATGTTTACTTGTCAATATGATATTAATGGTGAATATTATTACTTTTGTTAAAATAAAGTTCATGAGAATTTGAGGAGAAAATAAACAAATGGCAAACACCCTCAAAGAATAAAATCAAAATTCTTACTTCCAAGTACAGAAAAAAACTATTCTCTATAGAATTTAGTGATCTAAACATTGTCAAGATGCAAAGAAAATATTGAACAGCATACATCTTAGAGTATATCTTTGTACACTCTGCAGGGAACATGAGTTTCCTTATAAAATTCTTTTTGAACATCTCACTCTTAGATAGTCTCAAAATTAATTTTTCTCTAACTTTTTGTTTTCAAAGTTTTGTGAAGTTCAGTTCTGATACATCAACATATTCTCCCTAAGTTTTATTATGGTGATTTAAAAAACTTTTTTTCTCCCCTGTGATAAGTTATTCTAAGCACAAGAAACCTTTTACTGAAATATACAAATATAAATAAACATGCACAAACACATAGGATTTCTAAACAATTTAGGTTTTTTTCAGAATAGAAGAAATATACCAAAATCATATTCCTTTTTTTTTTTTTTACCATGGCATGGAACAGTTCCTAGAAAGAGAGTAATGAAAAAATGAGGTCACTCACGGGCTAAAAAAAGAGAAGAATAATCATAGGAGAAAAGCAAGTTATTCTTGAGAAAAGGTAGCAATTGTAAAGATGAGAATATAGGTGATGTTGCTCTAACAGTCTAAGAGACAGAATTGACCATCACTTAATTTAATATAACCTATCCTGAGAAACCTGCAATGCTTTCTGACCTATTATTTTAATTAGATTTATTCTGGTATCACATACTCCTGACAAATTCATGTTGCTTAAAGCTCAGAAAAAGTCTTTTAAAAAACAAAGTAATGAGGTTGTGTCCACATAGATGAAGTACATTGTTTAAGATAAAATTTGTTTTAGTTTAAGTGACTTTTAAAGCTACGCTTAATTAATTATTTTGACTCTTTTTAAAAATCAACATATTTCAGCATCATGAATGCAAAGCTATATACTGACTGCGAAATCTGTTCAATCCAGAACAGGTAAGATCAGAAAATATACCTACATAATAATAATAAAAGTTGGATCAACTTGAAACAGGCTTACTTTTTATAGCAGGTTCCCAAAAGACTTAATCTATTTTTAAGCTGTAATCATCTAAAGTACATTAAGACTTTTATAACAAAGAATGGGAGGTGAATCTAGTACAAAAATTTTTAATGGTACATGAGAACATTGAAGTATTGTGACAGGATGGTGAAATAACCTAGAAAACTCTGAAACTTCTCAAAAGCCAGAATCTTAAAGTGTGATTTCCTTAATTTCTTTGATTATTATAAATTGCTTAATAATCATAATGCCCCAGTACACAGCACTATGAGATTTCACCAGAACATTCCTCAAAACAACCTTTTAATAAAGATAGCATGAATCTTAGTATGTCTACAATTTATAGGAAAAGTAACTGATTCAAAGAGTTTAGTTTATTTTTAGGTGTTCACCCAATTTCAGAGCCAGGACTCAAGCTTAGCTCATTTGACTCCAAGTTGTGTGTTACTTTTATTAGATTATATTTACTTTTCATTAAATAACTGTTATATCTAAAATTAAAAAATGAAAAGTATTAATAATTTTCAAGTTCTATATTAGTGATAAATCTTTTCCCCCCAAGATAGATGATTGACAGATAAAATAGAGGGAGACAGAGATATGTGAAATATTTCCTAATAATTTTATTATACTTATAAATATGTATGTAATAAGAGAAGAAAACATTTAAAAATAAGAACTAACTTAGGAGATGGGATTATATATGTATATGTATATGTATATATAGGCATAGGTATATTAATATATAGTTAAAACAGAGCCCAAGAAAAACACTGTGACATGTTTTATTTAGGTTCATTTCAGGGAATATAACTTCTCTGTACTTTCCATTATGACTTATTTGATCATTTTTTTTTCTCCCCAAGCCATTGAAGGACAACTTTGATTTTGACAATTCTCAAAGGGTTCTCCATAACTAGTGGGAGAAAGATAAATTAATGGGATACAGAATATAAACATGAATTCAATATGGAGTGGATTATTCAATTCCCATGTAGAAAAGGGAAGTGCATTCAATTTTTAAAAAGTCTTGTGACTCATCATAACTTATACAACCAGCTAAGAAAGTGCAATTCAAGCTTCAATAGGATATTTATAAGCAATTTCCTTTCAAACAATGGTAATAAATTATGTTTCACTTTTGCTTCCCCTAGGTATAATCCAGTAAACATCTAACCTTCCTCCTAGTATAACTTTTTCCCAATCTGCTTTTATTGTTCCTGCTACCAAAACTGCTCTATTAGCTTCACTTCATGTGTATCTAAAAAGAACTAACTACTGCATATGTATAACTTATATTGAATGACTTGAGTCTTAAGGACAGACTAGGGAGGGAGGAAGAGAATTTGGAACACAAAGTTTTAAAAATTGATGCTACAGGGGGGCAGCTAGGGGGTGCAGTGGATAAAGCACTGACTGACCCTGGATTCAGGAGGACCTGAGTTTAAATCTGGCCTCAGACACTTAATAATTACTAGTTGTGTGACCATGGGCAAGTCAATTAATGCTCACTGCCTCGCTTAAAAAAAAAAATCGATGTTACTTTTTTTTTTTACATGTGAGTTGGGGGAAAATTTTAAATAAATAAATAAATTTTAAAAATTAAAAAAATAAAAAATAAAAAGAGCTAACTTTTAATAATCTCACAATGCCTTTTAGCAAAGGAAAGAAGAGAAAAACAAAAAGCTAGCCCACTAGACACAGTTTTCCTAAAGAAACATAAACACTTGCTTTCTGGTTTGGTGGGTGAAAGTATCTACAATTATTGGGCCCTCCAGTTAATTCAGACAATCATCCATCTTCTGAGGCATAGGGATTGTCATATTTAGCATATTAAGAGTATCTCAGCAGTTAATAAAAAAAATAACACTTTAAATCCTCCTGTATCATAAACCTGGGAAGCATCATGACTGAATGGAAACAATCAGAAGAAATCTGCAGATACTTTGAATTTTGGGTGAAGTGAATCACACATGTCCAGAAGTAGGCCCTTTACAATCTTTAATGTGCTTGCCTTAATATTAGCTGAATGTGAATTAAGGTAGATGCTTTAGTGTACTGAAGTGAAGAAAAAAAAGTTTAAAAAGCCTAAAAATTTAAACATACTTTCATAATTAAAAAAATAAATCATGTAAAATTACAATAAGAACCAAAACAAAATAAGAAACACTATCTCACTACGTAAGACATAATTTCTAAATATGCAATAGTTAATTATAACAACTCTAATAGTTCAAATTCTTTTTTCACCTGTATTTTTGTCTGAATTTGTTATTTCTTCAGTGCTGGGTACTCCCTGGTGAGAAAATCCCTCCTACTATATTAGAGATATTAAGGGACTTGCCCAGAGTAGTAGCACATATTATGTTTCAGAGGTGAGACATGAACACAGGATCTGTTGGCTATGAGGCAGGCGATTCTTGCACATGCCACCTCTTAGAGAAAGCCAAAGAATGAGCAAAGATCTTTCAATAGATGGGGCTTATCAGTACATTGAAAGTATGACAACCAAGAACTTTTTTCTGGATTGTGGGTGCAGAAAGCTTTTCTTGCTCAAATAATGGATAAGATGATGCATTAAATTGTTAAAATTAAATTAAATTGTTCTCCAGAATAAGTGCACCAGTTCACAACTTCATTTGCTCATTAGTTTATGTATTTTCACTTGTCCCTTACACTATGTCCTTTTTTCTGAGACATTAATCAATCTGATACTCATAAGGTGGTAGCTCATTTTCTTTTAAATGTGAATTATGTATTTTCACTTGTCCCTTACACTATGTCCTTTCTTCTTCTTCTTCTTCTTCTTCTTCTTCTTCTTCTTCTTCTTCTTCTTCTTCTTCTTCTTCTTCTTCTTCTTCTTCTTCTTCTTCTTCTTCTTCTGCTTCTTCTTCTGCTTCTTCTTCTTCTGCTTCTTCTTCTTCTGCTTCTTCTTCTTCTGCTTCTTCTTCTTCTGCTTCTTCTTCTTCTGCTTCTTCTTCTGGGTCTGCTTCTGCTTCTACTGCTGCTTCTTCTGCTGCTTCTACTTCTTCTCCTTCTCCTTTTCTTTCTCCTTCTCTTCTCCTTCTCCTTCTCCTCCTCCTCTTCTTCATTATCTTCTTTTTTTTTCTTTTCCTGACATGTGTTCCATTTCTCCACTTGAGACACCAAATCTTTACATGTGAGTGCTCTGTCTGGAGGCATATAATTCTGCTCATATCTTTTGTAAGGTATTTTGGGTTTAGGTAATTAATGTTTCCTTACATTTTATTTTTCCTATTTTTTCTTAATTTTAATTTTTTTTCCAAAAAAGTTGGAAAAACATTTTTTTTCTCCAGTGCAATTTTCATTTATTATTTCTTAAAATATAGCTCTGGGAAAAACAGGCTTTAAAAAAGACCATTATGTTTCAAATGTAGCTACATTACTATGCCTTTAAATTCCAATCACTTTGGCTTTCATTGAATAGTCAATAATCATCCCTAGCTCAAGCCTCTGTGAATAATTGAAAAAATTTTGATGGCTTATGTGAGTGTAAATAGCAATTGTTTTCTGTTCTGCTCAGAAACTTCAAGATTCTTCCCCTCCCATATTAATATTTTCTGATAGTAAATTAGTCCATTTTATGTCTCAATTCTTAGCTAGACAAATGTCATTGAATGTGCATTACCTCAGGCAAACTGGTGTCTGTGAAAGAGAATTTAATTAAGAAAGCCAACGTCACCAACTGCACCCAGGGCCATTGCTAGTAGTCCTGACTTTTGTCTTGCCATTGGACTTTGATGACTGGACAGAGTGAAGAAAGAGTCAAGAGTACCTCTGAGGATAGATCTAGCTCACTTAAATCTATTTCCCATTCAACTCACCAGATCATCGGCATGATGTCATTGACTTTCTTCCAGAATCAAGGGTGAACATCTAAATGATTCCAACTGATCAATCAGTATTTCACATCCAACACCAGATTGTTTTTATTACCTACTTTCTATATGTTTGTTATTATTTATCTCTCCTTTGATTTTTAGGACATCACATTTGGCAGTAATTGATATAAATTTTCTCCTAAGTGCTTATTTGGCTGTATCCTATACATTTTGTGATGTTTTTGCATTCTTATCATTATATGTAATAAAATCATTGACTGTCTCTGACTTCTGTTTAGCTCATTCATAATTTAGACTTAGATTAATTAGGTTCCAACTCATCTTTAGCCTCCGCTTCCAAAGCATTTAATTTAATGTAATTTTATTGAATTATGTCTTAAAAATGATATATTGGATATTTATGCTTTCATGTATTTGTGAGTTTTTTATAATCTGATACATTCTTTTTGTTGAAGGTATCATGTACTACATTATATATACACACATATACATATATATTTTTCTATTATGACTCAATATTATCTAGAGTTCTATATTTTTTAACTTTTGTAAATTTTTTAAAAATATTTTAATTTATTTTATGTTTAGATCTATGTACTTTTTTTTTTTTTTTTGCGCAGGACAATGGGGGTTAAGTGACTTGCCCATGGTCACACAGCTAGTAAGTGTCAAGTGTCTGAGGCCAGATTTGAATTCAGGTACTCCTGAATCCAGGGCTGGTGCTTTATCCACTGTGCCACCTAGCTGCCCCCAGATCGATCTACTTTTTAAAGAAGTTGAAGTTCCCCACTAGTGTAGTTTTACTCTCTGTTTCATTTTGTAATTCCTTTAATTTATCTTTTAAGAATTTTAATGCTTTTCCTTTTGGTTCATGGATGTTCAGTATTGATAATACTTGATTGTCTATGGTAACATCCAATAGAATTTAATTTTTTCTTAATATCTAAATTAATTAGGCTTATTGAGGCTTTTGCTTTATCAGAGATGATGGTTTTATAATCCTGCCTCTTTTCTTTCAGCTGATGCTTTAAAAAAATCTGCTCCATTCCTGCCTCCATCTTTATTTTTTTTTAACTCTGTGTGTGTCTTTGTGGGTGTGTTTCTTTTTGTCTTTTGTTTTTGTTTCTAATCATAAAATATTCTTCTTCTTTCCTCCTCCTCCTCCTCCCCCTCGTCCTTCTCCTTCTCCTTCTTCTCCTCTTCCTCCTAATCTGGCTTCTCCTCCTCCAGTTACATGTAGAGATAGTTTTCAACATTGGTTTTTGTAAGATTTTTAGTTCCAAAGTTTCCCCCCCTCCCTCCCCCTCCCAAAGACAGAAAGTAAATTGATATAGGTTATATATGCACAATCACATTATATATATTTCTGCATTGTGTTGTGAATAAAGAACCGGAACAAAAGGGGAAAACTCAAAAAAAGAAGAAAAAAAACAGAAGTAGGAACAATATGGTTCAATTTGAATTCAGAACCCACAGTACTTTTTTCTGGATGTGAAGAACATTTTCCACCATGAGTTCTTTGGAATTGTCTTGGATCATTGTATTGCCCAAGAAGAACTAAGTCTATCACAGTTGATCATCACACAATATTGCTGTTACTGTGTACAATGTTCTCCTGGTTCTGGTCACTTCACTCAATATCAGTACACTTAAGTCTTTCCCGGTTTTTTTTTTTTATTTTTTGAAATCTGCCTGCTCATCATTTCTTACAGCACAATGTTTTCCACCATATTCATAAAACACAACTTATTCAGTCATTCATTCCCCAACTGATGGACATTCCCTCATTTTCCAATTTTTTTACCACCACAAAAGAGCTGCTATAAATATTTTTCTACGCATGGGTAATTTTTTTATGATCTCTTTGGGATACAGACCTAATAGTGATATTCCTGGGTCAAACAGTATCCACAGTCCCATAGCTCTTTGGACATAGTTCCAAATTGTTCTCCAGAATCGTTGATCAGTTCACAACTCCACCAAAAATGCATTAGAGAAGCTGTGTTTCTTTTAAACAACATTTTATTGGAATCTGGTTTCTAATTCAGTCTATCATTTGAATCAATGTTATGGGTGAGATCAGCCTATTCACATTCACAGTTATTGTTAATTTATATGTCCCTTCTTCTTTTATAGTTTATTTTATTTTTTACTCTGTCCCATGGCAAAAGTATGTTTTGCTTCTGACTACCTTCTCCCTTAATTAGTCTTCCCTCCTAGCATACTTTCTCTTATCTTCTTTTCCTCCTGCTTTCATTTTGAGATGTATTTTTATAACCAACTGAGCTGTGTGTATGCGTGTGTATTCTTTCTATGAATCAGTTCAGAGGAGAATGATCTTCAACCATTGCCCATTTGCCCCCACTTTTCTCTTCTTTGTAAAAATGCTTGCTTGTATACCTCTTTCATGTGAGAAAATTTTCTCAATTATTCTTTTCCATTCCTTCTCCTAGTATATCCTTTTTTCTCACACTCCATTTTTCTTTTGAGATAATTTCAAGATAAATGATTCACACCCATACCCTCCGACTAAGTAGATTCCTTCTAACTGCCGAAATGATACTAATGCTCTTGAAAGTTACATGTATTATCTTCACATTTGAGAAAGCAAAGAGTTTAACCTTATTAAATTTCTCATGAATTCTCCTCTATGTGAACTTTTTATGCCTTACTTAGGTATTTTCTTTGAATATCAAGTTTTCTATTCAGTTCTTCTCTTTTCATGAGGATTGCCTGGAAGTTCTCCATTTAACTTAATTTACATTTGTATCTTATAAAATTATACTTAATTTTGCTGGGCAGTTTTTTTTTTCCTGTAATTCTTTTTGCTTTCAAAATGTTATATCTTACACATTTCATTCCCTTATCATGGTAGCTATTAAAGATTGTATGGTTTTTATAGTGGTTCCATGGTATATAAAATAGTTATGGCTGCTTGATATGTATTCTCCTTGACCTGGAAGTTCTAGAATTTACCTATAAAGTTATTGGGAGTTTTCATTTTCAGATATTGTTTAGGAAATGATCAATGGAGTCATTCAGTTTTGTTTTGCTCTCTGGTTCAAATATAATTAGGTTATTTTCTTTGATAAATTCTTGAAATATGATGTCTAGTTTCATTTTAACATGGCTTTTATGTAGTATGATATTTATTAAATTATCTTTCTTTGTTCAAATAATTGTTTTTTCTTATGTGATATTTCACACTTTTTTCATTTTTTTTATTTTGGACTTTTTTATTTCTTGAAATATCATTTGGTCATCTTCATCACCATCATAATCATTATTATTATTTTGTGAGGCAATGAGAGTTAAGTGACTTGCCCATTGTCACACAGCTAGTAAGTGTTATGTGTCTGAGGCTGGATTTGAACTCAGCTCCTCCTTAATCCAGGGCAGGCGCTCTATCCACTGTGCTACCTAACTGGCCCCATTTTTTTAAACCTTTTAACAAGTGTTTATTTTCTTTAAAAAAAACATTTTCTTATTTTCTAGTTACATATTATATATTAGGATAGTTTTCAACATTTGTTTACTTTGGAACTTTAGTTCCAAATTTTTCTTTTCTCCCCCCCCCCCTTCCTTCCATCTTCTCCAAGATAGAAAGCAGTCTGATATAGGTTGTAAATAAGCAGTCTCATTAAACATATTTCTACATTAGTCATCTTGTGAAAGAAGAATCAGAGCACAAAGGAAAAACCTCGAACAAGAAGGAAAATAAAAAAAAATAGTCCAAACGTAGAAACAGTATGATTCTATTGCATTCATAATTCACAGTTCCTTTTTCTGGATGTTGAGAATATTTTCTATCATGAGTTCTTTGAAACTGTTTCATATTGTTGCGCTGCTGAGAAGAGCCAAGTATATCCCCATTGTGCATCACACAATGTTGCTGTTACTGCGTACAATGTTCTCCTGGTTCTGCTCCCCTCAGTCAATACCAGTTAATGTAAGTCCTTCCAGGTTTCTCCGAACTCCTCCTGCTCATTGTTTCTTACAGCACAATAGTATTCCATTACATTCATATACCACAATTTGTTTAGCCATTCCCCCAATTGATGGGCATTCCCTCTATTTGCCACCACAAAGAGAGCTGCTATAAATATTTTTGTACATGTGGGTCCTTTTCCTTTGTCTATGGTCTCTTTGGGATACAGACCTAGCAGTGGTACCACTGAGTCAAAGGGTATGAAAAGTCCCATAGCTTTTTGGGCATAGTTCCAAATTGTTCTCCAGAATGTTTGGTTCACTTCACAGTTCCACCAACAATGGATTAGTGTTCCAATTTTTCCACAGCTTCTCCAAGATTGTTTATTTTCTTTTTTTTTTGTCATATTAGCCAATCTGATAGGTGTGAGGTGGTACCTCAAAGTTGTTTTAATTTGCATTTCTCTGATCAATAGTGATTTAGAGCATTTTTTTCATATGGCAATAAATAGCTTTGATTTCTTCATCAGAAAACTACCTGTTCATATCCTTTGACCATTTATCAATTGGGGAATGACTTGGATTCTTATAAATTTGACTTAATTCCCAATAAGTTTTAGAAATAAGGCCTTTATCAGAAATACTGACTGTAAAAATTATTTCCCAGTTTTCTGCCTCCCTTCTAATTTTGGCTGCATTGCTTCTGTTTGTAAAAAAAGCCTTTTCTTTTTGTTTTGTTTTTAATGTTATCAAAGTCTTCTATCTTGTTTTACACATTATTCTCTATCTCTTGTTTGGACATAAATTGTTTTCCTCTACATAGATCTGAGAGATAAACTATTCCTTCCTCTCCTAATTTATCTTTTGTATCACTCTTTATGGCTAAATCTTGAACCCATTTTGACCTTATTTTTGTATAAGGTCTAAGATGTTGGTCTATTTCTAGTTCCTGCCATACTGTCTTCCAGTTATCCCAGCAGATTTTGTCAAATACTAAGTTCCTATCCCAGAAGTGGGAATCTTTGGGTTTATCAAACATTACATTTCTTAAGTAATTTACTACTGTGTTTCCTGTTCCTAATCTATTCCATTGATCCACCCCTCTATTTCTTAGCCAGGAGTACATAATTTTGATGACTCACACACATTCACACAAACACACACACACACACACACACACACACATATATATCTTCAAATTTGGTATCACTAGTCCACCTTCCTGTACATTTTTTTCATTGATTCCCTTGATATTCTTGACATTTTGTTATTATTTTTTCTATCTCTATAAAATAATTTTTTGTTTATCTGATTGGTATGGCACTGAGTAGGTAAAGTAATTTAGGTAGAATTGTGAATTTTATCATATTAGTCCATCCTATCCATGAGCAATTTATATTTTTCCAATCATGGAGATCTGATTTTATTTTGGAAAAGTGTTTTGTAATTGTGTTCATAGATTTCCTGTCTTGGCAGGTAGACTCCAAAATATTTTATATTGTCTACAGTTACTTTAAATGAAATTTCTCTTTCTATCTCTTGCTGCCGAGTTTTGTTGGTCATGTATGGAAATGCCGATGATTTATATGGTTTTATTTTATATCATGCAACTTTGCTAAAGTTCTTAATTGTTTCGAGCAGTTTTTTTAGTTGATTCTTTAGGATTCTCTAAGTATACCACCATGTTATCTGCAAAGAATGAAAGTTTTGATTCCTCCTTGCCTATTCTAATTCCTTTAATTCCATTTTCTTCTCTTATTGCTATAGCTAACATTTGTAATACAGTATGAAATAATAGAGCTGATAATGGACATCCCTATTTCACCCCTGATCTTATTGGGAATGCCTCTAACTTATCCCTGTTACATATAATGTTTGCTGATGGTTTTAGGTAGATACTGCTTATTATTTTAAAGAAAGCTCCACCTATTCCTATGCTCTCTGGTGTTTTTAATAGAAATGAGTGTAGTATTTTGTCAAATGCTTTCTCTGCAACTATTGAGATAACCATATGATTTTGGTTAGTTTTGTTATTGATGTGGTTGATTATATTAATAGCTTTTCTAATGTTGAACCTGTCCTGAATTCCTGGTATAAATCCCACCTGGTCATAGTGTATTATCCTGGGGATTACTTACTGCAACCTCCTTGCTAATATTTAATTTAAGCTATTTTGCATCGATATTCAGTAGGGAAATTGGCCTGTAATTTTCTTTCTCTGTTTTGGCTCTGCCTTGTTTTATGTATCAACACCATATTCGTGCCATAAAAGGAGTTTGGTAGAACTCCTTCACCTATTTTTCCAAATCATTTGTATAGTATTGGAATTAATTGTTCTTTAAATGTTTTGTAGAATTCACTTGTAAACCCATCTGGCCCTTGAGATTTTTGCTTAGGGAGTTAATTAATGACTTGTTCAATTTCTTTTTTCTGAGATGGGACTATTGAAGGATTTTATTTCATCTTCAGTTAATTTGGACAATTTGTATTTTTGTAAATATTCATCCATTTCACTTACATTGTCAAATTTATTGGTGTAGAGTTGGGCAAAATAGCTCCTAATTATTCATTTAATTTCCACTTCATTGATGCTAAAATCATTGCTTTCATTTTTGATACTGGTAATTTGCTTTTCTTCTTTCTTGTTTTTAATCAAATTAAACAAAGGCTTATCTATTTTATTGTTTTTTTCATAGAAAGAACTCTTAGTTTTATTGATTAGTTCTATGGTTTTCTTGCTTTCTATTTTATTAATTTCTCCTTTGATTGTTAGGATTTCTAATTTAGTATTTAGTTGGGGATTTTTAATTTGTTCTTTTTCTAGCTTTTTTAGTTGCATTCCCAATTCATTGATATCCTCTGTCTCTTTTTTATTCATTTTTATTCATTTAGAGATATAAAATTTCTCTAAGCACTGATTTGGCTGCATAACATAGGATTTGGAATGTTGTATCAATATTGTCCTTCTCTTGGATGAAGTTATTGATTGTTTCTATGATTTGTTGCTTGACCCACTCATTCTTTAGGTTGAGATTGTTTCACTTCCAATTAACTTTCTGTGTACCTTTCCATGGCTCTTTATTACATGTTATTTTTATGGCATCATGATCTCAGAAGGATGCATTTACTATTTCTGCCTTTCTACATTTGACTATGAGATTTTTGTGCCCTAATACATGGTCAATTTTTGAGTATGTGCCATATCCTGCTGAGAAGAAGGTATATTCCTTTCAATCCCCTTCAATTTTCTCAAGATGCTTATCATATCTAACTTTCCTAATATTCTATTCACCCCTTTAACTTCTTTCTTATTTATTTTGCAGTTAGATTTATCTAATTCTGAGAAGGGAAGCATCAGGTGTCACACTAGTGTAGTTTTGCTGTCTATATCTTCTTGTAATTCATTTAACTTCTCCCCTAAGGGTTTGGATGCTATACTACTTGATGCCTATATGTTTAGTACTGATGTTACTTCATTAACTATAGTACCTTTTAGCAGGATGTAGTTTCCTTCCTTATCTCGTTTAATGATATCTACTTTTTTCTTTTGCTTTGTCTGAGATAAGAATTGCTACCCCCTGCTTTTTTGATGTCAGCTGAAGCATAATATATTTTGCTTCAACCTGTTACCTTTTCTCTGTGTGTATCTCTCTGCTTCAAATGTGTTTCTTGTAAACAGCATATTGTAGGATTCTTATTTTTAATCCACTCTGCTATTCTCTTCCATTTTATAGGAGAGTTCATCCCATTCACATTTACAGTTAAAATTATTAACTGTTTATTTCCTTCCATCTTCTTCTCCCCTGTGTTTATACTCTTTTCCCCCTTCTTTCACCCTATTTAATTCAACTAGTATTTTGCTTTTGACCACTGCCTCCATCAAACTGCCCTCCCTTTTATCAGCTACCCTTCTTTTTCCTTGCCCCGTTTTCCTCACAATTTTGCCCTCCCTTCTATCACTGCCACCCTTATTCTGCTTCCCCTTTTGTTTCTTTAAAGAGTAGCTAAGTTTCTTTATAGAAATAGGAGTGTATTTTATTCCCTCCCTGAACCAAATCTGATAAAAGTAAGGTTGCAACAATGCACACCCCTCCCTTCTTTCCCTCTATTTTAATGAGTTCTTTTTGTGCCTCTTCATATGATGTAATTAACCCCGTTCCACCTCCCCCTTCCTCTCCTCCCCCTAGTCTTCTTTAATTCTGACCCTTAAGTTTCTTTATATCATCACAACAAAGTTGATTTAATAATAATACCTTAACAGAGATATAGATCCCAAGATTTAAAAGTATTATCCTCCCTCATATGGACTCAAGCAATTTAACATCATTGAACAACCTTCACACACACACACACACACACACACACACACACACACACACCTTTGTTTACCTCTTTATATTTCTCTAGAGTCTTGTATTTGGAGATCAAATTTTCTGTTCAGTTTTGGTCTTTTTCTCAGGAAGCTTTGGAAATCACCAAAATTCATTGAATGTCCACCTTTTCATGGGTTGTAATCCAAACTCTTCTATATCACATTCCAAGCCCTGCAGTCCTTTACTATTGAAACTACCAGGTCCTGTGCAATCCTGACTGTGGCTCCCTGATATTTAAATGGTTTCTTTCTGGCTGCTTGGAGTATTTTCTCCTTAACCTGATATTTCTGGAGTTTGGCTGCAATATTCCTTGAAGTTTTCCTTTTGGGGTCTCTTTCAAGAGGTGTTCGGTGGATTCTTTCAATGATGATTTTATCCTCTGATGCTACAATTTCAGGGCAGTTCTCCTTAATAATTTCCTGGAATATGTTGTCTAGAATATTTGTTTAATTATGGTTTTCAGGCAGTCCAATAATTCTCAAATTATCTTTCCTGGATCTGTTTTCCAGGTCAATTGTTTTGCCAATGAGGTATTTCACATTTTCTTCTATTTTTTCAGTCTTTTGATTCTGCTCATCAGATTCCTCTTGTCTCATGGAGTTATCAGCTTCCATGTGCTCAATTTTAATTTTTAAGGCCTTTTTTCACAGTAAACTTTTGCAATTCTTTTTCCATTTGGCACAGTTTTTCTCTCATTTCACTAATTGTATTTTTTAAGGAATTGTTTTCCTCAGTCAATTTTTGTGCTTCTTTTTGCAGTGTAACTTTCCTTTCATTTCTTTTTCCATTTTTCCTTCTACTGCTCTTATTTGTTTTTTAAAACCCTTTTTGAGCTCATCAAAGAAAGCTTTTTGGTCTTGAGACAACATAATTTTCCCACTTGAGTCTTCACTTGTAGGCATTTTGACCAACTCATCTGAGTTTGAGGTTTGGTCTTTCCTTTCACCATAGAAGTTGTCAATGATAAGGGTCCTTTTTTAATTTTTGTTCATGCTGTAGGCTATTTTTAAACTTATAAAGTTGAAGTCTGCTCCTTAGGCACAGCGTTCATTGTTGCAAGCTTCTCACTTTTCTCAGCTGCCCCACTCTCAGCTGGGTCTAGTTGCAGCAGTGTCAAGCTGCCCACTGAGCAGAACTTTTTTGAGTTGCGCTGCCAGTAGTGATGAATAGTGTTGAGCCACCCTCCCCCTTCACCCAGGTGAGACGGACCTTTCCTGAAGTTTTCTGAATTATCTCAAGTAGCAGGATTGTGTCTCTTTTTATAGTTTCTGTAGTTCCAGAATCTGTTTAGAGGCTTGATTTAATGTTGTTTCTGGGGGAAATACAGGAGAGCTCAGACAAGTTTCTAGCTTCAATGAGGGTTAAGTGAATTGCCCATGGTCACACAGCTAGTAAGTGTCAAGTGTCTGAGGCTGGATTTGAACTCAGGTCTTCCTGATTTTAGGGCTGGTCTTTATCCACTGTGCCACCTAGCTGCCCCATCCTTTAATTGACCAATTGGTATTTTTTTATAAAATTGTTTTCTTCAATGCAGTTTTGTGCCTCTATTTTTTTTTCTTATTTGGCTCATTCTAGTTTTTTGAGATGTGGCTTTCTTAAGTGAGGTTTTTTTTTTACCTCTTTTAATATTTAATTAATGCTCTCTTAAGAGTGTATTTTCTTTCATATTTTGTCCCTTTTAGTAACTTGTTAATTATTTTTTTCATATTTTTCTTTCATTGATTTTTTTTCAAATTTTTCCTTAACCACTTGTATTTGATTTTTTAAATATTTTAAAAATCTCTTTAGCTTTTCTAGGAGTTGCTGTTTGGTTTGTGTCCAATCTTCTTTTTCTTTTTCTGTGAGACATTGTTTGTATTTTCACATTATTGTCTTCTTTTGTGATTCTGTGTTGACCTTACCTGTCACTATAGCAGATTTGTATGTTTTGGTTCTTTCGTTGTTGTTGCTTGACAATTTTTCAAGGCTATTTCTTGACTTTTGTTTTTATATTAAATTTGTTTCTTTTTTTAAAAAAGGGTAGAGGGGGGCGGCTAGGTGGCACAGTGAATAAAGCACCGGCTCCGGATTCAGGAGTACCTGAGTTCAAATCCGGCCTCAGACACTTGACACTTACTAGCTGTGTGACCCTGGGCAAGTCACTTAACCCCCATTGCCCCGCAAAAAAAAAAAAAAAAAGGGTAGAGGGAAGAGTTCAGTATCCCAAGCTTCAGATATTTTTCCCTGCCACTTTCACAGGTTTTTTGGGGAGTCTCTAAGTTTTCAATACTCCCAAGGTTTGGTGATCTGGGCAGAGGTGTGGTCATTTTTCCCATGGGCTATACTGATTTTTACCCAATAAGTACCTCTGTTCTCCAGTGATACTAATTCCTCTATGCCCCCTAACTGTGACCAAAATTTAGGGCCCCTGCTCATTTGGAACTATAAGCATTCCTTTCCCTCATGGAAGTTCAACCTAGAATTCCTTTGTACAGTACTCGTACAGCAACAATCTGTCATCTCTTACCATCTGTTACTCAGTGAGTGCTTCTAGTTCAGCAACTGCTGCTTTTGCCACTGCCACTACTGCGGTATTCAAGGACGATAGTGGTATCATATCCATATTGAACTGGAAAAATGTTTCACCCCAACTTTAATTGGTTATTCTACTTTAGAATTTTATTTGATATATTATTTTAAAGCTGCTTAGGGGTATTTTTTTTGTTTTTGTTTTTGCAGGGCAATGAAGGTTAAGTGACTTGCTCAGGGTCACATAGCTAGTAAGTGTCAAGTGTCTGAGGCTTGATTTGGACCCAGATCCTCCTGAATCCAGGGCCAGTGCTTTAGCCACTCTGCTACCTAGCTTCCCCCTTAGGGGTGCGTTTTTAAAAATTATTTGCTAATATTTTGTTTTATAAATAAATTGTTTTTACATATTAATTTCTATTGTACTTGTTTTGGCAGTAAGCATTTATTATTAACTATTGCCATGTATACGAATAAAGAATGACTGAATGTCTCCCTAACTTCTCAAAATCTCAGGTCTTTATACCTACATAATCCTAGGAGGAAGAGTATGCAACAAGCAAAATTAAGGCCAAAGAGAGGGGCAAGAGAGAGCAAAAAAAGAAAGAGTGACCCTGGCATGGACATTGGGTTTGTGCTCTTGAGATGTAGGGATTTAATTATATATTGATCTAAGCTAACTGTTTATAGCATCATATAATTCCATTGATTGACATGACTTGAGGGTGCTCTAAATTAAAAATGAACTTGAAGAGTATGCAAAAGATCAAATTCCAGAATCTAGGTGTGGTTCTTCACTTAGTTAAATAAAAGAATCAATCTCCATTTCTTTTGTCCTCTTGGGACACAATTTTCTTAAGTTTGTGAAAAAATGGACTTTCTGGAGTGGGGGAGAGAAAGAATTAAAATTGATCTCTAGCTCCCCCCAAGAAATTCTTTATTAATAATTATTTCCTCACAGGGGAATTACTGACCAAATTGTGGTAATTGAATGTAACAGAAAACTATTGTGCTGTAAAAATGAAGAGCAGGCAGATTTCAGAAAAACCTGGAACGTCTTACATGAACTGTAGCTGAGTGAGCTGAGCAGAACCAGGAGAACATTGTACACAGTAACAGCAACATTGTGTGATGATCAACTGTGATAGACTTAAGTTTTCTCAGCAATATAATAATCCAAGACAATTCCAAAAGACTCATGATAGAAAATGTTCTCCTCATCCAGAAAAAATAATTATATAGTTTGAATGAAGGTTAAAGCATACTATTTTCAATTTTGTTATTGTTTTGTTTCTTCCTTCTCTTTTCCTCTGATTTTTCTCTCCAAACATGACTAATGTGGAAATATGTTTAACATGATTATAAGGTGTATAGCCAATATCAGATTGCTTGCTGGCTTTGGGATGGGGGAGGGAATATAAGAAGGAGAAACATTTGGAACACAAAATCTTCCAAAAATGAATGTTGAAAACTATATTTACATGTAATTAGAAAAAAAAAAAAAAACAACATACTATTGGGTGATGGAGTGCATAAAGCACCTGCTCTTGATTCAGGAGGACCTCAGTTCAAATCCAGACTCAGACACTTGACACTTACTAGCTGTGTGTCCCTGGGCAAGTATCTTAACCCTCATTGCCACATACACACACAAAGAAGGAAGGTTGCAATGGAAAGAGGGTGCATGCAGAATAGAGCTAAACATAATTACTTGTATCCCAGAGCAGGTAGAGCTGATGAAACTCATATAATTTCTATCTAACAGCCTTATTATTTTTATTGTCAAAAGAAATGACTTTGGACCAAAATGTCACAGTATAATAAAAGAATGTATGGGCATTTGTACTCAGAAAATACTTAAGAAGTTTCAAAAACATCTCTGCTATCTTTACTTAACTAATATTGTAAATGAGTTGTATTCATTAGCATTACAATGCCTTGTGAGGTTCTTATTCCTCATGGTACAGTTTGTATGATAATGCAGGAAAAATATTGGTACATTTCATTACATTTCAACTTTAGATAAATTAGCATAATAAAATATACTTTCACTTGAAGAACATGGTACAAAAAGGATCATAAATTTCCTTGAAATTTGCTTTCATTTTTATAGGTTAAAATGACCTCTGTTGAAATAAAACAATTACACTTTAAAATATCCATAATTGCAATTTTCCAAAAAATAGTTGCAGTAAATCTTTATTTCTTTTCATTCCAAGCTACTGCCATTGGTGTTATTCTTAAGAAAATGTTCTTTTTTTTTTTTGTTAAGGATCTGTTTTTAATTATTGTGACTTTTTTTAATGGAAAAGAAATATTGCTGGAATTGACATTCTCTGTTAATACAAGGAATTTGACTCTGCTTGTAAGTAATTCTTCTTTTGGAGCCTATGAATAGAAGAGATATTCCGATATCTAAAACAGTTTCTATATTAGCAAGACCAGAGAGTCACTATCCATTGGGCCATTAAAAAAAAGGAGAAATGACCACATCATTACCTACTGATAATACATGCCATGGTTTCCTGCTTCGCTCACACATTAATAGTGTCAGTCTATTCTTTGTGAAATTCAGATAAATTTAGCACAAGGGAGAGGTGACTATACATAAACTAAGAGTGTGAGAGAGGGTATCCTCTCTCTTGAAAGAAAAAACAATCATTCCCACAAGGATGCTAGGCCTCATGTTTGACCAAAAATAACTATAAACTCTCTCTTCTCTCTTATTTATGTGACAACATACTGACATTAAAGAATAGTGACAACAGAATATGTTACCATGGATTTCATGCAGGGTAAAATGAGCCAGATGAGAAAAAAAATCAAAATGAGTGAAGTATAATGGTCATGGCTTCCATAGCATGAAAAGATGCACATTTAGTCACATTTTAACACTCTAACATTTGAATTATAGCTCAGTTCTCACCATCACTTCAAACTAAACAAACAATTTTATGAACTCATCACTCACCTACCTATATTCTGTGAAGGCTAAAGTTCTAGCTAGTCTGTCTAAAATATCTAATGAGTGGTCGCCAATATAATAATATAAGCTTTAGCAAGAGTAAGGCTTTTAAGCATTTATTAAGGAGAATAAGAATTTGATAAAGAGAAAGAGAGAGGCCTACATTCATCTATCTATTAAAGGGAGAGTGCATTTCTAGCTCCCTTCTCCACCAGAGTCCTCAGGAAAGAGAGCTAGTCAGATCCCCAGGCTCCCCCTTCTTCCTCCCACAAGCAAACATCACTTCCTGACGCCAAAGGAAAGACACATGGTCTGGCCCTCAGAGACCTTCAACTCATGGCAGAGCTTTTCTATAGTAAATCTCCAGCAGGTGGCTTCATTCCAATCATTACTATTCTTCCCCAGAATTTTATCACTGTTCTTTGTTATCCCCATCTCTGTTAATGACATGACTTTTCTCCCAATTACCTATGTTCAAAATATTAGAATTATAGTTAACTCCTACTTCACCTTTACACAAAATTTTAATCAGTTATCAAGCCTTTTTTCATATCTTTAATATTTCTTTGAACTGCCTGTTCATTACTGAAACTGCCATCACATCAGTTCAGTAAATTACTCTCTACTGTCTATGGAAACAGATCTTAACACTTTCACATCCATTTTGTACATTATTATCAGCCTGATCTTCCTAGTCCACATTTTTCATCACACTGCTTAATTCACATCAAAAAAGTTTTGAATGGCTCATAATTGCTTCCTGAATAAGGGTCAATCTACAAAGCCTAACATCCAAGTTCTTCTACAACCTGGCCTCAATTGAATTTATACAGCCTAATCTTACTGTTTTTTAACATGCTTCAGACAAGTTGAATTACTTAAACTTCAATGAACAAAAACTCATGCCCTCCTTTTTTCACATTTTAACCCCTATTTATAATGTCATTTGCATTTTCTCTATAAATTTCAAGGCTTTGCTGAAATGCCAGTTCCTCTTCAAGTTTCCCCCAATCCCAAAATAAAATGAAATTCTTATCTTTTAATCTCCTAGAACTATAGAGTCAAGCATTCCAGAGGTGGAGGTAAGATAGTGGGGTGAATCCAGGCAGCTGACTGAGCTCTCCTAAATTTCTCTCAGAAACAACATTAAATTAAGCTTCTCAACATATTTTGGAGTGATAAAACCTGAAAAAAAAAAGACAGAGTGAAACAATCTTCTTATGTAAGATAATCTAGAAGATCTTCAGGAAAGGTCTGTTTCATCTGAGTAGAAGGGGAACACAGCTCAGCACAAAGAGTTTCTGGGTGAGCCAACAAAAGGATCAGCAGCTGAGGCCCTGCAGTCCTAGCTCAGCAAGCTAGTGGCACTTCAGGCCACTTATGAGGCCTCCAGCCCCAATGCTACTGAAACTTCAGAGCACAAATCTGGTGACTCAGTCCCCAGCCCCCAGTCCTGAGCAAAAGAAGCTCTGGACAGTACACTCTGTACCCCAGGAGGAGAACTCAACCTTAAAGTCACAAAAAATATGAATAAGAAATAAAAAAAAGAACCCTCATCATTGATCATTACTATGGTGACATGAAGGATCAAAACATAAATTGAGAGGAAGACAACAATGATAAAACTACTATACGCGAAGCCTTTAAAGGGAAGAAGAATTGGTCTCAGGACCAAAAAGTCCTCTGGGATGAGCTCAAAAAGAATTTTAAAAACCAAATAATAGAGGTAGAAGAAAATTTGGGAAATGAAATGAGAGTTATACAAGAGAAATTCAATAGCTTCACAAAATGAAAATAATACCTTAAGACATACAATTGGAAAATTGGAAAAGGAGAATAATTCCCTAATAATCAGAATTGAGTGGATGGAATCTGATTAATGAGGCAAGAGAAAGAAGTAGCGCACAATTAAAAAAATATGAAAGTAGATGACCTCTTGAGATAAACAACACACCTGAAAAATAGATGCATTAGAGACAATATGAGAATAAAGAAACTACCTGAGGACCATGATCAAAAAAGAGCCTAGAGAACATATTTAAGGACATTATTAATGAGAACTGCCCCAAAGTCTTACAACCAGAGGAAAAATTAGTCCCTAAAAGAATCCACCAATCAGCTCCTGAAAGAAATCTCAAAAAGAAAATGCCAACGAATATCATAGCTAAATTCCAGAACTATCAAGTAAAGGAGAAAATACTGCAAGTAGCCAGGAAGAAACAATTTAAATATCAAGGAGCAACTATCAGAATTACACAGGAAATGGGAGTTCCAACATTAAAGGATAAGAAGGCTTGTTATATGATATTCCAGAAGGCAGCAGAAATGGGATTATAACCAACAATGTCAACTACCCAGCAAAATTAATCATAATATTTCAGGGGTAAAGATGGACATTCAATGAAATAGGAGACTTTAAAACTTTCCTAATGAAAAGTCTAGAACTAAATAGAAAATTCAATCTATGAATACAGTACTCAATAGGTAAATGAAAAGGTAAAAACGGGGGGAAACCATGTTATTCAATAAGGTTAATGATTGCATCCCTATATGGGAAGGAGATACTTGTAACTCTTGAGAATTGTATTTTTATTAAGGCAGTTAGGAGGCATACACACAGATAGGAGGTGTGGGTATAAGTAGATGCTGGTGTGATGATATTAACAAAAACTAAGCAGAAACAAAAAGAATTACACTGGAAGAAGAGGAAAGAGAAGGCTGAAAGGGATAAATCACATCACATGAAGAGGCACAACAGACCTATGGAGAAAAAGAATGGAGGGGTGAGCATTGTTTAGACCTTACTCTCATCTGAGGGAATAGCATACCCATTCAATTAGGTATAGAATTCTTTAGGGAAATAAAGGGAAAGGGAAAATAAAAGGGTGGGGTTCTGATAGAAGGGAGGGTAAAACTAGGAGGACCCAAAACAATGCCAAAAACTTATGTTGGAAAATTCTCTCCACATTCAAAAAAAGAATTATAGTGTCTGAATGCAGACTGAAGCATACTATTTTCACTTTTGTTGCTTTTTTGTTACTTTTCTTGGTTATTCTTTCTTGTCTTTCTTTTATTCCCTTTGGTTCTGATTAATGGGAAAATATGTTTAACATGATTGTAACATATAACCTATATCAAATTGCTTCTTGGGCTTGGGAAGAGGGAGGCAAGAAATTATGGGAGACAAATTTGGAGCTCAAAATATATCTTTACATGTAATTGAGAAAAAAAATTAAAATTAAAAAATAACACCTAAAAATAGACTAGGTCAAATGGTAAAAGATGTTTAAAAACCCAATGACGAGAAGAATGCCTTGATAAGACAAATTTAGGATGGGGAGGGGGGAGGAAGATGACAGAGAAAAGGTAGGAAGTTGCCTGAGATCTCCCAAGTTTCCCTTGAAAATAACATTAAATCAAACATCTAAATGGTTTGTGGAGCTAGGGAAGTTACAAAGAGACAGAGACAAAATCTTCCAATGTGAGATAATTTAGAAGGCTTCAGGAAATGTTGGTCTCACATGGGTGAAGGGGGAGCACAACATAGCTCAACAGACCACGGAGGCAGTCTGGGCAAGTCGGCAGGAGGTTTTTGGCCACAGCATAGATCAGCAGTTCCATCTACTTGGGTCCTGGCTCATAAGACTAGTGGTATAGTACTCCAGTTATGAGAACCACCAGCTAGCAGACCTCAACTTTATAAGTCAAAAACTAGACTACAACATGAGTAAGAAACAGAAAAGGGCTCTCAGCATTGACACCTTCTATGATAACAGGGAAGACCAAAAGACAAATTCAGATGAGGATAATGCTGTCAAAATGCCTCCAAATGAAGCCTCAAGGGAATGATGAATTGGTCTCCAGATGAGAAAGCTTTCTTGGAAGAGCTTAAAAAGGATTTTAAACATCAAATGTAAAGGGAGAAGAAAAAATGGGTAAAGAAATGACAGAAAATGAGAGGAACACAAGAAAATTATGGAAAATAAGTCAACAGCTTGGAAAAGGAAGCAGAAAAAATGACTGAAGAAAATAATTACTTAAAAACTAAAATTGAGAGGAAAGACATTTAACACACAGAGCTCCTGCCACAATTACCCCCCCCCCCCCGCCAAACAGCAATAAAATAACCCCTGGAGTAGCAAAACACAAAAAATGGGCAGAGATTATTGTCCAGACAAAGACAAACTAGAGCAGGCCATGCTGGGCTGTAAGAAGAGCCCAACCCTGCAATCATGCCAACACAGAACCCAGGCACTCTCTGCGAGAGGAATTTACACCAGATCCTCCAAATCAGCTTCAGCACCAGAATCTTCTGAAACTGAACTTGTGTTTGGGTTAGAGGGTTGAACAGCTGACCTGGGGAGGAAGGTGAGAGAAATACATGGGTATCTGTGGGACCTAAGAAGGAATTTGGCTATCCCACCCCAGCAGCAAACTAGGAAGAAATCTTAAGAGGCTGGAGGCCTGGGTTGGAGAGGAACACAGGCTTGTTGGAACAAAGAACCACCACAGCACACAAATTTCTGCTGGCAGTTAATTAGCAAATTGACTTGAGGTTATCTTCAGACCAGAGAACAAGCCAGGAGAGAGAAAAACCTGTCAACCCTCAAACCAAAACACCTTGGACTCTCTGAAGCTTAGGACAGTGTATCTTGGAAGTAGAGCCCCACTGGAAGAGGGAGTTAAAAGTCAACTAAAAAACAGCATGATGAGTAAGCAAAGAAAGTTGAGATCAAAAGAAAGTTCCTTTAGTGACAAGGAAGATCTAGGTTCACCCTCAGAATAGGATAGTGACTTCAAGGCCCCTATATCCAAAGCTTCCAAGAAATATATGAATTGGTCTCAGGCCAAGTGCTCAAAAGGGATTTTGAAGAGAAAGTAAGAGAGATAGAAGGAAGATTTAGAGAGGTACAATAAAGAATAGAAGGAGAAATGAGAGATATGCAGGAGAGTCATGGAAAAAAAATTCAACAGCTTGAACAGCAAAATGAGAAGAGATAAAAAAGCTCTATGAAGAAAATAATTGCCTAAGAATTATGATTGAACAAATGGAAGCTAGTGACTTTATGAGAAACCAAGACACAGTAAAACAAATACAAATGAATTTTAGAAAAAATAGAGGGCAATATGAAATTCCTCCTTGGAAAAACTGCTGACCTGGAAAATAGATCCAGGAGGGATAATTTGAAAATCATTGGAGTACCTGCAAACCACAAACAAAATAAGAGTTCCAACAGCATCTTCCAAGAGATTGTTAGGGAAAATCATCCTGATATTCTAGAAGCAGAAGGTAAAATGTAAATTGAAAGAATCCATCACCTCCTGAAAGAAATCCCAAAAGGAAAACCTCCAGGAATATTATAGCCCAATTCCAGAGGTCCCAGGTAAAGGAGAAAACATTGCAATCAGCTAGAAAAAAGAAATTCAAATACTGCGGAGCTCCAATAAGAATAAAACAAGATCTAGTGGCATCTACATTAAAGGAGAGGTTAGCATAGAATATGATATTCCAGAGGTCAAAGGAACTAGGACTAAAGCCAAGAATAGCTTACCCAGCAAAACTTTGTATAATCTTTCAAAGGAAAAAGTGGTACTTCAATGAAAAATAGGATTTTCATGCATTTGTGATGAAAAGCCCTGAACTAAATAGAAAATTGGACTTTCAATTACAGGGCCCTAGAGAAGCATAGAAAGGTAAACATGAAAAGGAAATCATGAAGGATATTAAAAGATTAAACATTCCTGCAAGGGAAGATAATACTTCTAACTCATAAGAACATTCTCAGTATTAGGGTAGTTGAAAGGAATATGGTTAGATAGAGGACACAAGTCTGAACTGAATATGAAGGGATGATATCTGTAAAGCATTTATATTTTGTTTATCCTTGTTTTTTGTGGGCTAGACAGTGTGTGATGTCTTATGTCTGTGGCCAGATTTGGGCTTGGGTCCTCCTGGGTTCAGGGTTTGGTGTCTTGAACACTGTGTCACCTAGTTAACCCAAGATGACATCATTAAAATAGGGTTTGGGGGTAAGCAGGTTGCACTGGGGGAGGGGAAAGAGGAGAGGTGGAATGGGGAGAGGTAGCTCACATGAAGGAAAAAAGAGAAAACTTATGGGGGGGAAGGGAAGAGAGGGAAGGTATGGGAGAGTGAATGAACCTTACTATCATTAGAAGTAGCTCAAAGAGGGAATAACATCCATACTCACTTGGGTGTAGTAATATATTTTGCCCTGAGGGAAAGTGGGAGGGGAAGGAGATAAAAGGGGGAAGAAGAGGGGAAGGAAGGAAGGGGAGATTGGGGGAGGGAGCAGTAAAAAGAAAAATACTGTCGATTAAGGTGAAGATGTTCTGCATAACTGCACAAGTATGACATATTGAAGTGCTCAATTTCATAGGGAGGGATGAGGAGGGAAGAAGAAAAATTTAGAAGACAGAATTAGCTCAAAGACCTTAAGCTCATCAGAGTGGGCTCAATGAGGGAATAACATACACACCCATTTGGGAGGAGTAATGTATTTAACCCTACAGGAAAGTAGAAGGGCAAGAAGCTAAGGAGGAAATGGAGGGCAGAGCAGAACAGGGGGCAGTCAGAAGCAAAACACTTTTGAGGAGGAATAAGGGGAAATAAGATAGAAAATAGAGTAAATATCATGGGAAGGGAATAGGATAGAGGGAAGTACTTATGATGATTGATTATAATGGCAAAATATATGGTACCCACTTTTCTGGGCTATTGTAAAGAAAATTCTTTGTCAGGTTTAAGGTGTTATATAATAGTTATGATGAGCACGATGCTATCAGAAAAACCTGGACAAACCTGCATGAACTGAAGCAGAGTGAAATGTACTATGTACAAAATAACAGCAATAATGTAAGATGATCTGCTGGGAAGCACATGGTTATTTTTAGCAATGCAATGATCCAATATAACTCTGAAGGACTTATAAAAATTGCAGTCCCTCTACAGCAAAAAAAAAAGCTGATGGTATCTGAAAACAGATTGAAGCATAATTTTTTTGACTGTTCAGTAATCTGAAGTTTTGTTTTTATCTTTTTTCTCTCATAACCTAGTCACCAGTGTGAAGATATGTTCCATGACTACTCGTGTATATATATTTTTTCAGGGCAATGAGGGTTTAGTGACTTGCCAGGGTCACACAGCTAATAAGTGTCAAGTGTCTGAGGCCCAATTTGAACTCAGGTCCTCCTGAATCCAGGGCCAAAGCTTTATTCACTGTGCCACTTATCTGCCCCCTCATGTATAACTTATACTGAATTTCTTGGGTTCTTGGGGGTGGAGAATGGGAAGGGAGGGAGGAAGAGAAATTGGAACACAACGTTTTAAAAAATGATGTCAAAATTTGTTTTTACATGTAATTTGAAAAACAAAATTCTAAACAGAGAAAATAAGATATTATTTAACTTAAATTGACCAAATGGTGTGAAAAATTGGGCCAGTGGAAAAGGAGGTACAAAAGGTTACTGGAGAAAATAATGAAATTACAATTAGAATTGGGACCAGCTAGGTGGTACTGTGAGTGGTTAAAGCACTGGCCTTGGATTCAGGAGGACCTGAGTTAAAAAAATTAGAATTGTGCAGATGAAAGCAAATGACTCTGTAAGACACTAAAAATCATTCAAGTAGAATGAAAAGAATGAAAGAAAATAGAAGAAAATATGAAAATAGATCCAGGAGAAATAATTTGAATATCATTGTACTACCTAAAAGTCATGATCAGAAAAAGTGTCTAGACACCATATTCCAGGATAACAAGGGGAACTTCTCTGATGTTGTTGAAACAGAGGATAAAACAGTAATTAAAAGAATCCACTGAACACCTCTTGAAAGAGACCCCAAAAGGAAAACTCTAAGGAAAAATGTAGCCAAATTTCAGAATTACAAGGTTAAGGAGAAAATACTGCAAGGTATCAGAAAGAAACAGGTAAAATATCATGGAGTCACAGGCAGGATTGCACAGGACCTGGCAGCTTCAATATTAAAGGAATGGGAGGCTTAGAAATGATATTCTGAAAGGCACAGGAGCTTGGATTGCAAACAAGAATCAACTACCCAGAAAAATTGATCATTTTCTTTCAGGGAAAAGATGGACATTCAATGAAATAGGGGACTTAAAAGTTCCCTGATGAAAAAAAAAGTGAAGAGAAAATTTGATGTTCAAATACAAAACTTGAGAGAAGTATAAAAAGAGCAAACAGGGTTATTCAATAAGGTTGAACTGTATATCCCTACAGGGTAAAAATACTTATAAGTCTTGAGAACTGTATCTCTATTTGGGCAGATAGAGGGAGTATACATAATAAAAATAGGTATAAATTGATGTCAATGTGATGATAGAAGGAAAATTAAGGTTTGAAAAATGTGTATATGGGGAGAAGTGGAAAGGGGATGTGGAATGAAGTTAATTAAATCACATGAAGAGGTTCAAAAAACCCTATTACAATAGATGGAAATAAAGGAGGGGTGAGCGTTGTTTCAAATTTACTCTCATTAGATTTGGTTCAAACAAGGAATAACATATAAACTCATTTTGATAAAGAAATTTAGCTTAACTGTAAGCAGGGGCACTGTTAGAAGGGAGGGCAGAAAAAGAAGAGGAAAGGGGCAAGAAAAGGGAAGGGGGCTGTCAAATGGGAGGGCAGGTTGAGAAAGGCAGTGTTCAGAAGCAAAACACTGTTGAGGAGGAATAGAATGAAGAAAAAAAATTGTACAAAAGGGTAAATAGGATTTAGGGTAATAGATATTAATCACAACTGTGAATTTGAATGGGATGAACTCTCCAGTAAAAGAGAAGTGAATAGCAGAGTGGATTAAAAAAAATAGAATCCTACAATATGTTGTTTACAAGAAACACATTTGAAGAAGAGGGATACACACAGAGTAAAAGTAAAAGGTAGAACCTCTGGGGATGGAGCCAAGATGGCAGAGAGAAGCTAGGAACTTTCCTGACCTTTCCTGTATTTCTCTCCAAAACAACATTAAATCAATCCTCTAAACAGATTCTGGAACTATAGAACCTACAAAAAGAGAGACAAAATCCTGCTATATGAGGTAATTTAGAAGACTTAATAAAAGGCCTGTCTCACCTGGGTGAAAGGGGAGGGTGGCTCAACACTACTCATCCCAGCTGGAAGCTCACCTCAGCAAAGCTCTGCTCAGTGGGCAGCACTCTCAGCATAGGTTGGCTCAGTGGGCAGCTCAACACTGTTGCATCTCGACACAGCTGAGAGTGGGGCAGCTGAGAGCAATAAGAAGCTTGCCACTGTGAACCCTGTGCCCCAGGAGCAGACTTCAACTTGATAAGTTTAAACATAGTCTACAACATGAGCAAGAAACAAAAAAGGACCCTTACCATAAACAACTATGGTGAAAGGGAAGACCAAAACTCAAATGCAGATGAGTTGGTGAAAACGCCCACAAGTGAAGACTCAAGAGGGAAGATGATCTTATCTCAAGACCAAAAAACTTCTTTGAAGCCAAAAATGGCTTTTAAAAACCAAATAAGAGAGGTAGAAGAAAAAATGGAAAAAAGAAATAAGAGAAATGAGTTACACTGCAAAAAGAGGCACAGAAAATGACTGAGGAAAACAATTCCTTAAAAATACAATTGGGCCAAATGAGAGAAAAAAAAATTGGCCAAATAGAAAAAAAGAAGTGCAAATGCTTACTATGGAAAATAAGGCCTTAAAAATTGAAATTGAGCATATGGAAGCTGATAATGTCATGAGACAACAAGAATCTGATAAACAGAATAAAAAAACTGAAAAAAATAGAAAAAAATGTGAAATATCTCATTGGAAAAACAACTGACTGGGAAAATAGGTCCAGGAGAGCTAATCTGAGAATTATTGTACTACCTTAAAGCCATGATCAAGAAAAGAGTCTAGACACCATATTCCAGGAAATTATTAAGGAGAACTGCCCTGAAATTGTAGAATCAGAGGACAAAATCATCATTGAAAGAATCCACCAAACACCTCCTGAAAGAGACCCCACAAGGAACACTTCAAGGAATATTGTAGCCAAACCCCAGAATTAGCAGGTAAAGGAGAAAATACTCCAAACAGCCAGAAAGAAACCATTTAAATATCATTGAGCCACAGACAGCATTGCACAGGACCTGGAAGCTTCAACATTAAAGGATTGCAGAGCTTGGAATATGATATACAGGAAGGCAAAGGAGCTTAGATTACAAACCATGATCAACTACCCAGCAAAACTGATCATTCTCTTTCAGAGGAAAAGATGGACATTCAATGAACTAGGGGATTGCCAAAGCTTCCTGAGAAAAATATCATAACTGAACAGAAAATTTGATCTCCAAATACAAGTCTCTAGAGAAATATAAAGAGGTAAACAAGAAGGAGAAAAGGGTTGTTCAATGATGTTAAACTTCTTGAGTTCATATGAGGGAGGATAATACTTTTAACTCTTGAGATCTGTATCTTTGTAAAGGTATTGTTATTAAATCAACTTTGATGTGATGATATAAAGAAACTTAAGGGGCAGAATAAAAGAAGACTATAGGGAGAGGAGAGAAAGGGGAGGTGTAATGGAGTCAATTATACCATATGAAGAGGCACAAAAAGAACCCATGACAACAGAAGGAAAGAAGGGAGGGGTGTGCATTGTTGCAACCTTACTCTCATCAGATTTGGTTCAGGGAGAGAACAAAATACACTCCCATTTGTATAAAGAAACTTATCTTATTCTTTAAGGAAACCAAAGGGGCAGGGAGAAAAGGGTGGTATTGATAGAAGGGAGGGCACAAGTGGGGGAAAAGGGGGCAAGAAAAAGAAGGGCAGCTGATAAAAGGGAGGGTACATTGAGGGAGGCAGTTGTCAGAAGCAAAATACTGGTCAAGTGGAATGGGGGAAAGAAGGGAAAAAATAGTACAAAAAGGAAAATAAGATGGACGGAAATAAACAATTAATAATTTTTACTGTGAATGTGAATGGGATGAACTCTCCCATAAAACCAAAGCGAATTGCAGAGTGGATTAAAAACCAGAACCCTACAATATTCTGTTTACAAGAAACATTTTTGAGGCAGAGAGATACACATAGAGTAAAGGTAAAAGGCTGGATCAGAATATATTAGGCTTCAGCTAAATTCAAAAAAGCAGGGGTAGCAATCCTTATCTCAGACAAAGCAAACACACAAATAGATCTAATTAAAAGAGATAAGGAAGGAAACTACATCTTGCTAAAAGGTACTATAGATAATGAAATAACATCAATGATAAACATATAGGCACCAAGTGTTATAGCATCCAAATTCTTAGAGAAGTTAAAAGAGTTACAAGAGGAAATAGACAGTAATATTATACTAGTGGGTGATCTGGACCTTCCCCTCTCAAAATTAGATAAATCTAGCCACAAAATAAATAAGAAAGAAGTTAAAGAGGTGAATAGAATACTAGAAAACATAGACATGATAGATGTCTGAAGAAAATTGAATGGGGATAGAAAGGAATATACCTTTTTTCTCATCAGTACATGGCACATTTTCAAAAATTGACTATGGGGGGCAGCTAGATGGTACAATGGATAGAGCACTGGCCCTGGATTCAGGTGGACCTGAGTTCAAATCTGGCCTCAGACAGTTAACACTTACTAGCTGTGTGACCCTGGGCAAGTTACTTAACCCCCAGTTGACTCACCAAAAAAAAAAAATTGACCATGTATTAGGGCACAAAAACATCATAGTCAAATGTAGAAACGTAGAAATAGTAAATGTGTCCTCCTCAGATCATAATGTAATAAAAATTACATGTAATAAAGAGCCATGGAAAGGTAGACTGAAAATCAATTGGAACCTAAATAATTTCATTCTATAGAATGAGTGGGTCAAACAGAAAATCAAAGAAACCATCAATCACTTTATCCAAGAGAATGACAATAATGAGACAACATACCAAAATCTAATGGGATGTAGCCAAAGCAGTGCTTAGGGGAAGTCAAGGGGAAGGTGGGGGGAGGGTAGGGAGGGAGAAAAATTTGAATTTGGAAATCTTATATAAACAAATGTTGAAATCTACTTCTACATGTAACTGGAAAATAATAAAATACTTCTATTTAAAAAAAAGTTAAACATGGGAGAAGAATATATGCTGAAGTAAAAAAAGCTGAGGTAGCAATGCTTCTCAGAAAAAAATCAGAAGTAAAAATAAATCTAATTAAAAGAGATAAGGAAGGAAACTTCATTTTGCTAAGAGATGCCATAGACAATGAAGTAATATCTATATTAAATATAGTTTCACCAAGTGATATAGCATCTAAATACTTAGAGGCTAAATTAAGTGAGTTACAGGAGGAAAGAGATATCAATAAATATACTAGTGGAGAATGTTAATTTCCCCCTCTCAGAAGATCTAGCACAAAATATGTAAGGAAGAAGTTAGAGTTGAATAGAATTTTAGAAAAGTTAGCTATGATAGACCTTTGGAGAAAACTGAATAGGTAGAAAGGAATATACAATTTTCTCAGTGGAACATGGCGTATACACAAAAACTGACCATGTATTAGGGCACACAAAACTCAGACAATATAGAAAGGCATAAATAAAAAAAGCATCATTTCTAGATCATGATGCAATAAAAATTACATGCAATAAACAGCCATGGAAAGATAGACTGAAAATTAATTGGAAACTAAAAACTCTCATCATAAAGAACGGGTGTGTTGAACAACAAATACTAGAAACAATCAATAACTTCATTGAAGAAAAGGACTACAATCAGTCAACATACTAAAACTCATGGGATGCAGCCAAAGCAGTTCTTAGGGGAAATTTTATATCTCTAAATTATTTACATGGATAAAATAGAGAAAGAAGAAGTCAATGAATTGGGTATGCATCTAAAAAAGCTAGAAAAAGAAAAAAAATAAAATCTCTAATTAAATACTAAATTAGAAATTCTGAAAATCAAAGGAGTGATTAACAAAATTGAAAGTAAGAAAACTATAAAATAAATAAATAAATATAAGACCTAATTTTATTAAAAAATTAATAAAACAGATGAACATTTGTTTAATTTAATTTTTTAAAAAGAAAGAAAACCAAATTATCTGGATCAAAAATGAAGGGGTAGGGGCAGCGAGGTGGCGCAGTGGATAGAGCACCGTCCCTGGATTCAGGAGTACCTGAGTTCAAATCCAGCCTCAGACACTTAACACTACCTGTATGACGCTGGGCAAGTCACTTATCCCCAATTGCCCTGCAAAAAAAAAAAAAAAAAAAGAAAAAAATTAAGGGGTAAGGGGCAGCTAGGTGGCTCAGTGGATAGAGCACTGGTCCTGGATTCAGGAGGACCTGAATTCAAATCCTGCCTCAGACACTTAACATTTACTAGCTGTGTGACCCCGGGCAAAGTCACTTAACCCCAATTGCCTCACAAAAAAAAAAATGAAGGGGTAAATTAAAGCAATAAATAGGACCTTCTTTGCTGAATTTTATGCCAATAAATTTGAGAATTTAAATAAAATAGTTGGATATTTACAAAAATATAAATTGCCCAGATTAACTGAAGTGGAAATAATATTCTTAAGCCCATTTTAGGAAAAAAACATTGAAGAAGCCATAGATGAACTGCCTAAGAAAAATCTCCAGGGCCAGAAGGGTTTACAAGTGAATTTTACCATACATTTAAAGTATAATTATTTTCAAAACTATACAAATTATTTGCAAAAATAGGTGAAGGATGTCTACCAGTTTCCTTTTATGACACAACTACAGTGTTGATACCTATACCACACAGAGCAAAAACAGAGAAGGAAAATTATAAAACAATTCCTTATGAATATTGATGCAAAAATCTTGAATTAAATATTAGCCAGCAGATTACAATAATTCATTACCAGGTTAATAAACTATGACCAGGTGGGATTTACACCAGGCATGCAGGGCTGTTTAACATTAGGACAACTATCAACATAATCAACCACATCAATAACAAAACTAACCAAAATCAGACGATTATCCAAATAGATTCAGAGAAAGCTTTTGACAAAACACAGCATTGCATCCCATTAAAACCTGTAGAGAATATAGGAATAAATAGATGGTTCATTAAAATAATAAGCAATATCAATCTTAAACCGTCAGCAAGCATTTTATATAATCAGGATAAATTAGAGGTCTTTCCAATAATATCAGGGGTGAAACAGAAATGTCCATTATCACCTCCATTATTTAATATTGTAATAGAAATGTTAACTTTAGCAATAAGAAAAGAAAAAAAAAACAATTAAAGGAATTTTAATAGGCAAGGAGGAACAAAATTATCACTTTGCAGATGATAGGATTGTATACTTAGAGAATCCTAAAGAATCAACTAAAAAACTATTTGGAACAATTAACAACTTTAGCAAAGTTGCACTATATAAAATGTATCCACATAAATCATCAGCACATCTATACATGACCAACAAGGCTTAGTAGCAAGAGACATTACATTTAAAGTAACTCTAGATAATATAAAAAACTTGGAAGTCTACCTGCCAAGACAAACCCAGGAATTCTATGGACACAATTACAAAACAATTTTCACACAAATCAAATCAAATCTAATAATTCGAAAAAATCAATTGCTCTAGGATAGGCTGAGCTAATGTAACAAAAATGACAATTCTAAATAAATTAATTTACACAATCAGTGCTATACCAAACCACACACAAAAAAATTATAGTGCTAGAAATAATAATGGAATACATCTGGAAGAGCAAAATGTTATGAATATCAAGGGAACTAATGAAAAAAATAATGCACAGGAAGGTGGGCTAGCCATACCAAATCTGAAATTATACTACAAAACAGCAGTCATCAAAACTATTTGGAACTGGTTAAAAAATATAGTAGTGGATCAATGGAATAAGTGAAACACAGGAGACACAGTAGTAAATAAACAGTAATGTACTTTTAAATAAACACAGACTCCACCCTCTGGGATCAAAACTCAATATTTATCAAAAACTTCTGGGAAAAATGGAAGATAGTATGGCAGAAACTAGACATAGACAAACATTTTACACTGTGTACAAAAATAGGGTCAAAATGTGGACATGATACAGACATAAAGGGTGATACCTTAGGTAAATTAGAAGATGAAGGAATAGTTTACCTCTCAGATCTAAGGAGAGGGGAAGAATGTATGACGCAAAAAGAGATAGAGAATATTATGAAATTTAGAATGAATTATTTTGATTAAATTAAATTAAAAACTTTCTGTATAAACAAAAGTAATGCAACCAAAATGAGAAAGGAAGCAAAAAGCTGGGAAACAATTTTTACAGCTAGTGTTTCTGATAAAGGTCTCATTTCTAAAATATTTAGTGAACTAAATCACACTTATAAGAATGCAAGTCATTCTCCAATTGAGAAATGGTCAAAGGATATTAAGAGGCCATTTTTATATGAAGAAATCAAAACAATCTATTGCCATATGTAAAAATGCCCTAAATCTCTATTGATTAGAGAAATGCAAGTTAAAACTACTCTGAAGTACCACTTCACACCTATCAGATTGGTTAATATGACAAAAAAGAGAAAATAATGAATATTGGAGAAGTTGTAAAGAAATTGGAACACAAAAGCATTGTTGGTGGAGTTCTGAACTTATCCAACCATTCTGGAGAACAATTTGGAACTATGACCAAAGGTCTATAAAACTGTGCATATCCTTTAATACAGTAATACCACTCACTACTGGGTCTTTATCCCAAAGAGATCATAAAAAGGGGAAAATGACCCACATGTATAACAGCTCTCTTTGTGGCAGCAAAGAATTGGAAATCAAGAGAGTGCCCATCAACTGGGGAGTGGTTAAACAAGTTGTGGTATATGAATGTAATGGAATACTATTGCAGTATAAGAAATGTTGAACAGGCAGATTTCAGACTTAACAGACTTTCTATCTCTTGCTACTATACTAAGCCTTGTTGGTCATGTATAGATGTGCTGATGATTTATGTGGATACATTTTATATAGTGCAACTTTGCTAAAGTTGTTAATTGTTCCAAATAGTTTTTTAGTTGATTCTTTAGGATTCTCTAAGTATAGAATCCTGTCATCTGCAAAGAGTGATAATTTTGTTAATTTTGGAAAGACTTAAATGGACTGATGCTGAATGAAGTGAGCAGAACCAGGAGAAAATTGTACATAGTAATAACCAAATTGTGTGATGACCAACTGTGGTAGGCAATTCTTTTTAGCAATAAAAGGATCCAAAGTAATTCTAAAGAACTCATTATGGAAAATGTTCACATCGAGAAAAAAAAATACTGTGGATTCTGAATTCATATTGAATGATACTATTTCTACTTTTTTGTTTGATTGGTGTTGTTGGGGTTTGTTTTTGAGATTTTTCCCTTTTGTTCTGATTCTTCATTCAGAACATCACTAATGCAGAAAGATATATAATGTGATTATACTTATATATCAGATTGCTTTCTGTCTTTGGGAAAGGGAGGGAATGGAAGGAAAGTTAAAATATGGAACCAAAAATCTTATGAAAACAAATGTTGAAAACTACCTTTACATGTAACTGGAAAATAATAAAATAATTTTATGATTAAAAAAACAAATTGACTAAAGGAAAATGAGGTATAAAACTTCACTGAAGAAAATAGCTCCTTAAAAATTAGAATTGAGCAAAGGGAATTAATGACTTTATGAGAAATCAAGAAACAATAAACCAAACCCCAAAGAATGAAAAAAAAATAGAAGGCAATGTAGAATCTCATTGCCAAAAAACAAAAACAAAAAAACAAAACAAACAAACAAAAAAACTGACCTAGCAGAAAATCCAGGAAAGATAGTTGAAAAATTATTGGACTACCTTATATCCTTGATCAAAAAACAAAAAGAGGGCAAGAGAAAGCCTAGGTATTGTCTTCCAAAATGTTGTCAAGCAAAATTGCTCTGATACTCTAGAACTAGAGGATTAAATAGAAATTGAAATTATCCAGCTATCACCTCCTGAAATAGATCCCAAAACAAAAACTCCCAGAAATATTATAACCAAATTCCAGATCTCCCAGGTTGAGGAGAAATTTTTTCAAGCAGCCAAACAGAAACAATTCAAGCATTGTGGAGCTGCAGACAAGAAAACAGAAGATTTAGTAGATTCTTCAATAAAGGTACAGAGGACTTTGAATATGATATTCCAGAGGACAGAAAAACTAGACATACAACAAAGAATCAACTGCCAAGGAAAACTGAGTATCTTCTTTCAGGGAAACAATGGGCATTCATTGAAAGATGACTTTCACACATGCTTCATGAAAAGACCTGAGATAAATGGAAAATTTGACTTTTAATTACAAAACTCAAGAGAAGACCCTAGAGAACCATAATAAACTGGAGCTGGGGGACATACCTGGGGTCATACAGTGGGTGACTGTCTTGTTTCTGAGGCTGGGTTTTGACTGGGATTCCCCTGGGTCCAGGGGTGATGCTTTGTCCACTGTGTCACTTAGCTAGGTGATGACATTTTTAGGGTTAAATTGAGGGGTGAAGGGAATTCACTGGGGGAGGGGGAAGGGCAGAGGTGAAATCCTACATGAAAGAACAGGAAAAGGCTTATGTAGTGGGGAAAGAGATGGGAGAGGAGCAGGGCAGTAAATGAATTTTACACTCATCAGAAAAGGCTCAAAGACCTTAAACTCATCAGAGCTGCCTCAAGGAGGGACTAACAGACACACTCAACTGGGTGGAGAAATCTATTTAATCTGGGCAGTAAATGAGCCTAACACTGATCAGAATTGGCTCAAAGACCTTAATCTCAATAGAACTGGCTCAAGTAGGGAATAATCTACACACTCAATTGGGTGAAGTAATCTCTCCAACCCTGCAGGAAAATAGGAGGTGAAAGGGATAATGAGAGAGGGGCAGAGTGGGGGAGGGGACAGACAGAAGCAAATCCCTTTTGAAGAGTGATAGGATGAAAGAAGATGGATAATAGAATAAATATCATGGAGAAGGGAATAGGATGGAAGGAAAACAGTTAACAATAGTAATTGTGAAAAAGAGAAAAGGGGGGAAAATTGTACAAAAAATATTTATAGCAACTCTTGGTGGAGGCTAAGAATTGAGAATCAAGGGAATGTCCATCAATTGAGGAATGATGGAAAAAGCTGTGCTATATGATTGTGATGGAATGGTCTTGTGCTACAGGAAATGACAAACAGGATGATCCCTGAAAAACCTGGAAAGACTAATGAACATTGATGTATATTGAAGTGAGCAGAGCTGGGAGAACATTGTGCATAGTGACAGCAGTTTTGTTCAATGAGCAATTGTGAATGACTTAACCACTCTCAGCAATGCAATGATCCAAGACAATCCCAAGGAACTAATGTGGAAGCTTACTAAGCACCCCTATATAAAGAACTGATAAAAATAACACTTGTGGATTGTACATATATAACCTGGTTGCAATCTTGTGGAGGGGGGAGGAAAGAGAGGGAGGGAGGGAGAAAATTTTGGAACTCTAAATCTTATGAAAATGAATGTTGAAAAGTACCCTTACATGTAACTGGAAAATAAAATAAATGTTTGTTGCTGAAAATGATTTTAAAAAAAAAGGTTAAATGTGAAAAAGAAATCATAAGGGATTTTAAAAGATTAAACTGTTTACAATCCTACATAGGAACATGATATTTGTAACTGCAAGGAACATTATCATTGTTAGTGGAGTTTGATGGGGTATATGTAGACAGAAGGCCCAGGTATGGGGTACATATGAAGGGATGATATCTAAAAATAAAATTAAGTGTGAGAGAATAAAGCACTGGAAAAAAGGGAAAGAGAGAGGTGGAATGGGGTAAATTATCTCACAAAGAAGAAACAAAAAGAAGCTTATATAGTGGAGAGACAGATGGGAAAGTTATGGAGGAGTGAGTGGAGGATCTTACTCTCATCAAATCACCTCAAAGAGGGAATAAAATACACACTCAATTTGGTATAGGAATCTATTTTACCCTGTCTGATCTTGACTGGGCCTTAATGATATGTGAATATTATTTCTGTATATTTCCAATATTTTGTCCTTCATCTAGTTGCTCTGTGACTTGGCTATATTATTATCGTAAGTTTTCATTTTGTGATGTCTTTCAGGTGGTGATTGGTGAATTCTTTCAATTTCTATTTCACCCTCTGGATCGAAAATATTGAGGCAATTTGATAATTTGTTGAAAGATGATGATGGCTTTCATTTGGTCCAACAATTCTTAATTTATCTTTCCTCAATCTATTTTCCAGGTCTGTTGCTTTTTTATGAAGAGATATTTCACATTTTCTTCTATTTTTTTTCTATTTTTGGACTTTGTTTTATTTTTACTAGATTTCTTGTGGCATCATTAGCTTCAACTTCCTTCATTTTCTATTGGTACAATTCTGCTTTTTAAGTGTTCTTTTTTCAGGTACGTTTTGTGTCTCTTTAACATGATTCACTTAAAAATGTGCACGTGGTATCTGGACTTGATTTTGTCATAAATATGATGAAATATTTAAATGTCTATTGTAGTTAAAATACAAAATTATTCTGAAAAAATATAGTATTCTAAGAAGATTATTTTATTAAGCAAATATGGTCATCATACAAAAAACAGAAGAAAGAAAATCAGGAAAGAAAAATATATACAATGCTAAATCACGTAAAAATGTAATAAAATAGTTTACAGCAATATATAAAAAACAATTCTGGATGATTCATATCAAGTATTAAATTATCTTTCCTATCCAATAAAATAATTAACTTAATCATGTAAACAACCCATATAAATTTTAAATACTTTTTGAATAGAAGTTAAAATGACATAATATAACACTTCTTTACATTAAGCTAAGAATAAATGGCATTGGAAGGATATGTTCTTAATATCATTAAAAAGGTATCCTAACTCAGCTGAATTTGAAATGGAAAAGCACTAAACATTTTCTACACATGAATAAGACTAAAGGAAGAAATTTTGTTCTTTTTAATATTATTTGACATGCCTCTAGAATGGTGAATTTTGGCAATAAAATGATATCAAATTTAGATGCAAAAGCATTAATAAGGAATTCAAACATAAGCAATGCATCCAAAATTAGAAGGGAGGCAGAAAGCTGGGAAACAATTTTTGAGGCCAGTACTTCTGATAAAGGCCTCATCTCTAAAATATATAGGGAACTAAATCAAATTTATAAGAACCCAAGTCATTCCCCAATTGAGAAATGGTCAAAGGATATGAACAGGCAGTTTTCTGATGAAGAAACCAAAGCTATCTATTCCCATATGAAAAAATGCTCTAAATCTCTAATGATTAGAGAGATGCAAATAAAAACAACTCTGAGGAACCACCTGACACCTATCAGATTGGCTACAATGACAAAAAAGGAAAATAATAAATGTTGAAGAAGCTGTGGGAAAATTGGAACACTAATGCATTGTTTGTGGAGCTGTGAACTGATCCAACCATCCTGGAGAGCAATTTGGAATTATGCCCAAAGGGCAATAAAGCTGTGCATACCCTTTGACCCAGCAATCCCACTTTTAGGTCTTTTTCCCAAAGGGATCATGGAAGGGGGAAAGGGACCCACATGTACAAAAATATTTATAGCTGCTCTTTACGTGGTGGCAAAGAATTGGAAGTTGAGGGGGTGCCCATCAATTGGGGAATGGATGGACAAGTTGTGGTATATGAATACAATGAAATACTATTGTGCGATAAGAAACGATGAGCAGGAGGAGTTCAGAGAAACCTGGAGGGTCTTGCGTGGGCTGATGATGAGTGAGATGAGCAGAACTAGAAGAACATTGTACACAGTAACATCAACAATGAGTGTTGGTTTACTGTGATGGACTATATTCTTCTCACCAATGCAATGGCACAGAAGAGTTCCAGGGAACTCGTGATGGAAGAGGATCTCCAAATCCAGGAAAAAAAAAAAAAAGAAATAAAGAACCGCAGAGTATAGATGCTAAACGAATCATACTATTTCTTTTGGTTTTGATGCTGTTTTTTTTTCTATTTTGAGGTTTTCCATCATTGCTCTGATTTTTTTCTCTTATAATATGACTAATGCAGAAATAGGATTAATGTTATTATGTGTGTGTGTGTATATATATATATATATATATATATATATATATATATATATATATATATATATATATATATATATATAAAACCTATATCAGATTTCCTGCTGTCTAGGGGAAGGGGGAGGGAGGGGAGGGAGGGAGAAAAATCTTAATTTGTAAAGCTTGTATAAACAAAGGTTGAGAACTATCTTTACATGTAACGGAAAAAAAATAAAATACTTTATTAATTTAAAAAAATAAGGAATTCATCACATACTGGTATATTTTGAAAACTCCAACAAATTAGCAGAGAAATTAAAATTAAGAAATTTGGGGAGGAAACAAGATAGAAAATAGATCATAAATATCTTCAGCATTTCTATAGAGTGCTAACAACAGCAAAACAGAAAAAAATATAAATTTTGTTAAATAACTAAAATAAATCTGTTTTTGAATATTATCCAAACAATACTTTCACAAAACACCTGTAAGCAATTTTATCTTTGACAGGTCAAGATCTAATGAAGGAAAAGGGGATTTCATTGAGATGCTAAATTTGCTGTAAAAATGGGCAAGGCCTTGTGATCTCTATAATTAATTTAGTTGACTTTTTGACTATTCACTATCTCACCTTGTTGAACTTTTGGGCACATTTACACGTGTGTGTGTATGTATGTGTGTGTGTGTGTGTGTGTGTGTGCGCACACTTGTGTGTATGAGAGAGAGAAACAGAGACAGAGAGAAAAATTCAGAGATTTACATATAATTGTCAAAATTAAGGAAAACTAAAGGATTGGAATAGATTCGTTGCTCATGTTTTGGTTGTGTTGATTTAATACAATTTATAATTTTAACTAGATTAATTTGTACAATTTCTGTTATACAAGTTATATATATCAGGCATTTTATAAGCACTGGGGAAAAATATAAAAAAACAAGGGCAAAAAGTCTCTAACCTTAAGGAACATATACTCTAATGGAATTTGCTGTGCACCTGTAAAATCGATTAGAATATAATCCTAGAGTGGAAGCGGAGTGAAGGGCAGGACACATCTCATAGCAGGTGAATTAAAAGAAAATCTAAAGAAAGCCAGGGAAGCTTTATGGCAGGGATGGGGAGGGAAAGATGGAGGATAGTGGAGGCAAAACCACAGTCCAGATGTGAAATACTATGTGAGAGGCATTGTAAGTGAGAGTTTATTATAAAGTGTGTGGAGAAGAGCAAGGTGTAAAAAGACTTTGATGGTAAGAATGATTTAGCTTGTAAAGGGAAGCAAAAATCACACAAAAGAGTTTTTAGGTGGTTCTGCAGGTAAAATAGAGTCACTGGATTTAATGAGAGGAAGGGGTGATATAGTCAGACTTACCCAGTAGGATAATCACTTTGACAGGAGAGTGGAGGATGGATTTATTTGGGATATCCATGAAGCACAGAAATAAAAAAGAAGGTTATTATAACAGTTCAAGTGGTAGGTGATGAGGGCACAGACTAGCATTGATACTGTATGAGTACAAAAAGGATTTTGAAATGGGGGTGTAATTGGATGTGAATGATCATACTCACATTATGGGGGGGAGTTAGTAAGAATGATGGAGGTGCCCTTAAAAATATAAGAAAAATTCAGACGAATCATAATATTGCTGGACATGGGACAGTGATAAGGTCTGTTTTACACATCTAATTTAAGACATGGATTCTGGTGAGTTGAGTTTGGCATTCATAAAAGACATCTATAGATCTGGGATTTATCTGTACGGACAAAATCATTGAGCCTATAAAAGCTGAACATGAATGACTATTGATAAGTACAACATGAACATTACTGTGCATCTGACTCATGTTTTAATCTTGTGAGATGAATGAAAAACCTGAAAGATCATCACTTTATTAATTAAGCTATCAAATAATCAATAAATTGATGGCTCACGGTTTCTTTCAGTAACCAAAACCATCAAATGAATAAATCCCCTTGGAAAAGTTTAGGCCCCTGATTATTTCCTGCAATCTTGGACAAAGGAATCCATCTTTACCCAGACAAATGAAGCTGAATAATTGGGGAAGGGAGAGGAGGATTTCAAGGGTGTGAGTCTAATGCTTTTAAGGCTGGAATTCACTTAGATTAGATTTTATTTACACTTTAATCAGAAGTAACTTTCCTATTTGGTTTGGGTTCTGACCAAGTTTGAGTAGAATAGTCCTGGAGGATTAGGCCAACCTCATCATCAGAACTGTTTTTCACAGACTGATTAACATACAAGGACTTGTCCCTGAATAAGGAAATAGGAGGAAAAAATACTTCAATCCTAATTTAATAATCAGTTCATAATAGAAAAATAATACTTTCATTTAAAATGAGATCTTTGAGTTAGATGTCACTCAGGTCCCTTCAAGCTCTAATCTCTATAGAGGCCTTGGAAACAATACATAGTGTAAAATATGATTCCTTTCAGTGTCATTGATGATCTGAGGTCAATTTAAGCTACTTGATTTGCAGGCATACATTGGAGTAGTACACAGGGAGGAGATAAAAGATAGCAGGAAAAGAAGGGGAAGTTTTTAAATATCAGAACCCCATGACAACCTAGATGAAGCCAAGCTACCTGTACCCTTCATCCACTTAACTGAGCTAAGAGTGGAGCCAAGGCTTTTGAAAACCTGAATCAAATCTAGTCATAAGCAGCACATTCAGGGAGATGAGTCAAAAAGTAGGCCAGCAATGGTAACAGTAATTAATAGACATGGCATTGTATGGAACAGAATCTGGGCTGAGATCTGTAAAAAAAAATTACTATGAACAAAATTACAGCTGACAAGAAAAAATAAATCTCTAACCAAACAGATCTTGCATTTGATTTTCATTGAAGAGCCGATTCATCTATGTAACTTTATGCTTTTCCTCTGTTCGTTGCTTAGGGAGTTGGGAGAATATGATGATGTGAGAAGTGAGATTTAATTTATGGATATATGAAAAGGAATGAATAGCACAAATTCTAAACAGTCTTGTGTTTTTGACAATTCAGGTTAATATTTTTTAATATTAAATTCTCAAGAAAATAGAATTTATGGGGCTATAGGGGAGGCATTTCCCTGAGTGAGTGTGTGGGGGGGAGCGGGGACTATGAGCTAGTGATTTAATTGGGCAATCTGAAGCAATATCTAAATTGACCAAAGAAAAGCAAGCTGACCACAGAGTGGCAGTCATAATTAGCTTTCTGACATTTTAAGTAAGGAACCACAGAACTTGACAAATACCCCAAAGCACCTTCTTCTATCAGGTAAAGTACATTAAAAAGGGGGTCAGCTACGTTGTGAAGTGGATAGAGTGGTAAGAATGGAGTCAGACAGAATTTTCTTCATGAGTTCAAATCTAGCACCAGACATTTACCAGATAAATGACCCTGAGTAAGTCACTTAATCCTGTTTGTCTCAGTTTCCTCACCTGTAAAATGAGCTGGAGAAGAAAATGACAAACCATTACAGTATTTTTGAAAATAAATCACAGATTGGGTCAGAAAGTATTAGACACACCTGAGAAATGACTCAACAACAAAATGGAAATGAGTTAAACACTTGATTGACAGTACCTACTCTGGTCTTGGCTGCAAAATAAGCTTACCTACCATTCCTAGTGTTCACTGTTTACTACAAAGTCATTATTTCTTTGAAAAGTGAGCTTGCAAAATTTAACAGGAATATAACCAGTCATATGAATGATACTAATTTGTCAGATATCTATAATCACATGCACATATACTCTATCTATCTATCTATCTACATGCACAAACACAATCACATACACAAATATTTCCTTCTTTGCATAACCAGTCTTTATGAAAGAATGTATCATATAGTGGGAAAATCATCAGACATAAATTTAGGAGGCAATGTTCTAATTTAGATGACAATCACAGCAATGGAAATAATGATTTATATAGTGTTTTAAGAAAACATTTCCTTACTTTATCATTACAAGAATTTTATGTGTAGGTGCTATTATTATTCCTTTCTTTCAGATGAGGAGACAAAAGTAGACAGAAGTTAAGTGACTAGGTCTAGGGTCACACAGATCTGGGGCCAGATTTGAACGTGAGGCTTCCTGACTTTGAGTCTAGCGCTATTTACTGTGCCACCTAGCTGTCTCAATATTTTGCACTCACTTCCAGCTACTAAGTCTTTATGAGCTTCTGGTTCCTTATCTTCAAAATATGATATAATAGCTGCATTAAACAACTTATAAGGACTACTGTAAGGAGAAATGTTGATAAATCTTAAATTGGTATATAAATGTGAGTGCTTAATAATATAAATTCCCATAGAATCTTCTAATTGAGGTATTTCTAGTAAAAATCTGATTAGTATTAGCTTTCAAAGGAAAGGTAACATCTTATAGTACGATGACATATTCAATTGGCCTACATTTAATTAAAACATTTCCAAAGTGCCTTTCATAAAGGGAATAAAACTGATAATTCTCAATATTTATTTCTAATTCTAGATGTTGATATAAAAAGATGGTCTTTTTTACTTATTTCTTTGAATGCAATTTTATTCATAATCTAAATGGAGCTCAGAAAAACACTTCCAATAGTATTTGGCAATCAATCATTTTACTTCAGCCAAAACTCTCATTTAAGAATTCATACTGGATTTGAGTGAGGGAGAGGTGAGAGGAAGGAGAGTCATTCAAAGCCATAATAATCTACTGGGTTTGAAATTGATATGACATTAATTTCTAAGAGGCTAAAACAATTAATCAGCCAATCAAAAAAGGGCATTTTTTAAATGAACCTAACAATTTTGGAGCCTAAGAGAAATGCAGTTTTGTGGCATTAAACAGAATTATAATGCTTTCCTAATAAACAAACTGATAAAATCACAGATAACAAGAAAGGTAATAAGCGATGTTGCAAATTCTATGAATATAGTCAAATTTTCATAGAAATTATTATTGAACAATCTTTATGTTGTTCCATCCTAACTCATAAACAGGTAAAGATAGATGTCTCTCAAGAACACATTGATATGTCATAGCCACAAGGGAATAGTGCTTAATACATTTTATGTGCAAAGAATTGTGTTAAGCACTGGAAATATAAAAAAAAGGCAAAAGACAATTCCTATTCTCATGAGGTTCAAATTCGATTAAGGAATACAACATAAAAATAGTCCTGTATATTAAAGAAATATACACCATAAATTGAAGATAATCAGCAGAAATTAGGATCTAGTATTATAGGAGTTAAGAAATTCTTCTTGTAAAATGTAATATTTTTGCTGGGGTTTGATGAAGCCAAGGAACATGGAGACAAGAAAGAGAAAATCCAAAGCATGGGGAACATACAATGAAAATTCATAAGAATGAACAGGTGGAGTACCTTATATGAGGGATAATAAGGAGGCTAATGTCACTGAATTTAATAGTATATACAGAACTGTAAGATTTAATAAGCCTGGACAGAGTTGGGTGAAACTGGAATGAAAAAGGAAGTAAAAGAGGGAAGGAAGAACCAAGCATATATTAAACACTTGCTATGTGCCAGGTATTAGACAGTGCTAAATTCTTTACAAATATTCTCACTTGATCCTCATGATGACTCTGGGAGTTAGGTACTATTATCGTCTCCATTTTACAGTTGAGAAAACTAATGGAAAATGGAAGTTAAGTGACTTATCTCAAAGTCACACAACTAGTAAGTATCTGAAATTTTAATTGAACTCAGCATTTTCTGACTCCAGGCCCAGCTCTATTCAATCAATTAGGCAAACCAGTACCTGACTAATAACTACTTCTAAATATGTCTGACAAGTTATCATAAAGTTGATTGCCTTAAGATATCTACTTGTTTTTATTTTTCTCCTCAAATATCTTAGATTCTATAATGTCTTATAAATGGGTCATTCCAATATGTAGATATAGAATCTAGTTATCTACCAACAGAAATATTTTCCCTCATATACAACTAAAATACAGTACTTTTCATAATACTACTTCTAGTTCTACCATCTTGCATCTGGTAATAAGGGAAAAAAGGAGCTTAGTCCATTTTTTAGATGATAGCCTTTAGAATACTTGAAGAGGGTTCTCATATCATCCTCTGTATCCTCACTTGTCTAGACTAAATATCCCTAAATACTTCAAATTATAATTGTATGCCATGGTTCTCAGTCATTTGTCTCACTAGTGGTCATCTTTTATGTACTCAAGTAAATCAATTTTATTTTTATTATGTGATTCCTAAAATTAATGTCTACTTTACAGATGTGATCTGTAATAGAAAAGACTAAAGTTGGGTTATCACTTGTCTCATATTGTATACTATGTAGCCTAAGATCAAATCAATTTTTTGACTGCCATATCATACTATTGATTCCTCATGAATTTATAATCTACTAAAATCCCTGACTTATTTTTATTAACTGTTACCTAGTCATGCTTTTCGCATCCAATTTTTGTGTTAAAAATTTTAAAACAGTTGTTTTTGGTGTTTTCATTATATACTACTACTACTCCTTTTATACCTATCATATCTGGCTAATTTATCTAGATTGTTAAGGACTTTTGAGATTATGATTGTGGTATAATATTGTTATCCCTCCTTCCTCATCTGTGGGTCATTCATAAATTTTAAGTATATAGTGTATGTCTCCCTATGAGCCATGTAAGGGAACACAGACAAGATCATATTGTTGGGAAATATTCCCTAAATTTTTTTCTGGTCTTGCCTCTACAATTAATTACATGTGAAACTTTGGGCAAATAATTAAATTTCTGGACCTTAGCTTTTGAGCTGTGTTGTTTCCTTATCTTCTTTCTATATTTAACACTTATTATATCAAAGATTACAGTGATATTCAGTACCAGACGATTTTTAAGCAGGAGGCATTGTGATGTTATAGAAAGAGAAAATGTTTAGCATACAGATGACCTCACACTAAATCTCAGCTCTACTACTTACTGTATATCAATTTAACCTGATGACTTAAGTTTCACATTTTTAAAATATATATATACATATATATATATATATATATATATGTATATATAATTATTTAGCATTATCTTAAATGATGTTTTTACTACATGCTATTATTATATTAAAAATTTATACTTTCTCCTAATCACAGTTCCTACCCTTGTTGTTGGAAGAAAATTTCCTCATCTAATGATATGACAGATCTACTCTATATCTCTCAACAATTATTATCAATAAAATAATGGAGCTGGAATAAATCATTCCTAAACTCTGCTGCAACTTTAAATCCTACAATCTATGGTCTTTAAATTACTGTAAAATAGTAAGGAAACACATGATGGTATTTTAGGCATCTGAAAACAGATGAGAGAGTTATATGGTTAGGCAAAAGACCCTTCCCAGAATGCCCAAAGTCATTAAAGGTAAGGTTTATACCATGAGAAATAATTATAAATTATTAATTTTCTTAGAGAAATTAAATTATCAGGTCAGCTATAATATTCCTGTTGGGCAGGTATCAATAAATGATCTTTTAGTTAGAAAAATCTACTTGAGAAATCAATTAAAATCAAAAGTTTGCATGGTGAATATAGAATGAGTCAGCTAAGTTGTTTCTTCATTCATTAAGCAATCATATTTCACTGTAACAAATTTCTTCTAGGGAAATAACTTCATAAATAACTGGAATGCTAGAATTTTCATAAAGGCCTGCTGAGTGCTAGATGTAACTGAAGTAGTCTTCCACTTGTGTTTTTCCAATTGAAAAGATGAAACAAGCAATTTATTTTCTCTCTTCCCCACCTCCAGCTTTTCCTTCCTTACAAAATTTGTGGGAACATGAAATATACTAGGTGTAAAAGAAATGAGAAGAACTCAAAGAGTTTTCCAACTACAGAATAATTTAATTTCTTTAATAAAATCTATTCATATGGAACTTTATTTATTATTTATTAAGGTATTTCATTTACCAAGAACTTTTTGGCATATTTTATATCATTTATTCCCAATAATATTTTATGTAGTTTACACAAGAATTATTATTCAGTCTTTCCAAACTCTATAAATGAGAACAGGTGACATTTGGTAAAGGTCATTCTCTTTATATATGTTGCCATCACAACAGGATGTTTCCTTATCATCACAAGGTAAAAGTCCATACAGGGAGATGGAGCCAAGATGGTGGAGGAAAGGCTATCAATTGCCTGAGATCTCCTCCTAAAACCTCTAGAAGCCTTAAAATAATGCTATAAGAAAATTCCTGGAGGAGCAAATTACACAAAAGGACAGGGTGAAATAATTTTCCAGACAATTTAAATGTTTGTCAGTGCAAAATAAACAAACAAACAAATAAATAAAAATCAATGGGGCAGCTAGGTGGCACAGCAGATAAAGCACTTGCCCTGAATTCAAGAGGAGCTAAGTTCAAATCCATCCTCAGGCACCTGACACTTAATTACTGTGTGACCCTGGGCAAGTCAGTTAACCCTCATTGCCCCACCAAAAATAAAAATAAACAACCAAATGAATGAGTGAATGAATGAATGAATTAATTAATTAATAGCTGAATAAGTAAGGTTGATAGGAAAGGTATGTTGCATCCATGTAAGAGTGGAGAACAATACAGCTCAGGCCAAGCAAGCAGAGACCCAGCCCCAGCAAATAAGGAGCAGGCCTTGGGAACCACTGAATCAGCAGCAACAGCAACAGACCTCTCAGCCCATAAACACTAAGAGAAGTAAACAACTGGTCAGAAGGAGATTACAAGTGTCTGTTTGCTAGGCCTCAGGCAGGACTCTGTTGTGTTGCCTTTACTCAGATCTGGATCATACTCCTGGGGAATGGGGGAGTCCCAGGGTGAGGAGGAGCATCAGCACACCAAAGCTTGTAGTCCCAGTGGAGGTGGACTGTGTCATTTAAAATTTTATGGGGGTGCCTATCTGTTTCCCAACTTTTAGGGAACTTTTAATATATTGCTACTTATAAATTAGAGGCTCTAGTACCAGTCTTTGGGCATTAAGCACTTATTAAAGCATATTAAATAATAGTAAAGAGAAAGCACATGGCTCTGAAAGTTCAGAAGCCCTACATACCTAGGAAAGAGGGGCAAGAAAGCTACAGTGTAGCTGTCTCCTTTAGGATGCCAGGACAAGAGAGTATGAGAGAGTGTATGCTCCCAGTGGTCCAGAGGGGAGGCAGCCCTTATGCACTGCTCAAAGTTAATTGGCTAGTATGATTGAAGCCTGTTGGTTTACTGTACTTGAAGGTGGTCCATGAACAGTACATGCTGAGGGCAGCTAGGTGGCGCAGTGGATAAAGCACCAGCCCTGGAGTCAGGAGTACCTGAGTTCAAATCCGGCCTCAGACACTTGATGCGTACTAGCTGTGTGACCCTGGGCAAGTCACTTAACCCCCATTGACCCACAAAAAACAAACAAACAAAAACAACCAATACATGCTGAGGTTAGAGTCCAGAGGACAAAGCCTCTGAGGGGAAAGGCTTTCAGATAGATGTGGTTTTAATTTCTATTGTCTCTATTCACAATCCAAGGTCCAACTTGACTGACTCTGGGCTGGTTTTAAAAGGTCAGGAAGTTAAGCCTGTGTGTGTGTGGGTGGGTGGGGTTGTGTCTCTGGGATCCCCAAAAGCTATTATTTTCTCACAGGACTCCCCTCACAGATAAAGGCAGAAAAGAGTGCTTATGGTCACTCAAAGATGAGAATACAGGCCAGGAGAGTAGTAAACACACCTCTCCCTACATCATACTGCCTTGGAAAAAGTGACAACTTACTGGTTTCTATAAATGTCTCTGAAAAAAGCTACACAAAATCTTTGAAGCATTTAACTCTATTCCTTCCATCCTGGAAACAGATCCCTTCTTTAACAGAGAGGTAAAGTAAAAAAATAGGTTGGGCAGGTAAGCAAATGACATCAAAAAATCTGAACATAAGAAAGTTACTATGATGACAAAAAAGATCAAAATAAACCCTTAGAAGATAAAAAAAAAAAAAAAAAAACCTCAAAGCTACTACATCCAAAGGCTCTAAGAATACTATGAATTGGTCTTAGGTCATGAAAGAGCTCAAAAATATTTAAAAAAAAATTTAAATAGGCAAGAGGTCAAGTTGGGCAGAAAAAGGATACTGATGCAAGAAAATAATGAAAAAAGAGACAACAGCTTTTTAAAGGAGACAAAAAATTCAAAAGTACAATTGGCCAAATGGAAAAGGAAATGCAAAAGCTCACTGAAGAAAATAATTTCTTAAAAAATAGAATTGAGGAAATGGAAGCTAATGACTATAAGAAATCAAGAAACAATAAAACAAAGCAAAAGAATGAAAAATAGAAGGCAATAGTTTTAAATCTGTTATTCTGGGACTCCAATATCTAAAATTCTAGATGAGAAGAGTCTAACAACCAAGAGATTTTGATTCAAGTATTCATTAATTTAATAAATATTTATTAAGTGCAGCCTTCTCACCTGAGAATATTCCTTCTCCTGTGCAGCTCTTTCTTATTATTAGTGTGTTGCTTCTGCAAGCTATCTTTAGAAGAAGTTGCTAGGCCTCCCATCCTTTGTTCCTTTGTTCCTGACTTTCCAAGCAACATTTTCACTATCCTCTTTTGCAAATACATTAAGATATCTTCTCCAACAACTCCCATATATTCAGCTATCTTTTCTGCGTCACTTTCTCTCATTAAATGTTAGTTCCTTGAGGTAAGAGACTGTCTTCTTTTAGTTCTTCTTGTACTTTAAAAAAAAAAAAGTTTTTGTATTCCCAGCTCTTAGGATAGTACCTTCCATACAGTTAAGTGTTTAATAAATTTTTATTAACTTGAATTATTAAGTTTCTACTTATACTAGTAGTCTGGTCTAAGAAATACAGGATGAAGTTTAGAGTTAGGGTGACCTGAGTTTTTATATTGCTTCTCACCCTTAGGAGCTATGAGACTTTGGACAAGTCATCAAAACTTTTCTACCCTTGGACAAATCCCTGGAACCTCCCTGATACAAATTTTCTGGTGAAAGGAATAATTATACTTGAAGTTTCCTTTAATTCCAAAATTAAGGATACTTAAGGTTATCTCCATTTGGGTAGAGCACTGTGCTGGGTGGCTGTGGAGATAGTAATAAACTCTGCTGTTGATCTAATAATTATAATTTAATTTTCTAGTTAAAAATATGAAATACAAAATTAAATAAGATGGGGGTAGAGCCAAGATGGCAGAGGAAAGGCTGTGACTCTTGGAGCTCTGTGAGGGCCAAAATGTGATATACAGAGCATTATTTGGGTGACTTGCCATAATATTGGGGTCCTGAAAATATGAGGGACCTTTAAGGTTCGCTCTCCCCTCTGAACTGCCCTTTTTAGATATTTCTCCCAGGCCAATGTGAAGGGAGCCTTTAAGCTTTAGCTCACAAAAGGATCCGATTTTATTACTTGGGAATTGATTAAACAACAAAGGTGAAACTAATAAAAAATCAAAGATAAGGAAATAGGAAAATAGAAATACAGAAAAATGTTCTTAACTCTAAACTTAACCTATTCACTGCCCAGACCATTTCCAATTAAGCTAGTTCAAAGGAATTTAGGGTTTTCCATAATTAACTCACCAAACCTGAAAGTTTACCATTGCTTGTGCCACCAGAAAGAGCTAGCATGCACCATCACCACAAGGGCCAAGCACAAAAAAGGCCGAGTTCTGACAGACCCCTAGTATTCTGGAAGATGCCTAGCATTCTGGAAGTAGCCTAGTGTTCAAGAAACACTCTCCCCCTCCCTTCAGGGAGCATTCAATCTTTCCTTCTGCAAAAGGGGAGGTCCTTCAAAAGCTGCCTAATGGAGAGTTCTCTAATTTTTACCACAGTTCTCAACATACCTCTAAAAAAGTGCCATAAGACAACTCCTGGAGCAGGAGAACCCACAAAAGAACAAAGTAAGGTCATTTTCCAGTCAAAGACAGCTTAGAAGTTCATCATGAGGGCTTTGCTGTACCAGGTAAGAGGGGACTGCAGTGTACAGTGCAGATCCAACCCCAGGTAGACCATACCTCCAGAATTTTGTAATCTTCAGTCTCAGTAGCTTCTTCTGAATCTCAGCTCATGGACTGGTGAGGGGTTCCAGTATCTGTCTGGGGGGAAATAGTGGGGGTCTCTGTGGGAGCAGAGGTGGAGCACATTTCCCAGGAAGCAGACTTGAGTGGTAGGGGCCCAATGGGGGAGGGGCAGAGGCATGTAAAGTTTGCATACCATAGAGAATCAGATGTAAATCAGACTTCTGCTTCCAGGTTAAAGAGAAAGTCAGCCTATGGTTACTTAAAGGTTAGGCAGGCTGAAAACAAGGCTTTCTCTCATTCAATCGAATCACCTGGGACCCTGTGTAAACTGGGACAGTGTATCATGGAAGTAGTGCTCCACATTAGGAAGTAGTTAAAAGCTAAGAAATAGGTGAACAGGATTAACAGGCAGAGAAAGCAGCAGACCATCCAAAGTTTCTTTGGTGGAAAGGTAGAACAAAATGCACCCTCAAAAGAAGATAATAACAAAGTCAAAGCTCTGATATCCAAAGCTTTCAAGAAAAATATGAATTGGTCTCAGGCCTTGGAAGTGCTCAAAAAGGACTTTGAAGATAAAGTAAAAGAGGTAGAAGGAAAAGTAAGAGAGTTAGAGGAAGAAATGGAAAGAGAAATGAAAGTAATGTGGGAGGGACATGAAAAAAAAATAATCAACAGCTTGAAAGCCAAATTGACCAAATGGAAAAGAAGATTCAAAAGCTCTGTGAATAAAATAATTGCTTAAGAATTAGTATAGAACAAATAGAAGCTAATGACTTTATGAGAAACTGACACACAATAAAGCAAATCCAAATGAATAAAAAAAGTAGAAGGCAATATGAAATATCTCCTTGGAAAATCAGCTGACCTGGAAAATAGATCCAAAAGAGATAATTTGAAAATCATTGGGCTACCTGAAAATCATGAACAAAAAAAGAGCTTAGACATCATCTTCCAAGTAATTGTTAGGGGAAATTGTCCTGATATTTTAGAAGCAGAAAGTCAAATAGAAATTGAAAGAATCAACCAATCACTTCCTGAAAGAGATCCTATAAGGAAAACTTCCAGGATTGTTATAGCCAAATTCCAGAGATCCCAAGTCAAGGAGAAAATATTGCAAGCAGCTAAAAATATACTATTCAATAATGTGGAGCTACAATCAATATAGCCCAAGATCTAGCACCTTCTACATTACAGGACCAGAGGGCATGGAATATGATATTCAGGAAGGCAAAGAAACTGGGACTATAGCCAAAAATCACCTACTTAGCAAAACTGTGGAAAATCGTTCATAGGAAAAAAATGGGACTTCAATGAAAGAGAGGAATTTCAGGCGTTCTTGATGAGAAGACCTGAACTTAATAGAAAATTTTGACTTTCAAAAACAATACTGGGCAGCTAAGTGGTGCAATGGATAGAGCACTGGCCCTGGAGTCAGAAGTACCTGAGTTCAAATCAGGCCTCAGACACTTAACACATACCAGCTGTGTGACCCTGGGCAAGTCACTTAACCCCAATTGCCTCTCTAAAAAAATATTTTAAAAATAAAAAAAAAAAAAACGATACCCCAGAGAAACAAAAAGATAAACAGGAAAGAGAAGTCATGGAGGATGTTAAAAGGTTAAACTGTTTACATTCCTAGATGGGAAGATGATACTTCTAATTCATAAGAGCTTTCACAGTATTAGGGGGGCTAAAAACAATATACTTAGAGGGCACAGGTTTCAAATGCATACGAAGGGTTGATATATGTAAAGCATTTATGTGTTTGTTTATCTATTTTTTGTGGGGCAGGCAGGATGGCAGGGTGCTTATGTCTACTGATGACAGGGCTGGTGCTTTTCTCACTCTGTCTTCTAACTGCACCATGATGACATCTTTCAAATAATGTTAAGAGATAAGAGGAATGTACTGGAAGAAAGGGAAAGGGAGAGATGTAATGTGGTAAAGTATCTCACATAAAAGAAACAAGAAATACCTTATGGATTATAGGGAAAGATGGGGAAGGACCAGGGGAATGAGTGAGCATTACTCCCATCAGAATTGGCTCAGAGAAGGAATAATGTATAACCTTAAGTGGGTACAGTTATATATTGTGCTCTGTGGGAAAGTGGGAGTGGAAGGGGAGAGAGGTGAAGGAAGGGAGGGCAGATTGGGGGAGGGGCAGGAAAAATCAAAACACTTTTGAGGAGGGATAGGGTGAAATAAGATAGAAATTAAATATAAAGGGGAGGGGATAGAATGTAAGGTAATACAGTTAGGTATAGTAACTGTGAAAGAAATGATGAGGGGCAGCTGGGTGGCACAGTGGATAGAGCACTGGCCCTGGAGTCAGGAGGACTTGAGTTCAAATCCGACCTTGGACATTTGACACTTACTGTCTGTGTGACAGTGGGCAAGTCACTTGACCCCAATTGCCTCACCAAAAAAAAAAGAAAGAAAGAAAGAAAGAAAGAAAGAAAGAAAGAAAGAAAGAAAGAAAGAAAGAAATGATGAGTGGGATGCTTTTAAAAGGACTTATGAAAAATGTATTTCACCTATAGAGAAAGAACTAATGACATATGAATACAGATTGAAGCATAATTTTTTTTTGTTAATTCCTCTTTTTAAAGGTATTTTGTCCATTTCATTTCACAACCAGACCAATGTGCATATGTTTTGCCTGACTGCCCATGTATCATCTATATCAAATTACTTGGTTTCTTGGTGTAAGGAGTGAGGGAGAAAGATAATTTAGAACACAAATTTTTAAAGAATTGATGTGAAAAATTATTTTTTACATGTAACTTTGGGAAAATTTTAAGTAAATAAATAAATCCAGGGGGGGGGGAAAGATAAATGGTTAAGAGAGACAGAAAAAAAAGTTCTATAGTAGTTGGGATTTGGCGTTTCAGTTGATAAGGTAAATGGATTGTATAAGACTTTCCTTAGGTCTTAAAAATGTATATTTAGTTAAAAGGAATTTATAAGCTTAGTAATTATAGGTACAAACAGTTAGGCTTTAAATATTTAAAGCTTCAAATATCTGGGATGTGATGAAATGTTAATTTCAAAGGCTGCAAGAAATATGCAGATTTAAAAATAAAAACATATTCTGTTCAGTGTGAGGTTCTGCAATTTGATATACTTTAGAATTGGAGTTATAACTGTTATAACTTCTTTGCTAATTTAGAATTGTTTCACCGTGGCTGGGGGATTAAGATATTCCTGAGGAGTACACTTTTCATGGACATCTACAGACTACTTAGAAACTCTCACAACTATGAATAGGAATAATAAATAGAAAAGATGGAAACAAGACACAATCAAATGCATATACTTCAACTTAATGCTAAATTTAATATCATCAATATGCTATGAATATATAATACAGCTAAATTGCGTTATAAAGTTGAAGAGTGAATCACATCAGTTAATATTCATTGAGTATAAATAGCCTGATAACATGTAAAATTTAATAAAAGGAAGAGCATTACCACTTAGAGAAAAGGAAATACTCCCTTGGGATTTAAACGTAGAATCTGAACTTAGAGAAAAACCTAGAAAGGAACAAATAAAAATGAGAAAATTTTTTATCAATATAAATGAAAAAATACTTTTACATCGGGAGACATATAAATCAAAATCTATTGGAATTTATGTTCATGTGATTTGTGGCATTTTTTTCAGGAATATACTGGCATGGTTGAAGTAACATAACATTGAATATATTATTGGAACTTATTGTACTTCCAGACCACCATGCAATTAAATTATAACATGGACATAGTATTAATAGATTTAAATAATATTTATTAGATACTTAAATTCTATGCATGTTGGTTTCTTTATCTTAACAATTATGGAGTTTAATTATATTATCTTGAAGGTTCTTGCCAGGTCTCCTATGATTTAGATCCTTAAAGGTGTCATACTTCAGGAGTGAAGCCAAAACAGCAGCAGAAGGACAGTGACTCATCTGAGCTCTCCTCAAGATAGCTCCAAATATCATCGAATAATGCCAAAAGACAATTCCTGAGCAGCATAACCCACAAAAGGATAGGGTGAAATAATTTTCTAGCCAGGCAACTTAGATGGTCTACAGGAAAGGTCAGATGAACCTGAGTGATAGTGGATTACAGTTCAGAACAGGCCTTGCCAACACAGACCCAGCCCCAACAAATTAGGAGCAGGCCTTGGGAGCCACTGAATTATCATCAGCAATAACTGCTTCTGGAATTCAGCTTACTGAGGATAAGGGGGTAAAACAATTTGCCATAAAGAGATTACAGAAGTATTGTTGCTAGCACTCCATCACTATTCAGTTGTTTTGCCCATAGTCAGATAATTATAACAGTTTTGCGTGGCAGTTCAAGGCCTAGGAAGAGCACCAGCACACCAGAGCTTGGAGCCACAGTGGAGAAGGACACTCCCCATAGTTCCAGGGCAGAAAATCAAGTTTGTGGTTGCTTGCCGACCAGAGAACAGGCAAGGAGAGTATTAAACATACCTCTCCCTTAATCAAATCACCTTGGAAGAACTGAAAACTTAAAAATCCCTAGAAGTATCTCTGAAAACAGTTGTTCAAGCCCCCTGGAGCTTTGGAGAGTGCACCCTGTACCCTGGAAGCAGTGTCCTACTTTAACAAAGAGTTAAAAGTTAAGAAATAGGATAGGGAAATGAGCGAACAGAAAAAATATTATAAAAATAAAAAAGTTACTAGGCTGACAAGGAAGATCAAAAGACACCCTCAGAAGTAGGTAACAAAATAAATCTCCTACACCCAAAGATTAAAAACATATATATATGATTTGGTCTCAGACAATAGAAGGGCTCAAAAAGTACTGCAAATAAAGCGAAAGAGGTAGAGGAAAAAATGGGAAGAAAAACGAGAGTGATACTAGAAAATCATTGAAAAAGTCAGAAGCTTTTAAAGGAGTCACACAAACACACACACACACACACACACACACACACACACACACAATACCTAAGAAAATAACCCCTTAAAAGAGACTAAACTGGGAGCAACTAGATGGCACAGTGGATAAGGCACTGGCCCTGGATTCAGGAGTATCTGAGTTCAAATCCAGCCTCAGACACTTGACATTTACTAGCTGTGTGACCCTGGGCAAGTCACTTAACCCCCATTGCCCCACCAAAAAAAAAAGAGACTAGACCAATGATAAAAGAGTTACAAAAAGCAAATGAGGAAAAGAATGCCTCAAAAAGCTGAATTGACGAAGTGGAAAATGAGGTACAAAAGATGACTGAAGAAAATAACTTCTTGAAAATTAGGATTGAGCAAATAGAAGCTAATGACTTTGTGAGAAACAATTAAAAGCAAAATAATGAGAAAAATAGAACATGGAAAACAGATGCAGGAGAGAAAATTTGAAAATTATTGGATCACCTGAAAGCCATGATCAAAAAGAGCCTAGATATCATCTTCCAAGAAATTGTCAAGGAAAACTTCTCTGATATTCTAGAGTGTAAAATAGAAATTGAAAAAATCTACTGAACACCTCATAAAGGAGATTTCAAAATGAAAACTTTCAGGAATAAAATAGACAAATTCTAAAGCTACCAGGTAAAGAAGAAAATGTTTAAAGCAGCCAGAAATAATTCAAGTATTGTGGCATCAGTCAGGATAAGACAACTTTCAGAAGCTTATACATTAAAAGATCAGACAGCTTAGAATGTGAGAGCAAGGAACTGGAAGTACAAACAAGAATCACAAACTCAGCAAAACTGAATACAATCATTCAGGTGAAAAAATAGGCATTCAATGAAAGAGAACCTTCAGGCATTCTTGATGAAAAGACCAGAGCTGAATAGAACATTTGACTTTCAAATACAAGACTCAAAAGAGACATAAAAAGGTAAACAGGAAAAAAAAGCATGAGGGATATTAAAAGTTTAAACTGTTTCCATTCATATAGGGAAGATGATACTTGTAACTCCTAAGAACATTCTCATTATTAGGGCAGTTGTTTGGAGTATATTTAGACAGAGAGCACAGGTGTGAGTTGAATATGAAGGGACGATATCTTAAAAATAAAATTAATGTGTGAGAGAGGTATGTACTAGGAGAAAGGGAAAGGGAAAGTTGGAAGGGAGTAAATTATCTCACATAAAAGAAGTAAGAAAAAGTGTATACAGTGCAGAGGAACATGGGGAAAGTAAAAGGGAGTGAGTGAACCTTACTCTCATTATAATTGGCTCAGAGGGAATACCATACACATTCAATTCCTATAGATATCTATCTCACTCTCCTAGAAAGAACAAGAGAAAGGTGATAAGAAAAGATGGGCTAATAAAAAGTAGGGCATATTGGGTGAGGGGACAGTCAGAAGCAATACACTTTTGAGGAGGGACAGGATGAAAGGAGATAGAGAATTGAATAAATTGTGTGGGAATGGAATAGAATGGAGAGAAATACATTTAGCAATAGTAACTGAAAAAAATCAAAGTTTTTTATTTCGGATAAAGGCCTCATTTCTCAAATATATTGAGAACTGAGTCAAATTTATTAAAATAAGAGCCAGTCCCCAATTGATAAATGATGGAAAGGTATAAACAGTTTTCTGATGAAATAACCAAAGTTATCTAGTCATATGAACAAAAATGTTCTCACTATAGAATAGAAACATGCAAGTTAAAAGAATTCTGGGGAGCAGCTAGGTGGTGCAGTGGATAGAGAAACAGCCCTGGAGTCAGGAGGACCTGAATTCAAATCTGGCCTCACACACTTGACACTTAATCACTGTGTGACCCTGGGCAAGTCACTTAACCCCAATATCCCCACAAAAACAAAACAAAACAAAGCAAAACAAAAACAAAAAAACCCAACACAATTCTGGGGTACTTCCTCATACTTATTGGGTAATAGAGCAGTAAAGCGTTAAGGCTAAAATTCTAGCTAGTCTGTCTAAAATATCTAGTGAGTGATTGCCAATAAATTATAAGCTTTAGCAAGGGTTAGGCTTTTAAGCATTTATTAAGGAGAATAATAATTTGGTAAAGAGAGAGAGAAAGGCCTACATTCATCTATCTATTAAAGGGAGAGCACATTTCTAGCTCCCTTCTCCACCGGGGTCCAAAGGAAAGTGCCCCAGTCCAAGCGCCAGGCTCCTCCCTTCTTCCTCCCACAAGCAGACGTCACTTCCTGACGCCAAAGAAAAGACTCCTGGTCTTGCCCTCAAAGACCTTCACTTCATGGGGAGCTTTTCTATAGTAAGTCTCCAGCAGGTGGCATCATTCCCATCATTACAGTTCCCCACATTGTTTCCTCAAGAAACAGTATGTTTCCTTGATGGAACAGTCAAAAATAACAGAATATAATAACCTATGCTAACTAACAATATGATAATATCAATATAGAAAAGGGAGAGAGGAATGTTTTGTCCAGAGGGGTGGTTTTTGGCCTCATGAACCGGCTCTTTGACATTAGTCTTGCAAAGGGAGAGCCTCTGCAGAGAGTACATGTTACAGATGGTGTATATTATAACAGAAAGAGAAAAAGAGAAAAACAACAACAACAACAACAACAACAACAACAACAACAACAACACAAAACTGTTCATTTAAAGTCTCTGAAAGTCTTTTCTCAGATGTCCTCTAGGTGTAGTCGTGGAATGGGAGTCTTTATAGGAGTTGATGTGTGGATGCTGGTAATCAGCCAGGAAAATTTCCTACAAAATTGAGCTTAACACAACTTTAAAATAGTTTTGTCAATAATCAAATCAAACAATGAAAGTTCTCAAAAACATGTCTAAGTGAATTTAGAATCTTAGTTGTTATACATGAAACATATAATAAAACAAAATGGAAACATTCTTTAAAATTAATATTATTATAGTCCCCCCTTATGGAGGGTAAATTGAGAAGACAATTGCTGTGATATTAATTTTTTAAAATAATTTTTATCTTTGTTTCATCACTTCTTGCATCATCTGCCTAATTAGCCTCATGCCATTATGAGAAATTAAAAAATCTAATATAATTGGTAACAGATGTCAAGGCCAAATGCAACACTTTTATTTATAATGACACCTGAGATAATTATAGGGGTTACCATAGAAGAACAAAGAAATGATGGGATATGAGCATTCCCACACTTGAGCAATATGTACTGCCCATGCAGTATGCCAGGCTTAAAATAGGCAGATGGAATATATTTCCATGCCACCAAACATATTAGAGGAAACTGAGTCAGACTTAATCAAATGCATGGGATTGAGATGTCCATAGCATCAGGCATATAGGAGGGGGCATAGAAGCCAGATGAAGAATGAAATGGGTGGGATCAAGACTTCCAGCCATCTGTACAGTATTGTGGGGAAAAATAAAATAAAATATTAAACCTAGAGAATCCAACCTCAACATTTGTCAAAAGCTGTTCCCTCGGCCATATCTTGACTTCATGCATGTCTCCTTTCATGTGACAGTTCAATGTCTGCTCTTGCATGTATTCCTCTTGTGATTAGATGGCATCTTGGCCAACTGGCATCTGATAACTCAGAATAAAGGCAATTAATGTCTTAAATGATAAGGTCCCATAATCCAAGTCTCATATGGATTTAAAAATTGAGGATAATAAATGATTGCAAAAAATGTGAATACATCTTGACTTAGAATATAATATATAATTCTGCAACAATTTCAAATAATACCTTTTTTTTACTAAGTTTACAATTACTTTTATGAAAAATCAAAACACATTTAAATACAAGTTAAAGCACAATACAATCTCAAAGAAAACTTTTTTTTGAAAAAAGAAAACTTTTACAATTGTTCCCCTCTTTTTTTATTTTTTGGAATATGCTTATCAAAAATAATACTTCTAGAATCAATTTACACTTGCCATGGCAACCAATTTGCCAGGGTAATGCTTTAAAGAGTTTGATCAAATAATCAGTTGACAGAAAAAAAATAACAAAAACAAACAACTCAGAATATGGGAGCACAATACTCCTAGAAATAACATTGTATTATGTAATCAAAACCATCTTGCAATGTTTCAAAATTAGATAGATGAATGAATAGAAGAAAATACACATGGAACAATAAAAGACAATGAAATTCAAACTAAGGAAATCTAAATGAATATGAACTTAATGTTAAAAGAGTATTATAAAATATAAACTTGATCACATGATTATAAAAAGCTTTTCCAAATATTTTCCTTGTTTTAAAAACTAAGTATAAAACACAATCTCAAAAGCATGAAAATCTCTATGAAAATAAACCCATACAATTAATTTCAAGATGTATATGTAATAGCATAGAAATCCTATGTAACCTCTGAACTGACATTAATACTCTGAGTAAATTCAGAACACTTTTGATTCTGATATCTAAAATCCCCAATACTCATATCAATACTTTGCTGCTTACTTCTACATTTCTGTAAAATATGGACCCTTCTATGGCAAAAGAAGTGGAGTCTTGAACTATGATTATCATTCTTATTCAGCTTAAGTTTTTCTTCTTTAACCCCTCTATATTGTCTCTTGGTCCTTTCATAATACAAATGCTTTAGAAGGTTACTAATTAAAGACAAAAGCAGATTAGCAAAATTATGAACAAAACCAGCATATCTGGAATTTAAAGAGCTTTCTAAGGTTGAGTCAGAAGCACAGCCAGGCCAGGGAAGGGCTGAGCCTGGAGCTACAAATGCAGGTAGAGAAAGCTGCTCATGGACATTAGATCTCTAGACTTCCCCAGCAGGGGAAGCAATGGGCTTGGCCATGGGAGGGATAGAAGGTGGGGTCTGGAGAGGAGGGGAAGGACCAGGGCAATTTGAATCAGACTTGATTTTGAACTCAGACCTGGATTCCTCTTCCCCCACTTTAATCCCCCAGGCACTAGGGGATTAAAAGCTTCTAGAGGATGGGTCGTTGCCTCCAGGCATGCAAAATTGGTCCAACAATTAGTGTTAGTACTTGGAAAAGCTGCAGGAATCTCTTCAGGTTTCTCTGGAAAAGCATGGTTGGGAGAGGGGGAGCTATTTCCTTGTGTGAGTAGGTTGCTGGCTCTTCTAACAAAAATAAAAATAAAAATAGAAAATCCACAAAAACAAAGCATTAACATGACCTTATATCCCATTTGTCTGGTTAAACAGACTAAACTCAAAAATAGGGTAATTAGGGAGTTTGAAATATCCATTTGAAAAAATGTAAAGAGAAAATACCCTGCAATTCAGCAGTACTTCGGATTTAAAGGGACAGGGTAGGGGAAATTTCTTACCCAACCAGAAGATCAGAAGAGTGAGTTTCAGCTTTCCTCTTTGTGGTCAGCCATCTGTTAAGGGTAAAATTCTAGCTAGTCTGTCTAAAATATCTAGTGAGTGATTGCCAATAAATTATAAGCTTTAGCAAGAGTTAGGCTTTTAAGCATTTATTAAGGAGAATAATAATTTGGTAAAGAGAGAGAGAAAGGCCTACATTCATCTATCTATTAAAAGGAGAGCACATTTCTAGCTCCCTTCTCCACTGAAGTCCAAAGGAAAGAGCCCCAGTTAGAGCACCAGACTCCTCCCTTCTTCCACCCACAAGCAGATGTCACTTCCTGATGCCAAAGAAAAGACTCCTGGTCTTGTCCTCAAAGACCTTCACTTCATGGGGAGCTTTTCTACAGTAAGTCTCCAGCAGATGGCATCATTACAATCGTTACAAAAGGAAAATGACAAATGTTGTAGGGGATAGGGGGAAAATGAGATATTAATGCACTGTTGGTGGAGTTGTAAACTGAATCAACCATTTTGTAAAGCAATTTGGAAGCCTGGCCAAAGGGCTATAAAATCATACATATTCTACAACCTAGCAATAACATTACTACACCTGTATCCGAAAAAAGATAAAAAAATAAAAAGTTAGGGGACATCTAGGTGGCACAGTGGATAAAACACTCTCTTTGGATTCAGGAGGACCTGAGTTCAAATCTGGGCTCAAACACTTGATACTTACTAGCTGTGTGACCCTGGGCAAGTCATATAACCCTCATTGCCCCACAAAATAAAATAGAAATGTTAAAGGATTTCTATGTACAAAAATGTCCTTTTCTAGTGGCAAAAAATTTGAAATTAAGGAGATGTCCATCAATTGGGGAATGTCTGAACAAATTATTGCATGTGATTATGATTGAATGGAATTGACTTATAAGAAATGATGAGCACCATGCACTCAGAAAAACCTGGAAATACTCACATGAGCTGATGCAAAGTGATATTTATTGTGTAGAAATTAGCAGTGATCTTGTAAGCTTAATAGCTGTGAATAGCTTGGCTATCCTCAGGAACGCAATGATCCAAGACAATTCTGAAGATCTTATGATGAAAACATGCTATCCATCCCCAGAGAAAGAACTGATGGTGTCTGAATACAGATTGAAGCATAATATTTTACTTCCTTTTTGCTTGAGTATTTTTTCTCTTTTCTTTCACATCCTGACTAATATGGAGAGATTTTGCATGACTACACATGTATTACTTATATTGGACTACTTGCCTACTTAAAGTTGTAGACTGTGGGGAAGGAAGAAGGAAAAGAAATTGGAACACAAAGTTTTCAAAATGGATATTAAAATTGTTTTACATGCAATTGGGAAAAATAAAATTCTAAATAAACCAAAAACATTAAAAAATGTACTGTAACATTTAACAAGGTTTATTTATTAAAAGACATTAATCAAAGATTTATTTTTCAACACTAGGAAAACTAAAAAAGGGATATCAATATACCACTATTAGTTTATTCATCATCAGAGACAATGCTTATGGAATCAAATTTTATAATATATTTCTTGTTTTGTTTTTGTTTGTTTTCCTCCCTCCCTTCTTATTCCTCCCTATGAAATCTAGCAATTCAATATGTCATATATGTGCACATATGAAAAACCTCTTTTCAGGTTGTGAAACAAAATAGACAAAATGCCTTTAGAAAGAGGAGCTAACAAATAAAATTATACTTCAATCTGTATTCAGATTGCATTCATCTCACCCTTTAATTTTATTTTTTAAGTTAACATCCTTTTGTATTCAACTCACACCTGTGCCCTCTGTCTAAATATACTCCATCCACCTGCCCTAATAATGAGAACATTCTTATGAGTTACAAGTATTATCTTCCCATGTAGGAATGTAAACAGTTTAAGCTTTTTATACCTCTTATGATTTCTTTTTCCTGTTTACCTTTTTATGCTTCTCTAGGTTCTTCTATTTGAAAGTCACATTTTCTATTCAGCTTAGGTGTTTTCATTAAAAATGCCTGAAAGTCCTCTCTTTCACTGAATTCCCATTTTTGTCCCCTAAAGAATTATACTCAGGCTTACTGGGTAGGTGATTCTTGGTTATAATCCCAGTTCCTTTTCCCTCCGGTATATCATATTCCAAGCCCTCCAATAGTTTAATGTAGAAGGTGCTAAATTTTGTGTTATCCTGACTGTGGCTCCACAATAATTGAATTGTTTCTTTCTGTATGATTCCATAATTTTCTGCTTGAACTTGGAGCTCTGGAATTTGGCAACAATATTCCTGGGAGTTTTCATTTTGGGATCTCTTTCAAGGAGTGATCAGTGGATTCCTTCAATTTCTATTTTACCTTCTGGTTCTAGACTATCAGGGTAATTTTCCCTGAAAATTTCTTGGAAGATGATATCTTGAGTGTTTTTTATCATAGATTTCAGGTAATCCAATAGTTTTCAAATCATCTCTCCTGGATCTATTTCCAAAGTTACTTGTTTTTCCACTGCGGTATTTGACATTGCCTTCTATTTTTTCATTCTTTTGGTTTTGCTTTATTGTTTCTTGATTTCTCAGTAAGTCATTAGTTTCCATTTGCTCAATAAAAATTTTTTTTAAGCAGTTATTTTCTTCATAGAGATTTTTTTTACCTCCTTTCCCATTTGTCCAATTTGGCTTTTTAAGTCATTCATTTCCTTGTTGCCTTTTAGTATTTCTTTTACTATTTGGCCTTATCTGTATTTTGAGGTGTTGTTTTCTTCAGTGTTTTGTGTGTGTGTGTGTGTGTGTGTGTGTGTGTGTGTGTGTGTCCTTTACCAAGCTGTTGACTGTTTTTCATGGTTTTCTTGCATCACTCTCATGTCTCCATTTTTTGCCTCTACCTTTATTAATTTACTTTCAAAGTCCTTTTTGAGCTGCTCTATGGCTTAAAATTCATTCATATATACATATACATATGCATATATATATACATACATATATATATATATATATATATATATATATATATATATATATATATATATATATATATATATATATATATATATATATATATATATATGAAGCTTTGGATTTAGGAGCCTTGACTTTGTAATCTTCTGAGGATGTATTTTGATCTTCTTTGTCATAATAGAAACTTTATAGTGGCAGCATTTTTTTTCTGTTTGCTCATTGTCCCAGCATATTTCTTTACTTTTAACTGTTTATTAAAGTGGGGCACTGCTTCTAAGGAGGAAGTTGCACTGTCCCAAGCTTCAGGGGTTTTGTGTAGCTCTTTTCAGAGATACTTTGGGGATTTGTAAGTTTTTAGTTCTTCCAAGGTGGTATGATTTAAGGAAAGGCATGTTTTCCACTCCCCTGGCCTGTGTTCTGGTCTGCAAGAAACCACAGACCTGCTTTTCTGCAATTGGAACTATGAATAGAATCCCCCTCCACTGTGGTTACAAGATCCAGTATGCTTGTGCCCTTCCTTTGCCTGGGATCACCACCCAAGACTGTGATCTGGATCCATGTATGAGTAGAACAGAGTCCTGCCTCAGTGCTAGTAAAGAGGAATCTCTAAACTCCTTCTGACCAATTTTTCGACCACCTTATTATATGTAAGCTGAGTTAAAGGAACAGCTCCTGTTGCTGCTGATTCAGAGACTCCCAAGGCCTACTCCTGGCTTACTGTGGCTGGGGCTGTGTCTGTACTGTGGTTGGATCTGCGCTGCTGCAGCCTGTGCTGTGCTGCACTCCAGTCTCACCCAGGTACAACAGGTCTTTCCTGCAAACATTGTAAATTTCCTTTGGTTGGAAAATTATTTCACCCTGTCTTTCTGTGGGGTCTGGTGCTCCAGGAATTCTCTTATGACATTATTTGAAGGTATTTGGAGGGGCCTTGGGGAGAGCTCAATCACTGTTTTTCCTCTATCATCTTGGCTCTGTCTCTTCCTTGCTAATATTTTGTTTAAAAATTTTGCATTGATATTATTTGTTGATTTGTGGGGTAATGAGGGTTAAGTGACCTGTACAGGGTCACAAAGCAAGTATGTGTCAAGTTTCTGAGGCCAATTTTGAACTCAGGTTCTCCTGAATCCCAGGTTGGTACTTTATCCACTGTGCCACTTAGCTGCCCCCTGCATTGATATTCATTAGGGTAATTGGTCTATAATTTGCTTTCTCTGGCTTGGCTCAGTCTAGTTTAGGTATCAACACCATATTTGTATCATAAAAAAATTGATAGAATTCCTTTTTCTCCTATTCTTCCAAATAATTTATATAGTATTGACATTCAATTTTGATTATATTTTTGGTAGAATTCACTTATAAACCCATCTGGCCTTGAAGACTTTTTTTCTTAGAGAGTTCATAGATAATTTGTTTAATTTATTTTTTTCTAAAATGTGGCTATGCAGGTCTTTTATTTCCTTTCTGTTAATCTGGGCAATTTATATTTTTGTAAATATTTATCCATTTCATTTAGATTGTTCAATTTATTGTCATACAGTTTTGCAAAAATAGATCCTGATTTATTTATTTATTTATTTCCCTTTCTTATCTCTTATATATGCATTATAAGTGTAAGGTAAATGCTTCTGAGAGTCAATCAGTATGTTTCAATATCTTTAGTGCTATAAAAATAAGCCATTTAAATAATTAAAAGCTGTCATAGTTGATGTTTCTGCAACCCCAAAATATCTGGCCAATTTATTCATCTGAGAAGAGATCACAAAGTTACAGTTTTCTGTAGATAAATTGAGCAATTTAATTGTTTTTTTCACTTTAATATCAAAATTCTATGACCAACATACCCTATGTCACTTGCTAGTGCACATGGTCCAAAATTCATTTCAGTTGTGGTTTGGAATCATTATTCTCTTTAGCCAGCACAAGGTGAAACACAAAAGATATATAAGTTTGGCAGTTTTATTGCCAGTGATTCAGAGAATAATAAAGAAATATTAAATCTGTAGAATGCAATAGGTCTAGAAAATTATGGGATGTGTAATGCATATAATTCTAAAGATAAATGTGGGGGGAAAGGCTAATAAAATCATAACAGGATATGACAGAGGGACCACTGGTATTTTACAATGGGTTTTGACAGCTATAATTTAATATAAGAAATTGACCATCTTGTCATTATACATATTGAAAATAGATGCTAATATTATGGCAGTTCACTTTATACAGCAGTGCGTGTGTGTACTGCTTAATAAGCAAGTCATTTTTATAATGATGAATTTTATTGTGTGAAATGTACAAAAAAATATACACAATACTTAAGACAAAATCTGTTTGTGACTTGAATGAAGATACACTGAAAAATTAACTTCCCTATTTCTTATGCTCAATAATTTCCTACCCTCCTTCCCACAAGACTAAAATTTTAGCATTATGGATTTGCATTTGGATTAAAATACTGCTGTTTTATCCAGTTTTAGAATGTAAGTATATGGGAAGTTTAGCACATTTAGGTGTTCTAAATCATTTAAGCTTTAATGGGAATTAGTATATCATATTGCTTTCTTCCAAGAGAAGAAACACATAGAATGAAGAGTTGAAGAGATTTTTACAATGTTGTAAGTACACGTGGGACAATATTGGGACATAAAACATTTTGAGGAAGGAGATACTAGGGGTCTGTAAAAGTAGAAATCTCTAGCTTGATAGGAGACAATACCAGGAAACTAGATTCTGGGGGAAATATGGGGTTTTTAAGTACCTGGGCATCAGCAGTGAGGAGAGGTCCAGGCAGAAAAAAATAGGAGAATATATCAAAATTCAAGTCCACATAATTATTTGCCTTAAAGACTTCTGATTATAAAATTTCAATACTATATTAAAATTATTGTACAGTCATAGGGAAGTTATATTTCTTTCTAAAGTAAAATACATAAATGTAATCACTACCTTTAGAAGATTTATTTTGTACATTTTGCTATCATGTTTTAGAAAGACATTAACTGAAAAGGAAAGCTATGAAATAAACCATTGTATATGTTTTGATAGAATACCTTTTTCTTTTGAATAAATAAATAAATGGATGGATAGATGGATTTTAAAATTATTAAGTGCTTACTATTGACAATCCCTGTGTTAATCACTAGAGACACCAATACAAAGGAGATATAATCTCTGGTCCCAGTGAAATTCTATTGTAATAGGAGGAGACATCCCATGTAAGAAAGTGGTGGCCAAGAACGGGTCTTTTTATCTGAGAAGTCACAGTGATGGTGAATGAAGCACACAATACAGAAGTTGATTGATGAACTCTTCCCAGAACCATTAAAAGTATCAGTTTGATTATAGTTCATAGCCCAATCTATTTATGGTTCCCATGTGTGTGGTGGGGGCAGTGGCAGAGAGGACTAGGGTAAAGATTCAGTAATAGTGCAGAGGATGAAAGGATGAACAGCTGAAATAGATCTGAGGCAGAGTCTGGGGTCCATTGGATTCAGTGGGTTATGTGTACTCATTCATAAATCAATACAACTCAGCCAATGGTAATAGCTACAAAACTCAGTGAATTAAGTCTTCTAAGTCACAATCTCTGTAAAATTAAGGGGGAAGAAAGAGAATTGCAATGGGAGAAGAGAGAAGGGAGAGACAAGAAGCATTAAATCATGGAAGCATATCACATGAAGAGGTGTGAAATACCTATTACAATGGAGGGAAAAAAGAGAGTGGGGTGAGCATCATTTGAACTTTATTCTTTTTTGATTTATCTCAAAGAAGTAATAAGATACATACTTAGATGGCTCTAGAGATCTCTTACCCTATATAGAGAAGTAGGAGAGGAAGGAAACTACAAAGGGGAGGGTAAAAGGAGGAAGATTTGAGGGGAGCAATGGTCAAGAGGAAATACACTGTGGAGGAGGGCCATGGTGAAAGGGGAAAGAGACAGAGAGAAACAAAGATAAAGAGACACAGAGACAAAGAGAAAGTATAAAAAGTGAAAAATAGGATGAAGGAGAATTAGATAAATCTAACCACAAAATAAACAACAAATAGAGTTTTAGAAAAGTTGGATATGCTAGAGCCATGGAGAAAATTGAATGTGGATAGAAAGGAATATAACTTTCTCTCAGCAATACATGGCAACTGTTACACAAAAAAACTGAACAAGCCATAGGACAGAAAAATCTCATAACCAAATGCAGTAAAATGAAAATATTAAATGTATCCTTTTCAGATAATGATGCACTAAAAATTCTACTTAATAAAGATCCATGGAAAGAAAGATTAAAACAGTAGGATAGGGGCAGCTAGGTGACGCAGTGGATAAAGCACCGGCCGTGGATTCAGGAGTACCTGAGTTCAGATCTGGCCTCAGATACTTGACATTTACTACCTGTGTGACCCTCGGCAAGGCACTTCACCCCCATTGCCCTGCAAAAAACAAACAAACAAACAAAAAATGGTAGGATACTGTAAGGGCCAAATTTAGTATGGGAAGAGTTAATTGGGTGGCTTGCTGTACTATTGGGGTCAGAAAGGAAATAACCTCTTTCAAAAACAGAGCAAGTTTTATTAATGGGAACAAATTTACAACACAAGTGAGATTAATAGAGCTAGGGACAATGAGAAGGAATCTATATCTCTGGGGTAAAAAGGCCCCAGACACCCTGAACCTGCCTCTAGCCCAGTTAGCTCTAACAAGGTAGCTTTGCCTCAAAAACACAAACTCACCACCACCCAAAATCTGTAGCTCCAAGGAGAATTAGCTGTGCAGTCTCTTCTGTTTTTGTCTGAAGGTCAAACACCAACAACTCCTCTTACTGTATACCTTCCTTCCCTGTTCCTCTCAGAAAACTCTCCTCAGAAAAAAACTTCCCTTTCCCTCTTCCTCTAATTGGCTCTCCCACAGGAAGGGGTGTTTCTTAGCCATGCTGAGTCTCCAATTGGCTCAGCACACCCACATGGGCTATCCCCATTGTAATCTGGCCAGGCTCATGTGGGGGTGGGCGAGCTATTAGGGGAGACTTAGTTACTTAGTTTCAAGAAATGTTCTCTGTGCTCAGAGTTCTTCTTGTTTGTTCAATTATCTCCCAAAGTACAACACCCATTTACTCTTAGGCTTTTAAGCTCATGTTTTTTTTAATCTGATCATAATGAAGCAAAGATAGGGTTATGAAAACCTCAAATCACAGTTAATTCCTTACAATACAAATGTTTTAAAGCCTCCTATTTCACTGATGCCCATCTTTTCCCCACGAAAGATTATGATTAATTTTTCAGGGCAGCACATTCTTGACTGTAATCCCAGTTCTTTTGCCTTCCAGAAAATCATATACTAATCCTTCCAATACTTTAATGTTAAAGCTGCCAGGTCCTGTGTAATTCTTATAGCTGTTCCTTGATGTTTAAATTGTTTCTTTCTGGCTGCTTCCAGTGTTTTCTCCTTTACATGATAATTTTGGAATTTAGCTATGGTGTTCCCTGGAGTTTTCCTTTTGGGTCTCTTTCAGGAGGTGATCAGTGAATTCTTTGAATAACTATTTTATCCTCTGATTCTACAATATCAAGCAGTTTTCCTTGATACTTTCCTGGAATATGGTGTCTAGATTCTTTTTCTGATCATTGCTTTCAGGTAGTCCAATAATTCTCATATTATCTCTCCTCGATCTATTTTGCATGTCAGTTGTCTTTCCAATGGGGTATTTCACATTTTCTTCTATTTTTTTCATTGTTTTAATTCTGTCATTAGCTTGTATCTTCCCAATTCTAATTTTAAGGAATTATTTTCCTCAGTAACCTTTTGAACCTATTTTTCTATTTGACCATTTTTTTTTTGTCAATTGTATCTTTTAGAGAATTATCTTCAGTTAAATTCTGTGCTTCCTTCTCCACTCAATTGGATATAGTAATCTTTATTGTCCTGTAGGAAATCAGAGTGGGAAGAGGATAAAGGGTGGTGGTGATAAAAAGTAGAGCAGATTAGGGGAGGGGACAGTCAGAAGCAAAACACCTTGAGGAGGGACCTGGTGAAAGAATATTGAAAATAGAGTAAGTGCCATGGGGTGGCAATAGGATGAAGCTAAGGGAAATACAGTTAACAATAGTAACCATGAAAAAAAATTGAAGCAAGTTTGTCTCAATTATCTCAATAGATGCAAAAAAAAAAAAGCTTTTCACACACACAAAAAAAACCAGCACTCATTTCTATTAAAAACAAAAAAGAGCATATGAATTAATGGAACTTTCCTTAAAATGGTAAGCCATACCTAACTAAAATCAACAGCAAGCATTATATGTAATGGGGACAAGCTAGTGGCATTCCCAATAAGACAACGGCTGAAAGAAGTATGTCTATTATCACCTCCATTATTCAATATTTTACTAGAAATGTTAACTTTAGATATAGGAAAAGAAAAATGATTTTTTTTTCTTTTTCAGAGTAATGAGGTTCAATTGCATTGCCCAATGTCACACAGGTAGTAAATGTCAAGTGTCTGAGGTCAGCCTTGAACTCAGGTCCTCCTGAATCCAGGGCTGGTGCTTTACCCACTGTACCACTTAGCTGCCCCAAAGAATAAAACAATCAAAAGAATTAATATAGGCAAGGACATAATAAAATTATCACTCTTTTCAGATGACATAATAATACACTTAGAGAACCCTAAAGAATCAACTAAAAAAACTACATGAAATAATTAACAACTGTAGCCAAGTTGCAGGATATAGAATAAATTCACATAAAACATTAGCATTCCTGTGCTTGATCAACAAAGCTCAGCAGCAAGAGATTGAAGGAGAAATGACATGTAAAATTACTGTAGTCAAAATAAAATATTTGGGAGTCTACCTGCCAAGACAAACCCCATATCTCTATGAACACAATTACAAAACACTTTTCACACAAATAAAATCAGATCTAAATAATTTAAAAATTATCAATTGTTTATGGATAGGCTGACCTAATATAATGTAAATGAGAATTCTACTTGAATTAATTTGCTTATTTGGTGCCATACTAATTAGACTAACTAAAATTATTTTAGAGAGCTATAAAATTAGTAATAAAATTCATCTGAAAAAAGGTTAAGAATATCAAGGGAACTAATAAAAAATGCACAGGAAGGTGGGCTAGCTGTAATAAATATAAAGTAGCCATGATCAGAATCTATTTGATACTGGCTATGAAATAGAGTGGTGGATCAGTAGAATAGGTTAGGCATAGGAGTCACAGTTATTAATGACTACAGTAATATGCTGTTTAATAAACCCAAAAATTCCAGCTCTAGGATAAGAACTCCCTATTTGACAAAAACTACTACACTACATACCAAAATAAGGATAAAATGGCTGCATGATTTAGACATGAAGTGTGATAGCATAGGAAAATTAGGTGAGGAAGGAATAATTTACCTCTCAGATCTATGGAGAGAAGATTTTATGAATAAACAAGAGATATATTATGAAATAGAAAAATGGATGATTCTGATTACATTAAATTAAAAAGGTTTTGTACAAACAGAAGGGAAGGAGAAAGCTGGGAAACAATTGTTACTGCCGGTGTTTCTGATAATGGCCTCATTTCTAAAAGATATATGGAAATATATCAAATTTATGATAATACAACTCATTCCCCAATTCTGCAATTTTCTTTTTTTCTTTTCCGTGGAGGCAATTGGGGTCAAGTGACTTGCCCAGGGTCACACAGCTAGTAAGTGTTAAGTGTCTGAGGTTGGATTTGAACTCAGGTACTCCTGAATCCATGGCCGGTGCTGTATCCACTGCGCCACCTAGCCGCCCCCCAATTCAGCAATTTTCAAAGGATATGAACAAGCAATTTTTGGGTAAAGAAATCTAAGCTATTAATTGCCATTTATAAAAAAAAATAATTGCTCTAAATCACTGGTGAGTTAGATGTTAAAACAACTCTGTGGTACCACCTCACACCTATAAGATTGGCTAACATGATGAAAAAGAAAAATAATACTGTTGGAGAAGATAAGAAAAAATGGGAACCCATATCCATTTTTGGTGGAGTTGTGAACTGATCCAACCACATTCTGGAGAGCAATTTGGAACTCTGCCCAAAGAGCTATGGGACTGTGCATACTCCTTAACCAAGTAATACCACTACTAGGTCTGAATCCAACAATTATTATATAAAAGGGCAAAGGACCCACATGTACAAAAACATTTGTAGCAGCATTCAATGGTGGCAAAGAATTAGAAATTGAAGCGATGCCCATCAACTGGTGAATGGCTGAACAAGGTATCGTATGTTAACGTAATGGGATACTTTTGTGTTATAAGAAATATGAGCAGGCAGCTTTCAGAAAAACCTAGAAAGTCTTAAGTGAACTGATTTTGAATAAAGTGAGCAGAACCAAGAGAACATTGTACACATTAATAACAACATTGTGTGATAATCCCCTTTGATAGACTTAACTCTTCTCAGCAATACAATGATCCAAGACAATTCCAAAGGACTCATGATGGAAAATACTCTCCACATTTCTCTCCAAGGAGGGAACGGTGATAAATGGGGAGGGAGAGGTGATAGAAGGAAGAACAGATTGTGAAAGGTGTCAGTCAGAAGCAAAACACCTTTGAAGAGGGAAAGGGTGAAAGATATAGAGTATAGAGTAAATGACATTGTTCAGGAGTAGATGAAGGAAATTAAATTAGCAATAATAACTTTGAAAATATTTTGAAGCAAGTTTGTCTGATAAAGGACTCATTTCTCAAACATATAGAGAATTGAGTCAAATTGAGTAATATAACAGCCATTCTGCAAATGATAAAAGATCAAAAGATATGATCAGTTTTTACATGACATAATCAAAGCTATCTATAGCCATATAAAAATGCTCTAACTCACTAATGCACTATTGGTGGAAATGGAAACTGATTCAGACATTCTATACAGAAATTTGGAACTATGGCCAAAGTGCTATAAAATCATGCATACTCTTTGACATAGTAATAGGATGCTCTTAGAAAATACTGGAAAGACTTATTTGAGCTGATGTAAAGTTAGATATACTGTACACAAAATAATAGCAAAATTGTAAGAGGATCAACTGTGAATGACTTGGTTATTCTTGGCAATGCAATGATCTATATTATCTTGGCAATGCAATTCTGAAGGATTTATGAAAAATGTAGTCCATCTCCAAAGAAAAAAAACCGATGGTGTTAGAAAACAGATTGGAGCATTTTTTAGTTTCTTTTTCTTAAGTTGCTTTTGTCTGTTTTCTTTCATAATCTGACTAATATGGAAATGTTTGGCATGACTTCACATGTATTCTCAATTGTTTTTGTTCTTAAAGGTGGGGGAGGAAGATAATGTGCAACATAAAGTTTTAAAACATGTTAAAATTAGTTTTACATGTAATGGGAGAAAATAAAATTCTAAATAAAAAAAAATAGAAATGGAAAATCATACACATTACATTCCCTATAAATCAATGTGATTATACTGATTTCCCTAGTACTTAGTTACACAGATTAAATGACTGTGGTATCAAATCATTCTCTTTCAAATTTCACAAGAGCCCAGTTAACAGTTTCTCATCTGCACCTCTGTACAGGGTCCCAATAGGATTTGAGGAAGCAAAGAATAAGGCTTATGTGATCCCTGTGTAGTCTTTTGGGGAAAAAAAATAACTGACAAAAATAAATTTCCTCAAGTATCCTAAAACATAAACTGATTGATCATGCATAATGATGTTAATAAAAACTTTTAGCTCTTAGAAAATGTATTACATTATCAGTAATTTATTTGCATGATGTTGGTGCTATGAAGTCCTTCCTCTTATTTTCCCACACAATAAGTGGGGTTTATTGTTTTAAACAGGGTCCAAATTGAGGTGTAAGCAAGGCTAGGGGGAACCTTTTGATAACAGAATATTCCTGCCCAGACTTGACTACAAAAAATGAGCCAAAATACAAAGGAGAGGGATCTGCAAAAAAGATAAATAAGCACTTAAATTGTATTTGAGCCTATGACTAGCATAAATCTCTTCCTTAGTGACATTTTAGACAAAGATTGACAGGGTTGATGTTTCCATTCTCACTCTCAAATTTTAAAATAATAACAAAAAGAAAATCAAGGGATTATTTGTAAAAGTGCTTTGGCAAAAACTGAATCATTAAATTCACCAGAAAGTTATTATTTAAACCATCAAATTAATGAAAATGTTAATTGATATGTTATACAATTATACACATAAGAGTAATATTTCAAAATCCTACATATGCTTTTTAATGAACAGCATAATAATCATAAAACAAAAGTAAATTTTTAAGTGTTATACATTTCATTAATTAATAATGAATGAGGGGGACGGCTAGGTGGCGCAGTGGATAAAGCACCGGCCCTGGATTCAGGAGTACCTGAGTTCAAATCCGGCCTCAGACACTTGACACTTACTAGCTGTGTGACCCTGGGCAAGTCATTTAACCCCCATTGCCCTGCAAAACAAAACAAAAAAAACCAAATAATGAATGAGGACAGCTATGTGGTGTAGTGGATAGAACACTGGCCATTAATTCAGGAGGACCTGAGTTCAAATCTGGCCTCACACACTTAACACTTACTAGCTGTGTCACTCTGCACAAGTCACTTAACTGTAATGGCCTCACCAAAAAAGAAATAATAATAATGAATGAATGCATTTACATTGTGTAATTACATGCATCATCATCATCAGAAACATATCACTAACCTATAAAATTAATACTATCATTAATAATGTTCAAGGGATTTTTCTTATGTAATGATTGGAATGATGCCACCTGCTGGAGACTTACTGTAGAAAAGCTCCGCGATGAAGTAAAGGTCTTTGAGGGCAAGATCAGGAGTCTTTTCTTTGGTGTCAGGAAGTGACATCTGCTTGTGGGTGGAAGAAGGGAGGAGTCTGGTGCTCTGACTGGGGCTCTTTCCTTTGGACTTTGGTGGAGAAGGGAGCTAGAAATGTGCTCTCCCTTTAATAGATAGATGAATGTAGGCCTTTCTCTCTCTCTTTACCAAATTATTATTCTCCTTAATAAATGCTTAAAAGCCTAACTCTTGCTAAAGCTTATAATTTATTGGCGATCACTCACTAGATATTTTAGACAGACTAGCTAGAATTTTACCCTTAACAGATGGCTGACCACAAAGAGGAAAGCTGAAACTCACTCTTTTGATCTTCTGGTTGGGTAAGAAATTTCTCCTACCCTGTCCCTTTAAATCCAAAGTACTGCTGAATTGCAGGGTGTTTTCCCTTTAAATTTTTCAAATGGACCTTTTAAACTCCCTAATTACCCTATTTTTGAGTTTAGTCTGTTTAACCAGACAAATGGGAGATAAGATCATGTTAGTGCTTTGTTTTTGTGGATTTTCTATTTTTAATTTTATTTTTGTTAGAAGAGCCAGCAACCTACTCACACAAGGAAATAGCTCCCCCTCTCCCAACCCTGCTTTTTCAGAGAAACCTGAAGAGATTCCTGCAGCTTTTCCAAGTTCTAACACTAATTGTTGGTCTAATTTTGCATTCCTGGAGGCAACGACCCACCCTCTAGAAGCTTTTAAGCCCTTAACAGATATTTTGTTTCCAAATTAAAAGTTAATTTGTCAGAAATGAAGGACATTTTTTTAATTAAGGGATTGTTTTCATTTCTATACTTATATACTACTAAATAAAGACAAATATAGAGTTTAGGTGAGCCTTCTTATTTACATCAACATGTATATCCATTATTCTTTTAAATGTTATATTGAAAACAATATTAAACTGAACAAAACTATGTAAACTTTCATAATCATTTATGATAATAATACAAATAAATATCAATTATTTTTCCTTTTGCCATCTTTACCAACATTGTAGATGTATTCCATTTTCATATTCACATGTATCAGAGTAGCAGAAAACACACTTTTTTTCAAAGATGCTTTTCTTTATTTTTCCCATAACAATACCTTTAATTGTCTTTAACCAGTTCAATACAATTTAGAAATGCTACAGACAATTTCAGATTATCCAAACTGTATGTGATATAGTAAGATACTGTCATAGTTGCTGTGTTTGGAATATACCATAGAAAGAAAAGGAGACTAGCTCAGGCAATAGAGAACAAATATGGATAAATGTGACCCAATTGCAAAGAGGTACAGATTTTAGCTAGATATTAAAGGTAGTAAGGGTTTGTGGGTATGGAGAAAGCTACAATTACTTCTTAATCCAATTAAATTAAGGATAACTGTATTTTTAAAAGGATAAATTGTTGTTTCTGTTTCTTCTCTGCCAGGTGGGGAGTACTAGGGAGAGGTACAGCACAATTATAATTTATTAGAAAGTTATATTGGAGCTGTCAAGGAATAGGAAATAGGGACTGGAGACACTGAGAGAGTCAGGCTGAGCTGAAGAAATGGAATAATTGGAAGACAAGTTAATTCAAGGTCTCCAAACTTCTTAAACCTTATACTAAAAGGTGTAAGATGTTGGTCTATGCCCAGTTTCTGCCATACTATCTTCCAATTTTCCCAGCAGTTTTTGTCAAATACTGAGTTCCTATCCTAGAAACTGGTGTCTTTGGGTTTACCAAACAGTACATTACTAAAGTCATTTACTACTGTCTCCTCTGCCTAGCCTATTCCATTGATCTTCCACTCTATTTCTTAGCTAGTACCAGATAGGTTTGATGACTGCTGCTTCATATTAAAGCTTCAGATTTGGTACAGGTAGCCCACCTTCCTGTGCATTTTTTTTCCCTTTATTTCCCTTGATATCCTTGATCTTTTCTTTTTCCAGATGAATTTTGTTCTTACTTTGTCTAGCTTTATAAATTAAGTTTTAAGGAGTCTTATTGGTATGGCACTGAATAAGTAAATTAATTTAGGGGGAAGTCTCATTTTTATTACATTAGCTCGACCTATCCACGAGCAATTGATATTTTCCACCTTTTAGATCTGATTTGATTTGTGTGAAAAATGTTTTGTAATTGTCTTCATAGAGTTCCTGCGTTTGCCTTGCCAAATAGACTCCTAAGTGCTTTATATTGTCTACCATTACTTTAAATGGAATTTCTCTTTCTATCTCTTCGTGCTGAGCTTTGTTGATTATGTTTAGAAATGCTGATGATTTATGTGTATTTATTTTATATCCTGCTCCTTTGCTAAAGCTGTTAATTGTTTCAAGTAATTTTTTAGTTGATTCTGTAGGATTCTCTAAGTATACTATCAACACATCTGCCCAGAGTGATAGTTTTGTTTCCTCCTTGCCTATTATAATTCCTTTAATTCCTTTTTCTTCTCTAATTGCTAAAGCTAACATTTCTAATAAAATATTAAATAATAGAGGTGATAATGGGCATCCTGGTTTCACCCCTGATCTTATTGCTAAGGCCTCTAACTTATCTCCAATACATATAATGCTTGCTGATGGTTTTAGGTAGATACCGCTTATTTTTTTTAAGGAAAGCTCCAACCATTTCTAAGCTCTCTAGTGTTTTTATTAGGAATGGGTGCTGTAATTTGTCAGAAGCTTTCTATGCATCTATTGAAATAATCATATGATTTTGTTCAGTTTTCTAATTGATGTGGTTGATTATGTTAAGTTTTCCTAATGTTGAACCAGCCCTGCATTTCTACTCTAAATCCCATCTGTCCATAGTGTATTATCCTGGTGATCACTTGCTATATCAATATTCAATAGGGAAATTTGTCTGTAGATATTTTTTTTCTCTGTTTGGGCTCTGCCTCGTTTTGGTATCAACACCATATTTGTGTCCTAAAAGGAATTTGGTAGAAGTCCTTCTTCACTTATTCTTCCAAATAATTTGTATAATATTGTAATTAATTGTTCTTTAAAGGTTTGGTAGAATTTACATGTAAACCCATCTGGCCCTACAGATTTTTTTCTTAGGGAATTCATTAATGGCTTCTTCAATTTCTTTTTCTGATATGGGCTTATTTAAGGATTTTATTTTCTCTTCAGTTAACCTGGGCCGTTTGTATTTTTGGAAATATTTATCCTTTTCATTTAGACTGTCAAATTTATTGGCATACAGTTGGGCAAAATAGTTCCTAATTATTGCTTTAATTTCCACTTCATAGGTGGAGAAATCACACCTTTCATTTTTAAATTATTTTTCCCCGAGGCAATTGGTGTAAAGTGACTTGCCCAGGGTCTGTGTGTGTCTGTGGCTGGATCTGAACTCAGGTCCTCCTGAATCCAGGGCCGGTGTTCTATGCACTGCACCACCTAGCTGCCCAAACTTTCATTTTTGATACTGGTAATTTGGTTTTCTTCTTTCTTTTTTGTTTAATCAAAGTAACCAATGCTTTATCTACTTTGTTGTTTTTTTTTTCATAAAATCAGCTTAGTTTTATTGATTAACTCTATAGTTCTCTTACTTTCAATTTTATTCATTTCTCCTTAATTTTCACGATTTCTAATTTGGTATTTAATTGGGGATTTTTAATTTGTTCTTTTTCTAGGTTTTTAAGTTGCATGCCCAATACATTGATCTCCTCTTTCTCTTTTTTAGTCATGTAAGCCTTTAGAGATAAAAAGTTTCCCCTAAGCACTGCTTTGGCTGCATCCCTTAGATACTGGTATGTTGTATTATTATTGTCATTGTCTTGGGTGAAGTTATTGCTTGTTTCTATGATTAGTTATTTGACCCACTCATTCTTTTTTATTATTTATTTATTTACTTATTTATCTATCTATTTATTTATTTATCTACTCATTTATCTATCTATTTGTTTGTTTATTAATTAATTAATTAATTTATTTATTTTGGGCGAGGCAATTGGGGTTGTGACTTGCTGAAGGTCTTACAGCTAGTAAGTGTTAAGTGTCAGAGGCTGGACTTGACCTGAGGTCCTCCTGAATCCAGAGATAGTGCTCTATCCACTGCGCCACCTAGCTGCCCCCCACTCATTATTTAGAATGAAATGATTTAGTTTCCAATTAAGTTTCAGTCTACCTTTCCATGTCTCTTAATTACATGTAATTTTTTTTACATCATGATCTGAGAAGGTAGGAATGTTCATCTTTTCCCCTGAGAGAGAATGATCAATTTTTCTGGGTAATAGATTCTTGGGTGCAATCCAAGCTGCTTTGCCTTCCAGAATATCATATTCCAAGCCTATATGTTGAAGCTGCCAAGTCTTTAGCAATCCTACCTGTGGCTCCATGATATTTAAATTGCTTCTTTCTGGATGCTGGGAGTATTTTCTCCTTCACCTAATAATTCTGGAATTTGGCTACAATATTCCATGGAGTTTTCCGTTGGGGGTCTTTTTCAGGAGGTGATTGGTAGATTCTTTCAATGATAATTTTATCCTCTGATTCCATAATATTAGGGCAGTTCTCCTTGATAATTTCCTGGAATATGGTTCCTAGACTCTTTTTCTGATCATGGCTTTCAGGCAGTCCAGTGATTCTCAAATTGTTTCTTCTGGATTTGTTTTCTAGGTCAGTGGTCTTTCCCATGAAGTATTTCACATTTTCTTCTACTTTTTCATTCTTTTGATTCTGTTTGACTGACTCCTGGTTTCTCATGGAGTCATTAGCTTCCAACAGTCCAATTCAACATTTTAAGGCATTGTTTTCTTCAATCAGATTATGCACCTCCTTTTCCATTTGGTCAAATGAATTTTTTAAGGAATTGTTTTCTTCAGTCGATCTTTGTCCTTCTTTTTCCAAGCTACTGATCCTTTTTCCATAATTTTCTTCTGTTGCTTTCATTTCTCTCCCCATTTTTTCTTCAACTTCTCTCAATTGATTTTTAAAATCCTTTCTGAGCTCTTCCAAGAAGGTTTTTGTTCTTGGGACCAATTCATCTGCCCTCTTGAGGCTTCACATGTAGGCAATTTGAGAGTATTGTCCTCATCTGAGTTTGTGTTAGGCTCTTCCCTGTTGACACAGAAGCTCTCAATGGTGAGAGCTCTTTTTTGTTTCTTACTCATATTTTAGCTTATTATTATTATTTTTTCTTAAGTTGAGGTCCATTCCTTGGGCACCAGGGTCACTGTTTCAAGCTTATTGTGCTGGGAGATAAGGGCTGTGTCATTGATTTTCTACTCTGAGGCCTCTAAGGATTGCAGAATTCTCACCACCATGGTCTTGCTCCCTGTGCTTGTTCCTGGCATGCTGGAATGTCCAGGCCTGGTTGTGCCTGTCCTTTGGGTGCCCACGTAGCTGGCAGCCTGCCCTCTCAGCTGGTGTTAGTGAATCTCACCACTGGCCTGCTCTGCTATCAGCCCACTGAGCACAGATTAAGGGGCCTCAGTTTCTCTGCTGTGGCATATCACTTCATGCTGACTTGTCATGACCCCCTCCACACTGTGCTGTGCTGAGGTGTGCTGCACCCCCCCCCACCCAAGTGAGACTGACTTATCCTGAAGTCTTTTAAATTATCTCAGGCTGGAAGATTGTGTCTCTGTCTTTTTTGTAGTTTCTGTAGTTTTTGAATCTGTTTAGAGGCTTCATTTAATGTTCTTTTTGAGGGAACAGAAGGAAAGCTCAGGCAGCTTGCTATCTTCTCTCTGCCATCTTGGCTCTGCCTCTAACATTTCTAATACAATATTAAATAATGGAGGTAATAATGGGCATCCTTGCTTCATCCCTGATTGTTTTGGGAAAGCTCCTATTTCAGATAATGTTCACTGATGGTTTTAGATAAATATTAAGGTAAGTTCTATTTATTGCTGTGCTTACTAATTTTTTTTAATTAGGAAAAGATGTATTTTGTCAAAGCTTTTTCTGCATATATTGAGATAATCATATAGTTTCTGATGATTTTATTGTTGATATAGTCAATTACGCTGATACTTTTCCTAATATTGAAGGAGCCCTACATTCCTGATGCAAATCCTACCCGATCATAGTGTATGATCCTTGTGATGTATCGTTGTAATCTTTTTGCTAGCATTACGTTTAAAAATTTTCAGCAATATTCACTAGGGAGATTGGTCTATAATTTTTTTCAGTGTTTTGTGTCTTCCTGGTTTAGGTATCAACAACAAATTTGTCTCATAAAATGAGTTTGGTAAGAATCTTTCTTCACTTATTTCCTCAAATAATTTATGTAGTATTGGGATTAATTTTTTTTAATGTTTGGTAGAATTCATTTGTGAATCCATTTGAATTTGGAGATTTTTTCTCAGAATGTTCACTGATAGCTTGTTCTATTTCATTTTTTAAAAATCATGTTATTTAAGTATTTTGATAATTCTGTTCATATGAGTAATTTGTATCTTTATAGATATTCACCCATAACAATTAGATTGTCAATTTTATTGGCATTTAATTGTGCAAAATAATTCCTAACTTTTGTCTTAATTTTCATTTCACTTGTGATGAATTTACCCCTTTTGTTTTTGATAATAATAATAATTTGGATTTCTTTTTTCTTTTTTAAATCAAATTAACCAAAAGTTTATATATTTTATTATTTTTTCATCAGACTAGCTCTTAGGGGTAGCTAGATGGTGCAGTGGATAAAGCACTGGCCCTGGATTCAGGAGTACCTGAGTTCAAATCTGGCCTCAGATACTTAACACTTACTAGCTGTGTGACCCTGGGCAAGTCACTTAACCCCAATTGCCTAACCAAAAACAAACAAACAAAAACTAGCTCTTAGTTTTATTTATTAATTCTATAATTTTCTTACTTTCAATTCTATTAATATTTGATTTCAGAATTTCAAATTTAAAATTTAATTGGGGATTTTTAATTTATCCCTTTTCTAGCTTTTTTAGTTGCATGACAAATTTATTGATGTCCTCTTTCTCTGTTTTATTCATGTAAGCATTTAGAGATAAATTTCCCCCAGGAACTGCTTTTTGCTGGATCCCATAACTTTTGTTATGTTGTCTTATTGTTGTCATTCTCTCTCTCTTTTTTTTTTTTTTGTGAGGCAATTGGGGTTAAGTGACTTGCCAAGGGTCACACAGCGAGTAAGTGTCAAATGTCTGAGGCCGGATTTGAACTCAGGTACTCCTAATTCCAGGGCTGGTGCTCTGTCCACTGTGCCACCTAGCTGCCCCATCATTCTCTTTAATGAAGTTATTCATTATTTCTATTTCTTTTTGTTTGACTCATTCTTTAGTGTGAGATTATTTCATTTCCAATTAATTTTAAGTCTGCTTTTCCATGACTCTTTATTACATGTAATTTTTTATTATATCATTATCTGAAAAGGATGCATTTACTATTTCTGCCTTTCTACATTTGACTGTGAGGTTTTGTTTTGTAATATAAGGTCAATTTTTGTGTAGGTCCTGTGACAGGTAAAACTAAATTTGTATGGTTACCTTATCTTTCCCCTTGTGGGCAAAGGTAACCAGGAAAAGTTTATCAGTTTAGGTATTAAACATTTATTAAAATATAATAGAGGTTAACAAAGAGAAAGCAAGTGTCTCCAAAAGAATAGGAAAACCCTAACTACCACAACCACTCCTGGTTCAGTTGCCATCCCCACGAGTTTCCAACCACCAACTGACAAAACCAACTGCCTCACACACTGCTTCAAGCTGATTGCTTGAGAGTGGTTTCATGTTGATGTGAGGTAACTTTAGACTCTGAACCTTAGAAAGGTCAACCTATGCTCTCACAGCAGGGGACCTCTTATAATAATTTTCTCACAGTCCTATGTCCTATGTACTGCTTAAACAAATGTATATTCTTTTCTTTCTTCATTCAATTTTCTCCATAGTTTTGTCATATCTAACTGCTCAAAAATTATATTCACCTCTTTACATTCTCTCTTATTTATTATGTGGTGACATTTATCTAGTTCGGAAAGGGGAAAGTTAAGACCCTGCACTTGTATAATTTTGCTGTCCTCCTGTAAATCATTTAACTTCTCCTCTAAGAATTTGGATGCTACACAAATTGGTGCATATATGTTTAGTATTGATATTACCTCATTTTCTATGGTAATTTTAGCAAGACATAGCTCCCTTGCTTATGTCTTAATTAGATATATATATATATATATATACTTTTTTTGCATTTGATTTTTCTTAGATAAAAATTGCTACTTCTGCTTTTTTATTTTAACTTCAGCTGAGGCATAATATAATTGGCTCCAACTTTTTATCTGTAATCTGTGTATCTCTATGTTCCAAATGTGTTTCTTGTCAAAAACATAGTATAGGATTTTGGAGTTTAGATCCACTCTGCTATTCACTTCTGTTTTATGAGAATGTTCATCCCATTCAGGTTTACAGTTATTATTACTATCTATTTCCCTCCATCCTATTTCCCCTTTATTCTTTTCTTTCTCCTTTCACCCTGTTCCTCTTCTCCAGCATTTTGCTTGTGACCACCAACTCCCTCAATCTTCCCTCCCTTTTATCAGTTGCCCTCCCTTTTCTTTCCCCTTTCTTCTTCTGCTTCTGCCCTCCCTTCTATCAGTGCCTGCCCTTTACCCCTTATCCTTTTATTTTCCCAGAGGGTAAGGTAAATTTCTTTATCCAAGTGAGTGTATATATTATTTACTCTTTGAGCCAATTCTAATTAGAGTAAGGTTGAAACCATGCTCACCCCTCCCTTCTTTTCCTCTATTGTTATAGGTTTTTTTGTCTCTTCATGTCATGTCATTTACCCCTTTCTACATCCCCTTTCCTCTTGTCCTTGTATACTCCTTTTATTTATTTTTTAACTTTGTTTATATCATCACATCAAAATTAATTTACACCTATACCCTCTATCTATATTCTTTCTATCTGCCCAAAAAGATATACAGTTTTCAAGAGTTAAATGTGTTATCTTCCTGTGTACTGATGTAAGCAATTTAACCTTATTGAATGATATTTTTCTGTTTACCTTTTTATACTTTTGTATTTCTATAATTTTTGTATTTGAAGTTCAAATTTTATGTTCATTTCTCTTCTTTTTATCAGGAAGCATGACATTCCCCTATTTCTTTTAATGTTTGTAATTTTTTTCCTGAAAGATAAGGCTTAATTTTGCTGTGTAGTTGATTCTTGGTTGCAATCCAAGCTCCTTTGCCTTCCAGAATATCTTATTCCAAGTCTTTAATGTTGAAGCTGCCAGATCCTGTGTAATCCTGACTTTGGCTCCATGATATTTCAATTGTTTTTTTCTGGCAGCTTGCAGTATTTCCTCCTGCACCTGATAATTCTGGAATTTGGCTAACATATGCCTTGGAGCTTTCCTTTTGGGGTCTCTTTCAGGAGGTGATTGGTGCATTCTTTCAATGACAATTTTATCCTCTTGTTTTGGGATATCAGGGTAGTTCTCCTTAATAATTTCCTGGAATGTGCTTTCTAGACTCTTTTTTTGATCATGGTTTTTAGGTTGTCTAATAATTTTTACATTATCTCTCCTAGAATTATTTCCAGGTAAGTTGTCTTTCTGATGAGGTATTTCACATTTTCTTCTATTTTTTTTCTTTCTTTTGATTCTGTTTGATGGATTCCTGGTGTCTCATAGAGTCATTAGTTTCCATCTGTTCAATTCGAATTTTTAAGGCATTATTTTCCTCAGTAAGCATTTGCACCTCCTTTCCATTTGGCCAATGTCACTTTTGAAAGAGTTGATTTCTTCCATGGATATTTTTCCCATTTGGCCAATTGTACTTTATAAGGAACTCTTTTCTTCAGTCAATTTTGTGCTTCCTTTTCCAAGCTGTTGATGATTTTTTCAATAATATTCTTACATAATTCTCATTTCTTTTGCATTTTTTCTACCTCCCTTATTTGATTTTTAATATCCTTTTTGAACTCTTCCAAGAATTGTTTTTTGTCTTGAGAACAATTCTTCTTACCCTTTTATACTTCACATGTCAATATTTTTATAGTGTGGTCTTCATCTGAGTTTTTGTTTTGGTCTTCCCAGTCACCACCAAAGTTCTCCATGGTTAAGATCCTTTTTTGTTTCTTACTCATATTTTAGCCTATTTTGTGACTTATAAAGTTGAGGTCTGCTCCTTGGGCACAGGAGCCACTGTTGAAAGCTTCTTGTGCTGTGGGATAGGGGCCTGATTGCTGGCTTTCTGCTCTGAGGCCTCTATGGCTTATTGATTCCTCGCAGGTCTGGGCTTGCTTCCTGTGATGGAATGGCTTGGCCTAGTCATGACTGTCCTATGCATGGTTCTCTATCTGACAGTTTGCTATCTTACCTGGAGCTGGGGGCTGGGGGTTTCTCATAACTGATCTGCTGTGCCACCAGCCTGCTGAGCCAGGACCAATGGGGCCTCAACTTCTCATTTGTGCTGTGGCCAAGAGTGTCCGGATGAATTGTCCATACCCCCTCCACACTGTGCTGAACTGCATTGAGCACCCTCTTTTACCCAAGTGAGTTAGTCTTTTCTTGAAGTGTTCTAAATTATCTCAAGTTGGAAAATTATGTCTCTCTATCTTTTTATAGGTTCTGTTGCTCCAGAATCTGTTTAGAGGTTTGATTTCATGTTGCTTCTGAGGTAAACTCAGCAGAGCTTAGGCAACTTTCTGGTTTCTCTCTGACATCTGGACTCTACCTCCCTCTAGTAACAAAGTAATTTTTAAATATAAAACTCTATTAGGAAGTTAAGTAGCAGCTGCAGCAGAAGCAAGAGGAAGATGAGGAGCAGTGGTGATGGTGATGGTGCTGGTACTAATTGTTTTTGTCATGCCTGTAACTATTTTTAAATGGATAAATGTTTTCCTATGTCATCTATATCTCAATTATATCTGGATACAGTATTCTCTTCTAAGGGATCTCATTAGTTCTTAAATTTGGTCTAATGTGAATGGTGGAAAGCACTTAACATGAAAGATTTTAGTGAGTTTATTCAATCTATTAGTCGTTGGAGTTCTTCTCATTGATCTTTAGAATGTATAAATTCTTTAACCACTAACTCCTACAATACTTCCACTGAAGTGGGTACTTAATTGCTTGTGGTTTTCAGAGAAGTGACCTTTAACATAGTGAGATTTCCTCTTCATTTACACCTTTTATTGTTAGAAAGTGTATATTATTTCTGCCATACAACTTTTAGGATAGTTGGCTTTGGGGGAAGATTTTGAATAATGATCAAATGATTTAACCACATAATCTATTGGTAGCTATACATTTTCCCTCAAGTTTCCTAGTAATCAAGGGTGAAACTCTGAAGGAATTTACAATTATTCTGGTGGTAGTGAGCAGTGAATTTAAAATGACCGTCAACTGGTTCTAGGGTATTTTTGAAGCTTCTCTGGATGACTCCTATCTTTTCCAGGTAGTACTTAACTGTTAGGGTAGTATTTAGATTTGTGAGAATTGAGAAGCCAAGATGTAATAAAAGTTTGTTTGTTTGTTTTAAGGAAAAAAAAAACAGTTTGTTCTGAGAGGATACTTAAATGAAATAATTGAAGCAGCATTAATCAGTAGTCAGTAACGTACCTTGGTTTACTGACAATTAAAAATCCATTATAGGACTTATTTCAAAGAATTTTTATTGATCCATTCCATCTGGCCATCAGTCTCCATGGGTGCAGTATGTATAAAAAATATAACGCATACTCTCATGTGTAAATTAGAGAAAAGAGTAAGCCACAAGATGGAAATAAATTGTGACTATGATTGAAGATAAGGAAAAGCTGGACTATTAGTAAGAAAATAAAAATTATATTATCACATTGACAAATCTAGTAATAAGAAAATGTTAGCCAAAAAATATACTCATCTCTACTATCATAATGATGTAATTATCACCCTAGGAAAAGAATATATGGATAATGACCTCCAGCCATTAAAAGCAGTTACTGTGGTATTGCTTGAAGGAGACCAGGAGATAAAGATTTGTGAATGGGTACTGATTCAAGATGCCTACCTGACATGCTTATGGTGGTGAGCATTATGCCTAACGTGGAATCACCAAAAAATCTCTTGAAACTAAATAGAGGATCTTCCAATTTATAAAAGTCAAATTGCTATTGGCCAATTGTCATTGAGTTTTAGAACTTCTAACCAATTAATATGAATAAAAATGTACACGTAGGAGCCTCTCAGAAATGCTATTCTACTAGAACTTGTTCTAGCAGAAAGAATACTGGCTCTAGTGTCAGAAGAAATGACTTTAAATCCTTTCTCTAATAATCAGTAACTGTATGACCATGCCCAAATTCTTTCGGAGTTGTATTAAAAATTTCTGAGAGTCTATTCCAGCCAAAGGTCTATGATTCAACAATTGTTCATAGTCAGAAGGCATGAGTTTAAATTCTGTCTATGACACTTAATAGTGGTTGTCCTTCTGTAACTAAATCTGCTTTCATTGACCTGTTTTAAACTTATCTCATTATATTATCTACTAATCCACATCTCTTTACCTTGACCAAGAAGGAGTCACTAGGGGTTGCAACATACTTTTTTTTAATATAAGATCATAAAATCCTACTCGTCATCCAATCCAACTCCTGTCTTTTTACAAATGAGGATACTGAACCTTAAAGGAGAAACACAAGTTGTTTAAGGTTATGAAGTGATTGATAATGAATCTCAGGCTGGAAATCAAACTTTCTGACTTCTAGTCCAGTGTTCTTTCTACATATCCAAGAAATGTCTGACATTTCCCTGATCATTCAGTGAAGAAATCTTGTGAGAAATTAAAGTGGCATGAGATATTATTGAGGAACAAATGTTAGATTTAACTCATAGCCATTTCCCTTATAAGTTCTCCCAAATCCCTTTAATAGGCATTAGAGTTTTGATAAGAAGCAAGGCCATTGCTTAATAAATTGAGTAGTAGAAACATAGTTGGAAAGCATTCCTCACTTTGACTATTTTTTAGTGGGTAAATTGGGACATATGCCAATTTTTAATTATGCTTCACTTCTCCCAGTAACCAATTATGATGAAGAGAAGCTAAGCAATTTCATACAGAATATAGTTTGTTCAGAACTAATGATTTGATGTAACTGGCATGCATTCATATCATCTCCTCATTTTCCTTGAATTTCCATTCCCCATAGATAATTTGGTTCTGTGCTTTACATTTTGAAAGCCATTCACATTTTTAAATAAAAATAAAGTAACATTGAGTAGCTTCACCTTCTCCCCTTTGTCTGTTGTCAGTGTCATGTTTCCTACCTTTGAGGAGTAATCATCTACATTCTTTAAGCTATTTCTTATCCACAACCTACAATAAACATAAAACAAAATATTTCTTGATTTTTTGTTCTTCAATATTCATCAATTTGTCTTTAGTTATTTTGAGATGGTCATATTCTTCTGGAACTTTGTTACTTTTTTTTACTCATCAATTTCTTGACTTTGTTTCTATTCTTTCTGCATATTTGTTATTTCTTACTTTTTTTTTCAATTGTGTTTGTCACTAAGTTCCTTGATCAAGAATGCATATTCCAGGGGTAGCTAGGTGGCACAGTGGATAGAGAACGGGCCCTGGAGTCAGGAGGAACTGAGTTCAAATCTGGCCTCAGACACTTGACAGGTACTAGCTGTGTGACCCTGGGCAAGTCACTTAACCCCAATTGCCTCACCAAAAAAAAAAAAAAAAAAAAAAAAGAATGCATATTCCATAGACTTTGTCTCTGAGACATTTTAGCACCTGGTTCCTATGGTCCATGTCAGTTTTCCAAAATTCGATTTGTAAAGTTTGGGTTTATACAGTTTGGCTATCATATGTAATTCTGAATTATATTAGAATTGTACTCTACAGGTGAAGAAGGCTAGCTGGGTTGTATCATATTTTTATGCAAAGCTGTCTATGAGGCAGATGCCATGTTTTCAGGCACTAGTTTTATCAAGTGCCAGACCTATTAGCCTCTGAAGCTATCTTTACTGACTTCAGGATGAATGATCCACAAACATTTCAGAAATCTGGCCATGAACAGAATCCTAAAGTTGTGGAAGAATGACATTTATTCTTTGTCTCTTTCCTGTCAAAAAGTACATTCTATTTTTATCTGAATGCCATGCAGCAGTACTGGTTAAATCTCCATTAATCTTTTTTTCCTACTTTCCAAATTTATAAATTTCTACCTAAAACTATTTATTTTACTGTAATTACCATTATTATTTAATGTTTGTATTTCTCCTCTTGGGACAGCTAGGTGGCACAGTAGATAGAGTACTGTGCATGGAATCAGAAAGACTCATTTTTGTGAGATCAAATCCAGTATCAGACACCTACTAGCTATGTAACCTTGGAAAAGTCATTAACCCCTGTTTGCCTCTGTTTCCTCATCTGTAAAATGAGCGAAAGAACAAAATGGCAAACCATTCCAGTACTTTTGCCAAGAAAACTCCAAATGTGATCACAAAGAATTGGACATGACTGAAAGATTATGGGAAAAAATTCTCCTTTTAATGTTATGTAGTTATTAAATGATCATCAGATTGGTCTATTGCACATAGAGGTCTAAATTCCAAAAAGTTACTTATTTCAAAACTACTACTACAACTACTACTACAACTATGAGCAAGACTATGACTATGACCATGACTATGACTATAGCTATGACAAATACTACAACTATGACTATGAATATGACTTTTACCAGGACTGCAACTAAGACTATGACTACTATAACTACTGCTACTATTTTTTCACTGTTATATACTAGAATTAATCATATGATTTTTAATGTAATATTGTTCTCACCTATTTCAAATGCTTCCTTAGAAACTGAATAACATTTTGTTTGTGTGTGGGGGGAGAGGCAACGAGGGTTAAGTGATTTGCCCAGGGTCACACAGCTAGCAAGTGCCAAGTGTCTGAGGCTAGATTTAAACTCAGGTCCTCCTGAATCCAGAGCCAGTGCTTTGTCCACTGTGCCACCTAGCTATCTCATAAGATTTTAAATGTAAGGAAATCTTTTATACTATAACATACTTTCCTTACTTTCAAAACCAATATATTTTTCTGTGTCTATTAAAACAAATCATTCCTATTAAATAACTATATTGAATTATCATAACTCAGATGAATGTTTCCATTTTTTAGAGTTTAGTCTGTATTTGAAACATATTTACATATATTCTTGTGGGGTTTAGAGTCAAGAGTAGAAAAGGAAGTCAGCCTATGCAAAATTACCTCCCAAAATATTAAAATAAGGCCTCAAATCAATTTCCCTAGTGGAATAGCCAACAAATAGCAAGAGCAAAACAGTTTATTTCATCCCAAGAAAACATTAGAGATTGATTGAAGAGACCTGTGACACTGAAATGGCAGATAGCCTCGATGTCATATGTCAGCAGCACCAGTTGTGTACCTTGGATTTGGCAAGAGTAGCAGCAAAAACTTTGGAATCACTGAAGCCAGAGATGGTAAAGAAATCTGGCAACTGTTCAGAAAGAGAGTATTTGGTATGCCTGTGCTAGCATTGACTCAGAACAGGGTACTTTAGACAATTATGCTGCCTATATTCAATTCCAGGTCACAGGTCCAGGACAGAGAGGAGTGTTTGTGGTCCATAAGGACTAATAGACCTAAGGAGTAGTATAACCTTAGTTGGCAAGGGAACAGTAACCACAGCTTTCCCTGAATCACACCACCTTTGAAGCATCAAAAACTTCTCAATGCCTAGAACTAGCTCTGAAAACAGCAGTGCTAAAATTAAATTAAAAAAAAAAAAACCTGAACCTTGAACCTTGGGACAACAACTTGTGAATTGGTTCAAAGAGTAAATGATAGAGAAATAATTATAGATTTATAAATACACAGACATTCAACAATATATAGAAATCTATATCATAAAACTGGGACATAGAACAGGAAGAACATAAGAGAAATTCAGACAAGGGGTAAAAAGCAGGACAAATTAAGGGAAACAGTTGTCAGAAGTAAAACAGACATTTAAGGATGGATAGGGTAAATAATGAGAGTGAAGAATAAAAAGAGAGCAAATGCATGGAAATTAATTGAAAGTATGAATGAGATAAATTCACTCATAAAATAGAAGTGGATAATATAATTAATCAGAAAGCAGAATCATCAATATGGTGCTCACATGAAACACACTTGTAACAGAGATACTTACAATGAGAGAGAGAGAGAGAGAGAGAGAGAGAGAGAGAGAGAGAGAGAGAGAGAGAGAGAAATTAGTGGCTGGTGCAGAATCTATTATAATTTAGCCCAGGTTAAAAAAAAAAAGCAGAAGTAACTATCATGACCTCAGACAAAGTGAAAGCAAATACACATCTAAGTAAATGAGATGAACAGAGAAACTAGATCTTGCTAAAAGATAGATAATGAAGTAATAACAAATTTAAAAATATAGGCCCCCAAAAGGCAAAATAACCAAACTAAAAAAAAAAAAAAGTTAAATGAATCACAAGAGGAAATAAACAGTAAAGCTGTCCTAGTCAGGGACCTCAGCTTTCCTCTCTCAGAGCTAAATAAATCTAACCATATAATAAAACAATTAAGGACATTAGTAGAATTTTATAAAAGTTAGATATTACAGATCTATGGAGAAAAATGAATGGTAATAGAAAGGAGTGCACTTTATTCTCAGTTGTGTAAGATACCCTCAAAAAAAAAAAAAGTCTTGTATTAAAGCACAAAAACCTCACAAGCAAATTAAGTATAAAATGCATCCTTCTTCAAACATAATAAAATATAAATGGCATTCAGTAAAGGTCTGTGGAAGCATAGATTAAAAATGAATTTGAGGGGGCAGCTAGGTGGCGCAGTGGATAAAGCACCAGCCCTGGATTCAGGGAAAAACACCCTAAAAACCAATTTCCTTAATGAATAAAAATACAAATATTTAAATAAAATGCTAGAAAAGAGATCATATCCATATATCGCAGTGGTCATTCACTATGATTAGGTAGGATTTATAACAGCTATGAAGAACTGTCAATAATAGTAAAATGATAATATTATTAATGTTATTACAAACTAATGTTGTTATAAATTATTATAAATTAATGTTATTATAAAAATGGTAATATCAATAAATGAAGCAAAATTTTTTTGACAAAATATATCATCCATTAAGAGCATAAAAATAAATGGAGCCTCTCATAACATTACACACAGGATCAATCAAAAACCAATAGCAAAAATTATCAGCGATATACATACACTTGAAGCCTTCCCAATAATACCAGAGTTGAAGCAAGAATTTTTATATTCATTACAACTCTTTAATTTTATATTAAAATGATAGCTATTGGAATAATAAAATGAAATAAATTACAAGAATTAAAATAATAAATGGAGAAACAAAATGATCACTCTTTGAAGATAATATGATGATATGCTTAGACAATCAACTAAAAAACTAGTTGAGGGGTAGCTAGGTGACGCAGTGGATAAAGCCCCGGCCCTGAATTCAGGAGTACCTGAGTTCAAATCCGGCCTCAGACACTTGACACTTACTAGCTGTGTGACCCTGGGCAAGACACTTAACCCCCATTGCCCTGCAAAAAAACCCAACAACAACAACAACAACAACAACAACAAAAAACTAGTTGAAACAATGAACAATTTTAGCAAAATTGCAGTAAATGGAAAATAAAACTACATTAATTATCAACATTTCTATGTATTACCACCAAATACCAGCAGGACAATATAGAGAAATTTCATTTTAAGTACCTGCAAACTATATATTTGGAATTCTTCAATTCAAGTTAAAGGTGTAAATTACAGGAAAATTATTACCAAATACTGGTCTTCTCTTTCCAAAAGCTTGAATGTCTTTTATTTCATTTTGAAAGACCATATTTCTTTTCCCTTGAAGGATGATTGTCAATTTCGCCAGGTATGTGATTCTTGGCTGGAGTCCTAGCTCCTTTCCCTTCTGAATATCATGTTCGAATGCCTCATTTAATTTTGCAGCTAATTCCTGAGATTTTCCTGATTGTGGCTGCCCAATATTTGAATTGTTTCTCTCTACAATATTGTTTTTTCTTGACCAGGTAGTTTTAGAATTGGGCTAAAATATTCCTAGGGGGTTTATTTTTGATATCTCTTTCTGGGGATGATTAGTGGGTGCTTTCAATTATTATTTTAACCTTTGGTTCTAAGATACTAGGGCTGTTTTCTTTGATACTTTTTGAAGTTGGATGCCCATTTCCTCCTTTCAATTATGATTTTCAGGTAGTTCAATGGCTCTTTTGTTTACATTTTTTTTCTTTTGTGGGGCAATGGGGTTAAGTGACTTGCCGAGGGTCACACTACCAATAAGTGTCAAGTGTCTGACACTGGGTTTGAGCTCAGGTCTTCCTGAATCCATGGCCGGTGCTTTATCCACTGAGCCACCTAGTTGCCCCCAAGTTCATTGGCTCTTAAATATCTCTACTGGATATGTTTTTGAGGTCAGTTGTATTTTTTGCAATGAGAGATTTGCCATATTCTTCTTTTTTAAAAAAATTATTTTGATTTTGTTTGATTAATTCTTGATGCCTCATAGTCATTCGATTCTGCTTCACTGATTCTAATTTTTAAGGAATTATTTTCCTCAGTTAGCTTTTGCAGCTCCTTTTCCATTTGGCCAATTCTACTTTTCAAGGAGTTATTTTCTTTTTCCAAGAGGCTTTTTTTTTTCATGGTTCTCTTTCATCACTCTCACCTCCACCCCACCCCCCGCAATTTTTTTTCTACTTCTCTTATTTGATTTTTAAACTCCTTTTTGAGCTCTTCCACGAGTTCTTTGGGGGCTTGAAATCAATTCCTATTTGGAGGGGGAGGAGGCTTTGACCATAGGTGTTTGGGCTTTTTTGACTGAGTCAACCTTTTCACTATAATACCTTTCCAATGTCAAATTATTTTTTATTGATTTTTGCTCAGCTTTTCTAGCCTTTTTTCTTACTTTTAAATTTGAGCTCTTCTATTGGGGTCAAAGGGGTGTTGTCCCAAGCTTCTTATGCCCCTACAGACCCTGGCTTTTTTCATGGTGCTTCACTAGCCCTGCTCTGAGGTTCATGGGTGACCCTTATGCCTGGTACTGCCCTGAGTGGATTGGCTAGCATGCAGGGTATCTGACACTGCTGAATGAAACAGGTGACTAGCTGATTACCTGGTGCTGTTTTGAGGCACATGGTGGGGCATCATGCCACTGGCATCTGTTCATGCACTGAGGCACATGGGGTCCCTACCTAGGTTATGAGGTGCATGGCGGTCCCAGGGCTAATGTCTGCCCCTGTGCTTAAGCACATGTGGAATCAGGCACTGGCATCTGCCTGTTTGCCTGGCTGTGCTGAGGAATGCAGGGGTTCCCAATGTTGTCATTTGCTTTCTAGCTTGCATGCACTGTGGCTTAGGAACTCGGGCTAATGTGCTGCGGCAGGGCCTGCTTCTAGCTTACAGATAAAATGCCTTCTCTGGACCGCATTCCCCTTTTGCCCAAATGAGAAACAACATTCCTGCCGATCTTCCAAGTTTCTTGACCTTCACAATTGTTTCACCTTGTCTTTTTTCTGATTTTCCCGCTCCAGAATTCAATTTGGGGAGGTATATTTTAATTCTTTGCGGGTGAATATGAAAAAAAATTCAGGTGATTTCCTTCTTTCTCTGCCACCTTGTCTCTTAGAAGTCTGCTGCTACTAATTAATTTTTTTTTAATAATGCTAGAAAAAAATTGTTAAATTCATTTGTGATATAAAATGGCCAAAAATATTAAGGGAATCATTTTTTTTTTTTAAACATGAAGGAAGGTGGCCTAATAGTACCAGGTTTCAAATTATATTACACAGTAGTGATCATGAAAACAATTTGGTACTGGATAAGAAACAGAGTGGTACATGAGAATTCACCTTTTGACAAAATTTGTTGTGAAAATTAGAAAGCATTTATTTAGAAAGTAGACATAGATTAACATCTCCCACAGTATATCAATATAAGGACAAACTGGACACAAGATTTAGACCCAAAAGATGTTATCATCTGAAAATTAGGGGAGCTTCAGAAATTTTACCTGTCACATCTCCACATAAAGGAAGGATTTATGAGATAAATGGGATCAAGAGATAAAACATGAAAATAATGGATCATTTTGATTACATTAAATTAAAAAGCTTTTGTATAAAATAACCTAATAAAGCCAATATTAGAAGGAAACCAGGAAACACAAAATTTTAACTTGAGGTTTCTCAGATAAAAGCCATACTTCTCAAATATATTTAACTGATACAAATTTATTATTTAAAAATCAGCCATTCTTTAACTGATAAATGGTAAAAGGATATGATCAGGAAATTTTCAGAAAATGAAAATAAATCTCTCAATAATCACAAGAAAAATACTCAAAATCATTTTTATTAAAGAAATGCAAATTAAAATAATTCTGAGTTACCAGATTATACCTATCAGATTGACTAACACAAATGTCGAATGGGTTTTAGAAAAATAAATACACCAACGCACAGTTGGTGGAGTTGTTACCTGGCCTAGTCATTTTGGAGAACAAATTGCTACCATGCTCAAGGGGTTATAAAACTGTCTATATCCTTTGATAAACCAATACCACTGCTTTGTCTGTAACTCAAAATTATAAAAGAAAAGGAAAAAGGACCTACATGTACAAAATATTTATTCCCACTCTTTTGGTGAAGGCAAAGTACTAAAACTTGAGGAGATGTTAATAAATTGGAAAACGAACAAAAACAAGTTGTGGTATATGATTGTGATGAAATATTATTGTTCTCTGAGAAATGATGAACAGGATGGTGTCATAAAAAAGTTGGAAAAACCTTTATAAACTAATGCAAATTGAGTAGAATCAGGAATATATTATATACATTAACAACAATTGTATATTGATGATCTATCCTGAAGTACTTATCTATTCCAATCAAGACAATGATCCAAGATAATTCCAAAAAACTCATTATGAAAAATACTATCCACCTACAGAGTTAGATGTTGAACTCTAAGTGCAAATTGAAGCCTATATTTATTTCCACTTTAGATTTCTTTTTTTTTAACCTAATCCTAAAGAATGAGCAGGTCAAACAACAAATAACGAAAAAAAATTACTAATTTCATTAAAGAGAATGACAACAAGGGCAGCTAGGTGGCGCAGTGGATAGAGCACTGGCCCTGGATTCAGGAGGACCTGAATTCAAATTTGACCTCAGACACTTTACACACTTACTAGCTGTGTGACCCTGAGCAAGTCACTTAACCTCAATTGCTTCACCAAAAAAAAAAAAAAAAAGAGAGAATTACAACAATGAGACAACATAACAACATTTATGGGATGCATCCAAACCAATTCTTAGGGGAAATTGTATATGTCTAAATGCTTACATAAATAAAATAGAGAAAGAGGAGATAAGTGAATTGGACAGGTAAATAATACAGTTAGGGGGAAAGCCAATGTAAAATCTCCAATTAAATTACAATTTTGAAATTATGAAAATCAAAGGAGAGATTAATAAAATAAAAAGTAAGATGACTATTGAACAAAGAAATCAAACTAAGAGCTGGCTTTATGAAAAAAATATAGATAAACCTTTGGTTAATTTGATTAAAAAAAACAAGAAAAACAAACTGCTGATAGCAAATATGAAAAGGGTGAATTCAGCACCAATGAAAAGGAAATTAAAGTAGTAAGTAGGAATTATTTTACCTGACTGTAGGTCAATGATAGAACCAGGAAAACATTGTATACAGGAATACCAACATTGTATGATGATCACCTATGTTACACCTACCTGTTCACAATACAATTATCAAAGTTCCTGAGTTCAAATCTGGCTTCAAACACTTAACACTTACCAGCTGTGTGACCATGGGCAAGTCACTTAACCCCAATTGCCTCACTAAAAAAAAAAATTGATAAAAGCAGAAAATTTAAATTTGAAAAGGCCTTGGAAATCAGCTACTCTGAGCATCCAAAATAGGACTGATAATCATTGAGACTAAAAATTGTTAAGAAAATTGTCAATAATTACACAAGCATTACTTTAGTTAGTCATTGGAATTTGAAATTTATTCATTGGATAGAGCCAAGATGGCAAAAAGAAGGTAAAAATTCATCTGAACTCTTGTATACATCCCTCTTAAACAGGTTTAAAATAGTTCCTCAAATTGAATTCTGGAGTGTCAAAGTCAACAAAATATTAGGATGAGATATATTACCAGCCAATTACAACTTGGTTTGCAGGACAAGTCTGTGACACTGGCATGGGGGTTAGCTTATGTCATTTCATGTCCAGCAGCAAACACCAATAACAGACTTTGAAGGCAGCTGTACTAGCAATAGTGGCAGATTCTGGAATTCTAATCCCAGAGATAGTCAAAGGGTTAGAAATCAGAAAGTGATTACACAGGGACTTTGGTGACACTGAGTCAAGGACCAAGTTGCATTGTCCATATGTAGCTCCAGGTCACAGTTGCAAGGTGAACAGTACTAGAACTTGTGGCCTCAGTGAAACTTGGGACCTGACCATAGTTTCATAGACAATTAAAAATATCAATACAAAACATATAAACTCCAAATGCCATAGCATCCAAATTTTTAAAGCTAAAATCAGTTAAATTACAGTAGGACATAGTAAACCTTTACTAATGGAGGACCTCAATGCTCCTCTTTCAGAGCTAGATAAATTTAAATAAAGATAAGTAGAATAAATAATTAAAGTGATTAAAATATATTGGAAAATCACAATATGAGAGACCACTGCAGAAAATATGAGAACAGAAAAGGATATAACTTTTTCCTCAGCTTTACAAGACTGTTTCACAGAGATTTACTGTGTAGTAATTCATTAAAAACCTCACCACCATTGCAGAAACACACACACATATGTATATATGTATATATCTGTGGGCATGTGTGTGTATGTATATATATATACATATATAATATATACATACATTGCTATTCAGATCATAATGCAATAATTTTAACATTCAGTGAGAGAACATAGAATAAAACTTAATAAGAAACTAAAAAAATCTAATCCTAAGGAATGCATGGGTTAAAGAACTAAATCATATCAGGAAGATGGTCTCAAAAAACCTGTAAAACCTGCATGAAGTGTTGCATAGTAAAGTGAACAGGACCAGGAGAAAGTTGTACACAGTAACAGTAATATTTTTCAATGAAGAATTATGAATGACTTAGCTATTATCAGCAATACAATGATCTAAGACAATCCTAAAGGAGGATTGATGAAGCATACTATCCATCTCCAGATAAAGAACTAATATTGATTGAATACAGAGTGAAGCAAGTTATTCTTATCTTTCTTTCATTCTCTTTTTTCTTTTATTTGAAGATTCTTTTAAATAATGACTAATATATAAATATTTTACATAATTATACATGTAAAACCTATATATAATTGCTTATCAGCTCAGTGGGGTGGAATCAAAGGAGGGAGGGATAGAATTTGGAAGTAAAAACTTTCAATAACAATATTTATTGAAAATAAAAAATCATAGAAACAATGTAATTAATTTCAATAAATAGAATGACAACAATGAAACAGCATGCAAAAATTTCTGGGATGGATACAAATAGTACTTGAATTTATATCTCTAAAACATGCCATTGGTTAAAAAAAAACCAACAAATTAAGTATGAAACAAAAAAATGAAAACAAAAACAAATTAAACATTTCTAATTAAAAATAACTAAATAGCCATATCTTTAGAAAGATAAATTGAATAATCCATCAATGAGGTCCTTAAGAAAATATACCCAGAAACAGGTGGATTAACAAATGAATTCTATCAAACATTTAAGAAATAATTAATTCCAATACCATATAAACAATTTGTAAAAATTAGGCAAAGGAGTGCAAGCACATTACTTTCATGATAAACCAGAAAAAGGAAAGAAAAAATGAACATTATAGACCAATTTCCTAATGGATATTGATACAAAATAATTTAAATAAAATTTGAATTTAAAAATTTAAATAATTTAATCAAGGAGATTACAGAAATATATTACAAAGAACATATATACACTATGAGGTCAGATTTATACCAGGAATGGGTGGCTGTTTCAATAGTAGGAAAAAGATCAGCACAATTGACCATGCCAATAATAAAAACAAAAATCATGGGATTGTCTCAATAGATACAGAATAAATTGAAGGAATTAGAATAAGCAATGAGGAAACAAACTATCATTCTTTGCAGACATGATGATATATTTAGAGAGTCCTATTAAACTAAAAACTAGTTGAAACAACAATTTAACAGAGTTGTAGCATATAAAATAAATTCATAAACAATCAACATTTTTTATAATTTACTAACAAATTCCAGCAGGAAAACATTAAAAAAAGAGAAATTCCATTTAAAAAAACATAAGAAAATGTAAAATACTTAGGAGTGTACTTGCCTACAAACCAAGAATCTAGAAGAACACAATTACAAAATACTTTACACACAAATGAAGACAGATCTATACAACTAGAGAAAAAAACAATTGCTCATGGTAGGCAATCAAGGCAATATAATAAAAATGAAATTCAATGTAAAGTAATTTACTAATTAAATGTCATGCCAGTCAAATTACTGAAATTCTATTTTATAGAACTAGAAAAACTACTAACACAATTCATTTAGAAAAAAAAATAAGTCAATAATTTCAAGGGAATTAATAAAAAATGAAGAAACATGGCCCAGTAGTACCAGATTTCAAACTAATTTACATCACACCAATCATGAAAATAATCTGGCAGTGGATAAAACTCGTGGACCATTGGAACACATTAGGTATAAAAAATACAGTAGCGAATGATCTTAGAAATACAGCGTTTGATAAACCCAGAGGTCTAAGTTTTTGGAAAAAGAACTCATTATTTATCAACAACAACAAAACAAAAACAAAAACAAAGAAACAAAAAAACAACATAGGGATACTAGAAAGCAGGCTGATAGAAGTTACATATCACATAACTTCTCACGCTATATATCAATATAAGGTATGAGTGATATCAAAATCAAGTTAGGGATGGTCGATAGGTGGTGAGTGGATAAAGCACTGGCCATGGATTCAGGAGGACCTGAGTTAAAATCTGGCCTCAGATACTTGACACTTACTAGCTGTGTGACCCTGGTCAAGTCACTTAACCCTCATTGCCCTGCAAAAACAAAACAACAACAACAACAAAATCATGTTAGGGAGCATGAAAAATTTTAGCTGTCAGATGACCAAAGAAGAGATATAAAGGATCAGAGGAAGTAAAATAAATATTTGTTATTAAATTAAATTAGAAGTTGTTGCACAATGAAAACCAATGTAGCTAAGATTAGAAGGAAATCAGGAGGGGCAGCTAGGTGGCGCAGTGGATAAAGCACCGGCCCTGGATTCAGGAATACCTGAATTCAAATCTGGCCTCAGACACTTACTAGCTGTGTGACCCCGGGCAAGTCACTTAACCTCCATTGCCCCGCAAAAAGAAAAAAAAAAGGAGGAAATCAGGAAACAGGAAAAAAAAATTAGTTGAGTCTCTGATAAAGGACTCATCAAATTTACAGAACTGATACAAATTTATAAGAAAAAAAATAAGATCCATTCCTCAGTTGATAAAAAGTCAAAAGATTTCAACAGGCAGTTTTCAAAGGAAGACATCAAAGCTATCTATATTCATGAAAAGATGCAGATAAGGAGAAGGAAGAAAAGAAATGGAATCAGAAAGAGGGTAATTTTATTGAATTTTTGAGATTATGGTATAGGTAAAATAAAAGAGAGAGTGGGATGGAGAGAGACAGAGATAGAGAGAGACAGAAAAAGAGACAGGCAAACAGACAAAGACAGAGACAGAAAAATAGACAAAGAACGACAGAGACAGAGAGAGAAAGAGAAAGACATGGAGACATATACAGGAGAAGAAAAAAGGGAAGAAGGAAGGAAGGAAGGAAGGATGATTAATATGTCCAAATTTGCACAGTTATTAAAATACAAACCTGAGATTCTTTTAGTCCATTTATTTAGAATTTTATTTTTCCCAAATTTCATGTAAAAACAAATTTTGATATCAATTTTTTAAACTTTTGTGTTCCAAATTCTCTTCCTCCCTCCCTCCCCATTCCCCTTTAAGAATTCACAGAATTCATTATAAGTTATACATGTCTATTCTTGCAAAACATTTCCACATTAGTCAAGTTGTGACAGAAAACAGACCAAAAAAACTTTAGAAAAATGATTTTTTAAAATTATGCTTCAATCTATATTCAGATACCATCACTTCTTTCTCTGGATATGGATTGCATTTTTCATAAGTCTTTCAGAGTTGTTTTGGATCACTGTATTGCTGAAAATAACTAAGTCATTCATAGTATATCATCTTACAATATTGCTGTCTTTTTGTTTACAGAACATTTCACTTTGTGTCAAATCATGCAAGTCTTTCAAGGCTTTTCTGACAGCATTCTGATCATCATTTCTTATATCACAATATTGTTCCATTATAATTTCATCCCACGATTTTTCCAGCCATTCCCCAATTGATGGGCATTTCTTCAATTTCAAATTCAACTTTTATTTTTAAACCGCTTTTTGGATACCAACCTAGTAGTGGTATTACTAGGTCAAAGAGTATGCGTGGTTTTATAGCCCTTTTACCATAGTTCCAAATTGCTCTACGGAATGATTGAATCAGTTTACAACTCTACCAAGAGTGCCTAATTTTTACCATATCCCCTACAACATTTGTCCTTTTTATCTGTTGTCCTATTATCTAATCCAAAAAGTATGAGGTAGTAACCCAGAATTGTTTTGACCTGTATCTCTCCAATCAATGGAGATTTAGAACATATTTTTTTGTATGGCTATTGGTAGCTTTGATTATTTCATCTGAAAACTTCATATTTTTTGATGATCTATCAAGTGGGGAATGGCTCTTAATATATCAAATTTAACTCAGTTCTCTATAGGTTTGAGAACTGAGTCTTGTCAGACAAACTGGTTTCAAATTTTTTCATAGGTAATATTGCTAACTGTATTTGTCTCCATCCTATGCTCTCTCCATGACATTGACTCTATTTTCTATCTTCTTTCACCCTATCCCTCCTTAAAAGTGTTTTGCTTCTGACTGTCCCCTCCCTCAATCTGCCCTCCCTTCTTTCACACCTTCCCCTCCTACTCTCCTGCTGGGTAAGATAGTTTACTATACCCAATTGAGTGTGTATTATATTCCCTCTTTGAGCCACTTCTGATGAGAGTAAGGCTCACTCATGACCCCACACCTCCCCCATCTTCCCCTCCACTCCATAAGATTTTTCTTTCTGCTTTTATGTGCTATAATTTACCCCACTGTGCCTCTCCCTTTCTTTTTTCCAGTGTATTGCTATTACACCTTAATTTTATTTTTTAAAGATATCATCCCTTTATATTAAACTCACACCTGTGCCCTCTATACTACACAGCTGTCCTAATAATAAGAAAGTTCTTATGAGTAACAAGTATCATTTTCCCATGTAGGAATATAACAGTTTAACCTTTTAATATCCCTTATGTATTTTTCCTGTTTACCTGTTTATGGTTATCTAGGATCTTATATTCGAAAGTCAAATTTTCTATTGAGCTCATGTCTTTTCATCAAGAATGCCTGAAAGTCCTCTCTTTCATTGAATTTCCACTTTGTCTCCTAAAGAATTATACACAGTTTTGCTGGGTAGGTGATTCCTTGTAGCAATCCTAGTTCCTTTGCCTCCAGAAAATCATATTCCAACAGCTGCCATCCTTTAATGTAGAAGCTGCTAGGTCTTGTGCTATCCTAATTGTGTCTCCACAATACTTGAATTGTTTCTTTCTGGATGTTTGCAATATTTTCTCCTTGACCTAAGAGTTCTGGAATTTGGCTATAATGTTGATTGAAGTTTTCATGTTGGGATCTTCAGGAGGTAGTCAGTGGATTCATTCAATTTATATTTTTCCTTCTACTTCTAGAATATCAGGGAAATTTTCCCTGAAAATTTCTTGGAAGACGATGTCTAGGCTCTTTTTTTTTGATCATGGCTTTCAGGTAATCCAATAATTTTCAAATTATCTCTCCTAGATCTATTTTCCAGGTCAGGCATTTTTCCAATGAGATATTCCAAATTGCCTTGTATTTTTTCATTCTTTTAGTTTTGCTTTTTTGTGTCTTGATTTCTCACGAAGTCATTAGCTTTCATTTGCTCAATCCTAACTTTAAGCAATTATTTTCTCCAGAGAGCTTTTATACCTCCTTTTCCATTTGGCCAATTTGAATTTTCAAGCTGTTGAATTTTTTTTCATGATTGTCTTGCATCATGCTAATTTCTCTTTCTATTTTTGCCTCTACCTCTCTTACTTTATTTTATTTATTTATTTTTTTTTTTTATTGAGGCAATTGGGGTTAAGTGACTTGCCTAGGTTCACACAGCTAGTAAGTGTTAAGTGTCTGAGGCCAGATTTGAACTCAGGTACTCCTGACTCCAGGGCCAGTGCTTTATTCACTGCGCCACCTAGCTGCCCCTCTTTATTTTATTTATTTATTTATTTATTTATTTATTTATTTATTTATTTATTTATTTATTTATTTATTTATTTATTTATTTATCTATTTATCTATTTATCTATTTATCTATTTATCTATCTATTTATTTATTTATTTATTTATTTGTTTGTTTGTTTGTTTATTTGTTTGTTTGTTTATTTATTTATTTATTTATTTATTTATTTATTTATGTATTTATGTATTTATGTATTTATGTATTTATGTATTTATGTATTTATGTATTTATGTATTTATTTATTTATTTATTTATTTATTTATTTTTTATTGAGGCAATTGGGGTTAAGTGACTTGCCCAGGGTCACACAGTTAGTAAGTGTCAAATGTCTGAAGCCGGATTTGAACTCAGGTACTCCTGACTCCAGGGCCGGTGCTCTATCCACTGCGCCATCTAGCTGCCCCCCTGTCTTTATTTTTAAAGTCCCTTTTGAACCCTTTTATGGCCTGAAACCAATTCCTGTTTTTCTTGGAAGCTTTGGATATAGGAGCTTTGACTTTATTATCTTCTTTGCAGTGTGTATTTCGATCTTCCTTGACATGATAGAAAATTTCTAAGATCAGCATTTTTATTGTTTGCTCATTTTCCCAAACTATTTGTTGATTTTTAACTCTTTTTAAAAGTGTCATACTGCTTCCAGGGCAGAGGGCTCATGGTCCCAAGCTTCAGGGGTCTTGAGCCGTAGTTCTCCAAAATATTTCTAGGAATTAATAAGTCCTTTGTTCTACCAAGGTGGTATGATTTAAGGAGAAGTTTTTTTGTTTGTTTGTTTGTTTTTATTTTTTTTACCACTTTCCTGGCCTGTGCTCTGATCTGCATGCAACTGCAGACCTGATATTCTGCCCTGGAATCTGGAAGAGAGTACTGCTCCACTGTGACTGCAAGTTCTGATGTGCTTATGCTCCTCACCCACACCCCAGGACCACAACCCAAGACTGTGACCAAGATCTGAACATAGGTAAAGCAACAGAGTCCTACCTCACCACAAGCAAAGACACCCCTGTAATCTTTCCCTGAACAACTGCTGGACCCCCTCACTGTCAGTTAGCTGAGTTCCAGAAGAAGCTACTGCTGCTGCTAATACAGAGGCTCCCAAGGCCTGGTTCTCTGCGTATGGATCTGTGCTGGGGATAAGTCTTCTCTGACAAGGCGCGTGCTGGGCTGTGCTACATTCTCACCCTGATACAACAGACTTTCCTGCCAACCTTCTAAGTTGTCTTTGACTGGAAAATGATTGTTCCCCGTAATTTTGTGGGTTCTGCTGCTCCAGAAATTGTCTTACAGCATTATTTGCAGGTATTTGGAGGCATCTTGGGGAGAGTTCAGGCAAGTCATTGCCTTTCTTCTGCCATCTTGGGTCCCCAAATCTGAGATTCTAACCCAGTTCCTCAAATTCAAATTTGCCACTCTTTCTAGGGCACTACCTAACTTAACCTATTCTTTTTCTTTGCCATATATTAGAAGGAGATTAAGTGCCACTAAAAAAATAATGATTGGATGTAGTAAACGTACCTGAAACAATCTTTTTTTAATAATAAACTATTTTATTTATTTTTTCCCGTTACATGTAAAGATAGTTCTCAACTTTTGTTTATTCAAGCTTTCTAATTTCAGGTTTTTCTCCCTCCCTCCCCCCTTCCCCTGGACAACAGGTAATCGGATATAGGTTTATATATATATAAATATATATATATATATATATATATTATTATTATTATATATATATATATAATATATATATATATATATATTACATTAAACATATTTCTGCATTAGTCATGGTATAAGAGAAAAATCAGAGCAATGGGGAGAAACCTGAAAATAGAAAAACAACAGGACCAAAAACAAAAGAAATAGTATGGATCAATCAGCATCTATACTCCACAGTTCTTTTTTTTCCCCTTGATTTGTAGAACCTCCTCCATCATGAGTTCCCTGGAACCCTTGTGTACCATTGCATTGGTGAGAAGAATATAGTCCATCACAGTAGATCAACACACAATGTTGATGATACTGTGTACAATGTTCTTCTGCTTCTGCTCATCTCAGTCATCATCAGCCCATGCAAGACCCTCCAGGTTTCTCTGAACTCCTCCTGCTCATCATTTCTTTTTCTTTTTTTAAAATTTTTTTTTCTGTTACATGTAAAGATAGTTCTCAACTTTTGTTTATACAAACATTCCAATTTCAGATTTTTCTCCCTCCCTTACTTCCCTCCCCCCTCACCTAGACAGCAGGCAATCTGATATGGGTTATATATATATATATATATATATATATATATATATATATATATATATATATATATATATATACACACACACACACACACATATACATAAATACATATCATATATATATATATACACACATATATAAATACATATATATATACACACACATATATATAAATATATATACACACATATATAAACACATAATAACATTAATCCTATTTCTGCATTAGTCATGTTATAAGAGAAAAATCGGAGCAATGAAGAAAAACCTCAAAATAGAAAAAACAACAGCGCCAAAACCAAAAGAAATAGTATGGTTCATTCAGCATCTATACTCCTCAGTTCTTTTTTTTTTTTCTTGGATTTGGAGATCCTCTTCTATCATGAGTTTCTTGGAACTCTTCTGTACCATTGCATTGGTGAGAAGAATATAGTCCATCACAGTAGATCAACACTCAATGTTGATGACACTGTGTACAGTGTTCTTCTGGTTCTGTTCATCTCACTCATCATCAGCCCACGCAAGACACTCCAGGTTTCTCTGAACTTTTTCTGCTCATCATTTCTTACAGCACAATAGTATTCCATTGTATTCATATACCAAACTTGTCCAGCCATTACCCAATTGATGGGCTTCCCCTCAACTTCCAATTCCTTGCCACCATGTAAAGTGCAGCTATAAATATTTTTGTACATGTGGGTCCCTTTCCCCTTTCCATGATTTCTTTGGGAAAAAGACCCAAAAGTGGTATTGCTGGGTCTAAGGTTATGGACAACTTTATCGCCCTTTGGGCATAATTCCAAATTGCTCTCCAGAATGGTTAGATCAATTCAGAGCTCCACCAACAATGCATAAGTGTTCCAATTTTTCCACAGTTTTTCCAACATTTATTATTTTCCTTTTTTGTGATTTTAGCCAATATGATAGGTATAAGGTGGTACCTCAGAGTTGTTTTGATTTGTATCTCTCTAATTATTAGTGATTTAGAGCATTTTTCATATGGCAACAGAAAACTTTGATTTCTTCATCAAAAAACTGCCTGTTCATATCCTTTGACCATTTATAAATTGGGGAATGATTTGGATTCTTATAAATATGATTTAATTCCCTATAGATTTTAGAAATGAGGCCTTTATCAGAAGTACTGGCCATAAAAATTGTTTCCCAGCTTTCTGCCTCCCTTCTAGTTTTGGAGTAATTCCTTCTGTTTGTACAAAACCTTTTTAATTTAATGTAATCAAAATCATCCATTTTGATTTTTATAATATTTTCTATCCCTTGTTTGGTCATAAATTGTTTTCCTTTCCAAAGATCTGAAAGGTATACTATTCCTTCCTCTTCTAATTTACCTATGGTATCACCTCTTATGTCTAAATCATGTATCCATTTTGACATTATTTTAGTATAAGGTGTAAGATGTTGGTCTGTGCCTAATTTCTGCCATACTATCTTCCAGTTTTCCCAGCAGTTTTTGTCAAATACTGATTTCCTATCCCAGAAGCTGAAGTCTTTGGGTTTATCAAACACTACATTACTAGCATCATTTACCACTGCGTTTCCTATGCCTAGCCCATTCCATTGAGCCTCCACTCTATTTCTTAGCCAGTCCCAGATAGTTTTGATGACTGCCACTTTATAGTAAATCTCCAGGTTTGGTAGAAATAACCCACCTTCCTGTGCATTTTTTTCATTATTTCCCTTGATATTCTTTATTTTTTGTTTTCCAGATGAATTTTCTTATTATTTTTTCTAGCTCTATAAAAAAATTTTAGGTAGTCTGATTTGTATGGCACTGAATAAGTAAATTAATTTAGGTAGAATTGTTATTTTTACTATATTAGCTCTACCTATCCATGAGCAATTGATATCTTTCCAATTATTTAGATCTGATTTGATTTGTGTAAAGAGTGTTTGGTAATTGTGTTCATATAGTTCCTTGGTTTGTCCTGGCAAATAGACTTGCAAGTATTTTATATTATCTACCGTTACTTTAAATGGAATTTCTCTTTCTATCTCTTGCTGCTGGACTTTGTTGGTCATGTATAGAAAGGCTGATGATTTATATGGATTTATTTTATATCCTGCTACTTTGCTAAATTTGTTGTTTCAAATAATTTTTCAGTTTTTCATCTGCAAAGAGTGATAGTTTTGTTTCCTCCTTGCCTATTCTAATTCCTTTTATTCCCTTTTCTTCCCTGATTGCTAAAGCTAACATTTCTAGCATCAATATTCATTAGGGTATATTCCTTTCTATCCCCATTCAATTTTCTCCAGACATCTATCATGTCTAAATTTTCTAGTATTCTATTCACCTCTTTCACTTCTTTCTTAATTATATTTTGGCTAGATTTATCTAATTCTGAGAGGGGGAGATTTAGATCCCCCACTAGTATAGTATTACTGTCTAATTCCTCTTGTAACTCACTTAACTTCTCCTCTAAGAACCTGGATGGTATAACACTTGGCGCATACATATTTAATATTGATATTACTTCATTATCTATTAATAAAATTGAAAGTGAAAAAATATAGAATTAATCAATAAAACTAAGATCTAGTTTTATGAAAAAAAACAATAAAATAGATAAAATATTGGTTTATTTGATTAAAAAAAAAGAAAACCAAATAACCAGTATCAAAAATGAAAAGGGTGATGTTACCACCAATGAAGTGGAAATTAAATCAATAATTAGGAATTATTTTGCCCAACTGTATGCCAATCAATGTGACAATCTAAATGAAATGCATGAATATTTATAAAAATACAAACTGCCCAGGTTAACCAAAGAGGAAATAAAATCCTTAAATAAACCCATATTAGAAAAATAAATTGAACAAGCCATTAATGAATTCCCTAAGAAAAAATCCCCAGGGCCAAATGGGTTTACAGGTGAATTTTGCCAAACATTTGAAGAACAGTTAATTCCAATATTATACAAATTATTTGGAAAAATAGGTGAAGAAGGAGTTCTACCAAATTCCTTTTATGACACAAATATGGTGGTGATACCAAAACCAGGCAAAGCAAAAACAGAGAAAGAAAATTATAGACCAATTTCCCTAGATTACAGCAAGTGATCACCAGGATAATACACTATGACCAGGTGGGATTTATACCAGGAATGCAGGGCTGGTTCAACATTAGGAAAACTATTAACATAATCAACCACTTCAATAAGAAAACCAACCAAAATCATATGATTATCTCAATAGATGCAGAGAATGCTTTTGACAAAGTACAACACCCATTCCTAATAAAAACATTAGAGAGTTTAGGAATAGGGGGAGCTTTCCTTAGAATAATAAACAGTATCTACCTAAAGCCATCAGCAAGTATTATATGCAATGGAGATAAATTAGAGGCCTTCCCAATAAGATCAGGGGTGAAACAGGGATGTCCATTACCACCCCTATTATTTAATATTGTACTAGAAATGTTAGCTTTAGCAATCAGAGAAGAGAAAGGAATTAAAGGAATTAGGGTAGGCAAGGAGGAAAAAAACTATCACTCTTTGCAGATGATATGATGGTATATTTAAAGAATCATAGAGAATCAACTCAAAAATTACTTGAAACAATTAACAACTTTAGCAAAGTAGCAGGATATAAAATAAATCCACATAAATCATCAGCATTTCTATACATGACCAACAAAGTCCAGCAGCAAGAGATAGAAAGAGAAATTCCATTTAAAGTAACGGTAGGTAATATAAAATACTTGGGAGTCTACTTGCCAAGACAAACCCAGGAACTCTATGAACACAATTACCAAACACTCTTCACACAAATCAAATCAGATCTAAATAATTGGAAAGATATCAATTGCTCATGGATAGGCAGAGCTAATATAGTAAAAATGACAATACTGCCTAAATTAATTTACTTATTCAGTGCCCATACCAATCAGACTACCTAAAAATTATTTTATAGAGCTAGAAAAAATAATAACAAAATTCATCTGGAAAAACAAAAAATCAAGAATATCCAGGGAAATAATGAAAAAAAATGCACAGGAAGGTGGGTTAGCGGTCCCAAACCTGGAGCTTTACTATAAAGCAGCAGTCATCAAAACTATCTGGGACTGGCTAAAAAATAGAGTGGTAGATCAATGGAATAGGCTAGGCTCAGGAAATGCAGTAATAAATGACACTAGTAATGTACTGTTTGATTGTACTGTTTCAAAGACTCCAGCTTCTGGGATAGGAAGTCAGTATTTGACAAAAACTGCTGGGAAAACTGGCAGAAATTAGGCATAGACCAACGTCTTACACCTTATACTAAAAAAAAGTCAAAATGGATACATGATTTAGACATAAGTGGTGATACCATAGGTAAATTAGGAGAGAAAAGAATAGTCTACCTATCAGATCTTTGGAAAGGAAAACTGTTTAAGACCAAACAAGGGATAGAGTATATTATAAAATGCAAAATGGATGATTTTGATTACATTAAATTAAAAAGGTTTTGTACAAACAGAAGGAATTACTCCAAAATTAGAAGGGAGGCAGAAAACTGGGAAATAATTTTTGTGGCCATTACTTCTGATAAAGGCCTCATCTCTAAAATACATAGGGAACTAAATCAAATTTATAAGAATCCAAGTCATTCCCCAATTGAGAAATGGTCAAAGGATATGAACAGGCAGTTTTCTGATGAAACCAAAGCTATCTATTCCCATATGAAAAAATGCTCTAAATGTCTAATGATTAGAGAGAGGCAAATTAAAACATCTCTGAGGTACCACCTGACACCTATCAGATTGGCCAAAATGACAAAAAGTAAAATAATAAATGTTGGAGAAACTGTGGGAAAATTGGAACACTAATGCATTGTTGGTGGAGCTGTGAACTGATCCAACCATTCTGGAGAGCAATTTGGAATTATGCCCAAAGGGCTACAAAGCTGTGCCTACCCTTTGATCCAGCAATACCACTTTTGGATCTTTTTCCCAAAGAGATCCCAATAGTGATTTAGAGCATTTTTTCATATGGGAATAGATAGCTTTGGTTTCTTCATCAGAAAACTGCCTGTTCATATCCCTTGACCATTTCTCAATTGGGATTCATAACCTTTGACCCAGCAATACCACTTTTGGGTCTTTTTCCCAAAGAGATCATGGAAAGGGCAGAGGGACCCACATGTACAAAAATATTTATAGCTGCTCTTTACGTGGTGGCAAGGAATTGGAAGTTGAGGGGGGTGCCCATCAATTGGGGAATGGCTGGGCAAGTTGTGTTATATGAATACAATGGAATTCTATTGTGCTGTAAGAAATGATGAGCAGGAGGAGTTCAGAGAAACCTGGAGTGTCCTTCGTGAGCTGATGATGAGTGAGATGAACAGAACCAGAAGAACACTGTACACAGTGTCATCAACATCAACTTCTGTGATGGACTATATTCTTCTCACCAATGCAATGGTACAGAAGAATTCCAGGGAACTCATGATAGAAGAAGATCTCCAAATCCAAGAAAAAAAAATGCAGAGTATAGATGCTGAATGAACCATACTATTTCCTTTGGTTTTGGTGCTGTTGTTTTTTTTTTCTATTTTGAGGTTTTTCCTCATCGCTCTGATTTTTTCTCTTATAACATGACTGATGCAGAAATAGGATTAATGTTATTATGTGTATATATATGTTTATATGTATAAGTGTGTGTGTGTGTGTGAGTATATATATATATATATATATATATATATATATATGTAACCTGTATCAGATTACCTGCTGTCTAGGAAAGGGGGGAGGGACAGGAGGGGAGGGAGAAAAATCTGAAATTGTCAAGCTTGTATAAACAAAAGTTGAGAACTATCTTTACATGTAGTGGAAAAAAATAAAGTACTTTATTAATTTAAAAAAAATATTCTTTAGGGAAATTGGTCTATAATTTTCTTTCTCTGTTTTTGCTTTGCCTGGTTTTGGTATCACCACCATATTTATATCATAAAACGAATTTGGTAGAACTCCTTCAGCTATTTTTCCAAATAATTTGTATAATATTGGAATTAATTGTTCTTTACATGTTTGGTAAAATTCACCTGTAAACCAAGCTGGCCCTGGGGATTTTTTCTTAGGGAGTTCATTAATGGCTTGTTCAATTTCTTTTTCTAATATAGGCTTATATAAGGATTTTATTTCCTCTTCAGTTAACCTGGGCAGTTTGTATTTTTCCATTTCATTTAGATTGTCAAATTGATTGGTATACAGTTGGGCAAAATAATTCCTAATTATTGTTTTAATTTCCACTTCATTGGTGGTAACATCAACCTTTTCGTTTTTGATACTGGCAATTTGGTTTTCCTCTTTCTTTTTTTAATCAAATTAGCTAATATTTTATCTATTTTATTGGCTTTTATATAAAACCAGGTCTTATCTTTTTTCATTCATTCTATACCTTTCTTGCTTTCAATCTTATTCATTTCTCCTTTAATTTTCAGGATCTCTAGTTTAGTATCTAATTGGGGATTTCTGATTTATTCTTTTTCTAGCTTTTTAAGTTGCATGACCAATTCATTAATCTCCTCTTTCTCTTTTTTATTCATGTAAGCATTTAGAGCTATAAATTTCCCCCTAAGCACTGCTTTGGCTGCATCCCATACATTTTGGTATGTTGTCTCATTATTGTCATTGTCTTGGATATAGTTATTGATTGTTTCTATGATTTGTTGTTTGACCCATTCATTCTTTAGAATGAAATTATTTTCCAATTGATTTTCATTCTACTTTTCCATGGCTCTTTCTTACATGTAATTTTTATTGCATCATAATCTGAGAAGGATGCATTTACTATTTCTGCCTTTCTACATTTGACTATGATGTTTTTGTGCCCTAATACATGGTCAGTTTTTGAAAATGTGCCATGTACTGCTGACAAAAAGGTGCATTCCTTTCTATCACCATTCAATTTTTTCCAGACATCTATTACTTTTTTGTAATCTATTCACCTCTTTCACTTTTTTCTTATTTATTTTTCAGTTGATTTATCTATTTCTGAGAGGGGGAGATTCATATCCCCCACTAGTATAGTATTACTATCTAATTCCTCTTGTAACTCATTTAACTTATCCTCTAAGAATTTGTATGCTATATCACTTAATGCATACATATTTAATATTTATATTACTTCATAATGTATAGTATCTTTTAGCAGGATGTAGTTTCCTTCCTTATCTTTTTGTAATGAGATCTATTTTTGCCTGTGCTTTGTCTGAGATAAGGATTGCTATCCCTGCTTTTTTTACTTTAGCTGAAGCATAATATATTCTGCTCCAACCTTTTACCTTTACTCTGTGTGTATCTCGCTGCTTCCAATGTGTTTCTTGTAAACAGCATATTGTAGGATTCTGGTTTTTATACACTCTGCAATTAATTTCCACTTTATAGCAGGGTTTATCCCATTCACATTGACAGATATTATTACTAACTGTCTATTCCCCTCCATTCTATTTACCCCCTTTGTACTTTTTCACCCTTCTTTCATCCTATTCCTCCTCACCAACGTTTTGCTTCTTACCCATGCCTCCCCCAATCTGCCCTCCCTTTTGATCACCCCCTCCCTTTTCTTTACCCTTTCCCCCCTTTCTTTTGCCCTCCCTTCTATCAGTCCCTTTCACCTTCCCGTTTTACTTCCCTAAAGAATGAGCTAAGTTTCTTTATCCCAATGATCATTTATGTTATTCCCTCTTTGAATCAAATCTAATGAAAGTAGGGTTGAAACAATGTTCACCCCTCCTTTCTTTTCCTCTATTGTAATAGGTCTTTTTTACCTCTTCATAGGATGTAATTCACCCCATTCCACCTCCCCTTTGCTATCCTCCCCATAGACTCCCTTTTCAACCCCTTAATTTTCTTTGTATCATCACATCAAAGACAATTTATATTTATACCCTCTGTGTAAAGTCCTTCTCTCTGGCCAAATACATTTACAATTCTTAAGAGTTATGAGTATTATCTTCCTGTATAGGGATGTAAACAGTTTAACCCAATCGAGTAAGTTTTTTTTTTCCCCCCTGTTTACCTTTTTAAACTTCTCTTGAGTCTTGTATGTAAAGATCCAATTTTCTATTAAGTTCTGGTCTTTTCATCAGGAAACTTAAAGGTCCTCTGTGTCATTGAATGTCCATCTTTTCCCTTGAAAGAGAATGCTCAGTTTTGCTGGGTAATAGATTCTTGGATGCAATCCAAGCTCCTTTCCCTTTTGGAATATCATATTCAAAGCCTTGCGGTCTTTTAATGTTGAAGCTGCCAGGTCCTGAGTAAACCTGACTGTGGCTCCATGATATTTAAATTGCTTCTTTCTGGATACTTGGAGTATTTTCTCCTTCACCTGATAATTCTGGAATTTGGCTACAATATTCCTTGAGGTTTTCCTTTTGTGGTCTCTTTCAGGATGTGACTGGTGGATTCTTTCAATGATGATTTTATCCTCTGATTCTATGATATCAGGGCAGTTCTCCTTAATAATTTCCTGGAATATGGTGTCTAGATTTTTTTTCTGATCATGGCTTTCAGGCAGTCCAATGATTCTCAAATTGTCTCTCCTGAATCTGTTTTCCAGATCAGTTGTCTTTCCAATGAGTTATTTCACATTTTCTATTTTTTCATTATTTTGATTCTGCTTGATTGATTCCTGGTGTCGCATGGATTCCTTATCTTCCAACTGTCCAATTTTAATTTTTAAGACATTGTTTTCTTCAATGAGATTAAGCACTTTTTTTTTTCCATTTGGCCAAATGAATTTTTTAAGGCATTGTTTTCTTCAGTGAAATTATGCACATTTTTTTCCATTTGGCCAGATTAATTTTTTTAAGGAATTATATTCTGCAGTCAATCTTTGTGCTTCCTTTTCCAAGCTGCTGATTTTTCTTTTCATAATTTTCTTGTGTTGCTTTCATTTTTCTCTTTTGATTTTTAAAATCCTTTTTGAGCTCTTCCAGGAAAGTTTTTGTTGTTGAGACCAATTCACCTTCCCTAGTGATGCTTCACATGTAGGCAATTTGAGGGTGTTGTCCTCATCTGAGTTTATGTTTACCTCTTCCCTGTTGATACAGAAGCTCTCAATCGAGAGGGATCTTTTTTGCTTCTTACTCATTATTGCAGCTTATTTATTTATTTTTTTAAGTTGAAGTCTTCTCTGGAGGCACCAGGGTCCGTGTCTTGTGCTTCCTGTGCTGGGGTATAGGTGCTGTGTCACCACCTTTTTATGCACTAAGGCCAATCTTCCTCTGTGTTTTTCTCTCCCCCATATTTTAAAAATTTATTGAAATTTGCAAACATTAAAGACTGCTTAGCTATCTGAAATGATGTTTTGGAATATAAAGGTGGAGATGCAAAATCCAGCACAATATATTGAAAAGTATTTATGTAACAATATTCCATTTCCCATGATGTTTTTCCCTTCACTTTTTGTCATTAGATTTCAGATACTTATTTTAATAGATGACCTTTTATAGCTATATGCCTCTAAATTCCAGTTTTTGCATATAAAAAGAGAAAAAAAAAACTTTAGTAGACAATAACCAATATTCCTCAGGAATAATTTTGATGAATAATTCAAAATGGAAATAGGTTTTCAGTGTCATAAAAGTCACTGTTTCAAATGAGGCTTTCTGGCTCAACATGGCCTTTTATATTCCAGACCATGATTTGTATTTAACCTGTGATCCTTTCTGAAATTAATTTAGCTGAAGCGCCATATTATAAAACCATTCTACAGTGATTGCACACAATTTGAAAAGAAAAACTACTGTTAAAATCCCAAATATATTTATGCTTGAGTATTTTTTAAAATTTTAAAAATAGACTGTATTTCTGAGATTAAAACAGGAAAAGTAATGGAAGAAATATGGCCAGGAGATCAACCATCATTTCATAAAGACAATTGTCACTAAATTATTTTGAATGGAAAGAATAGGCATTTTAATAGAAAAGTCATGTTCAGTTCCTTCTGTATATTCAATGTCAGAATCCTTAAATCCAATATGAATAGTCAATCTCAATAACTTAGATATTTGCATTACTACATGAAAGTAGGATTAGTAGGGACCTGGAACTATAATATCAGTTGCTTTACTTCTGTGCTATGAGTATCACTCACAGATTGTTTTCAAAGATAAGAGCAGTATTGTCACCAAGCATATATTAGCAGCCAAAAAAGGAAAAGAAAAATCTGACAAATGTAAAAATAACACAACCACCTCCTGAAGATCACAACATGAAAACTTCAATCAGGCAATAGATCAAGCATATGATACCATCCATAGCCACTGAAAATGCAGAAAAATAAAAGAATAAACATTTAGGACCTCAATAGTTTTATACAAGATTATGAGTTTTCACCAAAATGTGATTCTGTATCCCTTGAAGCAGAGGTTCCCAACCTGGGGTCCACAGATTGAATACATGATACCTGTGAAATTGCTTGGTGAAAAATCAAATATATTTTAATAAAATAAATTCCTTTTTAATTCTACAGATTATTCTGAGGAATATGCAAATATCACCACACTTAACAAAAGAATTGATCTCTCACAGACACACAGAGTTAAGAATCTTGCTTTACAACGTGTTTATGTGTAGTTATTCTCCTTCATAGTATTATATTGACCATGGGATGGAGAGAATGACTGCTTTTTTTATTTCCCTGCAATTTCAGAATAACTAGGTGAGAAGGGTAAATCTGAAGGAAAAACTGCCCTTCAAATTTGGAAAAACAGTCTTCCTATACCCACCGATTTTTTTTAATATCCATTTTTTAAAAATGGCCTTTTTGAAATACTTAGATGCTCTGGAGTAAGATGGTGTGGGGTTGCCAGAATTTGGTGATAGCTAAGGACCTTCAGTTAGATTAACATCAGATCATTTGTGGTGTCTAAAAACATGAACCTAACATGAATGGCAAAAGAAATTTGATTACTGAAGGACTGCTGTAGGGCTATCCTTTTAATCTTCACTAATAAATGACACTAGTAAAACTCAAGGGAAAGGAATATAATATTCAGTAAATAAAATAAGTGCTTAGATATAAGATGATAAGTGTCTAGAATTAGGGACTAAAAATTGTCAGGAAAAAAAATTAGAGGTCTTAGAGATCAAATCCAGAACATGAGTCAGAAGCCTAAAGCTTCTCTTTAAAAGTAGGTATGAAAAATAGGATTATAGTATGAAATGGTCTTTCCTAATAATCCTTTACTCTGAATCTAAACTACAGGTCTTGGTTCTGAAAGTTGAGATAGATGTGAGGGTATACTGAAAAAGAAAATCAAGAATATCACCTTTTAAAGGAAACTGGGTAAGCTTTTTGGTTTCTAAAAGTATATATTAAAGGTATTCAAATAATCAGATTTTAACTAAGCATCTTTTAGTTGCTGGACATTTTGGTATACAAAAGAAATGGAAAGACAAAATCTTCAATGTTATCACAATGTAGGGGGATACAAAAGGTTTTATTAAATGGAGAGGAATCTAATAAAGCAACAAGTACTGAAATATATTACTAAATTGTGTGTAAGACTTCAACCATATCCTACCTAGCATTTGATTATCTACTTTATTGAAAGGAGCAAACAGAGATATACTATGTAATGCATTTTCAGCTATTATTTTTTGTTGTACAAGTTTTTAGTCATGTCTGGCTCTTTGAGATGCTGTGGCCCATAGCATGCCAATACTGTCTATGATGGAATTTGTTTGTTTATTTGTTTGTTTTTTGGCAAAGGTTAAGTGATTTACCCAAATCACACAGCTAGTGAGTGTCTGAGGTCAGATTTGAACTCATCTTCCTTATTCCAGGGCTCACTTTCTCCCTTAGACATGTAGCTGACTGGCTTTTGTTGTTACAGTAAAATGCATGAAATGCATATTTCAATAAGTGTTTTTTAGTGGTTGAGGGTGAGGGTTAACAGCACTCTTAACTCCTGGTCCAGCTACATTACTTATCAACCTAAAGCTCAATCGCATTCTTCTGTTTCTATCAAAATTCAGGATTTCAAATAGTGGGAACAAGGCTAATGATATCATTAAGACAACCTCCCCTTCCCCATTCTTGAGGATGGACTCCACCAAAATTATAAGAGACAGATAAATATTTACCTTCTAAATTTTAGAAAAGGATTAATGGAAGACTCAAATTTATTCCTCAGCCTAATAAAAAAAAAATTCCTTGTTCAGTCAAAGCTCATTTCTTCTCTTCATTTACGATTTCACTGTTGATACAAAGCAGCTAATTTTCTCCATTCAAGTAATACAGGTTCATATCTAGGGTACTTCTTGCTTGTTATTTGTTCATTTTTTTTCTTTCTTGGAACTATAACTCAGTCCTATCTTTTCTACAGGAGACTACTGGAGGTAAATGTGGAAAACAATTTTATTTCTCTAAGAAAGGGAAAACTTTGGATTATCTTGGTTGCAATGTAACACATCTATTATAAAAAATAGTATTCACAAATAAATTTAATCTTTCATTAAGCTAGTCCCTAAGAAGATAATATACTATGCACTCTGTCAATGAAGACAATTAACATTGTAGAAAATGAAGAACTCTTGAAAATATTATGTTCTTGGGGGGGCAGCTAGGTGGCACAGTGTATAAAGCACAGGCCCTGGATTGAGGAGGAACTGAGTTCAAATCCAGTCTCAGACATTTGACATTTACTAGCTGTGTTACCCTGGGCAAGTCACTTAGCCCTCATTGCCCAGCAAAAAAAAAATAATATTTTGTTCTTGTTTAGATTTTTTTTCTTTTCTCTTCATTACATTTTTAGTAGATATTGGTAGTTGAAGAGAGATTACTACAAAGAGATTTTTATATTAAAAATCAATAATTTTATAATATTTATAATAACTATATGCAAAAAACCCCCAAAAAACAATATTTTATTTTGGTTTTGCTTATAAGAATATCCATAGCTGAATATGTGTGTGTATGTGTGTGTGTTTTCACTTAAGTGTTGGGGAAGATAGAGGAATAAAAGACAATGTAAATGGAATACAAGGAAACATTCTCTCTTGTGATGATAGTATATAACTTCAATTCTCTTTATAACAAAAGAAAAGCACTGCAGAAATAAGACTCCATGTTTTTGATAGGAGCTATAAAAACTTACATTACTCTGTTCCAAATTGAACCATTTAGGAAACCTGTTACTGCTGGATCACACAATTTTTCAGTAAAAATTTAAGTCTGAGTATCCCAGGATACTATTATTGGAAGCAATAAAATATACTATGCAAGATCAACGAGGGTTGAGATGACTATATTCTCATAAGCTAAAGAAGACAATCAGTATGATAATTAGAGCATGTTAATTACTCTCTACCAGCAACACAAAAATGCAAATGATATACAGCAGGAAATTAACAGCAGTTACTGCTCAATATTGCATGACTTTTCCATTAAGAGTAATATGAGAAGTTGTTAAATTATAGAAAATTGGAATAATGAGGGTAGAATATTAAAGAGTCTCAGGTTTCCGGTCTGTCTGTGTAGGGGATCATTAAGAAGGGTTCTGAGGAAGAGCTGTAGTCTGTGTGGGTTGGGCAGGCTTATTCAGTACAATGGGGAAATCTTCATGTATGCATTTGTTTTTACAAGGTAGAACAAGGCAAGATATTCTTGCTCAGCTGGAAGCAGTTCAATAACCTTTCCTGCATAATGCATTTGCCAAAAACATTCTTACATCATCTTACCCATTTCTTTGAAAAGTCTGGAAAGAAGGAATAATTTAGCATAAGCTCAGAGGATTGTGAAGAGTCAGATGGAATATAGCCAATTATTACTTTTCTTTTAAAAGATAGGAGAAAGGATTCTATGACATCTATTTAAATTAAATATAGATATGCTAACAAAGTGGCCTTATCTTGACTCCTATCTATGGGATATAACAAAATATGAATTTTTCCTTTCAGGAAGTCTTAATAAAATAGATTTAAATAGACCATCTATAGCTCCATCATCTCCATTTCTACCTGTCAAGTATGCCTTTCTATACATATAGTGAGACTGACATCCTGAAAATATGACTTTGGGGCAGCTAAGTGGTATAGTGGATAGAGTGCTGGTCCTGGAGTCAGGAGGACCTGTGGTCAAATCCAGTCTCAGACACTTACTAGCTGGGTGACCCTGGGCAAGGCACCAATCCCAATTGCTTCCAAAAAAAATAAAAGAAAATGTGACATTAAATCCATAATTTAAAAGTCTACATACGCATAGATATATCAATGCATACATATACATACAAGTATTATGTGTGTACTTAATTCTGGCTTTTGGTTCATCTAGCTTGTCATTTCAAATGATGTACTCTGCATAGTAGTTAAACAAAGAGGGTGAGAATATACTTCCTTCTTCTACTCCTTTCACAATGATGAGCAAATCAGTTGTTTCACATTTGGTTCTAACTGTTGCTTCTTGGTCCACATGCAAGTTCTTCTAGATACAAGTGAATATGCCCATCTCTTTGAGGACTTGCCACAATTTGTTGTAATCCACATAGTAAAAAAAATCATGTAATCAATGAAATAAAAGTCATTTTTCTTTCTTTATAGAAGTCCCATCTTTTTTCCATAATCCAGTGAATGTTGGTAATGCATGAATAGTGCTTATAATTTTGCAATTAATTATTTTAGTGTAGATAACTCCAAAAGTATTTCATAATCAGTTATGCTGCAGGTTAATACACATACACATATGTGAGTATATGTGAACATAAACCTGTACACAAATATAAGTAAGTCAAAATAAGTATGACTTCAACTGTTTCCATTATTCCCATCTTTTCAGTGTGTTTAATCAAAATTTGTCTTTTTAAAATATACTTATATGCCACCTAGCACTGTGCAGACCTCAAGATATCCTATGGCTATGTAACTTCACATAACATTCATTTACATGATTTAGTTGAGAAATTTTCTTTCATCTGAAGGACAGAATTTTATGTTGCTCAGCAAACCATATCCATCATCACAATCCTTTTATATTGTGTAAATATAGTCAGATATTGACCTCCAAACAATTTTAAAATAACTATTAAATTCAAATTTTGGAGTGGCAGAGACAACAAAATGTCAGACTGAGACATTTTCCTAGCTGATGACAACTTTGGAGGTTGGAAGGAAAAGTCAATGACACCTGGTTTGGGTTCTTACTAGAAAATGGCAGCAAAACAAGCCTTAGGTCTTGTAGGTAGCTGAAAGTGTGACAGCAATAGAAGCATATTCACGCGCTTTCAGCCAAAAGAGAGTAAGAGGACCAGACAACTGATCATAAGTAGATTATGGGAGACCTTTTGTTGATTATTAGTAGAGCTAGAGCTGATTGGTAACTATATTTATTGGCCATAAGGAGTTCTGGATCATAGTTCCAGGGCTAAGAGGAGTGCTAATACTTGAGGTTATAGGGTATCAGGTGTTCTTCCTGTGTAAAAACAAAACAAAACAAAACAAAACAAAAACATACAAAGAGAACCTCAAATGTGGGACAATGCCTCCCCATCCAAGGGTTCCCAGATCAAAAATTGAACATAGATTTGAAAGTCAAATAATAATCTAGAAAAATGAGAAGGAACAAAAAAAGAATTTGAGTATAAAAAACTACTGTAATAGCAGGGTATATCAAGAAATAAACTTAAAATAAAACAATGTGACAACAGCTATTACCAGAGCCTCAAAAAGAAAAATGCTAATCTGACAAAATCTCAACAAGAATTACTAGAAAAGTTAAGGGAATAATGAAGTGTAGTAGATAGGAAAATGGGAAAAGAAGTGATAGTAATGGGAAAAATATAAAAAAGAATGAACATTTCAATAAAATAGGCACAAAAAGTACCAAAGAAAATAACAACTAAAAAATAACAATTCTTAGAAACTGAGGAGTGGTATTTGACTGCCAGTATCTGAGACTCTTTTGTTACCAGCTGATGATCAATGTTTCCTGACCTTAAGTAGCATTTAGAGAGGAGTACTTCCTAAGTTAGAACCATAAAAATAATTGGCATAAAACATCATCCTCTAAACATCTCCTACAAGTACATTGAGTACAAGTCAATGTGAGCTAAGAATTAGAGAAGAAGGTGGCAAAGGGGTAACTCACAAGTTTTGATTGCTAGATATCTTTTCTCCTATTCGTGGTGTCCTCATGAAATTCTCCTTAATCATCATATAGTCTCTTTCCTGGAATCTGTTTGAAAATATGAATCTATGTCTAATTTGCACTTAGATTTCAATGAAGAAACTGTCATCTGCTGGATGACCTAGGACACTACCAGGACATCAATTAAAAATGAGAACTCAAAAATTTTGTAGCACACAAGGTCCTCCTTTGGCCCTCCTTTGGTGTATGTATGTTCAAGTGCAGGAGATGGAGAAGAAAACTAGGCCAAGGTGGAAGACTAGTTTTCTTCATAACCCCGGCTATTACTTTGTTGGAGCTTTACTTGAAAGCCATGAAGTCTCTATTTTCTGGAATCATTTTCTTAAGACTGATACTTTTACGAATGACCCTCAGAACACAGCCAAGTTTCCTTTATCTATGGAAGAAGGATTCCTTTGAAATACAACCAAAGGATTTAAAACTTCTTTACAGTTATTCTAAGGCCCATAGATATAAAACATTGGTTGGTACTCTTATCAGTCATTTTAAGTAGATTGGAGGTGAGTAATGCAGTCACTCTATTGATGGGCCTATCTTATGAAAAGTAAATGAATAAAAGTAAAATATGTAGCCCAAAGTTCTTGACCTTTTAGCAATATGTAGAGACTGACAAAAATGGAATGATTCTTTAGAATATTACTTTAGATTGGGAACTAAAGAAATTATATTGCCATGTGACATTTGATTATGAGATGGAGAATAGCTAGGTCTTGCAGTTGATAGACAACTAACTCTGGAAAGAGTAAGACCTGATTTTCAATCAAACATCAGACACTTACTTGCTATGTGTTCCAGGGAAAGTCACTTAACCTCCCTTTCAGTTTATTCAGCTATAAAGTGGGGATAATAAGAGCACAGGATTATTGTGAGGATCAAATGAAATGAAATTTCTAAAGCACATAGAAGGAGTCCCTTAAGTAATAAAAATCAATTAATATAATATAGAAAATTGTCTAAAATAAAACAGGTAAATTTTGTATTAAAAAGTTGGCCCATTTAGGCCAACCTATACCCCTCCAAATGCTGGTAGAATGTACTGAAGTTAAGAGAAATGTTAGACTTATGGTTTGAAAAAAAAACACAATTAAAACATTAATTTAAAATAAATCTCATGTAACTCAATATGTTCCATTTTCCAAACAAGTCAAAAAGAGTTTTTTTTTTAATGGACTTAAATGAAAAACAAGTGAAATAATCATTTTACTGGAGAAGTTACTAGAATATAACATTTTGAACCTTAATATATTAAACAAATACTTTCAAGGCACTTGTGTGTCTTCTCAATACACCACTGAAGAACTTTTCTCTGGAGGACACAAAATATGGGCTGACAATCATTTGTACAAGACATAGTGGAGATACCTAGAGACATTGTGAAGACAAAAGTAATGGTTTTGGGAGATAAAAGGAGTGTAACTTGGAAAACAACAGCAGAGAAATGAGCTAAGAAAGAAACAGATCAGATATCAGAGTACATGCAAAACAGAAAAAGTTTGGGAGTAATATTAGTAGAAAAGGAGAAAAAAAGAAAAGGAGGAAGGAGAGGGGAAAATGTGATAAGAACTATGAAGAGAAGAACCTATTATTAGCAGAAAGGAACTTGAATAATAACTACTCTGCTGAGCCTAGGTGCCAAAAGACAGTGTAGAAAGAACATTCAATATTGATCAACATATCTTCTTTTTATGTCTGTTACCCTTTCTAAAATCAGCTCATGGCTCAGGAAGGAACAAGCATCAAGAAAACTAGACTTAGAATCTAGGTTACAGTTTGACACATAAATCAGATATAGGTATCCCTTGTACACTGAGAAAATCATTAGTTCATTGTGTCTGGCAAAAAACACAAATGGACCAATTTGTTATACACACATATATACATACAGATACACACACATATGCATACACATGCATAGATACATATACACATGTACATATATTTATATTCATATATTGGTAGATATGTACATATATGTATATACATGTATATATACTATAAATATATCATATATATGATATGTAAAAGTATATATTTATGTATATGTCTATACTTTTTCATTCCCTTTTTATTCCAATGAACAAATGAAAACAAAAGAAAACAAACAAAAGATCAGATAATGTTCACTAACATATTATTTATTTTGTCATTTAATTTTATACCTAAAAATATATATTCCATATCATATATATAAACATAGATAGTATTTAATTATATGTGATTTTATATTTCAGGAAATATAAATTGTTTTAAGATTTTCAAAATACCTTGTGTAATTAAGCTGAACTGTATCTTTTACAGTAAAAAGGAAGAAATTCACTCCAATAATGGGGATAACATGTTTTAAAATCTTAGAGAGTACTTTTTTCACTTAACAGAATTTAATTTTTATGCAATTAAATGTAAAGATAGTCTTCAACATTCATTTTTGTAAGTCTTTGACTTCCATTTCTTTTCTCTTTCACTCCCTTCTGTTCCCCCTCCCGAAGGCATCAAGTAGTCCAATATAGGATATATACATGTACAGTCATGTTAAACAAATTTCCACATCAGTCATGAAGTGAAAGAACCAGAATAAAAAGATAAAACCTCAAGAAAGAAAAAAGTCAAAAGAAGTGAAAAGTGCATACTTTTACCCACATTCAGACTGCATGGTTCTTGATCTAGATGTGGAGAGCATTTTCTATCATGAGTCTTTTGGAATTGTCTTGGATCATTCTTTTCTTGAGAAGAACTAAGTACATCACAGATGATCATCACACAATGTTCCTATTACTGTGTATAATCTTCTCCTGTTTCTGCTCACTTCACTCAGCATTAATTCATGTAAGTCTTTCCAGTTTTTCTAAAATACACCTTATTGGGGCAGCTAGGTGGCACAGTGGATAAAGCACCAACCCTGGATTCAGGAGTACTTGAGTTCAAATCTGGTCTCAGACATTTAACACTTACTAGCTGTGTGACCCTGGGCAAGTCACTTAACCCCGATTTCCTTACCAAAAACAATACACCTGATTGTCATTTCTTGTAACACAATAGTATCCCATTATGTTTATATAGCACAACTTGTTCAGCCATTCCTCAGTTGATGGGCATCCCTCAAATTCCAATTCTTTGCTACCACAAAAAGAGTTGATATAAATGTGTGTTTTTGTTATTATTGTCATTGTTGTTGTTGTTTGTAAATGTGAATCCTTTTCCCTTTTTTACCATCTCTTTGGGATACAGTAGTATTGTTGCTGGATCAAAGGTTATGCACGGTTTTATGGCCCTTTGTGCACAGTTCAAAATTGCTGTTCAGGGTGGTTGGATAAACTCATAAATCCACCAACAATGTATTAGTGTTTTAACTTCCCCACATCTTGCCCAACATTTCTAATTTTCCATTTTTTTTATATTAGCCAATGCAATGGCTAAGGTGGTAACTCAGAATTGTTTTAATTTCCATTTCTCTCATCAATACTCATTGAGAACATCTCTTCACATGACAATATAGATTTAATTTCTTCATCTGAAAGTTATCTGTTCATATCCTTTGTTTACCTATCAATAGGAAAAAGATTTGCATTCTTATATATCTGAATCATTTCCCTATATATTTGAGAAATAAGGCCTTTATCAGAAACACAGGCTGTAAAAATTATTTTCAGAGGAGAAAAAATTCACTTTATCTTGGGATAAAAATTATACTTTTGACCAATAACTGCTGGGGAAACTGGAAGATAGTATGGCAGAAACTAGGTTTGGACCATTATCTCACACCATGTATCAAAATAAGGTCAAAACCTTATGTGATTTGACATTAAGGGTGATAGCATAAACAAATTAAGAGAGGAAGGAATAATTTATCTCTCAGGTTGAGTGAAAGGGGAATAACTTATGATCTAACAAGATATAGACACCATCATGAAATAGAAAATGGATCATTTTGATTACATTAGATTAAACATAATTTTGCATATACAAAACCAATGCAATAAAAATTAGAAAGAAAGCAGAAACCTGGTGTGAGTGAGATTTTCCCCATCCCTTAGATATCAGTAATTTAACTATGGTAATAATCAGTATTATATGAGATCAATGGTAATTAAGTATTCTTTAGTCTCTTCAGCTAGTCAGTGTGGATATTTTGTCATTTGTTCTTTATATGTTCTGTAAAAAAATAATTATTAACTAGCTAATCTAGACTTGAAAATTATATAATTGGATTTATGACAAATTATAACTATACAAAAATTATAATTTTAGAGAAATTACAATTGGGCTGTTATTCCCATCTGGGTCACCATTCAAATGTTAAAATATTTTGAATGACTGGGGTTAATTTGGGCAGTCTAATCTGATTGCAGGACTAATCTGGGGACTTTTGACTGGCTGGCTATGTGACTGTCTCTGAAACTGGCTGTCTCTGGATACTGCTAGTTGTCTCTAGTCTTTAGTATAGTATTGTGCAAAAATGTTCAATTTAAATAATGAAAGTTCTTCAAAGTATACAAAACAAATCTGAACTTTATACATATACAACATATTAGAGTCCCCCCTTTTGGAGGATGTTTATATCCACAAGCAATAGATAATTGAGACAGTTACGAGATTACTAACACTTTTTACCACTATATGTCTGGATCAAGGCCAAATTTAGTAATGTGTCTGTGATGACACTTGAAAATGTTTTGGAAAGGTTACCATATCACATCTTGTGGTGCATACATATAGTAATTGTGCTAGGCCTCAGGTGGATTGTAACAATGCCACCAGACTGAATAAAAAAAAAAAAAAAGTTAAACCAGGTTCATGGGCTGGTGCTTCCATGACACCAGACTATTTTTAGAGTGAGAGATGTGCGCTATATAGCTGATATTATCAGCAAACTATGAACTTACTGAATGTATTTGGACTAAGAGAATCCTGCCTCCAGGTTTCACTGAATGGCTCTTCTCTCAGCCTCCTCAGGGTATCTTACATGTACCTGTATCTCTTCCTGTTATACATATATTTTTTCCAAGGCCTGCATCATGAAGTGGAGTCATCTCCATCAAGCTCAGTGTAAGAACAATTAGTCTCTGAAATGGTAATTTTCCATAATTCATAAATCTCAAATTAATTTCACCAAAGAAAATATGATGGTAAAAATGAGTGTTATGCTTCATAACTAAATACACACTTGCAATGTATACAATAATTTGAAACCATACCCAGAATCAACTGGGAAAGTGGTATAATGACCAATACAACAAAATTATTATTCTTTCACAAAGGATAATAAAAGCTATATACATAGTCACAATGATATATTAATGACAAATGAATATAAATGACTGATAATATTAAACATTATCACAAAATCTTCATTAGACAAATAAACCACATCTTCTTGTTCATGAATTCTCTATGTAGTACAATAACAATAATAGATACTTAAATTGATGAACAATTTATCAAAAAAACTTTAAACATCAGCATACTTAAAATGGTAAATAATTTACCAACTTAAACGTCGTCAAAACTCAATATGTCCATCATCTTACAAATCAAATAATAAGGTTCAATAACCCTTTCTAGAAGTTAGAGCCATATGCTCTTGGTGGAGAATTTTTCACCCACAAATGGTGCAGGTGGAATGAAATGGTGAGGACCAAACTGGGGCCAAGCAGGAACAGGAACAGCAACACCAGCAGGCCAGTTCAATTCTGCTACAGCTGAAAGATACTGGGAATTCAGCTGTAAAGATACTTGGATAGAATTTTTTTGTTAGAGCCACAAGTGACTTAGCAATTTTACCAAAACAGGGTATCCATTGCCTGCAATACCCAGCTGATCCCAGAATGGCCTTTAGCTGCTTCTTAGTTAATTTTGCCACTCTTTGGGCTTCTAATAAACAATCATAATATGCATCCTCAACCTTAAGGGTTACATGGGGTTTGTTACTGTGGGGAGCAGAATGGAATGGAAAAAAAGAGTTAATGTATTTAAAGTCTAAAAAATAAAATTTTCAATACTTACTGTTGTCCATTCCTCCCCTGTATACTATCATTTTTCCATATTTCCCTCATCTTTACCCTTTTTAGAGAGTCTGTGACTGTCCTCAGGTTGCTCCTTTATATCTCTCTGAAAAGGCCTATAACTGTTTTGACTCTGTTTCTCTGTATCTCCCTGATAAGATCTACATCTAATTTGATTTTGTTTATAATAAGGCCTATAATTACTTTGATTCTGTCATTCTGTACCTTCCTGATAGGGTCTTCTAAAGTTATTCTGATTCTGTTGGTAATAAGGCCTGTAATTGCCTTGGTTGTTTCCTCTTTGCAAAAAATTTCTCTGATTATTTATATTGCCGCTAAAAACATCTTTGAAGTTTTCAGTCATTACCTGTCTTCTTCTACATTCTCTCAATAAGTGTCCTTGCTTTTCACAATATTGACATACTTTAGGGGTCTTATACTGATTTTTAACTGTTTGACCTGAGAGTGCTGGTGCTAGGATACTTTTGCTGGCATGCTTTGCAGCATCCTGCATGAGGGGATTCTGCTGACCTGCTTTTAAAGACTGGTCAACAACTTTTTCTAACTTCAGGTCATTTTCAGTAGAGGGAGCTCTGACATTCCTCTGAACACATGGCTCACTAAGGGTACAATTCTTTCTCTCTCTCCAGAGTTTTATTAAGAAAATACCATGCTAGAATATTAGTAATGGAGAATAAAAAAATTACAATTGCTAGAGCTATTATTATATCAGCATAATAAGGGTCAAAATTAGTCAAAATGCCCCTAGTAATATTAATCATTGGTTCAATGGGTAAAACAGACAATATACAGTCCCAGAACAACCAAATGAAAAAAAGGCAAGAAATAAAAAAAAAAATATTCAGTCATGGTTCAATATAATTGCTAAGGCTTTTCTCTGCTAGAGGCTTTCAAAAAAATTAAGGGAAGTAGTGGGTAGAAAATGTTTTTGTTTTCTTTTTATATAAAAAAAAATTTCCTAGTAGCCCTTTTAATTTTTTAAATTATTATTATTTTTTAAGATTTACCAGGTTAGTAGGTTAGAAACTCCTACCTGGCTCACCATTAAATATGTTAAAAAATTAATTATCAATAACTATATCTAATTTGAAAAATATAATGACTTATTTGAAAAATTATAACTACATAAAAATTATAAGTTTGGAAAAATTATAATTGGGTTGTAAGTCCCTTCATGGTCGCCATTCAAATGTAAAAAAAAAAAAAAATATTTTACCTTACTGTCCTAATTTGGTTATCTGACTGCTATTAACTTAATATGGGCCATTTATAAAGTTCCACCACACTGCTCCACTCCCAAAATTGATAAGCAAAAGATTAAGAAGCCTCTTCCATTTTAACAGCAGAGGGTTTATTTATGAGATACAATTTAAAATTAAGAATACAGTGAAATAAACTGTACAATCTGACTGCATCTCTTTCCAACTGCTGCACATGGAACTTTTTTATCCTCCTCCTGTGTAACAACAGACCTTCTTCTAGCATTCCCCTGGTGCTCCAGTGTGCCCCTGGGCCTCCTTGCTTTCCCCAAGTTCTCTTTCTCCAACCTGTACCCTTTGCTGACTGCTTCTGCGCTCTCCACTGCCTTTCTGCCCTTTGGCGTCCCTCTTTCCATCTCTGGCACCCCCTCTCTTTACATAGCCTCAGTCTCCTTAGTGTCCTTGTGTCATTTCCTGTGCCCTTTCTGTCTATTCCTCCCAGAGTCTCTAGTCTCCAGAGTCCTTCTTAATCTTTTTAGCCCCCCTTTCTTTCCATTCCTTCCCAACCTCTTAACCTTCTGGCCTCTCCCTTCCTCTTTAGTCTTTAGTCTTTCAGCATTCTCCCTTTATATATGTTCCTTCTCACCCCTCAAATCTCCAGCTCTCTGCACTCCCCCACACACCAAGCTAATACACCAGCTGCACTAGGGCTGCAGCTCCGGGGGTGGGGTGGGGGGGTGGAGCGGGGATGCTCAAGTATCCCATGCATACCACACCCAGGGCTCCAGGGGCTCGTGTCCCCTGCTCTGCACCCAGGGACCTCTGCATGGTCTATGCCAGAGGCTGGCCTGGACGAGCCCGGGATCTCTCAGATAGATCTGCTCAGGGCAGAAGGAGCTGGGGCTTTTTCCCCCTAGCTGTCTGACCTGGCATCTTGTACAGCCCACAGGGCTTTTTGGCTCAGCTGAAGCAGAGGGGGAGGGGCACCAGCCCCTCCCACACAGAGAAGAAAAACCTGAGGGCCTAAGGCTTTCTAATCTCAGCCCAAATGTAGGTTCCCCAAATCAAAATAAATTTCCACAGTTCTGAATATTCTTTAATGGCTTAAGCAAATGCAGTACTTGTAAACTTTTCTCTTGACCATTGTCTCTCTCCATTGTGGTTACATGTTCAATGAAGAGTCATACCAGTGTGAGAATTGGAATGATACCCCCTGCTGGGAGGGACATTTTAAGCTCTATCCTGAAAAGAAACCATGTGACTTTAGCATCTGGAAGTTACCTTTCTGGGGTTTCATAGGTCAGATCAGCATCTGGAAGTGATGTTTGCTGCCCCGTAGGTCCTGTCAATCAGAGCTACCAACCAATTACCTTGAAGCTGTGTGTGTGTGGATGGCACTGTTTCCTGTTTCACAGGGGGTTTCTGGGAGGGCCGAAGCCTTTTCATGGCCAGATCGGGGCTTGGCAGCAGAGACAGGCAGGATAGGGAGAGCATGCAAATCTCACACTTTATTGAAGTGTTCCTCTTTACTAACCCCTAATATACTTTAATAAATACTTAATGCCCAAAGATTGGTGCTATACATTTTCTAATATAAGGTGAACACTCATTAGATTTTAGACATCATAGCTAGAGTTTTAGGCCCTTATACCAGCTTGATTGTAATGTCCCTTTTTTAAAAAGTGCATTATGGTTAACCACAATACTAGAAATAGAGTCTTCTAAGTTAAATGACCCAATCAGTATTGAGACTTTGGACCACAGCATTCTGTGACACAATATGTGACATATTCTGGGCCAGATCAGCAAGCTGGCTGAGTGCCATTTACATTTGGTGATCCTGTCCATGCCACTAAATGCTGATGTGTATGATCTGTTTATTGGTGACCATGTTTCAATGCAATCTCTCTGTACACTTTGGAATATACTCTGAGTGTGCAATGGGAGGAGCCTGTAGGGGTATAAAACAACTGATATCCTTATACTTGGAGTCTTTGGTTCCTAGACCTGAGACTGGCTTTATTGTGAGACAGGTACCCTCTCTCAATAAACCTATTTTCTATGGCTTGGAGACTTAACTGTTTCTTTTCCTTCATCAGATTTAGAAATTTTTGCAACACTGAAAAACAATTTTTATAGTTAGTATTTCTGAAAAAGGTCACATTTCTCAAATATATAGAGACCTGAGTCAAATTTATAAGAATACAAGTCATTCCTCAACTGAGAAATGGCCAAAGGATATAAACAGGATGTTTTCAGATGAAGAAATTAAGTCTTTAATACTTATATGAAAAAATATTCTCAATCAGTACTGATTAGGGAAATGAAAATTAACTAAACACTGAGGTTACACCTCACACCTATCAGATTTGCTAATATGAATTTTAAAAAAGCAAAAATGGTAAATGTTGGAGAAGATGTGGGAAAATTACAACACTAGGCAGAGCCAAGGTGGCAGAGCCAAGTCAGGAAGTTGCCTGAGCTCTCCCTAGTTTCCCTCAAAAATATCATTAAATAAAACCTAGAACCAGATTCTGAAAATACAGAACCAGAAAAAGAAAGAGAGACACAATCTTCCACCTTGACATAATTCAGAAGATGTCAGGAAAGGTTGGTCTCACTCGGGCAAAAGGGAAGTATAGCACAGCTCAAAAAGTGCAGCACAGCATGGAGGGGGTCTGGGAAAGTCAGCAGGAAGCTCTTGGCCACAGCAGACCAACTGAGGCCCCTTGATCTTGGCTCAGAAAACTGGTGGCACAGTGGGTCAGTTGTGTTAAGGGCCAAAATTCTAGCTAGTCTGTCTAAAATATCTAATGAGTGGTCGCCAATAAATTATAAGCTTTAGCAAGAGTTAGACTTTTAAGCATTTATTAAGGAGAATAAGAATTTGGTGAAGTAAGAGGAAGGCCTGGATTCCTATGTATTAAAGGGAGAGCACATTTCTAGCTCTGCTCTCCACCAGAGTCCTCAGGAAAGAGCATGAGACCGAGCGCCAGTCTCCTCCCTCTTCCTCCCACTAGCCCGCGTCACTTCCTGACACCAAAGAAAAGACTCCTGGTCTTGTCCTCAAAGACCTTCGCTTCATGGGAGGAACTCTTCTACAGTAAGTCTCCAGCAGGTGGTGTCATTCCAATCGTTACATTTGTGAGATCCACCAGCACCAGCTGAGAGTGCAGGCTGCCTGCTGGAGGGCCACCCACAGGACAGGCAAGACTGGGCCTGGCCATGCCGGCCCCTGGAGCAAGCACAGGGAACAAGCCCAGTGTGGTGAAAAATACACAAGGCATAGAGGACTCAGAACAGAAAGCCAGTGACACATCCCCTATCTCCCAGCACAAGAAGCTTGAAACAGGGACACTTGTGCCCCAGGAGCTGACCTCAAATCTAAAAAAAATAAGCTGCAATATGTGTAAGAAACAGAAGAGGGCTCTTATCATCGAGAGCTTCTGTGTTGACAGATAAGAGCTAAACACAAACTCAGATGAGGACAATTCTTTCAAATTGCCTACATGCCTCAAGAGGGAAGATGAATTGGTCTCAAGACCAAAAAAGCCTTCTTGGAAGAGCTCAAAAAGGATTTTAAAAATAAATTGAGAAGGTGCAGCTAGCTGGCACAGTGGATAGAGCACCAGCCCTGGATTCAGGAGGACCTGAGTTCGGATCCAACCTTAGACACTTGACACTTGCTAGCTGTGTGACCCTGGAGAAGTCACTTACCTGCATTGCCACACCAAAAAAAAAAAGAGTGTAGAAGAAAATATGGGGAGAGAAAAGAAAGCAACAGAAGAAAATTATGAAAAAAGAATTAGCAGCTTGGAAAAGGAAGCAAAAAGAAAACAATTACTTAAAAAATTCATTTGGACAAATGGCAAAGGAGGTGCAAAGGCTTATTGAAAAAAAAAAGCCTTAAAAATTTTAATTGGACGGTTGAAAGATAACAATTGCATGAGACACCAGGAATCAATCAGATTCAAAAGAATGAAAAAAATAGAAGAAAATATGAAATACCTGACTAGAAAGTCAACTGACTTGGAAAATAGATCCAGGAGAGACAATTTGAGAGTTGTTGGACTGCCTGAAAGCCGTGATCAGAAAAAGAGTCTAGACACCATATTCCAGGAAATTATCAAGGAGAATTGCATTAATATTATAGAATCAGAGGATGAAATCATCACTGAAAGAATCCACTGATGACCTCCTGAAAGAAACCTCAAATGGAAAACTCCAAGGAATATTGTAGCCAAATTCTTGAAGGATCAGATGATGGAAAAATCCAAGCTGTCATAAAGAAGAAATTTAAATATCATGGAGCCACAGTCAGGACTGTAAGGACCTGGCAGCTACAACATTAAAAGATTTCTAAGCTTAGAATATGATATTCTGGAAGGCAAAAGAGCTTGGATTTCAACCAAGAATCAACTATCCAGCAAAACTGAGAATTCTATTTCAGGTGAAAAGATAGATACTCAATGAAATAGGGGGCTTTCAAGGTTTCCTGATGAAAAAAAAACAGAACTGAATAGATAATTCTATCTTAACAAATAAGACTCAAGAGAAGTTTAAAAAGGTAAATTGGAGAAAAAAATAGGTATTCAATAATGTCAAACTGTTTACATCCCTACATGGGAAGATAATACTTATAACTCTTGAAAACTGTATATCTCTTTGTGCAGACAGAGGAATATATACAGAGCATATTAATACAAAATTGTTTGATACTATGATATAAAGAAAATTAAGGGCTAAAAAAAGAGTTTATGGGGAGAAGAGGCAAGGTGAGGTGGAAAGGGGTTAATTACATCATATGAAGACATGCAAAAAAACTATAACCATAGAGGGAAAGTAGGGAGGGGTGAGCACTGCCTCAACCTTATTCTTATTAGATTTGGCTCAAAGAAGGAATAACATACTTTTATTTGAATAAAGAAATTTAGCTTTTTCTTTAGGGAAGTAAAAGTGTAAGGGGAAAAAGGGTGGGCAATGATAGAAGGGACAGCAGAAGCAGGAGAGAAAAGGATAAAGAAAAGGGAGGGGAGCTTATAAAAGGTAGGGCAAATTGGGAGTGGAGTGGTAAGAAGAAAAACATTGGTGAGGAGTAATAGGGTGAAAGAAGGGGGAAAAAGTACAAAGGGGGTAAAGAGAATGAAGGTGTTTCATCAAGGAAACACCCCATGTTTCTTGATGAAAAAAAGGGGAATGTAAAGAATTAATCATGATTTAGAAGCTCCAGCATGCACCCTGGCCAGGGCTCAGGCACTGGGCCTCTGCCCTGGCTCAGTGCTCTACCCACCTCACCCTGACAACTATGTGGGCCTGGCCAAATTATAATGATGGGAAGCTGGGTTAGGGCAGTCAGGTGACCTTGGTGTGTGGAAGCTGGGAGACTGGTCATTTTACAACCATCTGTTAATTCTGTCAATCAGTTCTGCCAGCCAATTAGCTTCGGACTGTGTGTGTCTGTCCTGTTTCCTGGCAGAGAGGGCGTTGCTGGTAAGTAGAAGGGAGGAGATTCACCATTCTGGCATTTCAACTGGATAGAGACGTGATGCAGCTGTGTATTCTGCTGAGCCCTGGGCTGTGGTGTGATAGCAGGTCATATAAGCTTCTTTTCCTCATCCTTTTTTTCCCCTTGTTCTTAATTCTATTAATCTTACTTGTGTTTTAAGTTAATTCTTGTTAATAAATGGTGTTCTGTTTTTGAAAGAGGATGTTAATATCCTTCCTTGCCCCAATGTTGTGGCAAGCTGCATAATTAACACTCTCATTAAAATTTGACCGCTATGGATGGAAATAGACACTTAGTAATAATAATAGTGAACGTGAATGGGATGAACTCTGCCCATAATAGAGAAGCAAATAGCGGAGTGGATTAATTACCAGAATCCTACAATATGCTGTTTACAAGAAATACATTTGAAGCAGAGATACACACAGAGGAAAGGTAAAAGGTTGGAGCAAAATACATTATACTTCAGCTGAATTCAAAATAGCAGGGTTAGGAATCCTTATCTCAGACAAAAAACAGCAAAAATAGATCTAATTAATTAAAAGAGATAATAAAGGAAACTACATCTTGCTAAAAGGTACTATTGAAATTGAAGTAATATCAATACTAAATAAGTATGCGCCAAGTGGTATAGCATCCAAATTCTTAGAGAAATTAAATGAGTTACAAGAGGAAATAGACAGCAAAACTATCTTAGTGGGGCATCTGAATCTTCCCCTCTCAGAATTAGACAAATCTAGCCACAAAATAAATAAGAAAGAAGTTAAAGGTGAATAGAATGTTAGAAAAATTAGATTTCATAGATGTCTGGAGAAAATTAAATGAGCATGGAAAGTAATATACCTTTTTCTCAGTGGTACATGGCACATATTCAAAAATTGACCATGTATTAGTGCACAAAAACCTCATAGTCAAAACTTTGTGCTATTTGATTTAAAATAAAAAAGAAAGAAGAAAGACAAATTAACAGTATAAAAAATGAAAGGTGTGATTTCCCCACCAAGGAAGTAGAAATTAAAACAATAATTAGGAACTATTTTGCCCAACTGTATGCCAATAAATTTAAAATTCTAAATGAAATTAATAAATATCAAATTACCACAAATGTGGTATTAATACCAAAACCAGGCAGAGCCAAAACAGAAAGAATATTACAGACCAATTTCCCTAATGAACATTGATGAAAAAATCTTAAATAAGATATTAGCAAAGATATTACAGCAAGGGTTCACACTATGACAAGGTGGGATTTATACCAGGAAAGCAGGGCTGCTTCAACATTAGGAAAACTATCAACATCGTCAACCACATCAACAAGAAAACTAACCAAAATCATATGATTATCTCAACAGATGCATAGAAAGCTTTTGACAAAATACAGCACCCATTCCTAATAAAAACACTAGAGAACATAGGAATAGGGGGAGCTTTCCTTAAAACAATAAACAGTATGTACAAAAAACCATCAGCAAGAATTATATGTAATGAAGATAAGTTAAAGGAGTTCACAATAAGGTCAGGGGTGAAACAGGGATGTCCATTATCCCCTCTAATATTTATTATTGTACTAGAAATGTTAGCTTTAGCAATCAGAGAAGAAAAAGGAATTAAAGGAATTGGAATACACAAGGAAGAAACAAAACTATCACTCTTTGCAGATGATGTGATGGTATACTTAGAGAATCCTAGAGAATCAACTAAAAATTTACTTGAAAGAATTAACAACTTTAGCCAAGTTGCAGTATATAAAATAAACCCACATAAGTCATCAGCATTTCTATACATGACCAACAAAGCTCAGCAGCAAGAAATAGAAAGACAAAGTCCATTTAAAGTAACTGTAGACAATATAAAATGCTTGGGAGTCTACTTGCTGAGATAAATCCAGGAACTCTATGAACACAATCACAAAACATTTTTCACACAAGTCAAATCAGATCTAAATAATTGGAAAGATATCAATTGCTCATCGATAGGCCAAGCTAATGTAATAAAAGTGACAATTCTACCTAAATTAATATACTTATTCAGTGCCATACCAATCAGATTACCTAAAAATTATTTTATAGAGCTAGAGAAAATAATAACAAAATTGATTTGGAGAAACAAAAGGTGAAGAATATTGAGGGAATTAATTTTTTTAAATGCATAGGAAAGTGGGGTACCTGTACCAATATGTAGTATTACTATAAAGCAGCAGTCATCAAACCTATTTGGTACCAGCTAAGAAATAGAGTGGAGGATCAATGGAATAATTTAGGGAAAGGAGACATGGTTGTAAATGACTTTAGTAATGTACTGTTTGATAAACTCAAAGACTCCGGCTTCTGGGATAGGAACTCAGTATTTGACAGAAACTGCTGGGAAAACTGGAAGAGAGTATGGCAGAAACCAGGCATAGACCGACATCTTATACCTCATACTAAAATAAGGTCAAAATAGGAACCTGATTTAGATGTAAAATGTGATAACATAAGTAAGTTGGGAGAGTAATGAATAGTTTGCCTCTCAGATTTATGGAAAGGAGAACAGTTTGTGAGCAAACAAGAGATAGAGAATATTATGAAATGCAAAATGCATGATTTTGATTACATTAAATTAAAAAGGTTTTGTACAAATAGAAGCAATGTATACAAAATTAGAAGGGAGGCAGAAAGCTGAGAAACAATTTTATAACAAGTATTTCAGGTAAAGGCCTTATTTCTAAAATATATCAGAAACTAAATCAAATTTATAAGAATCCAAGTCATTCCCCAATTGAGAAATGGTCAAAGGATATGAACCAGCAGTATTCTGATGAAATAAAAGCAATCTATTGCATATGAAAACAATGTTCTTAATCACTATTAATTAGAGAAATATAAATTAAAATGACTCCATGGTACCACCTCACACCTATCAGATTGGCTAACATTAAAAAAAAGAAAATAATGAATGTTGGAGAAGCTGTGGAAAAATTGGAAAACTAATGCATAGTTGGTGGAGCTGTGAACTGATCCAGCCACTCTGGAGAGCAATTTGGAACTATGTCAAAAGGGCTATAAAGCTGTGCATATCATTTGACCCAGTAATATCACCATTATGACTTTTCCCCAAAGAATCATAAAAATGGAAAAGGACCTACATGAACAAAAATATTTATAGCTGCTGTTTTCGTGGTGGCAAGGAATCAGAAATCGAGGGGATGCCCATCAGTTGGGGAATAGTTGAATGAGTTGTACTATATGAATGTAATGGAATACTATTGTACTTTAAGAAATGATGAGCTGAGGCAGCTAGGTGGCACAGTGGGTACAACACTGGCCCTGGAGTCAGGAGGATCTGAATTCAAATCCAGCTTCAGACACTTGACACTTACTAGCTGTGTCACCCTGGAAAGGCTTAAGTGGCATGATGCTGAATAAAGTGAGCAGAACCTGGAGAACATACATCACAGTAATATCAACATTGTGTGATGATCAGCTGTGATAGATTTACCTCTTTTTGTCAATATAATGATCCAAGGTAATTCCAAAGGTCTCATGATGTAAAATGCTCTTCATAGCTGGAAAAAGAACTGTGGAATCAGAATGCAGATTGAATGACACTCTTTTCACTGTTTTGTTGTTGTTGTTTTCTTTTTTGATGTTTTTCCCTTTTGCTCAGATTCTTCTTTCTTAATATGACTAATGTAGAAATATGTTTAATGTGCTTGTACCTATGTAACCTATATCAGATGTCTTGCTTTCTTGGGGAGGGAGAGTAGGGAGAGAGAAAAATTTAGAATTAAAAATCTTATAAAAATGAATATTAAAAATTATCTTTACAAAAATTGGGAAAAATTAAAAAGATTAAAAACTTATACTGTAAATTAAAAAAATAATAAGAAAATCAACTGTCCTAAGAAATAGGAGAGTTGTTTTTATTATAATTGGAGTACATCAAAACTACGACTAAAAAAAGTGCCTGGACAGCGTATTTCAAGGGATTCTGAAGGAAAACTTCTTGTTACCCAAAACCAGAGAATAAAATAATCATGGAGCGAATACATCAATAATCTCCTGAAAGAGATTACAAAATGAAAACTCCAAGGAATATGGTAGACAAATTCCAGAATTATCAGTCAAAGTTGAAAACACTACAAGCATACAGAAATATGCAATTCAATTATCAAGAAGCCACAGTTAGGATTACACAGAATTTAACAGCTTCAACCTTAACAGAAAAGAAAGCTTGGGATGTGATATTCCAGAAGGCAATCATATAACACAACTTGTTTAGCCATCCCCCAATTTATGGGCATCCTCTCAATTTCAAATTATTTGCCATCACAAAAAGAGTTGCTCTAAATATGTTGTACATAGTTATTCTTTCCCCCTTCTTAAATCTTTTTTTTTTGAAGGGTAAGAGACAGACTTAATAATGGTATTGCTGGGGTCAAAGGATATTCACAATTTTTTAGCCTTTTGAGAATCATTCCAAATTGATCTCCAGAATGGTTGTATAAGTTCACTACTTAACCTACAGTGCATTAGTTTATCAATTTCCTCTCAACCCCTCCAATATTTGTCATTTTTACTTTCTGACATATTAGTCAGTTTTATACATATGAGATAGTTACTCAGAGTTGTTTTAATTTTCATTTCTCTAATCAATAGGAATTTAGAACATTTTAATATGTGATTATAATAATTTTTATCTCTTCATTTGAGAACATGCAGTTCAAATTCTTAGACAATTTTTCAATTGGAAACGTACTTTTATTCTTAGAAATGTTTATGCAATTCTCCATATACTTGAGATGGCAAATCTTTATCCCCCAAAATTGCTACAAAATGTTTCTCCAGTTGCATGCTTTCCTTCAAATCTTGGCTGCATTGATTTTGTTTGTGCAAAAAAAAAAAATTTATGGGGGGCAGAGCCAAGATGTCGGGGGAGAGGCTGTGACTCCCACAAGCTCCAGATAAACCTGTCCATTCACACCCAAATAATGCGGTAAAAATCAAAACCCAGAACAGTCTAATGCACATAAGAACAGAGTGAGACTGTTTCTCCACAAAAGAGGGCAATTCTGATCACCTACTGATCAGGCTGAACAGCTCAGTATGCGGTCCGGACCCAGCCAGGGACACTGCTTCCAGCGCATGTCAGAGTCTTCAGCACCAGCAGCTTGTGAGGCTCCGATCACGGACTGGTGAGGGGGTGAAGTAGAGGCAGTATCTACTGGAGTTGGAGGAAAGCACCCTGGGTCTGAACCAGTGGGCTGAATCGAGTGGTGGTGGCCCAGTGGAGGAGGGGCAAAAGCAAGACAAGCTTCCCACCATAGAGAATCAGAGTTCAATCAGACTTCTGTTTCCGGGTCAAAGAGAAAGCGACTGTGATTACTCACAAGCCAGGCAGGCTGAGAAGAAACCCAGTCACTCCCTGGGCCACGCTGTAGCACGAACAGTGTGTCCTGGAAGTAGCGCTACACTTTAAGGAGTAAAAAGCCAAGAAACAGTAAGCCAGGAGGAGTAGGCAGAGAAAGCAGAAGACCATCGAAAACTTCTTTGTGGGAAAGGCAGACCACAATACATCCTCAGAAGAAGAAGATAATAATAGGGTCAAAGCTCCAACATCCAAAGCTTCCAAGAAAAATATCAACTGGTCTCAGGCCATGGAAGCTCTCAAAAGGGACTTTGAGGAGAAAGTAGGAGAAATAGACAGAAGATATAGAGAAAAGGAGGAAAGACTGGAAAAGGAAATAAGAGTGATTCAGGAGAGTCATGAGAAAAAAGTCAACAGTTTGAAAAGCCAAATGGAAAAGGAGATTAAAAAACTGTCTGATGAAAATAACTGCCTAAGAATTAGGATTGAACAAATGGAAGCTAGTGACCTTATGAGAAACCAAGACACAGTAAAGCAAATCCAATTGAATGAAAAAATAGAGGGCAATGTGAAATATCTCCTCGGAAAAACAGCTGACCTAGAAAATAAATCTAGGAGAGATAATTTGAAAATCATTGGACTAACTGAAAACCATAACCAAAACAAGAGCTTAGACAACATCCTCCAAGAGATTGTGAGGGAAAATTGCCCTGATATTCTAGAAGCAGAAGCTAAAATAGAAATTGAAAGAATCTACCAATCACCTCCTGAAAGAGATAAAGCAAGATTTAGCAGCTTCTACATTAAAGGACTGGAGGGCATGGAATATGATATTCCAGAGGGCAAAGGAACTGGGACTGCAGCCAAAAATCACGTACCCAGCAAAACTAAGCATCATCTTTCAGAGGCAAACATGGAACTTCAAGGAGAAAGAAGACTTTCAGGTATTTGTTATGAAAAGACCGGAACTGAATAGAAAATTTGACTTTCAAATACAAGACCCTGGAGAAGCGTAAAAAGATAAAGCGATATTAAAAGATCAAACTATTTATATTCCTACATGGGAAGATAATATTTCAAACTCATAAGAACTATATCAGTAAGGATTTAACAGAGGACACAGGTCTGAATTGAATATGAAGGGATGTTATGTTTTGTTCTGTGTGGGGTGTCTTATGTCTGGGGCCAGATTTGGGAGTGCAGAGTAGGGGAGGGGACAGTCATAAGTAAAACACTTTTGAGAAGGAATAGTTTAAAAGAAGATAGAAAATAGAGTAAATATCATGGGAAGGGAATAGGATGGAGGGAAATAGTTATGATGACTTTGCTGGGATAATATGAAGAAAATTCTTTGTCGAGTTTAAGGTACTTTAGGTTATGATAAACAGGATACTATTAGAAAAACCTGGAAAGACCTACATGAACTGAAGCAGAGTGAAATGCACTGTATACAAAACAACAGCAACAGTGTAAGATGATCTGCTGGGAAGCATGTGGTTATTTTCAGCAAGGCAATGGTCCAATATAATCCTGAAGGACTTATGAAAATGGCAACCCATCTACAGAGAAAGAAGTGATAGTACCTGAAAATAGATGGAAACACATTTTTTTCTTTTCTTTTTTTTTTTAATTTTTGGTGAGGCAATTGGGGTTGGGTGGCTTGCCCAGGGTCACTCGGCTGGTGGGTGTTGGGTATCTGGGACCGGATTTGGACTCGGGTGCTCCTGGTTCCAGGGCCGGTGCTCTGTCCACTGCACCACCTAGCTGCCCCTGGAAACACATTTAAAAAAAAATTTTTTTCTCTTTGACAATTCTTTAGTCTGATGTTTTGGGAGTTTTTTGACTGTTTTCTCTCATAACCTAGTTAATGTGGGAATATTTTCCATGACTACTCATGTATAACTTATTTTGAAATGCTTGAGTTCTAGTGGGTGGGGGGGTGGGAATGGAAGAGGAAGAGAAGTTGGAACAATTTTTTAAAAAAATTTGATGTTAAAATTTGTTTTTACATATATTTTGGAAAATAAAATTCTATTCAAAAAAAATTTACAACAAAGTTTAACGATTTGCAGGATATAAAATAAACCCACAGAAAACATAAATATTTTACTACCAATGCCCCAAAAGGAAGAGACAGAAAGAGAAGTTTCATTTAAAATAACTGATTAACATTTAAAATATTGGGAGTCTATTTGACAAGAAGAGGAAATCAGTGTTATCAACAGTCACATGAAAAAAGTGCTCTAAATCACTATTAATTAGAGAAATCAAAATTCAAACCTGAGATTCCCACCTCACACTTGTCATGTTACCTAACATGACAAAAAGGAAAATGACAAGTACTGAAGGGGATATTGAAAAATTGTGAGACTTATACATAGTTTGTAAAGTTTTGAACTAGTTCAACTATTCTAGAGAGCAATTTGGAATTTTGCCCAAAAGGCTAAAAACCTATGCATATATTTTGACCCATCCATGATAATATTAGATGTGCATCCCAATGAGATAAAAGAAAAGGGGAAAGGACCTATTTGGACACACAGACACACAATATTTAAAATAGGACTTTTTGTGTTAAGAAAGAATTAGAAATTGAAAGGATGCCCATAATTGTGGAAAAGCTGAAATAATTATGGCATATGTTTGTTATGGAATACTATTGTTCTATAAGGAATAACAAGCATGATGCTCTCAAAAAAAAAACTGAGAAGCTTTACATGAATTACTGCAAAGCAAAGTGAGCAAAAGCATGAGAATTTTGTACACAGTAATGACAATATTGTTATGATGATTATTTATAAAAGACTTAACTACTCTGATCAAGACAATGATCCAAGGTAATTCCATATGATCAATGATGAAACATGCTAATAACCTTTAGAGGAAGAACTGAAATGCTCTGAGAGAAGATTTACATATACTTAAAAAAACTTTTTTCATTTTTCTTGGTTTTTTAGGTGTTTTCTTTTGCAACATGAATAATATGGACAAATGCTTTACATGACTTTACATGTATAATCAACATATTGTTTTATTTTAAAGGAAAGGGAGAAGCCGATGAAGGAAAGAATTTGCAAGTCAAAGTTTAAAAGAAATCAATGTTAAAAATTTAACATAATTGGGAAATATTTCATGCTATAAATAAAAATAAATTTTTAATTGAGATGAACATTTTAGAAATCTCCTGTGCTGAGTGTAGTAGTGAATTAATTATGAGGATTTAAATTATTGCCTAGTTAGATGGTATGTAGTTGGGATTATGTGGCATATACTTGTAGTGTTTTGAAGAAGTAAATAGGGGAAATTATCCACAAAATTTTTGTCATCAGTGTCAAATAACTGAAAAATATCCAGAAACATTAGGACTGAAAAGAGATCAGAATATTTGAAAATTAAGACATGCTTTCTTTGAAGATACATTTTTCACTTACGGGATGAAGTAGAAAATCATGTATAAAAATAAAATTTAAAAAATTTGAATAGTGAGTGACAGAAATTATAAGTAATGAGTTTACAAAAAAATTCTTAGACTTTAGTTAAGAAAGGGAGAAGAAAAATGGTTTACTTGAGGGGGTGGCAAAATTTATTGAAGGTGTTTCTCGTTTCACTTGATTTTGAATTAACAAAATATGAGCATGTTTGAAAGCAATATGAAAGAAACTATAAGAGAAGACAGAGTAAATGTTTAGTGAGAGTAGGGTTGACTATAGGGCAACATATTCATCAAAGGTTATTATAGAAAGGCTGACCTTGCCAAAAAAGGCAACCTCTATGCCAGTACATGATGTTAAAATGGAAAGGAATAAGATAATTTTAAGAAAAAATGACCATAATTTTCCTAATAAATCAATAATTGATGGGATCAATATGGTTAGAGAGGGTTTGAAAAGAGGAGATATGGGTGTATTGAGGAGAGGTCTAATTTTGGAATAACACCTATGGGGACTGACATAGGAAATCAATTAGGAAAAGCCCAAATATATTGATACAATTTTTATTTTTATTTTTATTTTTTTTTATTTTTGCGGAGCAATTTTGGTTAAGTGACTTGGCCAGGGTGACACAGCTAGTAAGTGTCAAGTGTTTGAGAATGGATTTGAACTCAGGCCTCCTGAATCCAGGGCCAGTGCTTTATCCACTGTGCCAACAAGCTGCCCCAATTATATATCAGTTTAGATGTGCTGTTTCCTCTAGTCCTGCTTATGGCAATTGAGTAGAAGTGGAAAAGGGAGTGCCAGTGAGTAATTAAGCGCTATTGTTTGACAAAATAAACATAAATTTGGGCAGGGATATTGGATACAGTGCAGTGATGAATTGGTTAGAGTTGAGATTGAAAAGGAGGAAAGTGAAGTAAGAGTAGGATGAGACCCCTTGAAAATGGAAAAGAATGATCAGGGAGACATTCATCTGCCATGATCTTTATAAGGTGCAATCTTTTATCCAAGTCAATCTCAAAGAAGTTGCTGAGTGATTATGGCAAAGGAACAGTCTGAATGTGATAATTCAGAAGAAGGAGTAATCCAACACCTATTCCAGGATTTGATGATTGGGGGTGAGAAAGTATTCAGAGTACTCTACTACTTAAAGGAGATGAGAAGCATGATGTTAAATGAAGCTTATCATTTAACAAACAGAGAAATCTGAAGAAACATGTAAAATGAAATTTAAATTATTGCATTTTATTCTACCTCAATGATTAAAGATTTCCCAGGGAGACTGGATAGGACCCTTCAGATAGCATAATACTAGTTCGAAACTTTCAAAGCTGCTCTTCCCCATCATTCTTCATGCTCAAATATAGTACAGTACATTGAATTATGATTATGATCATTATTATGATTGAGGATAGGAGACTAATGAATGATAAGAAATAACCCTCAACTTTCTTTGGAATCATCCAAAATCACCAGTAATTAAAAAAAAATTTTCCTCCTAAGCTTTTAAAGTCGCAGGCCAAGTATTGTATCATGGTGATTCAATCTCTATATTCCATTTACTAAAATTCATGGGCACAGAGGCACTTAAGAATTTTTCTTTTGCCAAGTGGCCTCTCTTAGGGCTTGTAACCATGGATAGATAGTCTTGCCCCTAAATCCCAGAGATGCATTATTTTTAAACAGATACTGCTCTCTCTAAGGATTTAATCCTCATAATCCTTATATGCTGCTATCAAAACCCATGTATTGACATTGAGGCATTGTTGCTTTTCTCTAATTGCACATCATATCTTTTATAATTTTTTCTACCTTTCTCAAACTGTATATTGATACTATTGATTAAGAAGAATATGTCATGCACTCTAAAACAAAGAATAATGTGCCAAGACAGGCATATAACAATCTTTAAAAGGATAGTGGAATTGAGAGTTTAAGGACCTTGGCCTCAAGAACAACTTCTTAATTTTACAGAAGAGGAAACTAAGGTTAAGCTGTCTAAATTATCATCAGCAGTTATTCACAGAACACACATTTTAAGTCAGGTCTTCTAACTTTCAATCTAGTACTTCATATTAGTGATATGTCATTAAATCTCTTGAAGACAATGATCTTGTTTTATTTATATTTTTGCCTATAATTTCCAAGCTTAGCACAATGAATTGCTTATTGGGTCTATTTTAGTATATATGGTAGAAAATGACTGGAACACCAGAGAGTATTAGTGATATTAATTATTTCATTTCTTCTAGTCTGTCAGGAATACCCTTTACCTTTGGTTAATTACAGTAGCTCCTGCTTCCTAGGAACGGAAATAGAGATCTAGAACTGGAAATGACCTTAGAAATATAGGTCATTTATAACATCATTTTTATTTGACAGATAAAGAAACAGAAACCCCAAAGAAGTTAAGGGATTTGCTGAAAAACAAACAGTAAATGGAAAACAAATATTTAAATGTTGGTATTCTGGCAACAAGTTCATTCTTTCCAGTGGATTATATTGCCTTTTCACATATCTAATAAAAATGATGCCACTAATCTTAAAAGTCCAGAATAGGATATGCCCCAATAAACACCTAACTGATCATAATTTTAGGCAATCACATATATACATATATATGGCTGTGTATAATGCACACATGTATGTACATATATATATATATGCATGTGTATTTGTATACACAAATACATATGTATATATATGAGTATAGAATAGATATTACCTATATAGGATAGATAAATAGACAGAAAGATAAATAGATAGAAAGATGGATAGACACATTTATGCATGTGTCTATATGCACACATGCATACATATATATGCATATACATACATGCATGCATATATATGTACTCATATAGTTGCTCTTTGATTTTCCTGAATAACCATTTATGTGATAGTTTTCAGTTGAACAACTACCTAAGCCTAAAGTATTTTAGGAGTCAAGTTATTAGCACCTTCTACCAGCTAAAACTGTGTGTTCCATCCTGTGTGTTTATTAAAGTCCTAATTGTCCTACAAGATAAAGCCCTTAAGTCCCTGTGCAATAATAATAATAATAAGAAGTTATTTGCAATGAGAAATACCATTTGTTTGTTTGTTTTGTTGTTTTGTTTTGTTTATATTGAGGGGCTATGAGGGTTAAGTAACTTGCCCAGGGTTACAGAGCTAGTAAGTGTCAAGTGACTGAGGCTGGATTTGAACTCAGGTCCTCTTCAATCCAAGGTCAGTACTTCATCCTCTGCACCACCTAGCTGCCCCCATGCCTTTTTTAAGTAACCAGAATTTTGCTTTTAACTTATTGAGGATGAAATTTCCCTTCTTTCTCATCAGAATCATGGACTTAAATCAACGAAGAAGTTAATCTATTTCATTTTCAATTTACACATTAGAAAATAGAAACCCAGAGAAATTCATGGTAAAGCTGGGACTAGTCTTGTTCTCTTGACCTTTAGTCCATTCTTCCTACTACATTGAGTTGTCTACTCCAGGCCCAAATGTTTTGGAGATAGGCTAAAAAGTACTAATGGTGAAGAAACTAAGTATATGTGTCACTAATGTCAAAAATTAAAAAGAAATTGGGTCATACTTGTCCCCAGTAGTGATCTCCTATATTCGTATTTAACCCCATTCTTATTCTGGTTTTATTTTGATATTCTTCTGTAACCAAATATAGTTACCCAAGATTACTAAATTATTTATTCTTCTAAAGAGCCCCTGTTTCCCCTCAGAGATCTCTTATAATTGCCTTCTTTACTGAAGGTCAGATTCAACTGGTAGGCATGGACAATCATAAGGGTATAAAAACAAACATACAAACAAAAACCTGGATATATTTTGAGACTCCTGAGTTTATTAACATTTAGGATCATATATTTAGAGCTCAAATGAACAATAAAAGTAATCTATTCTAAGACCTTCATTTTAAAGGTATAGAAGCAACCCAGGAATACCACAGTATTTATTGATCTTAAGAGTGCCCCCTTCCATTCAAAGATCTGTGATATAACTTCCACCTTGACTACAAAGGATGAAGTGGTGAAGTGACTTTATCTAAGCAGTCACAGAAAGATTAAGTGGCAGTATAAATTTTAATTCTGGAATCAACGTCTAGAATTCTATAGTTCCACATCTCTCTTTTGAAGCCCTCCCTAGTTATAAACTTGGAACTGACTGTATTAATTCAAAATATTCCTCTCATTTGGGGTTTTCTCTGTAAAGATACTGAAGCAGTTTGCCATTTCCTTCTCCAGTTCATTTTAAAGATAAGGAAACTAAGATAAATGGTATTAAGTTACTTGCCCAGGGTCACACAGCTAGTAAGCATCTGAGGACTGATTTGAACTCATGAAGACTCATCTTCCTGAATCTAGACCCAATGTCCTATCTACCTATGCTATCTTCCCTAAATTCATAATAGAATATACTGATATGCTATATGCACTATTATATAGATTATACAACTTATGAAAATGCAAAGAGGCCTAAAGAAGTCAGAAAAACTACATCTAAAAACAAGCTTAAATGGTCAATAGAAAATTAAGCCTTGAAGGAACCAAGTAGTGTATTGGACATATTTTTGGATTTGGATTGAGGAAGACCTGACTTCAAATCCTGTCTTAGATTCTTACTAGTTAACCACTATTTGCCTCAGTCTCTTCATTTGTTAAAACAGGGAAGATAATATGATCTACATCTCAGAATTTTATGAGAAACAATGAGATAACACTTATGGAGTGACTTTCTAATCTTAACACTCTATATAGAATTTAAGACAAATGGAGGTCTACAGACTACCTCACCCAACATTGTCCACCAAACTTGAAATTAGTACCTCAAATTCAATTCTAAAATAAAACAGTCATTGTGAAAGCAGTCCAAGACAACTGTATAAGAGAACTATTTGAACTTAATATTTTATTTTTTGCCAATTACATGTAAAAACAATTGTAACATACTAATTTTTTTTCACATTTTGAGTCCTAAATTCTCTTGCTATCTCCTTCTCCTCCCCCCACTGAGAAGAAGCAATTTGACATAGGTTATACACGCAAAACATATTTCCATGTAAGTCATGATGTGAAAGGAAACAAGAAGAAAAATAAAGAAAAATATATGCTTCAATCTACATTAAGACTCCATCAGTTTTTCTCTGGAGATGAACATCATCTTTCAGCATAAATCCTTGAGAACTGCCTTGGATCATTGTTTTACTGAGAATAGCTAAGTCATTCACAGTTGACTTGCATTCTTAGAAATCTGATTTAAGTCCCTATATATCTGAGAAATGAAGTATTTATGAAACTTGCTATAATTTTTTATAAACATTATTATGTATTTCCCTCCACACTAATTTCTCCCTGTTTACCCTCTTCTCTCTTTTCTTTCACCCTGTCCATTCTAAAAAAGTGTTTTACTTCTAACTTTTACCTCTCCAATTCCCCCATTTCTTCTGTCAGTACCCTGCTTTTATTATCCCTTTCCCTTACTATACTTTATGTTAAAATAGATTTATACACCCAAATGAATGTGTATGTTATTCCATCTATGAGTTAATTCCAATGAGAGTAAGATTTAAGTACTCCCCTGTACTTCCTCAATCTTTCCCTCCACTGTAGAATCTCTTTCATGATTCTTTTATGTCAGATGATTTACCTCATTCTACCTCTTGTTCTCCCCTTCTCTAAGTGCATTCTTCTTTCTTAGCCCTTAATTTTATCTTTTTATATAATCATCCCATCATATTAAATTCACACCCTTGACCTTTGTCTAAACATACTCCTTATTTCCCTAAAGATGTGAAAGTTTTCAGGAGTTACACATATGATTTTCCTATGTAGGAATTAAAACACTTTAACTTTATTGAATCCCTTCTGATTTTTTTTTCCTGTTTACCTTTCCATGCTTCTCTTGAGTCTTGTTTTGAAAGTCAAATTTTCTATTCGACTCTTTTTTTTTTAATCAGTAATGTTCTGAAGTCCTCTGTTTCATAGAATATCCATTTCTGCCCCTGAAAGATTATGCTCCATTTTGCTAGGGAGGTGATTGTAGGATGTGATCCCACCTCTTTTGACTTCTGGAATTTCATATTCCAAGCCCTCTTATTCTTTAGTGTATAAACTGTTCAATCTTGTGTTATTGTGACTATGGTTCCAGGATATTTGGGTGATTGTTGTTGTTGTTATTGTTGTTGTTGTTGTTGTTGTTGTTCTTCTTCTTCTTCTTCTTCTTCTTCATAGTAGTAGTAGTAGTAGTAGTAGTAGTAGCAGTAGTATTAGTCATTGTCACTATTTTGACTGTTTGCAATATTTTCTCTTTGACTTGGGAGCTCTGGAATTTGAACATAATATTCCTGGGAACTTTAATTCTGGGACATATTTTAGGAAGTGATAAGTGGACTATTTAAATTTGTTTTACTCACTGATTCTAGAAATCAGGGCAATCTTCTTTCCTAATTTCTTAAAATATGATGTCTAAGCGTTTATTTGTTTAATCATGGCTATCAGGTAATCCTATAATTCTTAAATTATCTCCCCTCAATCTATTTTCCAGGAAAGTTAAATTCCCAATGGCATATTTTACATTGTCTCACATATATATATATATATATATATATATATTTTAAATTTTTTGTTTAATTTTTCTTGATGTCTTATGTACACATTAGCTTCTACTTGTCTAATTTTAATTTTTGAGCACTATTTTCTCCAGTGAACTTTTATATCTCTTTTCTATTTGGCTGATTCTACTTTTTAAAGTGTTCTCTTTGAAAGTCAAATTTTATGTATCTTTTTAATTTAAATATTTTTTTAGTATTATTATTATTATTATTATTTACAATTTGGCCAATTCTGCTTTTCCAGGCATTCTTTTCCTCATTGGATTTTTGTGTTCTTTTTCTTTTCCAATTTGGTCAAGTCTGTATTTTAAGGTATTATTTCCCTCAGGAAATTTTGTGTGTGTGAGTGTGTGTGTGAGTGTGTGTGTGTGTGTGTGTCCCTTAACTATCTGTTGGGCAAGTTGTTAACTCTTTTTTCATGATTGTTTTTGGATATCATTCTAATTTCTCTTCCCATTTTCCCTTATATTTCTCTTACTTAATTTTAAAAATTCTTTTTGAGCTCTTCCATGGCCTGGGGTCAGTTCTTATTTTTCTTTGTGCTCCTGCATATAGGAATTTTGACTTTGTTGTCTTCTGAGTTTCTGTTTCAATTTTCTCTGTTGCCACACTAACTTTCTATAGTAAGGATCTTTTCTGGGTTTTTGCTCATTTTTTCCAGCCTATTTCTTGAATTTAACTCTATGCTAAAGTGGGGTTCTGTTTCTTGAGTGGAGGGGGCATTTTCCAAAATTTCAGGGTTTATATTCTGCTGTTTTCCGAGGTAATTCTATGGACTTCTAAGTTTTTGTTTCTTTCAAAGTGCTGTGATCTAGGTATTCTCTTCTTCTGTGTTCTAGTCAATGAATGACCACAAACATTTTTTTAACCTTGGAATGGTGGCTGGGTTCCCAGCTCCCCCCTAGTCACAAGAACCCATGTGTTAGTGCCCTTCTTTCCATGAGACTGCCACCCAGGACTAAAACATGGACCTGAGTATGGGCAATGCAACAGAGTCCTGCCCCTGGTCACAGCAAAGAGAATCCTGTAATCTCCTTCTGATCAGTTGTATGTTTCCCCTTACTATCCGTATACTGAGAGGTCTGAAAACTACCACTGCTGCCAGTGATGCAGTTGCTCTAAAGGCCTACTGACATGTAAATTAAACCATCTCTGAGATTCAACCTCATAACTATCAGATTAACAAATGTGTCAGGAGAGAAAAATGATAAATGCCTGGGGAGATATGGAAAAATAGACATACCAAAGCACTATTAGTAGAATTGTGAACTATACCAATCATTTTGGAGAACAATTTGTAACTGCTCCCAAAGGGCTATAAAACTGTACATGTCCTTTGAACCAACAATGCCACTACTAGATCTGCTCCCCAAAGAGATCAAAGAAAAGGAAAAAGGATCTATTCAAAGAAAAAAAACTATTATAGCAGTTCTTTTTATGGCATCAAAGAGCAAATTGAGGGTATGCCCATCAATTGTGGAAGGTTTGAGTTAGTTATGGTATATTAATTTGATGAAACATCATTTTTAATAGAAGAAATTATATACAGGATTGTTTCAGAAAAACCTGAGAAGACATATAAACTCATGCAAAGTGAAGTAAGCAGAGTAGGATTGTATATACTGTAATACAATGTAATAAGGGTGATCAACTGGGAAATACTTAGCTCCTCTGATCAGGAAAATAATACAACATAATTCCAAAGGAAACATGATTTAAAGTGATATCCACCTCCAGGGAGGGAACTGAACATCTCTCAATGAAGATTGAAATATATTTTATGTCCTTTATTTTTATGATTTTTTTCTCCTTTTGCAATGTGGGTAACATGGATATGTGTTTTGTTTCACTTCACATGCATAATCAAAATCCAATTATTTGCCTTTTGAAGAATGGAGGATAAGTAGGCAGGAGTAAGAGAATTTGGAACTCAAAGTTTTTTTTAAATGATTGCCAAACATTTTTACATGTAATTCTTAAATATCTAATGACATAAATAAAGACAATTTGGAATAAGTAATTAACTTAAATATGAATAAAGAAAAGAAAGAAATAGGTGATAATCTAAAAAAAGGCATTCCTATATCTGGTGTCCAACATCTTTCTACATCACTGAAGAAAAAATTACAATAGAACTATCAGGAAACCTAACCAGTTTCATTTGTGTGGTATGAATATGATAACAAAATACCAAAAATCTATCATGAAATATGGCAACATACTAAAAATATAATATCTGAAAATAGTCCATTATTATAGTTGTATAATTTCCCTATATTTGTGATGTACTCTTTTCCTACATAATTTTCAAATTCTAAAAATAATTTTCTCTGTACAGTTAAATGGTATGAAGTATACTATTCTTTAAAGGCAAACACAAAGTCATGTGTCATCTGTCTTCAGTCATGGGGGCCAAGAACAAAACTGGCACTTACTTATTGTCATTTAACATATTTGATCATTATACAAATGATTGAAAAACTTAATATGATGTAAAATATAACTAGGGGAAAAAGCAAATATTCACCTAACATCCATTTTACAATGTTTCATATGTTGGTAATTCTCCTTCCAGGGTGGAAATGTTTTCTCAGAGCATTATCCTAAATATTGTATAGATTGACACCTCAATATACCATTATAATAATTTTCCAGGAAGAGAGTATCTGTTACATAGTATTTTTGATAAATCAATTCTTAAAATCAGCATTATCATTTCCTGTGTCCTAGCCCAAATATTCTATGCACATTTTAAATGTATCTAAGTGCATTTGTCTATAAATTAAATGGAGGACAGAAGAATGGTAACTGAGTAAAATCTTAGTGTCATAAAGCAAATAAACCTATATTTCCCAATCCTACAGTAAAATCAGGAACAATGAGGTGCATATGGTGTCAGATTGTAATGAAACCACTTGTTTTTTTTCTTTTTGATTTGTTCTTCAACATGTTTTTTACAAGCCTAGATTTTTGAATATCAACTTTATTCCTGTAACAGTCTCTGAAAAAACAAAGCAAGGTAATTTGTATCTGAAGCTCCTGCCAGAAGCAACCTCAACAAATTAACCTCAATAATATATGCAACTATAAGAGGGGAAGAGTCAGAAGTGGCTTCCCATCAAAAAGAAGAAAAAAAAATCTGACACATAAAATCAGGAGAAGGCTAGGGAATCCTACATTCAGGAAATTTTTATATTCTTCTTATCTCATACTCTTGTACTTACTCTGTGATCTTGTGTCCATTGACTGCTTGCTCTACCTCCCATAAGACATTTTATCCATTAAATCTTCCAACTCTGAGCATTTAAAATGCCTGAAATTGTTTCCCTCTTCTTTGTCCCCTGAATTTCCTTGTGTTTTTTTTAACTGTTCTAGTTCAAATCCTGGCTTCTGCAAGAATCCTTTCCTAATAGTGCATAATGCTACTGCTTTCTTTTTAATATTTTCTCCAATTTATACTTTTTTGTAATAAACATTTTTATTTATAGTTTTGGGTTCCAATTTTTATCCCTCCTTCCCTTTTTTCCCTCCCCCATCCCTGAGACAGCAAACAATCAGATATGGGTTATGCAGGTATGATTACGTCAAATATTACCATATTTGTCATTTTGTACAAGAAAACCTGACTAAAAGCAAAAAAGAAAGTGAAAAATAGCATGCTTCCATCTGTTACTTAAGTATCAGTTCTTTCTTTGGAGGGTGATAGTGTTTTTTATCCATAGTTCTTTGAGATTGTGTTATATCTTTGTATTGTTGAGAATAATCAAGTCATTCTCAGTTCTTCATCAAAGAATATTGCTGTCTCTGTGTACAATGTTCTCTTGGTTCTGCTCACTTCACTATACATAATTTTATAAATGTCTTTCCCGTCCTTTCTGAAGTCATCCTGGTTATCATTTCATCTAGCACAATAATATTCCATCACCATCATATACTACAGTTTGTTTACCCATTCTCCAATTGATGGGCATTCCTTTGATTTCCAAGTCTTTCTTTATATGTTGTTTATATGTAATAATTTGTGTGTTGTCTGCACTATTACAATGTGAACTCCTGGAGGACAAGGATAATTAATTTTTTGTATCTCCAGCACTTAGTATAGTGCTTGACACAGAGTGGGCACTTAATAATTGCTTGTTGACATGACTAAAGGACTGATGAAATGCTGGGCCTTCCTCCTGGAGAGATAAGACACAAGATATTTAAGGAAGAGAGGTGAGTAGAGGATCCCCTTTATTTGTTCCTTCTGGCAATTTCTTCCCCCAACACCCAAGACAATGAAGAAAGAAAGAACAGGAAAAGATAGAAGATGAAAAAAGAGACTGGGGGAGGGGTCAGGAAAGGCTGTTAGTTAGGAGTAGAACCAGAAGAGCTTAGATGGGAAAATAGCCAGAAACCTAAGGAGCCAAATGCAAATCTAGGAGGTTTTTGACACAGAGATGTGATTCACAGTTAGTTAAACAAATAAACCAAAAAACAATTTCAAGGAATATCACTATGTGATTGTAAATCAAATCATACCATTAAAGCTTTTAAAAAAAGGATTAATGAAAGAATATATATGTGAACACTTGACTGATTTAATGTTGCTTTAAAGTGTATCTAATCTGGGCTACATGAATTTAACTTTTTTAAAAAGCATTTCACTGTTTCCAAATTACATGCAAAAGAATTTTAACATCTATTTTAAAAATTTTGTGTTCAAATTCTCCCTATCCCACACCCCTTTAAGAAGGCAAGCAATTCAATATAAGTTGTACATGTGTAGTCATGCAAAATATTTAATGTTGTGAGAGAAAACAAAAGAAAAGTCAAGATTTTTTTGTTTAAAGGTATGTTTAGGGGCAGCTAGGTGGTGCAGTGGATAAAGCACTGGCCCTGGATTCAGAAGGTACTGAGTTCAAATCTGACCTAAGACACTTGACACTTACTAGCTGTGTGGAGCTGGGCAAGTCACTTAACCCTCATTTCCCTGCAAAAAAAAAAAAAAAAAAGTATGCTTCGGGGGCAGCTAAGTAGCACAGTGGATAAAGCACTGGCCCTGGATTCAGGAGGACCTGAGTTCAAATCCAGGCTCAGACACTTGACATTTACTAGTGTTGGGAAAATTTTGAAGTCTGACAGATGAACAGAAGCAACAAAGTCTCCAAGCCAAAGTTTATTGAGAGAAAATCAATCTCACAATAAAGCTGGTCAGTCAGGGGTTAGACATAAAAAGACCTTGAGTTACAGAATCAACAGGTTTTTATACCACTCCAGAGTTTGTATGCGACTATACTGTAAAGTTTAAAATTCTAGCTGTGATGTTTAAAATCTAATGTGTTGTAGCCTTAAATTAGAAAAGCTTTAGCACCAGTCTTTGGGCATCAAGCATTTATTAAAGTATATTAGGAGTGGGACAGCTAGGTGGTGAAGTGGATAGGACACCAGCCCTGGATTCAGGAGTACCTGAGTTCAAATCTGGCCTCAGAAACTTAACACTTACTATCTGTATGACCCTGGGCAAGTCATTTAACCCCAATTGCCCTGCCCCCCCCCCAAAAAAATATATATATATTAGGAGTTAGCAAAGAGAGAGAGGAAAAACAGCCTTCATCTGGCTATCGAGGAGAGAGAGAGTCTTCCCCCCCCCCCCGCCCCACCCTGGCCTGGTCACAATCAGTTCCTGAATGAAAAGACCCTGATTCTTCCACTGCTTCTCCCAGAAGTCCTCTGTGAAACACAAAAGAGGGCTGTGCACACATACAGTTCCAAGATAATTGGCTGGTAACTTTGATTGACATTACCCACAGGTGGCAGGCATAACTTCTGGATGCCAATCCGACCTCTGAAACCCCAGAAATGTCACCTCATGCTTTCTCCTCAGGGCAGAGCTTCCCTGAAATGTCTTTCTCAGCAGGTTGGTGGCACTCCAATTCTCATGATGCCATACTAATTAGATGTATCTAAAATTAAAGCATCTTCTTAGGAAATGTCGAAACTGCCTACGTGACAAATGTCAGCATTTTCCAATACTCATATCATCCTTCTTGTGGTGACAAGGTCATAATCTGCTGCATGACCCCTTCTAATTAAGCATATCACTAGTGAGTTGCATTACCCCCTTGAGTCAAGTATAACACTCATAGTTTCTAAAATATAGTATTTCAGACTATTGTATCTTCTGATATTACTTAATGATTGACATTGAAAAGTGTTATCTGACATTATTAAGTATGAAGAAGAGAGACTTAATCTACTAATACAATTAAAATAAGATATTTAAATATAATAAATCACAATTGTTCAGTTAATATGCTGATTATTATCATAAGCAAATCCCTTTAAATCTCTTATAACTAGGGGATGGGGAAAATCTCACTCACAGTAGTTCTATGACCTTTGGAAGTCACTTAACCCTCATCGACCATTAAAAAAAAAAAGTATGCTTCAATCTGCATTCCAATGCCATCAGTTTCCCACCCTAGAGATGGATAGCATTTTGTATTATAAATCCTTCAGAGTTCTCTTATATAATTGTATTGCTGAGAATAGCTAAATTGTTCATAGGTGATTATATTACAATATTGCTTTTACTTTGTATACAGTAAATTTTACTTTGCATCAGCTCATCTAAGTCTTTCCAGCTTTTTCTCACAGTATCCTGCTCATCATTTCTTATAGCACAGTAGTATTCCATTATAGTTACATACACATACACATAATTTGTCAAGCCTTTCCCTAATTGATGGACATCCCCTTGATTTCTGTTTCTTTGCCACAAGAAACAAGCTGTAATAAATATTTTTGTACATATAGATCTTTTTACTCTTTGTATGTCCTTTCCTTTTTGGATACAGACTTCATAGTGGTATTACTAGGTCAAAGAGTATTCATGGTTTTATAGCCCTTTTGGCATAGTTGCAAATTGCTCTACAGAATGGTTTAATCAGTTTACAACCACACCAAAAATTCATTAATGTCTCATTTCCCCCATATCCCCTACAATATTTGTAATTTTACAATATCAACTACTCATGGGTAGGCTGAGCTAATATAATAAAATGGCATTTCTACCTAAATTAATTCAGTGCTATACCAAATAAGTATTTCATAGATCTAGAAAAAATGTCAAAATGCATCTAGAAGAACATGGTCAAGAATATAAAGGGAATTAATGAAAAAAATGCAAAGAAAGGTGTGGATCTAGAACTATAATTTCAACAGCAACCATCAAAACTAAATGGCTAGGGGTGGCTAGGTGGCACAGTGGATAAAGAATGAGCCCTGGATTCAGGAGTACCTGAGCTCAGATCCAGCCTCAGACACTTGGCACTTACTAGGTGTGTGACCCTGGGAAAGTCATTTATGCTCATTGCCCCGTGCAAAAAAACAAAGAAACGAAAGAACAACCACAAAACTAAATGGCTAAGAAATAGAATATTTGATCAGTGGAATAGTTTAGACACAAAAAACATAGTAGTAAAGCAATATTGCAATCTCATGTTTAATAAATCAAAAGACTCTAGACTGGCATAAGAACTCACTATTTGATAAAACCTGTTAGGAAACCTGGAAAATAAGTAGAGACTAGGCATAGAACCACATATCACAGAATATATAAAAGTAAGGACAAAATGGCTACATGATATAGAGAGAAATGGTGTTACTATAGGCAAATTAGAAAGGGAAGGAATAGTTCACTTTTCAGATCTATGGAGAAGGGAAGAATTAATTACCAAAGATGAGATAGAGAACATTATCAAATACAAGTTGGATCGTTTTGAATACATGATTAAAAAAAAAAAAGCTTTCCCCCAACCAAAACCAATGCAACTAATATTAAAAGGAAAGGAAAAAGCTCCATAAGCAATATTTATGATAAAGCCTCATTTCTAAAATATATAAAGAACTGAATCAAATATAAAAGAATACAAATCATTCTCCAGTTGAGAAATGGTCAAAGAATATGAACTAGCAGTTCTCAGATGAAGAAATTAAAGCTATTTATAGCCATATAAAAATATTCTCAATCAATATTGGAGAGTTGCAAGTTAAAATTACTCTAATATACCAACTCACGCCTATCCAATTGGCTAATATGAAAAACAAAAATGAAAATAATAATTGTTGGACAAAATATGGAAAAATTGAAACACAAATGCTTTGTTGGTAGAATTTTGAACCGATCCAAGCATTCTGGAGAGAAATTTAGAACCATGACAAAAGGCTATAAAACTTTTGCATACACTATGACCCAGCAATACCACTACTAGGTCTATATTCCAAAGAGATCATAAAAAAAGGGAAAAGGACACATATGTAGAAAAATTTTTATAGCTGCTTTTGGTGGTGGTAAAGAATTGGAAATTGAGGTTATGCCCATAAAATGGGTAATGACTAAATAAGTTGTAGTATATCAAAATATGGGAATAATATTATGCTGTAAGAAATGATAAGCAGGCAAATTTCAGGAAAACCTGGAAAGACTAACATGAATTGATGCTAAGTAAAATGAGCAGAACTAAGATAAAATTGTACACAGTAACAATAATATTGTGTGATGATCAACTGTAATAGACTAAGTTCTTATCAGTAATACAAGGATCCAAGACAGTGTCAAAAGACTTATGATAGCAAATGCTCTCCACATTCAGAAAAATAACAATGAAGTCTGAATACATTTTGAAGTAAACTATGTTCACTTTTGTTGTTGTTCTTTTTTTCTTTGTTTTGTTGGCTTGTTTCTTCTTCTTGTGTGTGTGTTTTTTCCCCTTCTGTTCTGATTCTTTTCCCACAACATGACAAATGTGGAAATATGTTTAACATGATTGTAATGTATAAGTTATATCAGATTGCTTGCTGGCTTCAGGCATAGACAGGGAAGGGAGGGAGGGAGAAAAACTTGCAATTAAAAATCTTACTAAAATGAATGTTAAAAACTATATATATATAATTTGAAAAAATAAACTACTATTAAAATATAATTGGTAAATGTTGAACAAATAAATAAAAATACATTTAAAAATATTTGTTGACCTCAGAGGGTGGAGCCAAGATGGAGGAGGAAGGGCAGTAAAAAGGTCAGATTTTCTGACACAATTACTCCAAAAAAAACTCCAAATACAGTCAGAAAACATATCCTGGAGCAACAGAATCCACAAAAAGATGGCTGATATTATTTTCCAGCCAAAGATAGTTTGGAAGTTTAGCAGGAGGGGAAGCGAGCCTGGGAGTAGAGTCAAGCCCCTCAATCGTGCTCACACATAACCAGCCACAAGCAGGTTGTGCTGGAGAAACTTACCCCTGAGTGCCCAAATTGGTACAATGGGTTGAAATCTCACATAAAAGAAGCAGGAAAGGGTGTGTGGAGTTCGGGGTAGAGTGGGGAAGTGAAAGAGCCTTACACACATCTGAATTAGCTCAAAGACCTTAATCTTATCAGAGCTGGTTTAAGAAGGAAACAACATAGGCACCCAATTGGGTAGAGTAATCTATCTAACCCTTCAGGAAAGTAGAAGGGGAAGGGGATAAGGAGGGAAGGGTGAAAGAAGGGAGGGCAGATCAGGGGAGGCAAAATACTTTTGAGAAGGAATAGGGTAAAAGAAGATAGAAAATAGAGTAAATATTATGGGAAGGGAATAGGATGGAGGGAAACAGTTGAAAATTCTTTGTCAAGTTTAAGGTCATTTACAATGGTTGCCATCGTCAACATCAAGGGTTTATTGTAAGGAAAACTCTCTTTAAAATACTATATAATTGTAACTCACTATAAAAAAAAAAGATGAGAAGGATACTATCAGAAAGACATGGAGGGACCTGCATGAGATAATGCAAAGTGAAATCTACTGTATACAAAACAACAGTATTACTGTTGTGAATGGTCTGGTTATTTGCAGCAATGCAATGATCCAAGACAACTCTGAAGGTCTTATGAAAAATTCAATCCATCTACAGAGAGAGAACTCAGATAATCCTTCTGAGTCTAAATCTATGAAACATGTCTCCAGCATTCAATCCATCAAAAGCATTTAATAAACACATGTTGTGTGCCAAGAGAGAGAGACAGAGAGATAGATAGATAAAGAGAGAGAGAGAGAGAGAGAGAGAGAGAGAGAGAGAGAGAGAGAGAGAGAGAGAGAGAGAGGAAGACTTTCTGTTTCTTGGTATTAGAATTATAGGACCTGCTTTTCATTTCCACTTGAATCAAAGTTTGCTTGGGTACAATTGTTATGTCCAGACCACACCAAGGTCTCCTATCCAGCCAAAATGTTCTGACTTCCTGGGACAGAGTAGTCTTTGTTGGGGTCTTATCTTTTCAGCCTCTCTAGATGCCACGTTCAGGAAAAGTCAATGTAAGATGGAGACTTTCAGGTCATGAGGTGAGAAATCAGTCATGCAGACTCCCTAGAGCACTCACCAGACCCGGCTAAGCTAGGCCTGCCTCTGAGAAGGCAGATTAGGAAGCAGCCTAAAATCTACAATCTTAAAGGTATGTAATGATTGGAATGATGCCACCTTCTGGAGACTTACTGTAGAAAAACTCTGCCATGAGGTGAAGGTCTCTGAAGGCTAGACCATGTGTCTTTTCTTTGGCATCAGGAAGTGGCATTTGCTTGTGGGAGGAAGAAGGGGGGAGCCTGGTGCTCTTACTCGCTCTCTTTCCTGAGGACTCTGGTGGAGAAGAGAGCAAGAAATGTGCTCGCCTTTTAATATATAGATGAATATAGGCCTTTCTCTCTCTCTTTACCAAATTCTTATCCTCCTTAAAAAATGCTTAAAAGTCTAACTCTTGCTAAAGCTTATAATTTATTGGCGACCACTCATTAGATATTTTAGACAATATAGCTAGAATTTTGGCCTTTAACAGGTGGAAGAAAATTAGGGTGTTTAGCTTGGAGAAGTCTAACGGGGAATAACCCATCACTATCTGCTTGACTATCACTATTGACCTCTCACTATTCTGCTTGACCCTGAGTGACATAACTAGGGTCAATGGGTAAAAGTTACATGGGGTAGTAGATATGTGGGGGAAGTGTTTGATGAACTGAGTTCTAATTCTTCTTCAGGGACTTACTCTCAGACTTTGAGAAAGTCACAATTTCTTTCAGCCTCAGTTTACTCATCCATAAATTGTGGATAGTAATATCATCTACCTCAGAAGGCTATAGGGAAGATCACTGAGAAAACATCTGTAAAGTGCAATGTGAAACTGAAAAAAAAATTGGTCATTTTCCTCTGTTGTCCTATTATCCAATCTAATGGGTATGCAGTACTATCTGAGAATTGTTTTCACTTATATCTTTCTAATAAATACTGAATTAGAGCATTTTCAATATGGACATGGATAGTTTTTATTATTTCATATGAAAATTATTCATATCATTTGATACTTTATCAATTGGGAATAGCTCTTTTTTGCAGTTACACAAAACATCTTCTCATTAGTCAGGTTGTGAAAGAAAATAGACAAAATGCATTTAGAAAGAGGAGGTAGGAAATAAAATTATACTTCAATCTGTATTCAGATGCCATAATTTCTTTCTCTGTTGATTGTTTGCATTTTTCATACATCTTTCTGATATCATCCTGCCATCATTTTTTTCACAGCTACTATTGCTAAATGTATTACCTTCCATCTTAATCCCTCTCATTGATATTTACTCTATTTTCTATCTTCCTTCACCCTATCCCTCCTCAAAAGTATTTTGTTTTTATTGTCCCCTCCCCCAATCTGTCCTTCCTTTCTTTTCCTCCCCACTGCCATCTCCGTCCCCTCCTACTTTCCCTCAGGGCACAATATATTACTATAACCACTTGAGTGTATGCTATTCCCTCTTTGAGCCAATTCTGATGTGACTAAGGTTCACTCACTCTCCCACTCCTTTCCCAACTTCCCCTCCACTCCATAAGCATTTTCTTGTTTCTTTTATGTGAGCTGATTTTGCCCAGCTTACCTCTCCCTTTCCCTTTCTTTCAGTACATTCTTCTTAACCCTTAACTTTATTTTGAAGAAGTCATCATGGGAGAATGTTTTTTGTTTTTGTTTTTGGTAAGGCAATTGGGATTAAATGACTTGCCTAGGGTAACACAGCTACTAAGTGTCAAGTGTCTGAGTCCAGGTTTGAACTCAGGTCCTCCTGAATCCAGGGCCGCTGCTTTATCCACTGTGCCACCTAGCTGCCCCTGTTCAGATCTTTTCATCACAAAGGCCTAAAAGTCCTTGTTTTCATTAATGTCCCAATTTTTCCCATGAAAGATTATACTCAGTTTTGCTTGATGGGTGATTTTGGGCTGTAGCCCCAGTTCCTTTGCCCTCAGGAATATCATATTCCATGACCTCTGGTCCTTTAATGTAGATGCTGCAATATATTGTTTTATCCTTATTGTAGCTCCACAGTATTTGAATTTCTTTTTTTAGCTGCTTGCAATATTTTCTCCTTGACCTGGGAGCTAGGAATTGAGCTACAATATTCCTGGAAATTTTCCTTTTGGGATCTGTTTCAGGAGATGATTGGTGGGTTCTTTAAATTTCTATTTTACCTTTTCCTTCTAGAATATCAGGACAATTTCCCCTGATAATTTCTTGGAAGATTATGTCTAAATTCTTATTTTGTTCATGGTTTTCAGGTAGTCCAATGATTTCCAAATTATCTCTCCTGGATCTATTTTCCAGGTCAGCTGTTTTTCCAAGGAGATATTTCATATTGTCCTGTTTTTTTATTCATTTGGATTTGCTTTACTTTGTTTTGTTTTCTCATAAAGTCACTAGCTTCCATATGTTAAATCCTAATTCTTAGGCATTTTTTTTTCCTGAGATCTATTGTTTCTCCTCTTCTATTAGGCTTTTCAAGCCTCATGACTTATGACACTCCTACATTGCTCTCATTTTTCTTTCCATTCTTTCCTCCATCTCTCCTACTTTCTCTTCAAAGACCCTTTTGAGCTCTTCCATGGCCTGAGATCAATTCATATTTTATTTGGAAGCTTTGGATGTTGGAGCTTTGACTTTGTTATTGTCTTCTTCTTAGCATGTATTCTGGTCTACTTTGCACCCAAAGAAGCTTTCTATTGTCCACTCCTTTCTCTGCTTTCTCATCTCAACCCAGAAGCAGATATCTGATTGAAATTTGATTCTCTATGGTCGGAAGCTTAGAGTGCCTATGTTCCTCCCCATATATATATATATATATTCAGCCCATTGGTTCAGGCCCAGGGTGCTTCACCCCAACTCCAGCATAGACTGCAGCCACTTCACTCCAGTCAACCATTGAACCTCCTCACCAGTCTGTGAGCTGAGCCTCAGAAGAAGCAGCTGGCACCAGATTCAGAGGCACTGGAGTCATGGTCTTCTCTTGGCTGGGACTGGAGCAGGCACAGAGTTCCTCTCTCAGCCCAATCAACAGGTGATTCCAGTTGCCATCTTTGTCTGGAAATTAGTCTCATGCTGTTCTTATGTTAGTTAGGCTGCTCTGGGTGTTATTTTACTCTATTATTTTGGAGCGAGTGGACAGGTTTATCAGGAGCTTGCAGGAGTCATAGCCTCTCCTCCAACATTTTGACCAGTAGTAGGTTTTCTTCTGGAATAGCTCTTATTTTAATAAATTTCACTCAATTCTCTATATGTTTGAGAAATGAAGCCTTTATCAGACAAATGATTCAACTTTTTTCACAATTACTGCTGCTGACTGTATTTCCTTCCATCCTATTCCTTATCCCTTCTATGTATTCTCTTATCTCTCTTCTTTCACCCTGTCTCTCCTCAAAAGTGTTTTGCTTATGACTTTACCCTCCCTAAATATTCCCTCCCTTCTATTACCCCCTCTTCTCTTATCCCCTTCCACTCCTACTTTTCTGCAAGTTAACACAGATTTCTATACTCAATTTTATTTGGTATGTATGTTATTCCCTCTTTGAGCCAATTCTGGTGAGAGTAAGGTTCCCTCGCCCCTGCTCTACTGCCCTATCTCTCCCTCCATTATATAAGCTTTTTCTTGCTTCTTCTATGTGAGATAATTTACCCCCACTACACCTCTCCTTATTCCTTTCTCCCAGGATATTCCTCTCTCTACGCATAATTTTATATTTTTAAAATATCATCCCTTCAACTCACATGTGTGCCCCATGTCTATATGTACTCCATCCAACTCTCCTAATAATGGCAAAGTTCTTGTTTTAATGTAGGAATGTAAATAGTTTAACCTTTTTAAAATTTCTTATGAATTCTGCTTTCGTATGTATCTTTTTTATGCTTCTCTTGAGTCTTATATTTGAAAATCAATTTTTCTATTCAGCTCTGGTCTTTTCATAAAGAAAGCCTGAAAGTCTTCTATTTCTGAGAATGTCCATTTTTCCCTCTGAAAGATTATACTAAATTTTAATGGGTAAGTGATTCATGGTTGTAATCCCGGTTCCTTTGTCCTCTGGAATATGATATTCCAAGCCCTATAATCCTTTAATGAAGAAGCTGCTAAATCTTGTGTTTACCTGACTTTGGCTCTACAATACTTGAATTGTTTTTTTCTGGCTGCTTGCAATTTATTCTCTTCTACCTGGAATCTCTGGAATTTGGCTGTAATAGTCCTAGGAGTTTTCATTTTGGGATCTCTTTCAGGAGGTGATTGGTGGATTATTTCAATTTCTATTTTGCCATCTCATTATAAAATAACATGACAGACTTCCTTGATAATTTCTTTGAAAATGATGTCGATGCTCTTTTTATATTTGTTTTTTTGATCATGGCTTTCAGGTAGTCCAATAATTTTCTAATTATCTCTAGTGCATTTATGTTCCATAATAGCTGTTTGTTCAATGAGATATTTCACATTGTCTTTTTTTTTTCATTCTTTTGGTTTTGTTATATTGTTTCTTGATTTCTCAGAAAACCATTAGCTTCCATTTGCTCAATTCTAATATTAAGGAGTTATTTTCTTCAGTGAGCTTTTGTACTTCCTTTTTTCTTTAGCCAAATTGGCTTTTCAATTGTTTCTTTTCCTCATTGGCTTTTTATTCCTCTTATACCATTTTTCCTAATATTTTTTGTTTTGGTTTGGTTCTTTTGTGGGGAAACGGGGGTTAAGTGACTTGCCCAGGGTCACACATCTAGTAAGTGTCAAGTGTCTGAGTCTGGATTTGAACTCAGGTACTCCTGAATCCAGGGCTGGTGCATTATCCACTGTGACTCCTACCTGCCCCCTATTCTTTTGATTTTGTTTTTTTTGTTTGTTTGTTTTTGCGTGGGGCAATGGGCATTAATTGACTTGCCCAAGGTCACACAGCTAAGTAAGTGTCAAGTTTTTGAGGCCAGATTTGAACTCAGGTTCTCCTGAATCTAGGGCTGGCGCTTTTTCCACTGTGCCCCCTAGCTGCCCCCACCCCATTCTTTTTTAAAGTGTTATTTTCTTCAGTATTTCTGTGTGTATGTGTCCTTTACTAAGCTGTTGACTTTTTTTAATGATCTTCTTGAATCATTCTCATTTCCCCCCATTTTTTCCTTTAACTCTCTTTATTTCCAAAGTCCTTTTTGAGCCCTTCCATGGCCTGAGACCAATTTATTAGTTTTTATTGGAGCCTTTGAATGTAGGAGCTTTGACTTTGTTATCTTCTTCTGAGAGTGTGATTTGGTCTTCTTTGTCAGAAAAGTAAATTTCCATGTTCAGATTTTTTCTATTGTTTCCTCATTTTCCCAGCCTATTTCTTGACTTTTAACTCTTTCTTAAAGTAGGACTCAACTTCCACAGTGGAGGGTGCAGTCTCAATTTTTGATGAGTTTGTGTAGCTGTTTCCAGAGATACTTCTAGGGACCTATAATTTTTCAGTTCTTCCAATGTGGTATGATCTAAGGAGAGGTACATTTACTTCTCTACTGGCCTGTGCTCTGATCTACAAGCAATCACAGTATCTGCCCTAGAACTGTTATAAAGGACCCTGCTCCACTGTGGCTGCAAGTTCTGTTGTGTTAGTGCTCCTCTAAACCATGGGACTGCCACCAAGGACTGAGACCTTGATCCAAGTATGGGCAAAGCAACAGAGTTCTGCCTCAGTGATAACAAAGAGACCCTTGTAATTTCCTTCTGGCCAGTTATTCTATCACTTACCATTTGTGTGCTAAGAGTTCCAGAGACACTTCCTGCTGCTGCTACTGCTGCTGCTGCTTCTGATATAATGGCTCCCAAGGCCTCCTCCTGGTTTGCTAGGGTCATGTGTGTGAGCCCGACTGTGCTCCATTCTCACCGTGGTACAACAGACCTTTCTCGCTGACATTCTAAGTTGTATTTTGCTTGATCATTATTTCACCCTGTTCTTTTGTGGTTTCTGCTGCTCCAGGAATTGTCTTTTTGCATTATTTTATGATATTTGGAGGGGTTTTCAGAAGGGTTTCCTCTGCCATCTTGACTCCAACCCCCAAATTTAATTTTTTTAGAAGTATTTTGCTAATTTTACTTTAAGAGAGATTTTACCGTTACCATTAATAAGTCAACTCACAAATCATTAGTAAATTAATGTGCCACTTTTTAGAAGAGGGAAATACCTGTGTAATCTGGGGGATTCTAATTTTTGTATTTAACTATTATTCTGAGAAAGATATAGGCTTTAACTGATTGTCAAGAGGGTCCATGAATGAGTTTACTCGTTGATTTTTAAGAACTTTTTTTTTTTGCAAAATGGTTAGAACTAGTTCCAACACACCCCTGTTTCCATGCAAAAAAAAAAAAGCTAAAAAATTCCTGCTCTAAAATATCATCTTTTAAAATCATATTTATTTAAGTTGCTTAAATAAGGCTTAACATAGACAGATGTTAAAACATACATAGGTAAACACAGACGTATATAAATCAATAAATATTTTTTAAGTACTTTGTGCCAGGCACTGTACTAAATGTATGTGCATGCACACATGTGTGTATGTGTGTATATGTGTGCATGTAAATATATATTAGAGATGTGGAAATTCATAATTATACATCAAAATAGAACAAAGTTGAGTCCAATGATGTTCATTATACATGCATATGTCAGTATTCTATATGGAAAGCATCTGTAAATAGTCCCCTGAAATAGAGAATACTCCCCTTTATGTTATGAACTCTCCTTGAATAATTAACAAGAGTATCTGACACCTGTTTTCTCCTTTCTCAAAAAGGTCTTGATATAATACTGTTTTATGATTGTATTACATAAACCATATGTCCATGGCATATTATTATCACCTGATGGAAGAATATCTTACTTTCAGTAGTAGCTTTATATCAAGATGTGAATTCACTGGGAATTGAATTTGTAAAACGAAAGTCATAATGTTATTTAAACAACAACAACAACAATAATAACAATAAAATTAATTCAAGAAATAGAGTCCATGCTTTTAAATTTTCATTATTGACCTGATCCAAGTAGATCTAGATTTGCATAATGATAATCCATGTGTATAGAACTTTTGTTGTAGAATACCTTTGCCACAGAAACCATTGTGACTATGTGACAGATGATAAAACCAATGTTTTGAGAGGTAAAGTGATTTGCCTGAAGTCATACAACTACACATATGGCAGAGATAGAATTTAAACACAAGTCCTTCCAGCCTATGAATGCAATGTTCATTCTAAACTGTATCATGCTGCCTCTCATAAATGTATCAATCTATAGCATAATTATATATTCATCATATATACATATATGTATACATACATATTTATCATATCTATATCTATCTCTTTATAAAATATAATACATTATATTGGATTATATTTATATCCCTCATTAATATTTATATTTGTATCTATATCAATAAAACCTAATATATCTATTTCTATATGCTTTACACCTATATGTCTAGTAATTCTCATCTGTCTCTCTGTATTTACATGTACATGCTGTGTAGTTCTTAGAAATAGTTGCTTGAAATGTCATTGCCAAACTATGCATATTTTGTGATTTAAATGTTAGTAAAAATACTGTAAATGATGTAAAAATTGGCAACTTTTTTAAATGTCTTTCTGTAACAGCTAGCTGTTAGGAGGCACTGAGTGAAATAAATTCTCAATTCTTCTAAGGACAATCATTTAGATCAAGATACATTCTAGGGGGGCAGCTAGGTGGTGCAGTGTATAAAGCACCAGCCCTGGATTCAGAAGTACCTGAGTCCAAATCCGGCCTCAGACACTTGACACTTACTAGCTGTGTGACCCTGGGCAAGTCACATAACCCCCATTGCCCTGCAAAAAAAAAAAGATACATTCTAAACTTTGTCTTCTGGAGTCACACTCGCAAGAGACACAATAATTTATGAACTATTTTTTCTATACATGGAAAACTTTTAAAAATTAAAAAAACTTGAAGGGTAATTTTTAAATGATTATAAAAAATTAGTTCTTTTTGTTCAATGTGTGGAATAAAACAAGCATTTCTACAATACAGTAGAATAAAAATTGATTGCACATGAAATTACAAATTTACTATGCACAACGTGCTAATCTTGTAAAAAATGCAACCAAATTGCCATGTAAATTTCTTTTTCCCCCTTACTCTACCCTAGAAATGCTACCATTAAACCCAAATATCTGTATATATATATATATATATATATATATATATATATATATATATATATATATATATATATATATATATATACTTTTAATTCTCAGTTCTTTCTCTAGGTGCAAACATTACCTTCTTCATATGTCCTTTATAGTTAATTTGACTATTTATAATATTTAAAATAACTTATTCATGTAAAAGCCATTTTTAAAACAATATTGAAGTTAGTGTATACTATGTTCTTTTGGTTGTGTTCATTTTCCTCTTCATCATTAAAACCAAATTCTTCCATGTTTTTTTTTTCCAAAAATCTTTGAAGTCATCATTTCTTATAGCACAGTAGTATTTCATCACAATATGTACCACAATTTTTTCAGATAATCCCCAATCACTGGGCACCCACTATAATTCCAATATTTTGCCACCACAAAAAAGAGCTTCTATAAAATTTTTAGATCATATCAGATACATTCCTTTCCCCCTAATTACCTGTTTGAATAGACCAAGTAGTGATATTAATAAGTCAAAAGATATAGGTAGTTTAATAACTCTTTGGGCATAATTTGCTCTCCAAAATTGTTAGATTAGTTCAAAATACCGCCAATAAGGAATTAGTGTCCCAATTTTTCCACATCCCCTTCAGCAGTTGTTACTTCCCCCTTCTATCATTTTAGCCAATCTGGTAGAAGTAAAATGATATCTCAAGGTGTTTTTAAATTACGTTTTTCTAAACAATGATGATTTAAGAATTTTTTCATATGACTTTAAATTGTTTTGATTTCTTCATTGGAACACTGCATGTTTATATCCACTTTTTCAATTGGGGAATGACTCATATTCTTATCAATTTGACAAAGTTCTTTATATTTTACATGTGAGACCATTATTTGATAAACTGTCTATAGAATTCCACTCCACCAGTTTTCTGCTTTACTTCTGATCTTGGCTGCATTTTGGTTTGTAAAAAACCCTTTTTTAATAAAATTAATGTAATCAAAAATATCTATTGTATATCTAACTTTGTATTCTCTCTCTCATTTATTCATAAATTGCTTGCCTATCCATACTGATAAGTAATATCTTCCATGTTCTTATAATTTTCTTTTAAAATCTCTCTTCAAAACTAGGTCATATATCAATTTTGATGTAATCTTGGTAAATGATGTATGATATTGTCCTATGCCCAGTTATTTTTACTCAGTCTTTTCCTTTTCTTTCTTTTTTTTTTTCCTTCAGGGAAGTGAGAGTTAAGTGACTTGCTCAGAGTCACACAGCTGGTATATGTCAAATGTCTGAGCCCAGATTTTAACTCAGGTCCTCCTGAATCCAGGGCCAGTGCTCTATCTACTAAACCACCCAACTGCCCCCACACTCTTTTCCTTTTCATCCTCTCTCTTCACCCTATCTCAGTTATCTTATCTTCTCCACTCCACTTTTATTCCTTATTTTTCCCACCCCTCTAAAAGTCCTTCCCTTATATATTGTGTTATATATTATGTTATATATTAAGTTGGACTGTCACAACTACACAGGAATTTCACTTCTCAGTGTCATTGGGAAAACGTTTGCCGAGGTCATCTTACTTAGAGTTCATAAACTTGCCAACCTTGTTTACCTCAAATCATAATGTGGCTTTTGAGGAGGGAGGTCAACTATTGATATGATTTTCTTGCTTTGCCAACTGCAAGAAAAGTGCAGAGAACAAAGAAAACACCTTTTCATTGCCTTCATAGACCTGACCAAAGCTTTTGATATGATTAACAGAGAAGGTCTTTTAGAAATTCTTTCGAGAATTGGTTGCCCTCCTAAACTCCATAGCCTCCTCATTCGCACCTTTCATTGCAACATGCAGGGTGTTGTACAGTTTGAAGGCAACAGGAACAGATGGGCAACAGAGAGTGCAGTTTTCTGATATCCTTGTTGCGGCAGGAGCTGCAGCTTCCATATCGGACTGCACAGCCACACTATGTCCTGTGGCTCTTCAAGGCACTGAACCATGGTAGTCAGGGACTGGCAGAAGCCTACTACTATATATTATTATCTTATCTATTCATCCCACCCTCCTAATCTTAATCTATACACCTTCTGAAAGTTCCTCCCCTACCCTTTCCCCAAGTTTTCTCACCTCTCTAGAACTTCAGAAGACATATAAACCTCTTTAGATATATACTTTGATTCCTCTTCAACCCTAATGAGAATGTACCCAATAATAGCAACCCTCCACTCTCACCTGCCTCCTCTGTTCTTCCTTTCAAGCCCTGTTTTCATGATGTAATCTCTCCTTTTAACATTTCCTTACTGAACTTTGGCTTTTTTAAGAATCACCTCATCATACCAACTCAGCCCCAACCTTTCTTTAAAACTACTTTAATAATGGTAAGTTTTAAGATTACTGATAACATTTTCATATGTCATAAGTAAGCAGTTAACCTTTATCAGTGGCTTATAATTAATTAGTATTTAATGATTTACACATATTTCTTCTGGATCTTTTATGTTGGGTTTTTCATTTACTTCTCATCATTTTATTACAAATAGATGAAAGTCTTTCATTTAATCAAATATTCACTGTTTTTCCCATTCAGGATTATACTTAACTTTGTTAGAAAAATTATTCTTGGGTGCAACCACAGCTCCTTTGCTCTGTGAAAATTAATATTCCAAAACCTATGATCTTTTAGTGCAGATTCTGCTAGGTCTTGTGAGATCTTGATTGTTTTCCTTCAGTATTTAAATTAACTTTTTCTTGTTGCTTGCAACATTTTCTCTTTAACCTTGGATTTTTGAAATTAAGCTATGACATTCCTGTAAGCTTTCTTCCTAGTAACTCTTTTATGTAGTGATTGGCAAATTACTTCTATTTTTACTTTATTTTCTTGTTATAGAACTTCAGGGCACTTTTCCCCAATAATTTCTTATATAATATAACCAGGTTTTTTGTTTGTTTTTTTTTGTTTTTTGGTGAGGCAATTGGGGTTGTGACTTGCCCAGGGTCACACAGCTAGTAAGTGTAAAGGGTCTGAGGCTGTACTTGAACTCAGGTCCTCCTGAATCCAGGGATGGTGCTTTATCCACTGAGCCACTTAGCTGTCCCCCTCCCAGGTTGTTTTTTTTTAATCATATCTTTGAGATAGTCTGACAATTCTTATATTGTTTCTCCTCAATTTGTTCTATAGAACAGTTGTTTTTTTTTCTAATGAGATGTTTCATATTCTCTTCTGTTTTTCTAGTTTTATTATACCTTGGTATCATATATCATTTGATTCCAATTCCTGATTTCTAATATTCAAGGAATTATTTTTCCCCATAAGATTCTGTATCTCCTTTTCTTATTGGTTAATGTTCTGTTCACATTTTTCTAGGATTGCTTTTATTTTTTTCTATTTTTATCATCTTCTCTAATTTGATTTTTTATTTCCTACCTTATTACTTTGTATCTCTTCCAAATGGTTAATTTTCTTTTCATAAATTTCTTGAATTGCTTTTATTTTTTAATTATTAAATTCATTCAGTGAAAAAAAATGATCATTGGACATACCAAGTCAAAAACTCTGACTCAATTGAATGAATTCTACTCTCCCTAAATTATATTATTTTATATGCAAAGATTCAGTAATATTTCCCCTTTTCCACAGCCAGAGATTGTACTTCTTCTAATCAGCTATCTTATGAAAGGCTAAGCCTCTTATTAATAGGGATAGTTAATAAAAGAATTTGTTTTCATAAAGACAAACACTGTTACTTGAACAGAAAAGGCATCTAAACTACATGTTCTGCTTATATCATATTGGTCATCTGCATACTAACTTTTAGAGCAATCAGGCAAAAGACCTATCAATTGGAAAAAAAAAGATTATAGTGTATACTTGTGCTATCACTGGATGAAAGACCAGACATTGTTTGGAAACTCTGTTGCCTATACTTCTGGGTCATATTTCAAGGTGAAAGAGGAGCACTTTCAATCAGGAGGGAGTGGGAGCCCTTACAGGAAACTGATGGGCAACTCTATTGTTTATATCCTATTCTGGGTCACAGTTCACAATTGGTAAAGGGGAAATGGAAACCATTAGGAGCAGTAACATTTCCAGCTCCAAGTGATCAGGTAGCCTGAGAAGTGTCAGTTACAACCCCAAGGAATAAAGAGACCTTCCTGGATAAGGACCAGAGTGTAGACCAAGACAGTAGTGACCCCACCTCTCCTCTGATTGCACCACCTTGGAACGAACAAAAAATTCCATATGACCAGAACTAGCTCTGAAAAAAATACTGAAAAGTCAGAAGCTTGAGACTGAGTACCTCCACACCAAAACTTGGGAAAGACTCCAATATTAAGGTAAAGTATCAAATTAAGAAAGAGCTTGAGAAAACAAGCAAACAACAAAGAAGAAACTTATGATAAAAGTATACTATTCTGAAAAGGAAGACAAGACAGACTCAGAAGAAGAAAGTGAATTCAAAACATGTACAGAGAGTTTACAAAACAAATTGGAAAGGAGTCCAAGAAGAATTCCTGAAAGAGCTAAAAATTATTTTAAAATGAGATGAGTGGTAGAGGAAATAATTAGGTAAAGAAATGAAAATGATGAAAATGCAGCTTGGTAAAAGGGAAAAAATTAAAGAAAATAATATCTTAAAGAAAAGGATATCTTAAAAATCAAAGTTGTCCAAATAGAAAAAGAAATAAAGTAATTTACTGAAGAAAGTAACTCCTTATAAATCAAATTTGACCAAAAGGAAAAAGAGGTACAAGAGCACAATGAAATATATATATATATTATACAAATATATATATACATATACATATATACATATATATATTATACAAATATATATATATACATATACACATATATATTACATATATATTATGTACATATATATATGTACATATATATGTATATATATAAAATTAGATTTGGGCAAGTAGAAACTAATAATTCCATAAGAAACAACAAAACAAAGTTAAAAAAAGAAAAAAATGTGAAATTTCAATTGGGGGGAAAAACTGTACTGGGAAATAGATTGAATGATATAATTTAAAAAAAACAGTACTTTACTTCTTTTCAATTGCATGTAGAGGGGGCAGCTAGGTGGCGCAATGGATAAAGCACAGGCCCTAGATTCAGGAGGACCTGAGTTCAAAATCTGGCCTCAGACATTTGACACTTACTAGCTGTGTGACCCTGGGCAAGTCACTTAACCCTCATTGACCCACAAAAACAAAAAAGAAAAACAAAACAAAAATGTCAATTGCATGTAAAGACAATTCTTAACATTAATTTTAGAAAAAAATCGAGTTCCATTTTTTCACCTCTCCTACCCCTTACTAAAATTGTTAGCAATTTAATACAGGTTATATATTTGCAACCATGTAAATATATATTTGCATATTAGTCATGCTTTGAAAGAAGAAACAGATACAAGGGCAAAAGAAGCTGGAAAAATAAAGAAAATGAAAATATTATGTTTCAATATATATTCAGACTCCATCAGTTCTATCTCTGAATATGGATAGCAATTTCCATCATGATGCCCTTGGATAATTTTATTGCTGAAACGACCTGTCTTTCATAATTGATCACTGTGCAATGTTGTTGTTATTATGTTCAATGTTCTCCCCATCATATGCATTTCACTTTGCATCAGTTCATGTAAATCTTTTCATGTTTTTTTCCCCTAAAATCTGCCAGCTCATAATTTCTTACAGAACAATAGTATTCCATTACATTCACATGTCACAACTTGTTCAGCCATTCTCCAACTAATGGGCATCACTTCCATTCTCAATATTTTTCACCACAATGTTACTATGAATATTTTTTGTGCATTTAGTCCTTTTACATTTTTTATTATCTCTTTGGGACTGTGAGAAAATAATGTGATTTGGCAGATACTCAAAGGCCCCAGCTGGAGATTAATCTAAACTGATTGAATTAAGTGAGAGTGATTAACTTTGTTAATTAGCCTACTTCAAGTTAATTATGTTGCAACCACACCTAGCTGGCCCTTCAGAAGGTATTGTTCTCAGAAGCTAAAAACTTTGAACTCAACTCAAGACCACCTTCAAATCTAGTGAACCTATGGATTTGGATGTCACTAACCAATCAGCTTGAAGCAATGTGTAAGGACCACCTATGTTCCAGACCTATAAAAAGCTTCCACACTCAGTTTGCTGAAGAAGTTTGTGGTTGAAGCAGACTCATGGCAGAGGACTCGAGGAAGAACCAGACCATGCCGGAACACTGGGCTACATAGGCCTTTTCTTAACTCTCTGAACTCCAAGTATTATCTTTTTACTAATACCTGGTATGCTTTAATAAATACTTAAAGACTGGTGCTAAAGCTTCTAATTTAAGGCAACCACACAATTAGATTTCATACATCACAGGACACAGACCTAATAGGGTTGTTGTTGGATCAAGTCAGTGTATAGTTTGATTTCTCATTAGGCATAATATCAATTCACAACTCCACCAGTGTAATAATATTCCCACATCCTCTCCAACATTTATAATTTTCTTTTTCTGTCATATTAACCAATCTGATAAATACAAGGTGATACTTCAGAGTTGTTTTAATTTGCATTTCACAACTGAGTTTAGTCCTTCAAGTTTTTCAATCATTCTTAATAAAAAAGACCAAAGTTGTATTGAAAATTTGACTCTCAAATAAAGTACTTGAGAAAAATGTTTTTAAAAGTAAATAAGCAAAGAGAAATCAAAATGACCTTAATAATAATAAACTGTTTATTTTTCTATATGGGAATATGATACCTGTATCTTCTAAGGATTTTTCCATTACTAGGAGAGGAATAAGGATTCTACACAGAAAGAAGATTCTGAAGTGAGTTGATTTTGTTGAGATGATGTAAAAAATGGATAAATGACAAACATAAATTTCCTGTGGAAAAAAAATATAGAAAATAACCTCATATAAAAGAGGAAACCAAGACCTTTTACAGTGGAGGTGAAAATCAGGGTAGGGGAATGGTTGAAATTCACTCACATCTAAATTGGCTTAAAAATGGAAACTACATATGCTTCATTTACTAGTAATAGAAATCTAGTTGGTTTCTGTCTTTTATGCTTGAAGAGGAACAAAATGGAATCACTATGTTGGGATCAAGGTCCAATTTTTCCAACTGTGGCTTACCAAAACAATATGAACCTGGAAGGTTTTTTGTGGGTCAGACACAAATAATCCTTATGACCATTTGGACTGACAATGCCTAAACTGATGCATCTCATGACTCTGTTGATCTATTGGCATTCTGTTTTGCTCATAAAGCACAATGCCTTCTTTTATGCAAGCATGCCATGCTTCATAGTGTCTTCCATATCTCACAATTTATTTCAAAATCCTTAGGGAGACCTTGACAGTGTCCTTGTATTGCTTCTTCTGACCTCTGCGTAAGTAATTGCTTTGCATGAGTTCTCTGCAAAATAATATTTTAGGCAAACATTAGGACAATGTGGCTAGACCATCAGATCTGTGCTATCTGAAGTAGAGTTCGAATTCTTGGAAGTTTACTTTAAGAAAGGACTTCAATGTCAGGTACCTTATCCTGCAACAGAATTTTCCTAAAATATTTCAAATTGAAGTCATTCACTTTCTGGCATGGCTCTCGATACTGTGCAGGTTTCATAGGCATACAACTATGAGGTTAGCACAATGGCTCTGTTGACCTTCAATCTAGTAGGCAGTCTGATACCTCTTTTCTTTCACACTTTCCTTTGGGGCCTCCCAAAAACAAAGCTAGCTTTGGGAATGTGTGAAAAAACCTATCATCTATGTCGACATTCCTAAAAAGTATACTGCCAATATAAGTGAACTTATCCACAGCATTCAAATTTTCTTCATTTGCTATAACCATTGGTTTCATATATGGAGAGTGTGGTGGGGGCTGATGAAGAACCTCTCTTTTCTTAGTGTTAATTGTCAGGGGGAAAATAGCTTAAGAAGCAGAGAATTGATTTCACCTCTATTGCCTCGGAGGTTGCATTTTGTGCAAAATCATCAGGGAACAAAAAGTCACACACTAACACTGCTTCAACGTTAATCTTGGCTTTTAACTTTTTTTTTTTTTTTAGTGAGGCAATTGGGGTTAAGTGACTTGCCCAGGGTCACACAGCTACTAAATGTTAAGTGTCTGAGGATGGATTTGAACTCAGGTACTCTTGACTCCAGGGCCGGTGCTCTATCCACTGCACCACCTAGCTGCCCTGGCTTATAACTTTTTAAAGTTAAATAATTTACCATCAATGCAGTAGCTCACCTTGATGCCATTTTCATCCTCATGGAAGGTGTCTGAAAATATTACTTAACACATCACACTTAAAAAGCATGGAAAGAAGCACACAGCCTTGTTTCAGTATATTGCTGACTGAGAAACAGCATTATCCATTTTCCTGAACCTGGGCAAGCATCCCAAATACTCATGAACTTCTCAGGGCAATCAGATTTTGCCCAGGGTCACACAGCTAGTAAGTGTCTAAGGTCAGATTTGAACTCATATCCTTCTGAATCCAGGGCCAGTGCTCTATCCACTGTGCCAGCTAGCTTCCCCCAACAACCTGGCTCTTAAAGATAGTAAAGTAGTCCTTTTTTCATCTGAGAAAGAGGGGGGGGGATTCATTGTAATGGACTGGAAGTAGACAGAATGTCTGAGCATATACAAAATAACCCTACTAAAAGGAGGAATTTTATTTACATCTATAATAAGTATAAGATAATTTGTTAGAGAGATGGGAGGCATTAGCTGTGGGGGAGGGGACAGGAAAGATTTCATGTAGAAAGTAGCTCTTTGGATAAGACTACTAAACTAACAAAACAAATAATCTATACATAGAAGGTACCTGGATGAGTCCTAAGAGAATGGAATGTAGATAAGATTTAAATAAAATATTAGAGAAAGAGGTACAATAAAAATGGACCATAGACAAATAGCAGATAGATGAGTCTAAGTGATGCTTCAAGTCATAAAACCTATTGGGCCATAGTCATTTACATTAGAATTAAGACCCTAAACTGGATCATTTTTAAACACATGTTTTGTTTTGTTTGTTTGTGCTTATTCTTATAAAGTACCTCTAATTGATAAATTATTTATCTTTAGAATAGTATTGAGTGTTCTCATAAGGCAAGTTCTTCAAAATTACTAGTTATATTCTTTCATGTCTTTTTGCTGCATATTAAATACTCTAATTTTTTTTTCCCTTTATATGAAAACATTTCAGGATTGGAATCTGAATGAACTTTTCTAAAGGTAGGGCAAGCAAATTTTGCTTTGATTCCAGATGACAATGTGTTTTCAGTCTAGTTGATCAATTAAAGGACCATCATTGTGTTAACTTAAAAAAAAAAAGCAGCATTCCCTACATAAACAAAACTTAATTCCAATCCTGAGTTTCCTAAGATAAAAAGAGAGTAAACACAGGGTAACATATTAATCAGATCCTCTTAATGGACTTGTAATTTGCTAAGGAGTTACCCTTGTTCCAATGTGTTTCAATGACTCAATTTTATCTATATATGTGACCATTTATTCATGAAACCTCCTTAATTTTTAACAGTTTTTTTAATTGTAGCTCTATTTACTCATTAAAAGACCTATGAACAACTGAATGGAATTATTGTTGTGTTGTTTTTTTCTTTAAGTTCCGTTTTTTTTTTTTATCTCTTATTGTTAACCTTCCTGTCTGAATGCTAAATATAATTACAATACAAGAAATGGAATAGCACAGATGTCATGAAGTAAACAAACCCAAAGGGAAACCACGTGAACCTCAGAGAGTTAATCAGTAGTGCTAAAAAAAAAACCCTGGAAAGCTGTTTTATGTTCCCTGTTAAAGAAAGCAAGCTGATTCCCCTGCTTTCCTGCTAAGCTCATGAAAAATTGGGAAGCTGTCTAGAAATTGAGTGTAGTGCAAAGTCAGGAGGATAAAGATGCTCTATGTGGTAGGGTTCAATTACAGGGAAACAGCAAGCAACTCTGTCTAGTATGCGTAGGTGGAAGATAAAGATTGCAGACAGCTAAGCATGAAGGTTGGTGAAAAGGGCAACCATGGGAGTAAAAATGTCACTGCTACAAGAGGTTAGTTACATAGTGGCTAGACAATATAGGACATAAGCTAATACTATCAAAGCTTGCCAAAATGGAAGGAAATGGAGAAAACATATTTCTGTTTTAAGAAAGATTGTTAAATAATAAAAAAGGAAAGATTGTTTTACTCTTTCCTTAGTACCATGCACCCCAGAAATATGGAAGCTTTCCCATATCCCTAAGGATGCATAGAACAAAATAAGTCATGTCCTTAAGTATTTGTCTATATATTATAGTTAAAAAGAAGCCAGACTGGTCTGATCTTGTATGTTTTCATTGTAGATACTCATTGTTAGAATGTTGTTGAGTTGAATTGACTCAAATTCTATCTGACAAGTATGCAACAGTATCATTCTTAAATATAAAGAAAAAACACTTTGAGGAATTTTTGGCTCCTATTTATTTCATCATCTTACCTGTTCCCAAATATGTCTGTCTCCCTCCCTACCCTCCCCATCCTGTTATAGGAGGAAACTTTTCTCAAATGACCTACAGTTCCTATTGTTATAATCACTTTTCTGTATAAAAAAACAAAAGCAAAAACTAGAGCACACTCTCTTATATTATCATAACAAGATTTTTTTCCTAGTTGTCCTCTCATCAGTGAGAGGTAATTAAAATAGTGAATAATTTTTGACAAGTAAAATAACCTTCCAGAGACAGTAGAAGAACAATGGAAAGGGAACAAAGAATGTAGCAGAAAATACCTACATTGGCAGGATGCAAAATGGGCCCCTTGGAAAGGAGGACAGATAAGAAAGGAGGACCCAAATAAGGACTGTGTTTATCAAGAAACAAAATATGAAATGACAAGGAGAGAATATTTAGCTCCAGCAATGGTCCCAGGAAAGGTGTAGGGAAGGGATAATTCAGTTCTTTTTTGTGGACATGATAGTTGAGTGAGATTGGAGAATTAAAGATAATTTTACCTGTATAAAAATCTTGCCAAAAAATAGGAATCTTTATTACCACAGCCACCACCATCATCAAACAGAAAGAATAATATAAATGGAGATATCTGTCAGTAATGGCATTTATGGCCAATGGTTATATAAGTAAAATGAATATCTAATATTCATGACTTGTCAGTATTCCCTTGTTTTATTCAGTTATCTAAAATATTAAGGTGAAAAATATATCTATGAAACATGAAATAGACATTTGGTGACTACACCATATAAAATGCAATCTTTCCCAAAGGGATAATTAGGGAAAGAGATGATGATATAGCCCTCAGAGCAATTATTGGATCAAAATATGTGATAGTCATCATAAGTATGTGTCACTCTTTTACATAGGAAAATAAATATGATGAAAAAGAATTATAATATCTAATGAAAAGTTAAGTGAGAATACTTTCTTTACCCATTTGAAGAGTTTGGTTTTACATTCATATTCTTAGGCAGTGCAAGTATCCATATATCCATATGGGAAAGAAAATCAATGCCTATCTTTTTGACTCAATAATAGCTCCAGACAGTTCTCTCAAGATCTGTTACCAAAAGGATTATGCTAATAGCTTGATGCCAAGAAGCATAAATAGTAAAGTAACTTAACATGACAAGGAAGGAAAAATATTGCCTAAAAACAAGGATTTTTTTTTCTAAGAAGTGATTTATACTTCTGTATGCTGAAGAAAACTACAAATGTACTCAAAATCCTTAGGAATTCTCTGAATCTCGAGAAATAAATGATTTTACATTCCTGTACTGAGTGATATTTTAGCATCTTTGTGTCTGATTCATTCATTACTCCACTTTCCAGTTTTGCAACCTCAGAACTTACCACAAAGCCTGGCACATAGAAATGCTTAAAAAGTTTCAAAGGCTTGCTTCCCCCACTGAAATTGGCAGCCGTGTAATCATGCAATATTTTGTATTCATATGTTTAAATCATCCCTATGCATACATTATCATTTGAAACATAAAATGGTTGTAAACTCTAGACTAATAAATAGTAACTTTAATAAACAGGAACTTTTCATACATCAATGAATTAATTAATTGATTCAGCAGTTTTAAGTGCATTTTATACATAAGGTGAGATAGGTAAGTATGTATAGTAATAAAAATGATTCAGTATCCCCTGCATTATAGGTGAATCCATGAAAATTATGTAGAGTAGGTTTCTATTATAAATGTTTCATCATCCAATTTAAATGGAATTAAATATCCTTTTCCTTTTTTTAAAAAATTACTAATGTTTCCTTTGTTGTCATTGTTGCAGTTACTGATGCTTTTGCTATTTCTTTTTTGCTTCATTGTTGTTGTTGTTGTGGTGGTGGTGGTGATGGTTGTGGTTATTTTATGCAGTATATTCCTGGTGTGAGAATCAGAGCTTTGCCCTGAGGAGAAAGCATGTGACTTGGCATCTTCATGTAACTTGGCATCCAGAAGGTAAGTCTTTAGAACTGCCTGTAGTCATGTCAGTCAAAGCTACCGGCCAATTAGCTTGGAGCTCTGTATTTGGGTAGCCTTGCTTCCTGTTTCACAGGGGGCTTCTGGGAGAAGCGGCTGAGGATCACTCTCTTTTCATTCAGGAACTGGCACATGGTGGCAGATGGAGAAAAAGAAATGTGGCAGAACTTCATGTAGACTGATAGGTAAAGGAAGGTGTTCTCTCTGACTAAATCGAATAGATCTAAGCTAGGGGTGTCCACCCTATCTCTCTTCACTAACTTCTAATACACTTTAATAAACCCTTAAACTCTTGCTGAATTTATTAGTAAATCTTAGCCAGTTTCCCCAAAAAAACTGGGGGGGATTAGGTACAGACTCACATTAGATTTTAAACATCACGCTGGGCAGATATTTTGAAATAGTCACTCAATTTAAAACACATATTCACATACACACATACATATATATTTACACTCATAAATATATACACAATGTGTATACACACATATACATATATATACACATACATGCATACATATATAAATTGCTATATTAGCTGATATATGATATATAAATGGATGTACATGATAAGTTCATATGTATTCAATATATATTCAAAATTTATTTATATACATATGTGTATATATAGATATATGTTGGTCTACATGCATACACATGTATATACATATACTCAATTGTTATATGTCTATGGAGATACAGATATATTTATATATGTGAATATATGAATATTTTAATGTGTGCATGTGAATATGTGAATATATCTATATTTTCATTGCTATACAGCAGCTGAGTTGTTGTTTGCTGTTGCTGCTATTATGATAGACAAATTAATTTGAACTTGAGTCAGAAAATAATCAAGATTATTTGAAGATTTTTGAAAAGAAGAATGACAATGCCAGATTCATATTTAAGAAAAAAATATTCTGACCATATTATGAAGGACATATTAGAAGTGTCAGAGAATAGAAGAAGAATGTTATTTTTAAAAGGTTATTGCAACGTAGTTGATGTAGGTGGCTATGAGGATTTGAAATACCAGTGTGAATGGAGAGGAGGCAGAGATGCAAGAGGTATTCTAGAATTAGAAATGAGAGTACTTAGCACTGATTCAGACATGAGATATGAAGGAATGGGAAGCATCAAGTATAACACAAAGATTCATGGAACATTGAAAAATGGATGGTGCTAATGATAGAAATATTGATATAATGTGAGGAACAAGTTTAAGTGGAAATTGAATAAGCCCAATTCTGAATATTTTGAATTAGAGAAAGGAGCTGTTGGACCACAAATGTAAATTAAACTAATAAACTATTAAACACATTCCATATATTGATTTATTTTGCTTAACTGTAACTGAAACAAATGAGGATTTTTTGATGTTTCTTTGGAGATAGTTCTTTGCTTGGTGAATTGTTTTATCATGTGGTACAGCTAGGTGGTGTAGTGCATGGAGCACTGGCCCTGAAGCTGGGAGGAACTGAATTCAAATCTCACCTTAGATACTTGCTAGGTGTGTGAACCTGGGCAAGTCAGTTGAGTCAAATTGCCTCAAATATTGAGGACCATCTCCAGTCATCTTGATGTATATCTTGCCACTCGACCCAGATGGCTCTGAAGGACAGAGTAAGGCTAGTGACTTTGCACAGCTCTCCCTCACAAATCTGATTCACTGGGAGCAGTTAGGTGGCACAGTGGATAAAGCACTGGCCCTAGATTCCGGAGGAGCTGAGTTCAAATGTGGCCTCAGACACTTGACACTTACTAGCTGTGTGATCCTGGGCAAGTTACTTAACCCTCATTGCCCCGCAAAAACCAAAACAAAACATTTCACTGCAAGTCATGACATTATCCCAACATCATAGTTCTCTTCAAGAACAAAGGATAAACAAGAACAACAACATTGTTTTACTATGTGAAGTCAAGTTTTATATTCTTAATTTAGAGGGAAGAATATAATTAAAAGAAAACAAATAGTTAAAGATTGAGGAAGAAGAGTGATTAGGGTGATTAGGAAGTTGAATATTCAAAAAAGTAGAGCAAGAACCATCTACCCATATGGGGACTGAATAGAGCCATAATATTTACAGCAAAAAGTGTATTATCTACTGTGTGTGTTTTAAAACAATTCACTCTCTTCATTGACTAATTTTTCCCACTTAAAATTTATTGAGCATTTATTGGAGCTTTGGTTGCTATTAAATATCTTTACTCTCTATTATTTACCTCATTATCCATAGCAATTGTTCCAAATGTTTTTTTTTTCCTTTCTTGAAATTTGTAACAACATATTATTATGTTTTGAAGATTAATTTAGGGAAAGACCTTACAATCTTTATGACATTATTTTAGGTTTATGTTATTCAACTTTATTTTTTAACTTTTTATTAATATTCATGTTAGTTCCAAATCACCCTACTCCAAAGCATTAAGGAACTCTCATTTGTGTAAAATAATTCAGTTAAAATGTAAAAGACTTACATACTCTGATCAAGAAAACAATCCAAGACAATTCCATGATGAAAACGCTATCCAGAGAGAGAACTGATGAACTCTGAATTCTCAATGAAGCATACTGCATTTTTTTTCTTTCTTTATCTTGTTTTATTTTTGTCTGTGTTTTCTTTTGCAACATGGCTAATATGAAATTTTACATAACTTCACATGTTTAATAGATATCAGATGGCTTGCCTTCTCAAGGTAGAAATAGAGGCAGGATAAAGAAAGGTAATTTGGAACTCAATTTTAAAATATTATTATTAAAATTGTTTTATTGTTTGACATTGAATGTTTGTGTATCCACTGTATACCAAATTATTTGATACTTTTTTCCATGAACATTTCCCTTATCCTTTCAAATGAAAATTATGACAAAGCTTCTTCCTGGACATCACATAGCATTTTGTTTTTTATGTAAAATTTTCAAGATGTCTTATGCATATTTATGTATATATCTTACTCTTTTGATATTTTAAGTTCCATAAAGGTAGGACTTCTATTTCCCTTGAAACTTGTATCCATACATCAACCAGTAGAATAATCTACATACTAAAAAATATTGAACTGATTCATTGAACTGATTTGAGTATTTAGATCAGTAAACCTTAAAAATTATAGAGAAAAAAACAACATATGGCTTTATTTGCTCATGTGCAGAGGCCTTATAACACCCACATATTAATAAAAACATATTTTATAGCATCTATAGTACACTACTACCAGGATGTACTTTTCTATGGGAAAAAGCATTGACATTGACTAAAATATAATTATATTATATTAAAATTCAAAATATATCATACCTGCTATTTTATATTTCTTTAAGTTTATTATAATAATAGTATATTTCAATTGCCAAAAGTAAAATTATAGGTGAAACTCATATATAAGCTAGAATAAAAGAAAAATGAAGTTTATTTTTATACTAGTGTGGTATAATTTGTACAGTTTCACAGTTTAACTAAAAATTATGCTATTACCTAGTGAAATCTAATATTTTCTTGAAAGTTCTGACCATTTTAAAATCTGGTCAAAATATATATAAAAGCACCACATTATCATCATTAAATTAACACCAGTAAAGAATATATAAGGTTTTATAAGGGACAGAGAATTCATATAAACCAAAAAAATGCTCTAAGGAAATTTATGCTTATTTAAATTTTTCTTTAACATATTTTGAACATATGAATAAATTACACTAATATTTTACTTACATTCCAAGAATATCAAAATGTTATTTCTTCTAGATATTATAGTTATTTGAGTTATTCCATGTGTATATCAGTGGTAGGTTATGAATTTCATATTTATCCCAATAACCCTTGTTTTTTGCAATTTTTCTTAACCTCTTCTATGTTTTTTTTTCTATTCTGCAATGAAAGGATATCAAAACCAGTATATTTCAATTTACTTCTCCATGAGGGGATCAGAACATTTTGTAACAACTGTATATTTTCTTGTTTTGAGAATTAGAGAATTTGATTAAATAGGTCTTCCTTTGCTCGGGAATATGAGGAGATCTCAATCAGAGTGTATATTTAGAGTTTCGGAGAGAGCTAGAAACATTAGAAACTGCTCTCAGTGAGGGAAAAACCCAATACTGATCTAATTAACTGGAATGCTTTAGAGGCATGCATTGCCCTGATCAAATTGAATAGAACTATTGCAGGACTTCACAAAATTCTTCAACTTTGTACTTAAACAACCTTCAATTCCACTATTTCATATTATATGGAACAAATTTCAATGGCTACAGAGTATCACAACTAAATCAATATATAAATTATTATTGGAAAAGAATAGAGGTTAAAACTAATGGCACTGGTATAAATAAATCTCTGGTCAGGAAATTTTTCTACCAATACAGGTCAGAATCTTCTCTACAATTTAATCTTTTATTTTTTTTTTCAGGGCACTGGGGGTTAAGTGACTTGCCCAGGGTCACACAGCTTTTAAGTGTCAAGTGTCTGAGGGCACATTTGAACTCAGATCCTCCTGAATCCAGGGCCGGTGCTTTATCCACTGTGCCACCTAGCCACCCCCTCTACAATTTAATCTTAGAGCATTTTCTAGATCAAATTAAGTGAAGAAACATCTATTAATTGCCCACTGTATTATGTCAGGCACTGTGTTAATTGCAAGGGATTCAAAGGTAGACAAAAGATAATCTCTAATATCAAGAAGCTCATAGTATAATATGAAAGAAAAGAGGGAAATAGCTATGTAGAAATTATACACACACATACATCCATATAAATTATATGGATAAAGTATAGATAACCTAAAAGGGAAAGCACTAACATTAAGGAAGACTGGAAATGGCTTCTTGTAGGAAATGAGATTTTAGCTGAAACTTGAAGGAAGTCAGGGCAAAGAAGAAGCAGAACTGAGGTGGGAAGACCTTCAGATATGGCATTTAGCCAGTGAAAATGTCAGTTTATTCTAATGAAAAAGTCAGTTGTTGTGTGATATGTTTGAAGAACAGCAAGTAAATTCATGTAATGTGTCCTAGAATACATGGGAGTAAAGTATAAGAAGACTGAAAGAAGTACAGATTATTAAGAACTTAAATCCTAAATTGAAGATGTTGTACATATATTTCATTCTGAAGGTAATATGGAAGAACTGGAGTTTATTGGATTGATTGAGAGGAGTGGGGCAACATAAGACTTGTACTTTCCAAAAATAATTTTGATAGCTCAATAGAGGATGACTACAGAAGTAGGAAGAGATGAGGCAGAGAGAAATCATAGTTATTGTAATAATCTATATATGCTGTGATGGAGAACTGAAGCAAGATAATGGCATATCATTTTCTTTTCTTTTTTTTTTTATTTTTCTTTTTCTTTTTTGCAAGGCAATGGGGGTTAAGTGACTTGCCCAGGGTCACACAGCTAGTAAGTGTCATGTGTCTGAGGCTGGATTTGAACTCAGGTACTCCTGAATCCAGGGCCGGTGCTCTATCCACTGCACCACCTAGCAGCCCCCTGTGGCATATCATTTTCAAGGAGGTGCTATTTCAAGGAGGACAAGTGGCATATCATCTGCATAAGTCAATGTAGGTAATGAAACCATGTGTTTGTTTTTTTTTCTGAATTCAGGGCTGACTCTAGTATACTGTCCACAGAGAATCACAATATCATGAGACTTATGTGAAAACCAGATTGAACATTCATGGAAACTAAATGAGTTCAGTGTTTTTACAGAAGTTTACACTTTTATTATAGCAGGACAAAGGGAGGAATGGATACCAGAAAGGGGCATAATGTAGGAGGTGGAATATTGCATCAAAGACATAGGACACCAAAATTTTTCTTCATGGGAAATAGCATGGAGAATGCTCCCCTTCGGAACTACTAAACTATAAAAATAGGAGGGTCCCCTTAACTGCAGAAGACCCCAGCTGCACAAGCAGTATCTCAGTCTGGCACAGATAGCTGGCACATGTATTGGCTCCCAAGGACACACAGGGTGCATAGCTTAGGTACGACAACAAATTAGATCAATTCAGGGGGAGCTTCATTTTTAAGAAGAAAACCCCAAAATGGGTAATGAAAGGTTCCACTGAACTAAAACAACTCAACAACAATCTCAAATCTAATGCTCCATCCAATGTGTATCATTGGATCATTTAGAGTTTAAAATAACTCATGCTTTCAAGGAGTTCATAGTCAAATACCTAAAATAAATCATTTATACTTTTTGATTCCAGTTCCTCATCATCTACCTATTGCCTAGCTCCTTGTAACCTGGCTTCTGACCTCACCACTAGACTGAAACCCATTAGTAGTCATCTCCAAATTACTAAACCCAATTACCTTTTCCCTGGTCTAATTCTTTTTTCTTTCTCTACATGGGTCATTTTTGTTACAAATATCTCTTTTTAGATACTCTCTACTAAAATAACATGATATTACACTTTTATGATTTTCATTCTACCTCTTTGACCTTTTCTTATCATTTCCTTTTGGGATAATCATTCATTTCCTACTTTATATTGTTGAGTAAACTCAACAGTTGTGTCCTAGGATTTCTCATGTATTTTACATTCTCCCTTTCAAGGATTTCATCAACTTTCTTGAGTTTGGCTGTTTTCTTCATGCAGATGAATACCAGATGAGCAATCAACCATCTCTCCCCTGAACTCTAGTCCCAAACTATAATTTATCCCATAGGCACTTCAACCATTACATATATTAAATATATCACTATCTTCCTTCTTTAACTACATTCTTATTCCTAGTTTCCTGATTTCTGATAAGGGAATCAGTACAGTTACTTAGGTTTATAATCCAAAAAACTAACTGCTTCTCTAGAGAAGCAGCTAGGGGCAGCTAGGTAACAGTGGATGAAACACTCGGCTTTTATTAATTTACTAGACATGTGATGCCAGGCAAGTCAGTATACTTCTTTCTTAATTGTAAAAAAGAGATAGTAATAGTATGTGACTCCTAGGATTGTTGTGAGAGTATATTTATATAGTACATATTCTGGTACCAGGCACATAAAAGGCACTTAATAAATCTTTATTTCCTTCCTCCTTTCTTCCCTAATGACCAATTATCCAACATCATTTGCTGTGTTGCCAATTCATCTACAGAGCTTCCCCTTCTAGCTTCCTTTCTTTCCAATTATACAGCTATTACTCTAGTATAGGTCTTTATCAAATTTCCTTTGGAAACCACTACAATTGCCTCAATTCATTATCATTGTAATATTATTTATTGGACCCCTATTCCTAATGAGTGAAGTTCAAATTCCTTTGACATACAAAGTAATTTACAATGGGACAAGATACTTATTTCTAAAATTTAAAGGTCATGATAAAGGTAGTTTTTTTAATAAGCTTCCATTTATGTTACAATATTTGATATTTGAATAGATTAATATTGCCCTACTTTCCATGCTTTATGAAATTTTGTCACAAGAAATGGGGTACCAGATTCTTTTATATTTTGATGTGTTTTACAGTTGAGTCAGATTCTCCCATTTCAAAGCTGATTACTCAGAACCAAAAAAATAGCTTTATATGGCTAACACAACAGGGATGTAGTATAATCTGTCCAATCACTTTGGATATTCAATCATTTTGGCCATTTCTATGAGCAACACTGATTTCTTTCTAGATTAATTGAATTATATATTATGTAAACTGTTAAATGGCTGAAGTTTTAAAATTAATTTTAGCATTTACTGGTTGTTTAAACTCTGTAGACCCAACCAAAGGCATTATCTAAATCTTCTCTCATTAAGAATATGCTTTGATTTTTCTAAGCTACAATTTAGTAGTACCATTATTGGCATAGTTTATTTAACATATAATTATTTCTGTGAACATGTGATATTAAATAACACAATCTCATAGTTGGCAAGTAATTCCTTGAGAGGCTGAAAGGAGAGTGAAAAGAGGAATGATGATGATACATTCCTCTCTCTTCTAGGTAAAAAGGGAACTATTATTATAAAAATGAGGCTGCATTCTCCTTAGACATGGTTGCAGAAATAGTCAATATGTTTTTTTTCTTTATTACACTTCATTTTTTAAAGAGAAAGGATTATATAAGAGAATTCAAAAACAGTTGGTAAGAGTGAGATTGAGATGGGAAAAGGAAATAACAGAGCAGAATCTAAGAGAAAATGAAGGGAAAAAGATAAGAAAGGAAGAGAAATGAAAGGGGAGATGTGAGCAGAAATAGGAGTTTTGATATACTGCAGTAATAAAATTATTGAAAAAGAAACAGTGATAATGGAGGTGCCATGAGCCAACTGGAACACATTCTTGAGAGCCAGTTTTAAATTTTTGGTGAGAGCAATTAAACCTAGAGAAAAGGCAAACACTAAAAATCATAGCTTGATTTATTGTTTTGCTGCTTGTCTAGACTCATGGAAAAATGGAGAAAATATTACTAATGGAGATTAAGCTTAATATTTCAAAGTATAATTTTGGTTTCTTTTTCTTTTTTATTGTTTGTTTGCTTTTGAGAAGCAGTTGTTAAACACCAGCACACAACTGTAAATTGAGGAGATTATGTAAATCATGTTTGTATTGATTTATTAGGGATTAGTAACTCTGTGTGTGTGTGAGTGTGCCTGTGCGTGTTTGTGATGATTCTTTTGTCAGTCTAGTGAACCATATGGGAGCTCTTCTTAGGATATAATTTTTAAATGTACAAACTAAAATAAATAAGATTATCAAGCATAACAATTGCATTGAAATAAATCTATCAAACTATTTTTTTTAAGTTGACAGACCTTTTATAAACATTTTGGGATGCATGAAACATTTTTTTTATTAAATAAACATATTTAAATTAACATTTTTACATTAAAAAATAATACAATTGTCTAAATTCCATTTAAACCATGTATAGGATTAAGAGAAAAGTCACTATCTAGTTGTATAATTTTACTAATTCAAAGAAAATTTAAAACATAAAAATATACTTGCAGGGGCAGCTGGTGGTGCAGTGGATAGAGCACCAAGCCCTGGAGTCAGGAGTACCTGAGTTCAAATCCGGCCTCAGACACTTAACACTTACTAGCTGTGTGACCCTGGGCAAGTCACTTAACCCCAATTGCCTAACTAAAAAGAAAAAATATATATATATATATATATATATGTGTGTGTATATATATATGTATATATGTATATGTATGTATATATACTTGCTTTGAAATTGCTAACTTAAACATAATATATCACTACAATATTCCTCTCCTCTTTACTGACTTTTACCTCATTCTCTAAATCTGAATTCTGACCTTCTAGGAGTGCAGGGCTCAGATCTGGAGTTCTCCCTTTCATTTCACTCACCACAAACATTATCAGCTTTTGCCAATTTCAACTCTTTTTTTCAATGATTTTACTTCCCCTGCACCACTTCCTCTGCTTTGCCTTATTCAAAGGAAATGATAATATGACAAAGAGGGTAAGTCATTTTAAAGGAATACATACATATATGTATGTATATAAACATATGTACACTATATAGGTATATAAAACTTCTTTCTTATGTGCTTAATTAAGCACACTTGAAGAATTGTAATTATAATAATAAAATCCTACCACTTTTTAATATACTAACATTTTACTTAATACAAAAATATCTTTGGTTAACACCTAGTTTGCAGGAACACCAAGATTAAATTGAAGGCAACTAGATAGTGCTGGTTTCCTTTGTAAGGTTTTCATATCCCAAGTGAATTAAACCCCTCCCATATTGGGGAACAACTTAGATATGTTTTGGAGCCCCCCTTTCTAACCCTCAGCCTCCAAATGAATTTATCTTAAGATAATTAAAAGGTGTTTTTTGTGTTTGTCTAAATCCATTTCAAGAATTTTGCCCTTGAGGAATTCTGGGAGCTATCCCCTAAGGGTAGGGGAATACAATTAAACCTCTGAACATTTGCCTGATTTTCTCCCTGGTTTAATTGAGTTTTTTCCTTCAGAATGTCAAATCTGAGTACATGGTGCCTTTGTTTTCGTTTTTAGTTAATTTAGAAGTATGACCCTACCCCATGTTATTCTACATTAATGTTTAATAAATATGAATTATAAATTATCTCTCAATATCTAAAACAAAACAAAGCATTCTGAATACTTATGTGGCATTGACTACATCCACACAGTATAGTGATAAAGACCCTTTTTATTTGCCTGGAGTAAATAGACTGGCAAAATAGAAAGTTAGCAGTTTGTCAAATAATTGCTCTCTCCTTCACTTTCCATTGGCTGTAATGTCATTCAATGGAACAGTGAATCCCCAAAAACCTGAATTTCCAGTGTGTTGCTTAAGATCCTGAACAATCTCTCTTGCTTGCTAATTGACCTTTTCTAATTAGAGTTTAATTATGCATATAGCTTTAATATTTTTTACTTAAACTTATTTCCAGGTGCCACTTTTTAATAATTCTTTGTACTTTAGTCAACCTCTTTAGGGACAGTGGAGAGAAGGCAGTAATCCACTGGGGGGAAAATGAAAAGTCATAATAAATAGACTATTTAAGAGGAAAATAATTGTAGCTTTTCTCCTATGAATTTTAGCTTCTTCACTGTATAGTATGCCATTCATCTTTTTAGTGTATTAGATAGGTATGAATCTATGAAACATTTGCCAAACATTTTAAACAGGTTTACCAGAGTCTCTAAGTCAATAACATGGGCAGTTATATAATAAAGGAAGAAAAATGTGGTCTATTCTAACTAAGAATGCATAATACCACCCTCCCTCATCCTCCACAGTGTGATGCAGTGAAAAGAGTCTCAATTTGAGAGAGATGGGACCTGAGTTAAAACTCTGTCTTGGACAATTAATAATTATGTTATATTGGACAGCCATTTAAGTTTTCCTGATCTTATTTTCATTATCTGTAAAACTGCATATTTGGGTCAGTCTAGACATTGTATATATGTGTGTGTGTGTTATAGTTGTCAAATATTAAAATATAGTTTTTGTATCAGCCTGTCTCCTACAAACAGATCAGAGATATAATGTTTAATTTCTACTACAAAATTAATAAAATGGATCAGAGAAATCATAATATTTATACTATCTTCTACTAACTAGATCAGAGAACATCATATCCATACTTGCCCTCCTGCGAAATAGAAAAAATTAACATAATATCATTTTAATATTTTGTCCTAACAAGAAACATAACATGATCATGTGGAGACTCCCCTACTGAAAATGAAGCTCAGAGCGACTCCCCATTTCTGAAGGTATATATGGCTTTAGTCCACTGATTACAGGGCATTGTCAGTTTCAACAGTATCATACAGAAATCAACCCAGAAGTAAAAAACAGTTTAACAAATTCACTTATCATAAATATGGAGGGAATACAGAAGTATCATGATAAGACCATAGGATTTAAAAAAAAGGGTTGGGGAGCAGCTAGATGGCGCAGTGGATAGAGCACCGGCCCTGGATTCAGGAGTACCTGAGTTCAAATCCGGCCTCAGACACTTAACACTTACTAGCTGTGTGACCCTGGGCAAGTCACTTAACCCCAATTGCCCCGCAAAAAAAAAATAAATAAAAAATAAATTTTAAAAATAAATAAAAAGTATGTTTTAAAAAAAAAGGGTTGGGCAAGGATAAGGATGCCCTGATGTTACCATAAGATATGGATTTACTATCCTGAGGGAAAAGATAGTAGGGTCTTTTATCTGCTAGCTCTCTGGGTTCAGGTTTGGAGTTCAGTTGAAGGACATTTTGCTCTTATTAATCGTATTAATTCAGGGTTTCATAAAAATACTTTTTGGATAATAGGTACCTCCATCAAGTCCCTGTGATCTATATATGCATTTAACATATTACATATTGCATGTGACAAATGCAATTTAATAAGAACTGATCACCTTCATTTAGTTTCTTTCCCCAGACCAATGAATGACCGGGGGAGCACCAAACTTTGTCAATTCCAGCCTCTGATGACTTGTAGGTCTCCAAAATAATCTTGTTTCTCTTATCTTATGTAAAAACTTAACAGCTAAAACAAAGAGTGATCAGCCACAAAGGCAGCTTTATCACATGCCCAGTTGTTCTTGTTGTTTATACCCTATATAAAATTTGTTTTTGTCCCCATGTTTTGGGTATTCCTAGTTTGCTATGGTGTTATCATGATTTATAATTCCTCTGCCCCAATTTAAGATCTTAATTAGTTCAATTGTTTTAATAATTTTTCAGGTTGACATGTGTATGTGTGTGAATATGTGTTTATACATATACAATATGGTTGACATGTGTATGAATATATAATACAAACTGTATGTCACATACACACATACCTGTATATGTATATATACACATACATGCATATATGCATGTATATGTACATGCATATACATATATATGTATGTGTGTAGATAGATAGATATACAGAGAGACAGAGAGACAGATAGATAGATAGATAGATAGATAGATAGATAGATAGATAGATAGATAGATAGATAGATAGATAGATAGTAAAATTTGATAGTCTTAGTCTAAGTGGATGAAAATACATGGTGGACTTCAGTTGGACCGCTGGTCATTTAGATCGTAGCATCATTTAGGCCAGGTTCTTTAGAAAGACAGTGAGAAATATTCAAAGGATTTCAATAATCCCAGGTTGTTACACAGGACCAATGTTTATCTTTAATTCCACATTTTCTCCTGGTGCTGTTATCATCTGGTTGCAAACCTTGGGACATCAACACAATTTAAGATATAATTTGTACATAATTATGTAAACATTGCAGAGATGTATAGTTTGCATAAGTAACTTACAAATTATTTCCAACAATAAACTATGTGTAAGATGTAGTTTAAAAATCATAAAGGAAAAATATGATAGAAAAGAGATTCACTTAGATAGCAACAACAACAAAAAGATAATGTATGAATAATCCAATAATTTTGACAACTGTCCATAAAATTTATTTTCTAAAGTTTCAGAATGTGTCCAATGTGATCAATATATTGTCTATGTAGCATCTACTATAGAACATGGAAGAGAATTATACAAAAATAAAGTTTTAATCTGCACCAGTGCAAGGATGGTCACATCGCTGAGCTCATAGTTAGATTAAAACTGTGAAATAAAAATGATTCATCTTATTATGAACATCTTAGTATGAAGCCATGTCAGACTTTTATTATATATGTCTAATACTTTAAAGTTATTTTCCCCAATTTCTATTATAAGGGACTAGTTAACCTCCTTTTCTATCATATTTCAATATCATACATAAATTCCTCTTCTTAATTATAGTTTGTTTGAAATGATTTCTTTGTACTCTTTCATTCTTTCATAACACATGGAGGAATATGTCAATTCCTGTGAAACTGATCAATTATTTTCATGTATATGTACATACATACATATACATATAAAAAAACCATACAAACTTATACACTCCCCTTTGCTCTAATGGTTTGTGAAAACCTTTCTTTTTAAATTGTTCAAGGAAACAAGAATGATTAGTGAAGAATTCCTTCAGAAGCACCAGTAGGAAACTTCTATAATGAGGTAGTGAGTAATCCTAGGATTCATGATTTTATTTTATTTTAATATTTTGTTTTGTTTTGTTTTTTAATAATTAAAGTCTTTTATTATTTTCAGGTTACATGTAAAGATAATTATCATTTTTTTTGCCAGAGCAATGAGGGTTAAGTGACTTGCCCAGGGCCACACATCTAGTAAATGTCAAGTGTCTAAGGCCAGATTTGAACTCAGGTCTTCCTGAGTCCAGGATCAGTGCTTTATCCACTGCACCACTTAACTTCCCCATAAGATTTGCTTTAATACAATTTTTAGTGCCAAATTTTTCTCCCTCCCTCCCTTCCTTCCCACCTCTCCAAGACAAAAAGCAATTGGAAATAGGCTATTACAATTACATTAACCATATTTCTGTATAAGTCATGTTCTGAAAGAAGAATCAGAACAAAAGGGAAAACCTTAAAAAATTTAAAAAACAAGTAGAAACAGTATGGTTCAATCTTCATTCAGAATCCACAGTTCTTTTTTCTGGATGTGAAGAACATTTTACACCATGAATCCTTTGGAGTTGTCTTGGACCACTGTATTGCTGAGAAGAGCCAAGTCAATCACAGCTGATCATCACATAATATTTCTGTAACTGTGTACAAAGTTCTCAGGGTTCTGTTCATTTCAACCAGCATCAGTCCAACTAAGTCTTTCCAGGTTTTTCTGAAATCTGCCTGCTCATCATTTCTTATAACATAATAGTATTCCATTATATTCATATACCACAAATTGTTCAGTCATTCCCCAATTGATGGTCATTCCCTCGATTTTCAATTTTTTCCCACCACAAAGAGAGCTACTATAAATCTTTTTGTACACATGGATCCTTTTCCCTTTTTTAATAATCTCTTTGGAATACAGACCTAGTAGTGTTATTACTGGGTTAAAGGGTATGCACAGTACCATAGCCCTTTGGATATAGTTCCAAATTGCTCTCCAGAATAGCTAGATCAGTTCACATCTCCTACAACCATGCATTAGTGCTCCAATTTTTCCACAGCTTCTCCAACATTTATTATTTTCCTTTTTTGTCATATTAGCCAATCTGATAGGTGTCAGGTGGTACCTTAGGGTTATTTTAATTTGCATTTCTCTGATCAATTAGTGATTTAGAGCCTTTTTTCATATGGCAATAGATAGCTTTGATTTCTTCATCTGAAAACTGCCTATTCATGTGCTTTGACCATTTCTCAATTGGTCTCAATTATTACAAATTTGATTTAGTTACCTATATATTTTGGAAATGTATCAGAAACACTGGATGTAAAATTATTTCCCAGCTTTCTGCTTCCCTTCTAATTTTGGATGCATTGCTTCTGGTTGTACAAAAACTTTTTTTATTTTGATATAATAAATAAAAATCATCCATTTTGCATTTCATAATATTCTCTATCTGTTTTTTGGTCATAAATTGTTCTCCTCTTCATAGATCCAGAGGAAAACTCATAGATCTGGAGGAAAACTCTTCCCTCCTCTCCTAATATATCTACGGTATCAACCTTTATGTCTAAATAATGTACCCATTTTGACCTTACGTTGGCATACAATGTAAAATGTTGGTCTATGTCTAGTTTCTGCCTTACTATCTTCCAGTTTTGCCAGAAATTTTTGTCAAATACTGAGTTCTTATTCCAGAAACTGTAGTCCTTGTGTTTATCAAACAGTATATAACTATAGTCATTGACTACTATGTCTCCAGTGCCTAAATTATTCCATTGATCTACCACTTCATTTCTCAGCCAGTACCAAATAATTTTGATGAACAGCATAGCTTCAGATATGGTACAGCTATCCTACCTTCCTGTGCACTTTTTTCTTTAGTTCCCTTGATATTCTTTACATTTTTTTTATTCAAAATGAATTTTGTTATTATTCTTTCTAGCTCTATAAAATAATTTTAGGTAGTCTGTTATGTAAGCTTAGTATTTCTATGACTGTTTTTTTAATATGCACAGCTAAGGTTTTCTTCCAAGAAAAAAGTGATATGCATGACTTTCCTATACCAATCAAAACTGTAGTTTCTGAGTAGATCTGACTCATAATACCCCTATTTCCTATGACCTAAAGGTGAATAATTATTCAGTCACTCACTCACCCATCTATCCATCTAATTATTAAATAAATCATAATTATAAAGATTCTACTATATGTTTAGAAGTGTGCTCTTAGGTAAAAGGAATGATATAGGTACTAAGTGAAAGATAAATCTTTTTTTTTATTATAAAAGTCATCTGTTTACTTCAATTAGTTTTATTAAGCACATTCATAGAGTCAGTGATGACATAGTTATCGCTGTTGGTGTTTTATAGATACTGCAGAAATAACTGTGATGAACATAATAGAGAGGTACAAAACGAAGTAATAAATGCAATCAAGAGGGAGATAATTTCTGGGCTTGTTGAAGGGAACTTTGTGAGATTTTCTTGAAAGTGGTAACATTTGACTTGGATTTTAAATTCAGGAATTCATTGTTCTCTATTGTCACATTTAGGTAGCATTTTATTGGGTATTTTTGTTTGTTTTATCATTTTTTACAAAGATAGGCTTAATTTTTAAATGTGAAGAGGGCTATTTCAAGAACCGACTAACATAAAATGAAAATAATCAGTAAAAGTTAATTATGCGTAGTAAGCACTTTGATAATCACTCATTTATTCTATTGTTTATAAAAGTATGTGTAAGTATAAATGCATGTTTATATATGTATTTACATGCATAAAAATGTGTTTACACTTAATAAGAAAATTGGAAGAGAAAACATTGGGTAAAGTGGGTGCAAAGGTATGGCAGTGTGAAAGTTCAAGGTATATTTTGGGTGACAAAAAGTTCCCCATTAGCTCTCACATTCAGGAGACTGGAATAGCTATAGTGATGCAAGATAATATAGGGATTTGACTGCTTGGCAAAATATTTTAAATTTCATTGGAAACTAAAATGGAGTCACTGGGACTCTTTTATGCTTCAATCCGTATTCATAAACCATCAGTTCTTTCTCTGGGGATGGATAGCATTTTTCATCATAAATCCTTCAGAGTTGTCTTAGATCATTGTATTGTTGAGAATTTCTAAATCATTCACAGGTGATCATATGAAATATTACTGCTACTTTCTACACAGTACATTTCACTTGACATCAGCTTATGTATGTCTTTCCATGTTTTTCTGAGACTATCCTGCTCTCATAATGGCTTATACCACAATAGGATTCTATCAAAATCTGATACTATAATTTGTTCAGCCATTTCATAATTGATGGACATCCCCTCAATTTCCAATTCTTTGCCAAAAGAAAAGAGCCACTATAAATATTTTGTTCTTTTCCTTTTTGTTTTTTTATTTCTTTTTGGATTCAGATCCATTAGAGGTATTGCAAAGTCAAAAATGTAGAAGGTTTTATAGACCTTTCAGCATAGTTTCAAATTGCTCTCAAGAATTGTTGAATCAGTTATCAATTCCTCCAACAGCACATTAATGCCTTAATTTTCCACATCCCCTAAAATATTTGTTATTTTCCTCTTCTCTTCTATTAACCAATCTAATAGTTATGAGGTAGTACCACAGAATTATTTTGATTTGCATCTCTCTAATCAATAGTGAATTAGACAGGGCAGCTAGGTGGCTCAGTGGATAAAGCACTGGCCCTGGATTCAGGAGGACCTGAGTTCAAATCTAACCTCAGACATTTGACACTTACTAGCTGTGTGACCTTGGGCAAGTCACTTAACCTTCATTGCCCTGCAAAAACAGAAACATAAAACAAAAAAAATATAGTGAATTAGAGCATTTTTTCATATGCCCATAGTTAGCTTGGATTAATTCATATGAAAACTGTTCATAACTTTTGATCATTTATGAGAAGGAGAATGGCTCCCTTTTTTGTTTGTAAATTTGTCTCATTTCTCTACATGTTTGAGAAATGAGTCTTTTGTGAGAAAAAAGCTTGCTTGAATTTTTTTTTAGTTACTATTCCTATTTTCCTTCAACCTATTTCATCCCCTACACAATTTATTCTATTCTCTATAACCTTTCACCCTTTTACTCCTTAAAAGTGTTTTGCTTCTGATTTCCCCCTCCCCCAATCTGCTTTCCTTTCCATCAGCCCCTCTTCTCTTATCCCCTTCCCTTCCTACTTTTCTGCAGGTTAACATAGATTTCTATACCCAATTGAGTATATATGTTATTCCCTCTTTGAGTCAATTTTGATGAAAGTAAGGTTCACTTACTCCTCCTTTACTCCCCCATTTCCACTCCTTTGTATAAGCTTTGTCTATCTTCTTTTTTGTGAAATAATTTGCCCCATTTCACATCTCCCTTTTCCTTTCTCTCATCACATTCCTTTCTCACAATATAATTTTTTAAAAATATAATTCCTTCTATGTATCTATCTGTATATACTCTATATCCTCTGTGTATATATAAATGCATTTGTGTGTATATATGTGCATATATGTATATTTGTTCCAACTGCCTTATTAATAATGTTCTTATGAGTTACAGGCATCATCTTCCCATATAGGAATATAAACGGTTTAACCTTTTTAAATCCATTATGATTTCCTTTTATTGTTTACCTTTTTATGCATCTCTTGAATATGTATACAGGTCTCGGACTTTGTTGCTAACCATCCTTTGTATTAGATTAACTGGTGATGATTTATTCTCCCCTTTATACTTTAATAATGAGCTATCTAATAAGGAATGTGTGAATGTTTGAGAATTTACTACTAGAGCTAAAAGGAAATGTTGGAAGGATTATAAAATTTTTTAAAATAGTAAGAACTCATCACATACTATGCAAAACTTTTTCTTTTCCTCCTAACTTCCATGTAAGTCAATATAAAAAATATTTAACTAAAAATATTATGTAAAATTACCCTTAACAGATGGAAATTTTCTTTAATATTCCTAAGAGGATAATAAAGATGACTTGTAAATTATTAAACATGTCAGGTGAATAATAACATTCTTAAACTACTTGAAAGTAGACAAATCAACATTACATACCAACATAAAATCCAGTTCTTTCCATATGTGAATTTTAAAATTTAAGATAATCAAATCAACAACTAAATACCCAAATTTAACATCATTTCTAAATTCTCCAAAATTGAATTGCTTTCATTTTCAAATGGCAAACTAATTTTATAATGAATGATTTATGAAATTTTGAATATTATTTTTGAAGGAACTTAACATTAAAATTTCTAACTCTAGACTTATCTCTAAGATTGTCAGTTTTAGATCAAGATGTCAGTCTACCTTGGAAGAAGGATTTTCCACATTATAAGTTTACTATAATTAAGAGATCATAGGAGTCATCTCCCAAAATTTTGTGCAAAAAAGTCATTGAAAATGATCATTTCGGGGCAGCTAGGTGGCGCAGTGGATAGAGCACCGGCCCTGGAGTCAGGAGTACCTGAGTTCAAATCCGGCCTCAGACACTTAACACTTATTAGCTGTGTGACCCTGGGCAAGTCATTAAAAAAAAAAAAAGAAAGAAAATGGTCATTTCATTGTAGAACACATTCATTCCCATGGATACAAGTATCTGTCTCGTATAAACTAATGACTTCAAAATTTACATTCAGTTCTACTATTACATTCTTGTGTCTCTAACTAACTTCATTAAATCTCCACATTTCTAAAACCCCATAAATAGTTTTCACTTTAAAATGTCAGGAATATCATATTTGTTTTTCAAGTAACATAGAAATGTTGAAGTAATATTTGACTCCCCTTTCTTCCCTTTTGGTCAGTTCATAATTAGTTCCTATTATGCTTTGAAATACCTTTTGATTTGTCACTTCCTCTTCTGATACAAAAATTCTATTACAAATCAACATATTACATCTACTTTAGGACAGAAATCTAATAGCAGACCTCTCTATCATTATTCCTTCTACCTCTCAACTCATCTTTTGTCATTTGTCTTCCTCTTAGCTAAATGGTTTCTTCCAGTAAGAACTCCCCATTTCTCTCTCCTTTAATAATCTTATTTCATCTGTATATTCTGCAATAGGTAAGGTGAGTGGATAAGGAAAGGCTTCCCATGGACATTGACAAATAAGCTTATCCTTGAAGAAAGTCAGAGATTTTAAAAGGAAGATATAAACAAGTAGTTCATTAGAAATACAATGTACAGGTGGAACCAAGATGGTGGAGAGGAAGCAGCAAGCTGCCTGAGCTCTCCTTCTGTTCCCTCAAAAAGAACATTAAATCAAGCCTCTGGACAGATTCTAAAACTACAGAACCTGCAAAGAAACAGAGAGACACAGTCTTCTAACCAGAGATAATTTAGAAGAATTCAGGAAAGGTCAGTCTGACTCAGGCAAAAGGGAGGCCCAGTGCAGGGCAGCAGCCCAGCGCCGAGGGGGTCGGGGCAAGTCAGAAGAAGCTGCGGGCCACAGCTGAACAACTAAGGCCCCTGGAACCTGGCTCAAAAATCTGGTGGCCAAGAAGGACAGTGGAAAAACCTACCTGCACCGGCCGGGAGGGCCACAAACAGGTCAAGCGAGATCGGGCGCCGGGATCAGGTGCCTGGCCGAGCGCTCAGACAGGAAGTGCAGAGGGGCTAACTGCGCACACTATAAAGGCCTCAGAGTAAAGAACCAGTCACACAGCACCTATACCCCTGCACAAGAAGCCCAAAACATGGACCCTGGTGCCCCCAGAGCAGACCTCAACTTAAAAAATAAATAAATAAGCTGTAATAATGAGTAAGAAGCAAAAAAGAGCCCTCTCCATTGAGAGCTTCTTTATCGATAGGGAAGAAGCCAACTCAAACTCAGATGAGGAAGATACCCTCAAATTGCCTACATGTGAAGCCTAACAAGGGAAGGTGAATTGGTCTCAAGAACAAAAAGCCTTCCTGGAAGAGCTCAAAAAGTATTTTAAAAACTAATTGAGAGGGGTGGCTAGGTGACACAGTGGATAAAGCACGGGCCCTGGATTCAGGAGTTCCTGAGTTCAAATCTGGCCTCAGACACTTGACACTTACTAGCTGTGTGACCTGGGGCAAGTCACTTAACCCCCATTTCCCCATAAAAAAAAAAAAAACAACTAATTGAGAGAGGTAGAAGAAAAAATGGGGAGAGAAATGAAAGCAAAACAAGAAAACTATGAAAAAAGAATCAGCAGCTTAGAAAAGGAAGCACAAAAATTGACTGGCCAAGTGGAAAAAAAAGAGCATAATTTCACTGAAGAAAACAACGCCTTAAAAAATTCATTTGGCCAAATGAAAAAAAGGTGCATAATCTCATTGAAGAAAACAATGCCTTAAAAAATTAACTTGGCCAAGTGGAAAAAAAAAAGGTGCATAATCTCACTAAAGAAAACAATTCCATAAAATTAAATTTG